>NC_090320.1:166082907-166758610 GCF_040869045.1 Eurosta solidaginis | reverse complement strand
AATTTAGTTCTAAAAATGTTTTACAGATTGGTAGAGATAAATATAAAATGACAACAGGCCTGTTGGAGTAAATATTTCATAGAAAACCACAACATTATAAAAAGGGTGATTTGCACACTTATCGACAGATTTTATTAGATACAAATGCTCACAAGCGTAACAATAACCCGGATAGTCAAATTAAGGGGACAAAATCGTATAAGTATT
The DNA here is from genome assembly GCF_040869045.1 of Eurosta solidaginis. Lineage (NCBI taxonomy): Eukaryota > Metazoa > Arthropoda > Insecta > Diptera > Tephritidae > Eurosta > Eurosta solidaginis. The sequence goes on along the minus strand of NC_090320.1, from coordinate 166,758,403 downwards.
TACATATTATCAGGAAATTATTCAATTATGATCCACATTATTTCATAAGGGGTAGATGTTTATTGAAATCAATCGATTGCCGTGAAAATATTTATCAATATTGGGATAATCCTAATGAGTTGGTGGGCAGATTGAGGTTGCTTATATCTTCAACAAGTGCTGGTCATAACAATCATCAAAACGAGATTATATTAATTATTGAAGAGTTGCGAGAAGCAAATATTATTAAGTAATATGAGTATAAATAAATTTGGGCATTCCTTATTTGGTAATAGTCGGTCGAAAACGAAAACAATGCTAGACCGAAATAAAAACCTTAATTTAAACAAGAAAAGAATAATTAACCTAGCTGCTCCTATAGAAGACGATGATGCCATTTCGAAAGTATTCTTTTTCGAAGAGTTAAATAAGATAAAAAATAAATTAGAACATCAAATCAGAGAAATAAATACAATCCTGAATAATAGTACTGAAAATGATGTATCGATTCTTGAGGAATTAATAGATCGGCGAATAAAAAGTGAATTTGGGGAGGAATTAAGTAATATAAACAACTATTTATCTGTTATTGAGGATTATTTGATGCGTTTCGTTGTGTTGAAAGAACATCCCACGGAAAAAGACGTAGAAGTGCTAAAAATAAAGTTCCCTACTATAAAAGCATTAACAAAATGAATAACAAAAGAGCTATTGTAGAAGAATTACATAGACAAGCAAGACAAAATTTTAAACGAAGGCGTGTTATTATTAAAGGAATCGATGATTTATGACAAGCTAACTTGGTGGTAATGACTCAGTATTCAAATAGTAATAATCATTATCAGTATCTATTAACTGTAATCGATACATTTTCCAAAAAAGCATGGCCTGAAGCAGTTAAAGATAAAATTAAAGAAAATGTCACAAATGCAATGGCCAAGATTTTAAATTCAAGTAACCCAATACCGAAAAACCTGCAAACAGATGATGGAAAGGAATTTTATAGTACTAACTTTAAGAGATTATTACAAACAAAAAATATAAATAATTATTCAATATTTGCATCATTAAAAGCATCTATAATAGAGCGATTCAATAGAACATTAAAAGGAATGATGTGGAAAGAATTAAGTTTTCGGAGAACTAATAAATGGATTGATATCTATAAAAATTTAGTCAATGATTATAATAATACTATTCACTGGACCATCAAAATGACTCCAAATGAGGTAAATTCCTCGAATGAACAACATTTATTGGACACGGCATACAACAATTTAAAAGTTTTTCATAGACCAAAATTTAAAATTAATGATGAGGTTAGAATAAGTACATATAAACATGTATTTGAAAAAGGGTATACACCAAATTGGACAACAGAAGTTTTTAAAAGAAAGTCAATTAAAAACACAAACCCTACAACATATATACTTGAAGACTATCAAGGTAATGCTATTAAGGGAGGATTTAATGAATATGAACTTTTGAATACTAAACTCCCTCATGTATATTTAATTGAAAAAGTTTTGAGACGTCGAAACAATAGAGTTTATGTTAAATGGTTAGGATTCTCTTCTGAACACAATTCCTGGGTGGATGTCAATGATTTAAATCAATACAGTAAATAAATAAACAAATAAATAGAAAAGTGTTTTAATAATTATTTCAATTAAGTATTTAATGATAGCCTATCAACATGTCGATTACATTAACAATAAGTGGTAATTCATCTGTACTAATTGCAAATTATTTCCCTCCCATAGAACTCAAACAAGATTATGTCAATTTGTTTCACATTGGATCGAATGTTATTGAGATACCTGTCGGAACATATGAAATGGATGGTATAGTTGAGACAATTACTAAAATATATGACCCTTCAAATCAAGGGTATATTGATATAAGAGTTAACGCTAATAACTGAACTGAAATTATGAGCTTTAAGGAAGAAGTAAATTTTGATAAAGAACGCTCAATTGGTCCATTACTAGGTTTCAGTAGAAGAGTACTAATGCCGGGGATTGTTCATTACCCCGACAATCCAGTGAATATAACAAAAATAAACACGATATCTGTTGAATGTAATATCATCAACGGATCATATATAAATGAACTATCTGTGCATACAATTCATCAGTTTTCACTTAGAGTTAGTCCAGGATATAAAATCTCAGAAACACCTGCTAATGTTATATATTTACCGGTTAATACACATCAAATAAGCACTCTAGTTCTTAGAGTTGTTGACCAAACTGGTAGCTTGGTTAATTTTCGTGGAGAGAACATATCAATAAGACTGCATTTAAAACCTATCTAAAAATGATAATTTTTAATAAAAAGCCACCACATGCAAATTTTTTGAATAGTTTTCAATCAGCCTCAAAAGTATTGGCTACAAAAACAAAAAATCTACACTCGAAAGAAGTAAAATCTTCTGTTCAACATAAAATTGATTTAAACCCCGCGAATAAGGAGTTCCTAATAAATCTAGGATTTAGTTTAAAAAATGAGTGATATAATAAACGTTTTGTCCAAACCCATATTTGATAATAGTATAATAAAAAAGGATTACCATAGTTACATACCATATCTGCAATCGTTTCAAAACAATGATGAAATTCGGATCCCTATACAAAATCAAGACCTATATGTGTTACCTAGTGAGAGTATTTTATACATTGAGGGATTATATCAAATAGTAATTCGCAAGTTTCAAAAACTGTGCAGCTGCTTAATAATTGTATGGCGTATTTATTCGAGGAGATTCGATATGAAATTAATGGAATAGAAATTGATCGCACTTGAAAGTTGGGTATTGAAACAGCAATGAAAAATTATGTATCACTTAACGAATTTGAGAGTAAAAATCTAAAGAATGCAGGGTGGTGTCCATTTGAAAATATTAGCCTAAAGACTGGACATTTTAATTTTTGTATACCGTTGAAAAAACTGCTTGGCTGCGATTTTGATAAAATTATTGTTAATTGTAAACATGAATTAATCTTAATACGAGCCAAAGAAGATGATGCTGTTATGACGTCAACTACATCATCGGAAAAGCTTTTATTAAAACTTTTAAATATTATATGGAAGTGCCACTTGTTGAACTTTCAGACTCGTATCGGTTAACTATTTTGAGGACAATTAATAGCAAACAACCACTAAACATTTCGTTTAGAAATTGGGATGTTTATCATAACCCGTCTCTACAGGAAAGCACTAATATCTTATGGAACTTCAAATTGGTTGGTGAAAACGAAAGACCTCGCTATATTATTTTAGGATTTCAAAATGAAAATAAATTTACACATTGTTACTTATTGGATGTTAAAGTTCGCCTCAACTCCATTACATATCCATATGATTATCTTATTATTAAATTTGATCGAAGTCGGTATGCTCTATTATATGACATTGATTTAAAATTACAGGCGCCCACCGTGGTGTGATGGTAGCGTGCTCCGCCTGCCACACCGTATGCCCTGGGTTCGCACCCCGGGAAAAGCAGCATCAAAATTTTAGAAATAAGGTTTTCCAATTAGAAGAAAATTTTTTTAAGCGGGGTCGCCCCTCGGCAGTGTTTGGCAAGCACTCCGGGTGTATTTCTGCCATGAAAAGCTCTCAGTGAAAACTCATCTGCCTTGCAGATGCCGTTCGGAGTCGGCATAAAACATGTAGGTCCCGTCCGGCCAATTTATAGGGAAAATCAAGAGGAGCACGACGAAAATTGGAAGAGAAGCTCGGCCTTAGATCTCTTCGGAGGTTATCGCGCCTTATATTTTATTTATTTATTTGAAATTTCAACAAAGTTGCTATGGACGCACTCCTCAACCACTTTTATCGCCTGATCAATTTGTTCAACATGCTCCAATAATTGTTCTGGATGTTACAAATCAGAATTAATCTATAAAAAGCGGTCCCATCGATATTCGGATTGAGCTAAAATTTCACAAGGTCGTATCTGCCAACACCGCTGCTTATGATAAAATGTATGAATATATTCCATTTACAAATGTTGTTAAAAAGATTATGTAGAAAAATAGTAGTAATTTTATGAAACTACACACACGCACACAAGTATATTACGCATTGCTACCACGCCAAGGTATGGAGAAAAATATAAATAAAAAATTTTAAAATTTTAAATAAAAATTGTTTTTATTTATTTGAAAAAGGTTTATTTGACAAAAAAAGTAAGTATTTACATTGAGCCATAGCCCTTATCTTTCTGAATGGATGGATGTGACTGTGTCGGTATGTATTTTGTAGTTTGTTGATATTCTCATGTACAAACATATGTGATGGCATGTACACAAAATGTTCAATATTTATATTTAACCCTAGGACTTATACCCAACTTTTACTACGACTTCTTATACCCGGGTACAGGTGTGGCCAGTAGCCTGTTTTACCCGTTTTTTCTCATATTTTCTGAGAAACAAGTTATTTTTTTTGATGCAATGTTGTAGCTGACTGTCTTACGAACATTTTAAGTAGCTATAAACATATATTTGTAGCCTGCTTCTAAGAATTGCGCGCATTCTAAGTTATTTCTAAGAAGTCAATAATTTCTATTGTTAGAATTTTTAGAATACAACCTTTTTCGCGCACTCTTAATTATTTAGAAGAAGACATTATATTGTACCCTTGCTAGAATTTGCTGACAAACAACATTTGATATAATCCAACTACCTGGCAGGTAAGAAATGTTTCTAGAAACTTAAGGGTTGTAGCTATATAAACGGCAGTTTTGCGAGTTTATATTAATTGTAAAGCGTTCTTTTGAAGTGTGAAGTTGATTTATATTTGTGAAAATAACAAGTCAGAAAAAATTTGAAATATTACAACATGGATAGCAGAAGGAACATGGAATATTTGTCTTCGAATCAAAAATGAGGTAAATACAAATAACTCAAATATAATTTCATAAATGGAATAAAAATTAATTATTTTTACATAGATTATCTGACGCTGAAAAAGAGCAGTACATACAAAACCTGTTTGACGAAATCTCAGATGATGAATTATTTTCCGACCCTGAAGGGGATGAAAGCGAACAAGTAGCAGTAGCAGATGGCGTGGTTGAATCGGATGTAGAAGACCCTGATTAATTGACAATGCCCAGGTAGATGAGGCTGATTACGAAGAATCTGACAATGAATCCGATGCTGCAGATGATTCTGAGGAGATTAATTTGCGTGCAGCTGAATTCGTAGCACGTGATAGTACCATATGGAGCTCACAGCCACGACTTGCACGCCATACTAGGCAACAAAATACTATGATGTCAATAGTCAATACATATAAATGTTTTATGACTCCGGAAATGGTGGATATTATAGTACGCTACACCAACAAAAAAGCAGAAGCTACATATGCGGAATTAAACGCAAAACAACCAGAGGCGGAACCAAAAACATGGAAGAAGGTTACTTTGAGCGAAATGTATGCGTTCATTGGAGTGCTTATTATGACTGGCGCTAACCGCAGCAATGCCGAATGTGCGCCGGACTTGTGGTCGGTGGAAAATTGTCCATTATATCGTCAATGGGCATTAACCGCTTTTAGGCCATACTGCGGTTTATAAGGTTTGACGATGGCAACACACGGGCACAACGTTTGGTAACTGACAAAGCTGCACCAATATCCGAGCTGTGGACCATGATGAACTACAACTTTGGGCAGTCATATAAGCCAAGTGAATGTCTAACGGTAGACGAGCAGCTCTTTCCATATCGTGGCCGCACCCGTTTCACGCAATACATCCCATCGAAACCGGCAAAATATGGCATCAAAGTGTGGTGGGTATGTGATGCCAAAAACGCATATCCACTGCATGGACAAATATATACTGGCCAAGCACCTACGGGACGGGAAACTAACCAGGGTGAACGCATGTTTAAGGATTTAGTAAGCCGCTTTCATGGAACCGGCCGAAATATAACTATGGACAATTTTTTTACATCACTAAATCTACTGGAAAGCTTGTCATCCATGAATTTGACGGCAGTTGGAACTCTGCGGAAAAATAAACCCTACATACCAAAGGAGATGTTGGCACAAAAAGATTGTGCAGAGAGGTCAAGTACATTCGGTTTTAGGCCCAACATATCCATTTGCTCCTATGTGCCGAAAAAAACAAGGCAGCTATATTACTATCATCAATGCATGACGATGATCACATTGGGGAAAGCGGAAAACCAGAAATGATCGAGTTTTATAACAAGACAAAAGGAGGAGTGGACGTGATGGACAAATTGCTTGGAGAATATACTTGCCAAAGGATGACAAAGCGTTGACCGTTGTCCCTATTCTTCAATATGATTGATTTGACGGCATTGGCAGCGTATATCATATATTATGAGAATAATCCCAACATCAGATGCACCAATGCGAAGCATATTTAGTTATAAGAAATAATCAATAAAATAATATTTTATAAAGAAAATAATAAATAAAAATTTTTTCTTTCAAAAAATGAGAATAAAAGCTACTGGCCACACCTGTACCCGGGTATAAGAAGTCGTAGGTGTCAATTTTGAAAACTTATATCTCATCAATGCATGGACCTAGCATGACAAATAAGACACCAATCGACGTAGATTTACTTCGTTTTCCTAGATCAAGTCAATATCTTTAGCGATTTAGGAGCTAAATCACTACAAAGTAGCTACTGGCCACACCTGTACTTGGGTATAAGTCCTAGGGCTAAAAAAAATATAATTTATACATATGCTCTCATTTTTAAGGAGCCCAAATGTAATTATGAAATTCTCACATGCATATATATATGGACCAGCATCAGCATGTGTACACAAACTTACAATCAAACAAAATGCTTAACAAAATGTTTAATCTGCCACTGATCGGGTGCCACACAGGCCCGTTTTGCAGACGAGAAAAAAAGGGGGCGGTACTACAATTATTCATCGACTCCTTGTAGACGAGAAAAATGGGGGTGGGGGTTGGGTGCTACAGGTGTACAACTGCTACTTTTTGCAGACGATAAAAAGGGCGGGTGGGTGGTGGGATTGGGGAGCAGTCGATTAGAAATCTATGTGACTCTTTAAAACGGCTCGGGTGGAGTCTAGGACTCATTAGAAATATGAGGGGACATTTAAAAATTTGCGGCCCTTTAAAAATGTAGGGCCCCCCATTTAACGATCTTCATTTTTTTACTCAAAAGATGTCCAAATTATATACATTGAGACAAGTAGCCCTTATCTAAATGTATGTATATGGATGGGTGTGTCTGTGTCGGTATGTATTTTGCGGTTTGTTGATATATATATATATATATATAATTTATATGCTGTCACGTTTATGGCAAAGCTCTGCTAAAGGTAAAAAGCTCTAAGCTTTTTCTTATATACCTCTAAGCTTTTTCTTATGCGCCAACTAGCGTTAGCCAGAACGCAAACCAGAAGATCAGCCAGAACAAACCGAAAAAGCATATGCGCCACCTAGCGGAATTTTTGAATGATCTTGAGAGGTGGTAAAAATTTCAGGTCAAGATAAATATAGACCTGGTTTCATTCCTTCGGTCAGATTCATCCCAGACTGTTCCGATAATAAGGAACTGGTCCCATTCCTAAGTCCAGACTGGTGGCAGACTTTCCAAAAGTAATGAGTTTTTAGGGTGAGACATGCACCGAGCTTTCCATACAAAATGTGATCCAGAACCGGTATATACATACTACTAATATCATGTTCAAGTCTGTGCTCGTAACTGTCTGCGATGTTTAATTTTTATCTTCAATTTTTGTTGTCTCCTCGCCATCAAGAGGAAAGACATACTCTTCCAAGTTCCTTCTGGTTCCATTGCCTCTCGTAGTCGTGCTCTAAGTTCAATCTTAATGCCGATTGTATTCAATCCACGGCTCTCCAACTCCTTCTTCAGCTGCTGGATCTTCAATTCACTCCACTTTGCCATGTCCAAGTTGTATTCGAATTCTTCGGAATTTATTCAGCAATTCCTTTTCTTACACCAATTGTAACGATTTTACTGCAAATCTTCTTATTTGCAACCTTATACTAAGTTCGAATCACTAAACTGTTGAATAAATAACTCCAATATTTAATAATGCAAAATGGCCTTTATTAAAGTACTTCACAATAAATAACTCTACTATTGCCCGACAGATTGCGTGCTTAATCAAAAGTGCTTATAGCGCCTCTATTGTTGAGGCATTTTATACTCTTTGATTTCCTCGTTGAATTTTCTAGGCGCTTCTGTTCTCGAATCTACTAGTTGGTTATCTGTTATAATTATACTACAGATGTATGTGTATAGCTCTTCTACGCGCGTGTGTTTGTGAGCGACACTTCCACAATTATAATTGCATATCTCAGATAAGATATCTGCATGTGTTTGTTGTTTCTCCGCTGCGTATACGTCCATATGTGTACGCATAATGATTGAATTATTGATGTGCATTCACGTCACTGCTTAGCATCGACTTAGAGATGACAGTACCCCTAGTGCTGCTAATATTTTTTACAATAGATTCCAACATATCTGCATTTTCTTTCGATGGCAGAAAAAATTATTCATTAACTACCGAGAAAATTAATGAGAAATTTCATACAAATATGGTAAAAGAACCCCATTTAGTTCTTCTAAAAGGGCCTAATGCTGAATTACTTGGACGTGTTAATTTGGGTGAAGAAGAAAATGCAATACACAAATTAAAAAAATTAAATTAATTCTTCAATAGCAAAAAACTGTCAATAGATCAATTAATTGGCAAATGCAGCGATGGAGAACCTGCTAATACTGGAATAGAAAATGGTATTATAAAACTTTTTGAAAAGCATTTAAATAGACCACTGCACTGGTTTATATGTTTGCTTCATTTCAATGAATTAATTTGGTCATTTATTCAGAGCATTAGATAAAACACGAATGGACCTAGAGCAGCAAGTGGAAAAATAAACAAAGACATTCAAGACTGTGAACATTTTCAGGTATGCATTTGTTTATAATATTTTTTCAATCAAATTAAAATAGCAAAATTATACTAATTTTAATTGATCTAAAAAAATTATTTTTTAGTTTGTAAGTGTTTTTGAATCAATAGCATTGGAAAATATGCCTTTTATGATCAGTGATGAACAAGAACTAGAATTATCTACAGATGTTAAATATTTATATCAAATGGCCAAAGCAATTTCAAATGGTGCTGTTTCAGTTGATTTAGCTAACATAAAACCAGGACCAGTTGTACATTCTCGATGGGTAATACAACATGGCTATATACAACAACTAATACACCATCGGAAAATTTGAAATCTATAGCAGTTTATATTATTAGAATTTATGTGCCAATATATTTCAATGTAAAATACCTATAATACTGTTTTATACGGCAGTGTACTTTTATCAAAGTTTATTCTTTGGACACGATACCTACTACGTAATATACTTAATATTGTAGATAGTGTAATCCAAAATAATTCAATTTACGCTCATCCAGAAAATATTTTATTAACAATGTTATTTGATGATAGAAAAGCCATACGTGATAGAGATATCAAAAAAATTTTATACTATCGAGAAAAAATACTTGATCCAACTAAACTCAGAGTTTACAAAAAATATAATATCAATTTTAATGCTTCAGATTATACTGATATAATTGAGCTGAATGACGATAATTTACTATCTGAACCGGCATTCACAAGAAATAGCCAACACTAGATGTTTATAATATTCCAATGCATATACAAGGAACAGAAAGATATGTGCAGTTGTTAACATCTGTTTCCAATCGTGTTATAGAAAAAAAACGTGAAGGTGTTATGGCTGTTACAGCAGAAAGTCGTGAAAAACAACCACGAATGGAGAACAAAACAGATTTTAAAAAATAATAACATACCATTACTTTTATTTTGAAAAATACTAACGTAATGGTTAATTCTAAGTAAAAAAATAATTTTTTAAATAAATTACATTAAAATTATAAAAATTGTGTTTTTTGCTTATTACTTGAAAATAGAGGTTTTTTGAAAATTTGTTTCTACTAAAACGAATTCGAAAAAAGGAAAACTGTCTGGATGAAAGTTGTTGAAATTGTTCTGAACTTATTTTAGGTGTAAAGAAAACAAAATTTTCTATAATTCAAAAACACTATGGATATTAATACATATTCCAAAATGAACGTAAAATACGTTTAAAGTAAGCCCTATATGATATTTTTCCTATAATTCTATCAGAAGCTATGATGATCTGCTGTTGTTTCTTCCTTCTATTATGTTGTTACATATGAAAAATTGTGTAGCTCGGGGAATATTGCCGAACTAAGTGAGTATATAATACATATATACGTATATATTTTTATATTTAAGTAGGTATATGGACCAACGAACTTTTTAGGTGTATAGAACCGGAAGTCGGATTAGGTAATTTATTTGCTGTTTGCGCATCTTTTACTAAAGTCGACTAGGGGTTTTGGACGAGACTGTACTTTTTGGTACCAGTGTAGCATATGCAAAATTTCTCCGTTTAGGCTCTATTATATTGGTTATGTAACCAAGAGTCCGGATTTTTAGATCGGAGGGTATACAAATTGGGAATTTTAGAATTCGGGTCCGTATTTTAATCGGAGGGAATATATATGTGGTATATATTGGAAAGCAAAGTGTGTTACTTGTGGGTTGTTTGTGTTGTCCTTTAGCCTATGTTGTATTGTACTCCTTGTTGATGTTGTGTTGTTAATATTGTTTTTTGATGTATGAAGATATTTGTGTTTTTTTATTATTATTTTTTTTTTTTAAATGTATTTTTTTCTATTTCTTGATTTTGTTTTTGGTTTTTTTGTTTTTTTTTTGAATCCACAAAACTTTTTCCTTTTAGTTGAGTTTCCGTTTTTCCCAACTTTTCTTCGTTTCTTTATATTTATATTTTTCGTTTTTTGTGTTTTGATGGAAAAATTAAACTAAACTATATTTTTTCAAAATATTTCCACTTTTTTATCTTCTCTTTTGTTTTTTTTTCGCATGGATTTAATTTTCTTCACCTTTTCTTAATTCTTGATTTCAATTTTTTTTTCACACAACTTAATATAAATTTTTCTTATTCTTTTGGGATTTTGGTACACAAGTTTTTGTGTATGTATGTATTTATGTATGTAATTTGTTAAATTTTTTTTTAATAATTAAATTCGGGAAATATTACCGAATGAAGTGGATATATATCTACATATATTATATATATGCGTATATATCCACTCCTATTCTGCATTAGAAGTCTGAAGGACTGAAAGTAGGTATCTTGAATTCTGTTTGAATTGAAAGAATAAAAGAAAGAATGAACGAATTTTCGAAATCAGTTGTTTGTGAAAAATTGATTAAATTAGAACACAACAAAATAAAGAAATATTTGTGAAAAATTTATAAATTAGGGACTATTTAGTTATTTAATATTTATTTAACATAAATAAATTATGGAAACATTAGCCGTTCCAGATTTAATTGAAAAGGAGACAATGCGTCCCACAATGTAGACGTGAGAGTGGAAAGACGGAGATTGAGGGACATCAGTATTGAGCGGTGAATTGTAAGTTGGTGCTGAAAGTGCTAAGCCTTCATATATGTTAAATATTTTTAGATAAAAAAAAAACTTTCGGTTAAATAAAGACGAATTGAAATATGTCTTGGATATATTTGATGCAGAATTTGCAATAAATACTTTGACTTCCTTAACAGCAATTAACCGCGTAATGGCGGCTTTGAGGTTTTTTGCTGAATGCAGCTACCAGCATGGTGTTGGTAGAGATGACAATATGGCGATGGGTTAGTGAACCGTTTCCAAGTCACTATCCTATTTTATGGATGTAATGGAACGACGGCTTTGTCCAGAGTGGATAAAATCTCAAAACTGTGAGGAGGAAAAACTTCAAGAGAAGCAAGATTTTTATGTTGGATGACATCTTCTTCTTTACATAACACTTCCAATCAGCCCACGTCTGCAGGAATAATTACAAGTAAAAGGAAAACTTAAGTTATCTTCAGGATAACCTTTTCTCCATAAATTCCATAAATTCGCTTCTTTCCATGGGATACCAAGTACATTCAATGTCAATGAAACCTCTTTCCAAAACACCTGCACTTCTTTAGGCCTTTTTGAGAAATCTTCTATAATCTCTCCTTTTGTTGACAGCATTTCCAACAATTTTTCATATTGCTCTGGTGTTGTATTTGTTGCCCTGCAAACCCACAAAAAATAAAAAGGTTGTTTTAAAATAATTTTTATAAACATTAATGTATATTTTACTTACATATTTTTTAAAAAGTTGCAACTGAGTAAAACGGTATGAGGTGTGTTTTGTCGAAGGCTGAGGTAGCACTCAGTCAATCCAGGGTCAAGTAGAGGTCCCACAAACCCCCACTTAATAAGAACACAGTTGTTATGTGTTAATGACGAGTACGCGCACACACACACGGCTTGACGGGTAGGGAAGGCAGCAGCTTTCCGTATAAAGATGGCGCGGAAGGGAGGCGAGCGGCGGCTAACGGTCGTTGTAATAGCAGAGGGGTCGGTACGGCGGTTGAACGGCGGGATCAGCACGGTGGCCAGACGGCGGACAGTGTTAGCGGACAGATTGGTACAGCGGTATGCAATGGCGGGATTAGCACGGCGGCCGGACGGCGGACAGTATTAGCGGACGGATGGATGTAGTGGTATGGACGCAGTGACGGTACCAGCGAGCTGGTTGGACGGTGGTGAGGTAGCAGCGGCTAACGGTCGTCGTAGCAGCGGTGCAACGGCGGTAGGATAACAGGCGGCCAACGGTCGTCGGAACAGCGGCTTAGCTGGGACACGGGCGAGAAAACCATAAAGGCGACAACCCGTTGTCCCCGCAAGCAAGGGTGACCCGTTCGCTGACAGCGCCCCTTTCCACTCCGTGGTGTGGTTAGCTCACTCGATTTTAGTGTTGGTTCGCTAGCTGGACACCACCGCCTCCATGCTTGCACGATGGCAGGGCTGGACGCGGAGTTGTACCAGTCGGAACTATTAGGTCGATCCGTGGGATGAGGGGAAGTGCGCCTTGACGGCACAGCGGTAGCCCCTTTAGCCGACGAGTCGCTCTATTGCCTGAGCCAGGACTGAGGGAAAGGGGTCTGCTGGCCGAACGGTGGCGAGCCCCGTCTTACCTAACTGTGACACGGGCGAGAAAACCATGAAGGCGACAACCCGTTGTCCCCGCAAGGAAAGGGTGACCAGTGCCGTGGCGGCACCTCCTTTCCCTCTGGGAGTGGGATTGGCTCGTTTGCTGGACATCGCCCATCCCGTTATCGCACACTAGAGTAAGGTGCCGGGGAGCGGTGCACCAGCTCTTTCCTTCCCGGCTCGTAGGCTGCGAGGGGAAACTGGGCCCGAAGGCACCACGCTACGCAGCGGTAGAACCGGGTCGGTTGGAGCCTTAGCTGAGAGGAAGGGGTGGGGTAGCCCTAAGGCGGCGAGCCCCCTTTACTTAGCTGTGACACGGGCGAGAAAACCATAAAGGCGACAACCCGTTGTCCCCGCAAGCAAAGGGTGACAAGTGCCAAGGCAGCACCCCTTCAACTCAGCTAGTCAGGAGGAGTGACTGGGTTGCTTAATAAAGCAACCACTTCCTCTGACTAACCTGCGAGGAATGACATGACAGCTGCTGCTGTTGGCTACTTGTTAATGTACTATGTATGTATACTCTCAGGCGTAGGAGAAAAGGGGTTACATTGGGGGTAGTACTATTGTAACGCTACGTTACAACGGAACTCCGCTCGAAGTGTAACATACATCAAATCGACTCTTTCGAAGACTGAATGAAAACGGAACGCAGGATAGCAAAATTACCAAACATAGAAAATTTCAGTTCAGTTCAAAGTGCCGAATAGGGCTGATTTTAATATTTATGTAGATACAAAGAGTAACGAGCTTTCTGGGTATACAGAACCGGGCAATGTAATGATCCGCTGGAGTAATATTAGGTAATTTATTTGCAAAATTGCGGGTTCGAATCAAGCTCAAGGCCTAACAATTATTATTTTATCATTATCATTGTTACAATACATTTTTCCTTAATTGAACAAATTTTAAATTAGAATAGAAGAAAGAAAAATTTTAGACAACTGCCAAAGCTCGTTGTATAGATCCATTTCGGGAACTACTAAATTCCTTCATCAGCACCGTTAGGCGCCGCTGCTATAACCATTCACCTATCACAGAGGTTTTTTTTTTTTTTGGTCTTCATTATTTCTACTTATACTCTGTTTCTTGCCAATCGATATTCACAGGACTGCGACATCTGTTGCAGAATGGATGTGAAAATTAGACTTGTTTCATGGCAATGATGCCATAGTGTCATATTTATTGACACTTTTTCCCCGTGCTCTGGGATGTATTAACAATTTTTGTTGTTATATCGGCCTATTGATTTGTAAGATCACTGGTTCGAATCGAGCTCAAGCCCTAACAATAATTATTTTATCATTATTATTGTTATGATACATTTTTACTTAATTGAAAAAAATTTTAATTAGAATAGATGAAAGAAAAATTTTAGACAACTGCCATAGCTCCATTTCGGGAACTGCTAAATTCCTTCATCGGCAACGTTTAGGCGCCGCTGCTATAACCATTCAGATATCACAGCGGTTTTTTGTTTGTCTTCATTATTTCTACTTCTACTCTGTTTCTTGCCAATTGATATTCATAGGACTGTGACATCTGTTGCAGAATGGATGTTAAAATTTGACTTGTTTCATGGCAATGATGCCATAGTGTCATATTTATTGACATTTTTTCCCCGTGCTCTGAGATTTATTAACAATTTTGGTTGTTATATTGGTAATTTATTTGCAAAATTGCGGGTTCGAATCGAGCTCAAAGCCTAACAATAATTATTTTATCATTATTATTGTTATGATACATTTTTCCTTAGTTGAAAAAATTTTAAATCAGAATAGAAGAAAGATAAATTTTAGACAACTGCCAAAGCTCGTTTTATAGATCCATTTCGGCAACTGCTAAATTCCTTCATCAGCAACGTTTAGGCGCAGCTGCTATAACCATTCAGCTATCACAGCGGTTGATTGTTTGTCTTCATTATTTCTACTTTTACTCTGTTTCTTGCTAATTGATATTCACAGCACTGAGACAACTGTAGCAGAATGGATGTGAAAATTGGATTTGTTTCATGGCAATGATGCCATATTGTCATATTTATTGCCACTTTTTCCCCCTGCTCTGGGATGTATTAATAATTTTTGTTGTTATATTGGCCTATTGATTTGTAAGATCGCGGGTTCAAATCGAGCTCAAGGCCTACCATTAATTATTTTATCATTATTATTGTTATGATAAATTGTTTCTTAATTGAAAAATTTTTAAATTAGAATAGAAGAAAGAAAAATTTTAGACAACTGCCAAAGCTCGTTGTATAGATCTATTTCGGGAACCGGTTAATTTCTTCGTCGGCAACATTTAGGCGCAGCTGCTATAACCATTCAGCTACCACAGCGGTTTTTTGTTTGTCTTCATTATTTCTACTCTTACTCTGTTTCTTGCCAAGTTCCAACAAATTCTAGATTTTTCTCTCAGAGAGCATAATAACTTTATGTGCAATAACAAAATATACACTCAGACTTTTGGAATGCCAATGGGAAAACCACTTTCACCTACAATCGCCGATATTATTATGGACGACCTTTTTGACTACACCATCACGGAGCTTAAACAACAACACAATATTGACATAAAATTCTTGAACAAATATGTAGACGATGTTTTTGCAATAGCAAAACGTAATGACGTGAATAAAATTTGTGGGAATATAGAACAATCTACTTCAATAGTATTACACTGTACAGACTTTGATGTAATCAAGTGAGCGGATACTGAAATTTTCATGAACAGAAAAGATATAAATAGAGGAACAAGCAATCATTGAGATTCTTAACAATTACCACTACAAACTCCAGTTCATCATGGAAATGGAGGAGAACGCGAGCATCCCTTTCCTCGATGTTCGTATATACAGAGATAACTACAAAATCAAATTAAATTGGTACTCGAAGCCAACATCCTCTGGTCGCCTGATCAATTTCTTTTCGTCCCAACCGACCAAGTACAAAATTAATACAGCGAAGAATCTTATACACAAAATACTAACGATAAGCCACCGAGATTTCTTTCCATGACGCTAATTTAGAAAAGATACACGCAATATGGAAAAATAATAACTACCCCGACCACCTTATAAACGACAACTCAACCAGGAAACCATGAAAAATAGCAACCAACACAACATACCTTCTAACGCAGAACAACAAAGATAAAGAAATACTACAGTGTGACATACATACCGAAATTAAGTGGAAGCATCGATTACAATATACTCGAACAACAAAACATCACACTAGCCTACAGGTCCTACAGGTCCAACAATACGGTATCCAAAATATACACAACAACAAAATCTCCAATAGACAAGCAACAACAAAACAACGTCATATATTAAATCGAATGTATGGGAAAAGAAAACCAGCAAAGCGATAAAGCATACATTGGGATGAAAAAAAGCGCACTAGGTATTCGCATTGCT
Organism: Eurosta solidaginis; assembly: GCF_040869045.1. Taxonomy (NCBI): domain Eukaryota; kingdom Metazoa; phylum Arthropoda; class Insecta; order Diptera; family Tephritidae; genus Eurosta; species Eurosta solidaginis. The sequence continues at coordinate 166,741,838 of NC_090320.1, read as the reverse complement.
GAAAACGAAGCCGACATAAAAAAACAAAAACCCACTACAACCCTATCACAACATATGATTAGCAATAGCCATACAGCAGATTTTACCAACATGACAATTATTGATAAGGAGAAAAGAGAAATGACGAGATATACTTTGGAAAGCTTGCATATTTTAGAATACAGAGAAAGGACCATGAACAAGAAGGAAGGTAGCGATAATATTGCCGCAGCATACATGCTTTTTTCAAATAGAAAAGTTTTTAGGGGAGGAACGCTTTACCTGGTGAGATGCGCCGGTGATGGCGATGATGGTGGTTGTGATATGGTTACGGTGGTGAATGGATGTTGGCGACGTGGTTGTTGGACACGGCGGTGATCTCTGGAATTTTTCTAATTCTGCATCTGCACAAACTTCCTTTGGCTTAATAATAAAATTTTACACTTTTCAATTTGGCAACTAATGTAGCACTCCGAGAGGAAAAAAGTGTCGGGTAGAAATCAACGGTGGAACCGAAACTGAGTTTTCGAATTAAAGATACACGTATTAACTTTAACGAGATTTAGTCTCCTTTTAATATAAACTTAAATTTTTTGCTTAATACGATTATCAGCCACACACAAGTTGGTTGAATATTTCGAGTGAATAATTATTAAATGGAAAAAAGTCAACAAAGAGCGTTTGACAGCTGATGTTCGTTCAGGCGAGCGAGTAGCGCACGCGTTGCCAACCACGTAGCTGAGGTTTTAAGTGTTTTCCCAGGAGGGAGTCATTTAAGAACTACAAATTCAATGTATAAAGGGAAAGTCAATATGTAAAAATAAATTCAAGGTGCGTGCGCTAATCGCTCGCTTGAACATCCAGCCCCGCCTAGGCGCGTTAGCCGGCTAATGTCACTCTGAGCTTCTCCAGAGCTCCGATGGCCTCGTTCGTGAGGATGTTTGCCACTTTGCCTTTGTGTGAAGCCGTCTGAAGGCCTGCTGCTGATCACCGAATGGTCCGTGCTTTTGGGATCGTGACTCTGGTTGGATTATAACGACTGGTGGCGGCTTGTTGTTGTGGGCGTTGGCTCGATGGTGTTGGTGGTGGTGGGGCCCGGTGGAGCATGGTGTGGTGTGGAAGTGCACAATTGCGGCACATAATGGGCGACGTACATTCACACGTCGCATGTGATAGGGCCCGACAATTGGTACAATACCCATGGGCATTATTATTATTATGAGATGAAGCGGGATTTTAATTGTTGTTTCTGGGACTAGGCGAATACTGTGATTTGACGGGATAAATCGTTAGGACTAAGCGGTCTTGTGAGTGGGGTGGTAAAGAAAATCTACACGGTCGCTTGGGGGCTGGGCGGACGATCCGCCGGAGGCAGAAAACATAGTTTTGCTATCGGCCGTGTGAGAATGCCGGATTGGGTGCGCACCTCGACGACACGAATGTGGCCATCCGGGCCGGGGCGTGCTCGTTCGACGCGTCCGAGGCGCCATTCGATGGGAGGAAGTGTATCTTCCTTGATGAGGACACACTCACCGACTTTTGGCTCAACGCGGTTGTCCTTCCGACGACACCGTTTGTGGAGGTCCTTGAGATAGTCCTCTTTCCATCGTCAGCTAAATTGGTGATGGGGAGCCTTGACCTTTTCCCATCGGTTGAGAAGAGATAGGTTTTCATGGTCGGGTTCAGGAATTGCTAATAAAGGGGTTCCCCTAAGGAACTGTCCCGGGGTGAGCGCGGTAAAGTCCACTTTAGGCAGAGTTGAACGTAGTCATAGAACATTCAATGAATACGTACGTTCCTACATATCCATTGACAAAAATGATTGGGATGAATATCTTAAATATTTTGCGTATTCTTACAATAATACCCCATCTACGATTCATAATTTTTGTTCATAAGAATCAGTATATTCCAAAAAACCCCAGACTTACGAATTTTTAAGAGAAAACACAATAAGCCTATTATACAATTATGAGGCTTACGACAAAGAAATCAAGTATAGGTTACAAATAGCTCAAGATAGAGCATATAAATTAGTAAAACAGGATAAAGAAAAACAAAAGATTAGTTATGATAAAAATATTCACTATAAGGAAATAAATATAGGAGATGTAGTGTTAGTAAACAATGAATCAGGACATAAGTTAGATAATAGATATAAAGGGCGCTTTAGAGTAGAAAAGATCGACAGAAACAATAATTTTACTCTAATTCCATATAAAGTAGAAAATATCGATAGTAAAAATAATGACACTTTAATCCCATCTAGAATAGGAAATGAGGATAAGCAAAAATTTCCCAGTAACATAGAGAATAGCAATATCATAAATAATAAGAAAATAATAATTCACAAAAATAGACTTAAATTAATAGAATAAGTAAATTTTCAACCTACAAACATAAAATACAAAATATAGAATTAATTTATATTAGAACGCTCATGCATTCTCCAAATGCATAAGCATTCTAAAAAAAAAGAGATGTAGTGTAAACAGCCAACAATTTAAGGCCAAATATTTAAATCAGCTACCCTGTAACAAAAATAGTCTAAATGTTCATCAACACATAAAAAAGCATTTTCAATTCTTGCTGACATAGCCATTCACATGATTTAATACAGGTGTGTGTGTAACACACAACCAAACAAATTTGCATTCAAGCAAATTTGTGAAGGTTGCATTTCCCACAGAAGTCACAGCTCAACACAGGTGTGTAGGTACATATTTTGTATCAAGTTGTATGTAGGTATGTAAGTATGTATGCTTAAGGTAAATATGTATGTAAATATGTATGCTTAAATGTAAATATGTATGTAAGAATATGTTAGAATAATTTTGTATAAATAAGCTGACAACATTTGAATAAAAGAGCAATTAAGCATTGAGCTCTAATCACTAACAACCCAGTCTATTTTATTTCAAACGGTTTACAATTGATAGCTTAAACGAAACTAACTCGCGCCTCTACTGTCGCGGCTTTTTATACTTTTTGATTTCTCGTTGCATACTTCTAGGCTTTTCCGTTCCAGCACTTACTAGTTAGTTATCAGCTACAAAATCGCAAGCCACAACTACGTTTATGGTTTCTCATATGCGTGAGTAATACTTGCACAAATTATTGCCCTCTCTTGTGAGCACCTTAGATAACATATATGCACGTGTTTGTGCGTTGCTTCTCCGCTGCTCGTATGGACATGTGTGTAGACATAATGATTGAATTATTGATATGTATACAAATCACTGTTTAGCATCGGCTTAGAGATGGCAATACGCCTTAGTGTTGCTAATATTCGTAACAATATGTATGTAAGTTGTATGGAAAAATTTTGTTTTGATATGTTTTGGTTTGTATAAACATCTAATTGGTCTCCATTAAAAACATATTTTTACATGTCATTGTCAAAATTTTTTGCGAAGTCTGATGATTCAAAAGTTATTTACGGTCAATGTTAACTTAATTGAAAACTTTGGAAAAAAATTTCCTAAAATAAAGTTTGAAACAATCCATTTTAAACGTAAAAAAATTCTAGCGGAACTAGTGACTAGTTTCAAAAACGACTGCCTGTCTGTTTTTGCCGCTCCTTAAAATTTTGATTATCCCTGAACGCTGTAATATAAATACCCAAATGTACATATAAGCATATTCTAACAAATGTACATGTTGTATTCTTGCAGGTTCCTTTCAAATCAGATTCATATACAAGTGCATGTGGGTATCTCTATATATACATATTGTAACGAATGTTAGCAGCACTGAGCGATGCTATCGTCTCTAAGCCGATGCTAAGCAGTGACGTGAATTCACATCCATAGATCAATCATTATGTATCTACATAAACGAAACAATAATTGCGTCTACGCATATGTACCATGTACGTATACGAGCAGCGGAGAGGCAATGCACAAACACATGCATATATCTGAGATACTCCTATAAGTATGCATCGAGAAAAACTATAAAATTGTGCAATTGTAGTTACAACTGAGAAGTTTGAGAGCTGCTGGACTAGTGGATTCTGGAAGCGCCTAGAAGATGCGAAGGTTGAAATCAAAGAGTATAAAAGGCGGCAATTGTAGAGGCGCTGCAATTCAGTTCGATTTGAGCTGTCAAGCAGTTTCGACTAAGACGCTATCTAGCGAGCAAGAGCAGTATTATTTTGAATGGTAGGGTTCCAGTAGTACTTATTAGTTAGTACTTTATTAAAGTACTACACAAAAACACTCAAACTGTGCAACGAATAGCTTGCTTTATAACCAAACTGATTGATAGCTCAAATGAAACTCTACTATTCAAAATAATACTGCTCTTGCTCGCTAGATAGCGTCTTAGTCGAAACTGCTTGACAGCTCAAATCAAACTGAATTCCAGCGCCTCTACAATTGCCGCCTTTTATACTCTTTGATTTCAACCTTCGCATCTTCTAGGTGCTTCCAGAATCTACTAGTCCAGCAGCTCTCAAACTTCTCAGCTGTAACTACAATTGCACAATTTTATAGTTTTTCTCATTGCATACTTATAGGAGTATCTCAGATATATGCATGTGTTTGTGCATTGACTCTCCGCTGCTCGTATACGTACATGGTACATATGTGTAGACGCAATTATGGTTTCGTTTATGTAGATACATAATGAGTGAGCTATGGATGTGAATTCACGTCACTGCTTAGCATCGGCTTAGAGACGATAGCATCGATCAGTGCTGCTAACATTCGTTACACTGCCCTTCACCTAAGTCTGATCGTCCCGATCAGACAAATCTCTCGATCTAAACGCTGCTAGCATCGCCAAATGTACCACTCTTCTATTTCGTGATTTCCCAATTGCTTGTATGCGGTAGACGACATCACTGATCGTGTTCACAACTCTGTACGGGCCTTCCCAACTGCACCGATATTTGGATGGAACACCTTTCCGGCGGTGAGGGTTGTATAGCACTACCAAATCTCTCTCCCGGAAACCTTCCAAATTATTTTCCTTGTCGTACCTGTGCTTCATCTTACTACTCATTATCCTTCCCCCTGTGGGATAGGGGTTAGATTATGCCCACGGTAGGTATACCGGTCGTAAAAGGCGACCATAATACCATGGGTACCCAATCCATGAGTAAGGTGTTTTACTCGAAAGGTAGCAGGGTGGACGCGGGTATCACCCTGTGGGACCCTAGGCAAGGTCTTTATAAATATTGCTACCGCGGGAGCAGGAGAAGCCAGTGTGATCTGATGCACTGCATCGAACGATGCTTTGTATTCAGGTCTCACCTCCTGTCCTGGGATGGCCCCCTTGTGGGAGCATCGCGGTGGTTGTGGTTTCAAATAAGAGTTCACTTATGACACACGCTCTGAGTAGACTTGTTTTCCCTTGGGCCTTGGGGACAGAAGCCCAAGGGAATTCGGTCTCATGCTTGCAACAGCAATCCCAATTTCATTGAGAAACTGACCCTGAGGGGCAGATGAAAGAGTTGGTCACATCCCATAATTATGGCAACCGAAGAAAAATGGTGACGAAAGATGGTGAAGAAACGCATGTCTATCGTCAGCCGAAAAACAATCGATAATTGTACGAGTGGGCCGGTGCTCATCTCGTCTTTTGAGATGTTTGAGGCTGCCTTAGACTGCGTAAGCGAATAGGAGGCGTTCGCGGAATGGATGGCCACATCCTAAATGTGGCAAGATTTGATGCTGTCAAATCACTGCAGTGTGGCGGACTGCAATGCTAGGATGTTGCTGGGGCAGGCACTCGGTCACTTACAGGTCTGTGAATGGAAAAGGTTGGACACATCCCTTTAATTGTGGTAGGAGTGTATTCGGAAGCAAAATGGAGCGTAATTGTTGCGTAATTTGAGTGAAAATTGGAGCGAAATTAGTAGCAAAAATGGAAGCCAAATGTAGCACAATATGGCGCGCAATGTTTGTCAACGTAGTGTGGCCATAAGCGATGTTGAGAGACATTGCTGAGGCGGGCACTCGGCACTCACAGGTCTGTGTGCGGAAGAGGTTGGTCACATCCCTTGATATTAATTGTGATGGAGTTTAATACGGAGCATAAAAGGTGCCTAGGTCACTCTTTTTGTCAACGTAGTGCGGCCCTTAAGCCATATCTAAGCAAAACCAAGATCCGTCGTTAACAATGTTTTACATTGTTGTTACACTGCAGGACAGGAAAGGTTCGTCACATTCCTAAATTGCGACAAAACACAATATCTCAATCTGATTAGCATGTTAATCAGATATCGAGATATCAAAATCAATGCAAGAGGGATTCTGAGGCAAGCACGGAACTCGCGGTGGAGTTGTCGTGCAACCGGGTGCCATTACCCGAAAATGGAAGGGGAGGATGGATAGTCCTCCTCGGCCAAACCAAGGCTAGTTGACTTGAACACCCCAGCTCACCGATTGGTACCAACTTGTTGGGCCGAATATCAACGGACATTGATCTCTGTTTACACCGTGGGGTGGGGTCTTCGCAGACAGGTACCCACGTTAAGCACCCATCAGCTACTCATTATCCTGGATCGTTCCCTCGCACTCTGTTGCTTGGCCAATGAACTACTTCGTAGAGCTTGCGCTTGACGGATTGGCTTCGCATAATCAGTATCGTTCCCACATTTGACAACAGTAGTGCGCTCCGGCTTGACTACCCTCGCATTCTTTCTCTGAAATTCGTTGCTTCGTTTTCCTGCGTCTTTTAGGTTTTGTCAATGCCAGTGTTTCTCTCGCAGGTACTTTTGGTTTTGCTTTATTTGGCTTATTCGACCTGTTAACCTTTGCCTTTGACTTTCGTGGCCTTTGTCGAGTCTTCTCCACCAGTACCCGATTACTGCTGAACCCTTTTTCCAAACTAAAGTTAAGTGGTATGTCCTGGTTCTTATAGCGCATAATTTTTCTCCGCATATCGATCCTGATGTCATGGTCAACCAAGAAGTCCACTCCCAATATGACTTCATCAACGATCTCCGCTACAACGAATTTGTGTAAAACCATGACCTTCCCAATTAGGACTTCACATATCACTTCTCCCTGGACTTGGTTATACTCGCCTGTGACCGTACGCAACCTTGCTCCAGGTAATGACTTTAATCATCTGTTGACCAAATCAGATCGAATCAAGGAATGAGATGCGCCCGTATCTACAGTCAGTGCACGCTCCTTGCCATCCACATCCCACTTCTGACACCAATTTTAACGATTTTACTTGCAATTCCCCTTATTTGCAATCTTCTGCTGAGTTCGAATAACTAAACTGTTGAATAAATAACTCCAATATGTAATAATGCAAAATGGCCTTTATTAAAGTACTACACAATAACACTCAAACTGTGCAACGAATAGCTTGCTTAATAACCAAACTGATTGATAGCTCAAATGAAACTCTATTATTCAAAATAATACTGCTCTTGCTCGCTAGATAGCGTCTTAGTCGAAACTGCTTGATAGCTCAAATCAAACTGAATTCCAGCGCCTCTACAATTGGCGCCTTTTATACTCTTTGATTTCAACCTTCGCATCTTCTAGGCGCTTCGAGAATCTACTAGTCCAGCAGCTCTCAAACTTCTCAGCTGTAACTACAATTGCACAATTTTATAGTTTTTCTCATTGCATACTTATAGGAGTATCTCATATGTATGCATGTGTTTGTGCATTGACTCTCCGCTGCTCGTATACGTACATGGTACATATGTGTAGACGCAATTATTGTTTTGTTTATGTAGATACATAATGATTGATCTATGGATGTGAATTCACGTCACTGCTTAGCATCGGCTTAGAGACGATAGCATCGCTCAGTGCTGCTAACATTCGTTACAATATGTATGTATATAAATTCAAGAAACTGCGCAAGGGGTTAGGTTAGGTTGAACTGGCCGGTCCATGAGGACCTCACATAGACTGATTGAGTCCGTAGTGTCACCAGAAGTTTGTTTTAACGTCCAAACTGAAAAACCATATCAAAAACCAAGACCTATGTTATAAAATAACACCGTCCTCTTGGCAAATACTAGAAGCTTCCTAAGACTTCAGCCACTTGTTGCTTCTAGATCTGACAGCTTTATCACTCCTAATAGCTGGAGTCTTAGACTGGCAAGCGCAGGCCACGAGCACCGAACGTGCTCGGCCGTTTCCTCCTCCAACCCGCACTTCCTACATATGCTATCACTGACCAAGCCGAATTTAAAGGCATGTGACGCCAGAAGGCAGTGTCCAGTCAGAATAACCTTCATGACCTCTACAGTCCTCTCTTTTTAATGATAGAAGCAACTTTGTTAGTCTAAGGTTGTACGCCTCGCGATTGAACCCACGCCTTTGCCGCTTGGTCGATCATGTGCACCTCTCGCCATCGATTAATCTCGCCCAGTCTAATTGGGACGTCTACGGAGCAAGCTTCAAGGGATGCGCTCTTTTTAGCTAGTTCGTCCGCTTTTTCATTCCCATATGCCCTGGGACCCAGTATAGATGTATGGTTCTTTCTGTCCCGATTCTCTCCAGAGACTGCTTAGACTGTAACACGAATTCATATGTTGTGCTATGCGACATTATTGCCTTAATTGCTGCTTCACTCTCAATATAAAAGTTAACACGGTTGCATATTAAGCTATTCTCTTCCTGGGTTTCTACTGCTTTGGTTACGGCAAATATTTCCGCTTGGAAAACACTGCAGTAATAAGGTGGCCTGTAGGATCTGTTTATTTCCGAATCAGCACATTATACCGCAGACCCTACTCCTTCCAATAATTTGGAACCATCTGTGTACACATGTATCGCTATCGCCTCGTCCGCCATTTGAGCACCCTTGCGCCAACCGTCCACCTCTATTGTGGCCTTCAGATCTCCCCCGAAGCGCAGATAGGGAATCAGGTAGTCTGCTCGCCTTGTGATTGAAAACGCTATTCTACTATGACCGTATGATCGGCGCTCAAGCTGCCCCGAGGCACCGATCCTGGTTGCCGTTGTTAATGCTTTGTTCTTTGCTACCAGGTTTACAGGTGGAATGTTCAGAATGGCATACAGCGCAGCCGTAGAGGTTGTTTTTAGGGCTCCCGTAATGCTAAGCATTGATAATCTGCATACCCCCTCTAATTTTTTTAAGTGTGTTGTTTTTCGTGTGGTTTTTTTGTGTGAACTCCAGGGCCAATAGGGCTTACAATCGCTGTACAAACCCAATGAGAACGAGAGGACGATAAGCCCCACGTTCACACCATATATAAAAGAAGACCATATCCGTTTTCTACGCGTTGACTTTCAACCCGACATTAAATGCCCAGGTATGAATATCCCGAAGCGCCCGATCCTTCAAAGAACTGGCCGTTGGAAGGCACTTTCCACTTACGAAAATTTTAACGTCATCTGCGTAAGCCGTAAGTTTTACGGGTCCCTCATCGAAGCGCCTGAGCAGTTGGCTGATGGCCAGCGTCCACAGCAGAGGTGATAGCACCTCTCCCTGCGGCGTGTTCCTGTCCACTGGTTTCGTGGCCACGTTCAATCCCCATTGTAATGTAACCTTCCTGTAATTTAACTCGCAGCCGATACATCTGGTTAAGGCGGGTTGTACTTTAATGTAATTAAGACCGCCCTACTTGAAACTTGTAGCATGGCCGGGAATATACCATCTGCGCTCGGCGATTTAAACTTAGAAAACGTCTTCACTGCCCATTCGATCTTGGTATCGGTCATCAAGCCCGGCACTACCCGCTCCTTGATCGAAGGGTGAGTGATATCTGCTGGCTCTTCTAAACCGGCTCCCGATGGGAAATGTGTGTCGAAAAGCACCTCAAGGGATTATTCACTATTACGTTACCATTCCCCGTTCTCTTTCTTTATTATTCCCTGGACTTTGTTTCCCCTTGCTAGGACTTTTTTCAACCGTGCTGTTTCGCTGGAGCACTCTATGTCCGTACAGAAACTTTTCCATGGGATTTTTTCGCCCTGGAAATTTCACGCTTGTAGATCTTCAGTAGATCCCTGTACTCGTCCCGACACGCTTCGCTTTCCGCGGTCTTTGCTAGCTTAAACATTTGTCTTACCTGTCTCCTTAGAAGACTCACCTCATTGCTCCACCATGGCGGCTTTGCTTTTCCTCTGAATCTTCTTAGAGGGCAAGCTTTGTTATACGCAGTCATAAGCGTCCTTGTAAGGAATTCATTACACTCCTCCAGTTCCTCCACATTGGCAACAGCTTTCGGTTGTCCCAGTTTTGTTTCTACCTGTTTCTGGAATTTAGTCAAGTTCGTTGACCTAGGGTTTCTAAAGGTTCCCCCCATCCAATCATACCTTGATATATCACGTTCGGAGCGCAGGGTAATGTCGAAAATATTGCTGTATGTTGGACCAATGTATGTAGGGACATTTCCCCTGTGGGCTATCTGCAAATTGGTTTGTAATAAAATAGAGATTCGCCTCACTCGTTCCTATCTGCTACTGCCCACGCCTATGACCAACCGTCCTTTGCGCCCTTCCTCATGTACTAGCCTCTTGCACTCCATCGGTGGAACCTCCGCAGCATGGCCCATGGAGCAGGATGCCAGGATAAATGCCTGCTTATTCTTTTGCTCAACCGCCACCACTACGAGGTCGTCAGTGGTGTAATTAGGCAGCATATATGAATGCAGCTGTTTCCATACCATTACTACAGCTCGCACCAGTCCTTCTGTTTGCGCGTAGTAAACGCCAAATCCGCGCGCGCTAAGTCCAGTAACCTTTCCTCCCGATGAGAGCCACGGCTCCTGGATCAGCGCCACGTCAAACGAACCCTCCTCAGGGGTTAGGAGGAGTTCGCTCGACGCCACTTTACTGGTTTATCTGTAGGACTCGCAGCACCATTAAGCACTACGCGCGATACCTTTTTTAAAAACAAGTTTAACTCAGCTTTGGGCGATACCAGAAAAGAATAGGGCGTCACCAACAGTTTCCTAAACCGCGACAGTGTAAGGAGCCACGAGCCAGTTACCTTATGTGCTGAAAATCAGCTAACTACCGACCCAGAAGAAGTTGCTAACAAATTTAGCACATACATACCTCGATTGGTAATTCAAGTTCAACCCTTTGTGTTTAATAGTTGCAACTAATAGTTTCTTTTTTACCCCCATATCCAGTTTCGAAATCGCTAAAATTATAAAAACATTGACCAACTCTAGCTCTTGCGGCGATGACGGTATTTCAAATAATATATATTGGAACGATTTTCCGTCATTCCTTGTCAAATTTGGTTTTGAGACAAACCGGTATCGGCATTGTGCCTTCATCAGTGTCGATTTTCGTTCTGATCTGTTGTTGTCGTTTGTCCTGTATTTATAGTTCGTAGGTATTGTCAAATTGATGCTTGTGTATATTTAGTTATGTGTATGTGCTGTGTGTTCATTCAAAACCGAGGATGGTTTACTAATCGATTTGTGTGGCTGTTTGGGGTAGGTAAAAATCTGTGATTTTAGTTGTTTGACCTTCTTTGTCGGTTTTTTGTTTAGGTGTGTTAATTGTTGTGTGCTTATTTGTTGTTGTGTGTTTGTCTGTTGTACCTGTGTGATTACGTTGTTTCCTGTAAACAAGTTTTAAAGGCTCGAATATTGTGTCAGAAATTGTGTTTATCTGTTCGTTTATTATTCTACCGTCGAATGCTTTTTGTTTGTAGATTTCCATGTTTTCAAGTACGTTGAGACGTCGGCCCTTTTCTTGTATGTGAAGAACCCTAACTGTTTTATTGATGTTTGCTGGCGAACATTCATTCTCGACCATGTGATTCGCGAAGTTAGACTCGGGTATAATGTTTGGATTCCGTATTTTTTTTGTTGTAATCTCTAATATGTTCTCTGAACATCGTTCTTATTTGCCATCCTGTTTGTCCTATGTAACTATGCTGGCATCCGCAGGTAAGCTTGTATACACCGTGTCTGCTAAACGGATCCTCTGAGTTAATGTTAGTTCTTAGTTTTCGCCCTAGACTGTTCGATGTTTTGAATGCTGTGTTAATGTTGTATTTTTTAAAGAAGTTTGCCAATTTATATGTTGCTTTTCCAGTATATGTCATAGTCGTCCCGCTATTATTTTCCTTTTCATTATTTCTTTTTGGTTCTCATTTGTCCTTCTGAGCTTATCTACTAGTGCTTTTTTATATCCGTTGTTTGCAGCGATATTATATATGACTTCAAGTTCTCTCTTATATGCCTCTTGTGTAAGAGGTGTTCTTTCAAGTCTATGTACCAAGTGCCTTAATGCTGCATTTTTATGCTGTTGGGGGTGATTTGAGGTATTGTGTATTATTGTGTCGGTGGCCGTTGACTTTCTATATATGTCATAGTTAAATCTTTTGGCTTCTTTATCAATATTTATCGTGAGGTCTAGATAGTTGACTCCTCCGTCTTTTTCGGTTTCCATTGTAAATTTTATATTTCCGTGCTGCTTGTTGAGGTATTCCAGTACAAGCTCTTCGTTATTAGTAGTTAAAACGCATATTATGTCATCCACGTATCTAGCATAAAATAACACGCCTAATTTGGACTTCAGCTCCTGTATGTACTTTTCTTCCAGATTTTGCATGAACACTTCCATAAGAATTGCTGATGTGGGGCTTCCCATTCCAAGACCGTTTGTTTGTTTATACATTTTATTGTTGAATTGAAAATAGTTTTGACGTAAAGTGGTTCTTAGCGTATTTGTGATTTGCATACTTTTCACTTTGTTTTTTGTGTTATGAACTAGTGTTGAGCTAACTATGTCCCAAGACTCCGATAGTGGTATAGATGAGTAAAAATCTTTTATATCAAAAGATACCAATTTGCTGTTTCTTGTTAGCTCTACGGTCTCGAGTCTCTCTATTAGTTCTGTTGTGTTAGCTATTGCATATTCGTACCTTAGCTCCAGAGTATCTTTCAATATCGTTTTTAAATATTTGGACAGTTTGTAACATGGTGCCGATTTAAAATTAATGATGGGCCTCATTGGCGTGTCCGGCTTGTGGATTTTTGGTAGTGCAATCAGTGGAGGAGCCGAAGGGTTCATTTGGACCAATCTATGTGCCATGTTAGAATCTACTATATTTGTTGCATTTTTTATAGCAACTTTGATTTGTTTTTGGTATTCATCTGTGGGACCCTCTCTCATTCTACGACATTTCATTTCCTCTATGAGATCCTCGGTTTTGGATATATATTGCTCTTTTTCGATTAGCACAGTGGTGTTTCTTTTGTCCGTTTTCGCTGTGATACTATTGTTTTTCCATAGTTTATGCCGTAGATTCTTTATTGTTTTCTCCTCTGTATTCGATTTTTGTCCTTCCTTTGCTTTCACCTCTGAATGAACACACAGCACATATACATAACTAAATATACACAAGCATCAATTTGACAATACCTACGAACTATAAATACAGGACAAACGACAACAACAGATCAGAACGAAAATCGACACTGATGATGGCACAACGCCGAAACCGGTTTGTCTCAAAACCAAATTTGACAAGGGATGACGGAAAATCGTTCCAATATACATTATTTGAAATACCGTCATCGACGCAAGAGCTATAGTTGGTCAATGTTTTTATAATTTTAGCGATTTCGAAACTGGATATGGGGGTAAAAAAGAAACTATTAGTTGCAACTATTAATCACAAAGGGTTGAACTTGAATTACCAATCGAGGTAAAGTATGTATTAAATTTGCTATCAACTTCTTCTGGGTCGGTAGTTAGCTGACTTTCAGCACATAAGGTAACTGGCTCGTGGCTCCCTACACTGTCGGGGTTTAGGAAACTGTTGATGGCGCCCAATTCTTTTCTGGTATCGCCCAAAGCTGAGTTAAACTTGTTTTTAAAAAAGGTATCGCGCGTAGTGCGTAATGGTGCTGCGAGTCCTACAGATAAACCAGTAAAGTGGCATCGAGCGAACTCCTCTTAACCCCTGAGGAGGGTTCGTTTGACGTGGCCCTGATCCAGAAGCCGTGGCTCTCATCGGGAGGAAAGGTTACTGGACTTAGCGCGCGCGGATTTGGCGTTTACCACGCGCAAACAGAAGGACTGCTGCGAGCTGTAGTAATGGTATTGAAGCAGCTGCATTCATATATGCTGCCTAATTACACCACTGACGACCTTGTAGTGGTGGCCGTTGGGCAAAAGAATAAGCACGCATTTATCCTGGCATCCTGCTCCATGGGCCATTCTGCGGAGGTTCCACCGATGGAGTGCAACGGGCTAGTACATGAGGAAGGGCGCAAAGGACGGTTGGTCATAGGCGCGGATGCAAATGCGCACCACAATGCGTGGACAGTAGCAGATAGGAACGAGTGAGGCGAATCTCTATTTTGTGGCATCCTGCGAACCAATTTACAGATAGCCCACAGGGGAAATGTCCCTTCATACATTGGTCCAACATACAGCAATATTTTCGATATTACCCTGAGCTCCGAACGTGATATATCAAGGTATGATTGGATGGTTCTTGATAGACCATTCTTCTCCGACCATGCTTATATCAGCTTCAGCATCCCCCTAAAGAGGGTGGAGAAGGGGGGAACCTTTAGAAACCCTAGGTCAACGAACTGGACTAAATTCCAGAAACAGGTAGAAACAAAACTGGGACAACCGAAAGATGTTGCCAAATGTGGAGGAACTGGAGGAGTGTAATGAATTCCTAACAAGGGCGCTTATGATTGCGTATAACAAAGCTTGCCCTCTAAGAAGATTCAGAGGAAAAGCAAACCCGCCATGGTGGAGCAATGAGGTGAGTCTTCTAAGGAGACAGATAAGAAAAATGTTTAAGCTAGCAAAGACCGCGGAAAGCGAAGCGTGTCGGGACGAGTGCAGGGATCTACTGTGGATCTACAGGCGTGAAATTTCCAGGGCGGAAAGAATCTCATGGAAAAGTTTCTGTACGGACATAGAGTGCTCCAGCGAAACAGCACGGTTGAAAAAAGTCCTAGCAAGGGGAAACAAAGTCCAGGGACTAATAAATAAAGAGAACGGGGAATGGTAACGTAATAGTTAATAATCCCTTGAGGTGCTTTTCGACACACATTTCCCATCGGGAGCCGGTTTAGAAGAGCCAGCAGATATCACTCACCCTTCGATCACGGAGCGGGTAGTGCCGGGCTTGATGACCGATACCAAGATCGAATGGGCAGTGACGACGTTTTCTAAGTTTAAATCGTCGGGCCCAGATGGTATATTCCCGGCCATGCTACAAGTTTCAAGTAGTACAACCCGTCTTAACCAGATGTATCGGCTGCGAGTTAAATTACAGGAAGGTTACATCACAATGGGGATTGAACGTGGCCACGAAACCAGTGGACAGGAACAAGCCGCAGGGAGGGGTGCTATCACCTCTGTTGTGGACGCTGGCCATCAACCAACTGCTCAGGCGCTTCGATGAGGGACCCGTAAAACTTACGGCTTACGCAGATGACGTTACGATTTTCGTGAGTCGAAAGTGCCTTCCATCGACTAGTTCTTTGATGGATCGGGCGCTTCGGGATATTCATACCTGGGCATCTAATGTCGGGTTGAAAGTCAACGCGTAGAAAACGGATATGGTCTTGTTTTATATATGGTGTGGACGTGGGGCTTATCGCCCTCTCTTTCTCATTGGGTTTTTACAGCGATTGTAAGCCCTATTCTATTCTATGGAGTTCACACAAAAAAGCCACACAAAAAACAACACACTTCAAAAAATTAGAGGGGGTATGCAGACTATCAATGCTTAGCATTGCGGGAGCCCTAAAAACAACCCCGACGGCTGCACTGTATGCCATTCTGAACATTCCACCTGTAAACCTGGTAGCAAAGAACAAAGCATTAACAACTGCAACCAGGCTCGGTGCCTCGGAGAAGCTTGAGCGTCGACCATACGGTCATAGTAGTATAGCGTCATCAATCACAAGGCGAACAGACTACCTTATTCCCTATCTGCGCTTCGAGGGAGATCTTAAGACCACAATAGAGGTGGACGGTTGGCGCAAGGGTGCTCAAATGGCGGACGAGGCGATAGCGATACATGTGTATACAGATGGTTCCAAATTATTGGAAGGAGTAGGGTCTGCGGTATAATGTGCTGATCCGGAATTAAACAGATCCTACAGGCTGCCTTATTACTGCAGTGTTTTCCAAGCGGAAATATTTGCCGTAACCAAAGCAGTAGAAACCCTGGAAGAGAATAGCTTAATATGCAACCGTGTTAACTTTTATATTGACAGTGAAGCAGCAATTAAGGCAATAATGTCGCATAGTACAACATATAAATTCGTGTTACAGTCTAAGCAGTCTCGCAGAGAATCGAGACAGAAAGAACCATACATCTATATTGGGTCCCAGGGCATATGGGAATGAAAAAGGGGATGAACTAGCTAAAAAGAGCGCATCCCTTGAAGCTTGCTCCGTAGACGTCCCAATTAGACTGGGCGAGATTAAGCGAAGGCGAGAGGTGCACATGATCGACCAAGCGGGAAAAGCGTGGGTTCAATCGCGAGGCGTACAACCTTAGACTAACAAAGTTGCTTCTATCATTAAAAAGAGAGGACTGTAGACCTCATGGCGGGTATTCTGACTGGACACTGCCTTCTGGCGTCACATGCCTTTAAATTAGGCTTGGTCAGTGATAGCATATGTAGGAAGTGCGGGTTGGAGAAGGAAACGGTCGAGCACGTTCCGTGCTCGTGGCCTGCGCTTGCCAGTCTAAGACTCCAGCTTATAGGAGTGATACAGCTGTCAGATCTAGAAGCAGAAGTGGCTGAAGTCCTAAGAAGCTTCTAGTATTTGCCAAGAGGACGGTGTTATTTTATAACATAGGTCTTGGTTTTTGATATGGTTTTTCAGTTTGGTCGTTAAAACAAACTTCTGGTGGCACTACGGACTCAATCAGTCTATGTGAGGTCCTCATGGACCGGCCTAACCTAACCCCTTGCGCAGTTTCTTGAATTTATATACATACATATGTATATATAGAGATACCCACATGTACTTGTACATGAATCTGATTTGAAAGGAACCTGCAAGAATACAACATGTACATTTGTTAGAATATGCTTATATGCACATTTGGATATTTATATTACAGCGTTTAGGGCGTTCAAGGACAATCAAAATTTTAAGGAGCGGCAAAAACAGACAGGCAGTCGTTTTTGAAACTAGTCACTAGTTCCACTAGAATTTTGTTACGTTTAAAATGGATTGTTTCAAATTTTATTTTAGGAAATTTTTTCCAAAGTTTTCAATTAAGTTAACATTGACCGTAAATAACTTTTGAATCATCAGACTTCGCAAAAAATGTTGACAATGACATGTAAAAATATGTTTTTAATGGAGACCAATTAGATGTTTATACAAACCAAAAGATATCAAAACAAAGTTTTTCCATACAATTTAAATACATATTGTTACGAATATTAGCAACATTAAGGGGTATTGCCATCTCTAAGCCGATGCTAAACAGTGATTTGTATGCATATCAATAATTCAATCATTATGTCTGCACACATGTCCATACGAGCAGCGGAGAAGCAACGCACAAACACATGCATATATCTTATCTAAGGTGCTCACAAGAGAGGGCAATAATTTGTGCAAGTATTACTCACGCATATGAGAAGCCATAAACGTAGTTGTGGCTGGCGAGTTTGTAGCCGATAACTAACTATTAAGTGCTGGAACGGAAAAGCCTAGAAGTATGCAACGAGAAATCAAAAAGTATAAAAGACCGCGACAGTAGAGGCGCTAGTTAGTTTCGTTTAAGCTATCAGTTTTAAACGGTTTGAAATAAAATATACTGCGTTGTGAGTGATCAGAGCTCAATGCTTAATTGCTCTTTTATTCAAATGTTGTCAGCTTATTTATACAAAATTATTCTAACATATTCTTACATACATATTCACATTTAAGCATACATACTTACATACATATTTACCTTAAGAATATATACTTACATACCTACATATAACTTGATACAAAATATATACCTTCAAACCTGTGTTGAGTTGTGACTTCTGTGGGAAATGCAACCTTCGCAAATTTGCTTGAATGGAAATTTGTTTGGTTGTGTGTTGTACACACACCTGTATTAAATCATATGAATGGTTATGTCAGCAAGAATTGAAAATGCTTTTTTATGTGTTGATGAACATTTAGACTATTTTTGTTACAGGGTAGCTGATTTAAATATTTGGCCTTAAATTGTTGGCTGTTTACACTACATCTCTTTTTTTTTAGAATGCTTATGCATTCTACATCTTTCATATTTATTTCCTTATAGTGAATGGTTTTATCATAACTAGTCTTTTGTTTTTCTTTAGCCTGTTTTACTAATTTATATGCTCTATCTTGCGCTATTTGTAACCTATACTTAATTTTTTGTAGTAAGCCTCATAATTGTATAATGGGCTTACTGTGTTTTCTCTTAAAAATTCGTAAGTCTGGGGTTTTTCGGAAAATACTAATTCTTTTGGACAATAATTATGAACCGTAAATGGGGTATTATTGTAACAATACGCAAAATATTTAAGATATTCATCCCAATCATTTTTGTCAGTGGATATGTAGGAACGTAGGTATTCATTGAATGTTCTATGACTACGTTCAACTGTGCCTAAAGTTTGATGGTGGTAAGGTGTTGCATCTACTAGTCCAGCAGCTCTCAAACTTCTCAGCTGTAACTACAATTGCACAATTTTATAGTTTTTCTCATTGCATACTTATAGGAGTATCTCAGATATATGCATATGTTTGTGCATTGACTCTCCGCTGCTCGTATACGTACATGGTACATATGTGTAGACGCAATTATTGTTTCGTTTATGTAGATACATAATAATTGAGCTATGGAAGTGAATTCACGTCACTGCTTAGCATCGGCTTAGAGACGATAGCATCGCTCAGTGCTGCTAACATTCGTTACACTGCCCTCCACCTAAGTCTGATCGTCCCGATCAGACAAATCTCTCGATCTAAACGCTGCTAGCATCGCCAAATGTACCACTGTTCTATTTCGTGATTTCCCAATTGCTTGTATGCGGTAGACGACGTCACTGATCGTATTCATAACTCTGTACGGGCCTTCCCAACTGCACCGATATTAGGATGGAACACCTTTCCGGCGGTGAGGGTTGTATAGCAGTACCAAATCTCTCTCCCGGAAACCTTCCAAATTATTTTCCTTGTCGTACCTGTGTTTCATCTTACTACTCATTATCCTTCCCCCTGTGTGTTAGGGGTTAGAATATGCCCACGGTAGGTATACCGGTCGTAAAAGGCGACCATAATACCATGTGTTCAGTAGCAGCAATGCTCCTTCAGAATCTATTTTGTATGCTTGTTTATTAATATTGTAATATTAGATTAAAAATTACTTAAACTTCATTTACATACATATTCTGTTAAACAATAACTCTAATTACCAAAGTAAATAGTTCACATTACTTTATGTTCTCTTAGATTTACATCGCTATATCAGGCCACGAGCCTAACGGGTTAATTTCCATTGCTTTTACATGTACCTTCATTTTCCATAACAGCAATAAGCAAAAAAGGTAAAAATGCTTTTTAGTTCTTCTACCGCGTTCATTACTGTGTACACGCAAATAATAAATTCAATAAAGAATAATTACACGTTTCGTGACTACATAGCATAAATATTCAAAAAATCGTTTCTGAATTTAACATTGGCGACCGTGACAGGACACGTTAGCCCACGGGATTTAAGTTTGTTTAAAGCGAATCTATATAAAAAATATAATAAGTCGGTAAATTCAGATCGCAAAATACACGCCGCGAAACTGTAAACGTACGCCGGTTTTTCATATTTTGTCATACGCTAAGACATTCTTAAAAATTGTGGATAAGTTTTCAAAAAGAAACAAAATTACAAAAAGCCCACTTGGCAAGTTAGGGACACTCTATAGCAGTACATGCCTAACAACAAATTAGCCATCAGGTCACCTTCGGTAACTATAACGGCAGAAAGTTCCTCTCAGTATAACCTTCAATAACTTTCAGTATGACCGACGCGAAAATAGCTAAATTAAAAGTAAAACGTACTACAGCTATTGGGCAACAACAACGCGTAAAAGAATTCGTTGACAAAAATTTAGCCAATGCATCATTGGAGGAACTTGACACCAGATTGCAGGCACTAGAAAAATACTTTGCAGACTTTCAAACTATTCAAGGACACTTGGAGGAGTTGGAAAATAGTGATACAGAGGCGGTACGTTCAACATATGAAGAACTCTATTTTTCATTACGACCAAAATTAATGACTGCAATAAGCACCATCAAGCTCAAAACTAAAGGTCTGACTGGGGGAGATGATCAGAAGGCATCCTTCCGTGGTAAGTCACTCAAGCTGCCTGAAATTCCGGTGCCTACGTTTTCAGGAGATTACACCCACTGGCTGTCATATTGCGAAACATTCTCGGCGCTGGTACATCGCAATGCGGCGCTTGATGACGTCACTCGTTTCCATTATTTACGTTCCTCCTTAAGAGATGGCGCTCTTCGCCGAATCCAGTCAATGGAAGTCACCGCTGACAACTACAGCGTTGCGCTCAAGCTGCTGGTGGATCGATATGAATGACGTAATATCATCGTAAGGGAGCATATAAGACAACTTTTCAACATACCCTCTATTGCGGCAAAGGTTGGCCCAATCGCTTTGCGAGGCTTAATTGACTCGGTAAGTATCCAATTAAGAGCCTTATCGTCATTGGGGAGACCAGTAGAACATTGGGATGACTTGGTTATTGAGCTAGTATTATTGAAGCTTGACAATGTCACCCTTGAAAAATGGAATGATGAGTGCTCAACAGACCGGCTTCCTACCCTCAATGAGCTTTTAAAATTTCTCGAAAAACGTTGTACTCATTTGGAAGAACGGTCATCAGTTCAGCGGCCAAAAATGCTTTCTAACCCAACTCCAAATTCGTCTAAGGGCTCAGCACAAGTTAGGTCGACGCAGCAGCGATCAACTTTTGCTGCTACGGGGACTGCAAGGCCGCAGCGGGAGTGCACATGTTACAATGGCACAAACCATATCATTTATCGCTGCCGAAAATGTCTTGGTTTAAGCCCAAAAGAGCGTTGTGATGATATCCAACAGCGAAATTTATGCAATAACTGCCTTAAAACGGGTCATACACATTTGAACTGTGACTCCCAAAGATGCAGAGCCTGTAAAACCAGCCACCACACTTTACTGCATAACAACCAATGCTCGGTAAATGCAATCCCTGCTAACAATCCGGCTCATTGCAGCACTTCTAAAAATGATTGACAATTAACTTCAGCCAACATCCCTCTTGCTGCAAATAAATGTAGTGGTGACAGCGCAATGACAACTAAACTCAATGTGTATACCTCTCAACCAATTTCGCTCAATAGCAGCCCTGTAAATGGTTCTAAATCTTCAGCACATACTTGCAAATTTACGGTCCTACTAGCTACCACACTCATTCATCTGGTTAATAAATGGGGAATGCCAGTAATTTGCCGAGCATTGCTAGACTCTGGATCTCAGCTAAATTTTGTATCAGAGCGCCTCCCTGTCCAGCTAGGCATAAAACGCCAGCTAACTGACGTCGAAATATGCAGCGTTTGCGAAAATAACACTACGGCTCGTCACTCTATCACCACAACATTAAAATCCAACACATCTTCGTATTCAGCTGACCTCACCTTTTTGATACTACCACGCATTGGCGGGGATGATCCCGAAATTAATTTTGATATAACCCGATGGAATATTCCAGCTGATTTACAACTAGCTGATCCTACATTTTTTAAATCCCGAAAATTTGACGTGTTACTGGGTGCTGAAATATACCATGATTTATTAATCAACGAACAGATTCGGTTGACTGAGGATTTACCTCTTCTTCATAACACAAATCTCGGCTGGATAGTTATTGGACGACTATCTACAACAACACAGCAAAGTTTCCAGTGCAGTTAAGTCACCTCGCCATCGGTGGCATCGTTAGAAAAGTTGCTTCGCCAATTTTGGGAAATCGAGGCACACAGAAACAACACTAAGGTTATGACGGCAAAAGAGAGACTCTGTGAATCCCACTTTTTGTCAACAGTGGTACGAACGGAGACAGGTAGATTTATCGTTCGACTACCATTCCGCGAGCCACCAATGTCATTAGGTAACTCGTTCACAGTAGCGAAACGGCGTTTTGCCTCGCTGGAACGTAGATTGGCTAAAGAGCCTTTAGTAAGAGAGCAATATACTCAGTTCATGCGTGAGTATGAATCTTTAAATCACATGACTAAAATTGGAGATGCCAGCAACATTATGCTAAACATATGTTATTATCTACCGCACCATTGCGTTATAAAGGCCGAATGTTCATCTACGAAATTGCGCGTCGTATTTGATGCGTCAGCAAAAACAACTTCAAATGTATCACTCAATGACATTTTAATGACCGGCCCCACCGTCCAAGCTGACCTGTTTTCAGTTATTACACGCTTTCGAACATATCGCTATGTCTTTACAACAGACATCAGTAAAATGTACAGGCAAATATTGGTTGATCCTGAAGACCGTCCATACCAGCTTATTCTATGGAGGGAAAATCCACTAGATCCACTCGGAGTTTATCAGTTAAACACCGTCACATACGGAACCTCTGCTGCACCATATTTAGCCACGCGTTGTCTCACGAAATTAGCTGAAGAAAATTCTGAAAAATACCCCTCATCTTCTGCCGCATTATTGTCAGAAACATACGTCGATGACATTATGACCGGTTCAAATAATTTAGCGCAAGCCGCAACTCTCTTGTCAGATCTCCAACGACTGCTTGGATCAGCTGAATTAGATTTATGCAAATACTGCTCTAATACGCCTATGCTGCTAAAACAAATTCCAGAAAACCACAAGGAACCATTTATGCGAATCGGAGACAACGATGTTGTGAAAACATTAGGTTTAATCTGGCATCCGACCGCTGATACGTTCTCATACCATTTTGCCTTTACTCGGCCAGAAATAACAACCAAACTAACAGTTCTCTCCAATCTAGGGAAAATATTTGACCCCCTCGGATTAATCGGGCCCGTCGTAGTGCTAGGAAAGATTTTCATGCAGCAACTTTGGAAACTCCGTATTTCTTGGGATCAACCCTTGCCAGAAGATTACAACCGGCGATGGAGCAATTATGTACAGCAACTAGAAAACCTGAATTCGTTAAAAATTCCCAGACATATACTGTCCTCAGCGGAAAGCAATTCGGTACAGCTACATTCTTTCTCCGACAGCAGTGAAGCAGCCTATGGTGATTGCTGTTATTTGCGCAGCACTGATGCTAATAACGAAGTCACTGTTAAGTTAATATGCTCTAAATCGCGGGTCGCACCAGTATCATCAACATCTATTGCGAAATTAGAGCTGCAAGCAGCTGTGTTAATGGTAGAACTGGTTGAGCGCCTGCAAAACATTCTTCCCATGCCCATAAAACAAAAATATTTCTACACCGACTCTAAAATCGTGCTGGCTTGGATAGCAAGGCCTTCGTACACATGGACAGCATTCGTCGCAAATCGAGTGGCGAAAATCCAAGAACTTACACGCACAGAATAATGGTCCTACGTCAACACCAAGGAAAACCCTGCAGATATCATATCTCGCGGCATTCTACCGGAAGAATTCGTACACTCAACACTTTGGAACAATGGTCCAGAATTCCTACACGTAGCGGAGTTCATCCGTCAAGAGCAACCTCAACTACATCAGCTTGACGAATTTCCCGAGCGTCGACCTAACAAGCTTGTGCTGCTATCAGCAAAGACAGAGCACAGCGACTTAACAACTGATATACAGCATAATATGTCGCTACATCGGCTCGAACGAATTATTGCCTACTGCTTTCGATTTGTCAATAATGCCCGAACGTCAGCAGACGAACGCGTTAAAGGTCTATTAACCATACTTGAGTTGGAAGCGGCACTTACAGCTTTAATTCTCAATACCCAGCGCAGTTATCTTGCTTCGGAATACAATTCGTTATCAAAAAATATTGCTGTAGAAAAGTCTAGCCGAACCTGAAGTTTGGACCCATTCTTAAGCTCAGAAGGGCTCATACGAGTTGGTGGACGCCTTCAGCACAGCAATCTTGAATATGGCCCCAAACACCAAATAATATTACCAAAAAATTGTTTATTAACAAAAATTATAATTTCTTCTTATCATTACATGCATCTGCACGCCGGCCCACAAACGCTGCTCACAATTGTACGCCAACGATATTGGCCTATTGATGGGAAAAATCTTTGCCGCAACGCGGTACATCGGTGCATCAGATGTTTTTGGACTAAACCAACCAAAACTGATCCTTTTATGGGCAGCCTCCGAAAGGAGAGAGTACAACCTGGGCGCGCGTTTCTTACGACCGGTATTGATTTCTGCGGTCCTGTCCCAGTGCATTCACAGATCCGTGGAAGGGCACCAGTAAAGGCGTACGTATCAATATTTGTATGCTTCAGAACAAAGGCCGTCCATATAGAGGCAGTTAGCGATCTTTCAACGGCAGCGTTTATTGCTGCGCTGCGCAGGTTTATTGCTCGACGAGGTATTTGTACAACGATCATCACCGACAATGCTACGAACTTCGTGGGCGCCAAAAACGAGCTTGCTGAACTGCATCGCCTCTTTTTAAGCGAATCCCATCAAGAGGAAGTACAAAAGATGTGTCAAACAAATCGTATAACATGGCGGACTATCCCACCAAAATCACCCCACTTTGGCGGCTTGCGGGAAGCTGCGGTTAAACAGGAAAAATATCATTTGGTCAGAGTTGTTGCAAATGCTACTCTATCTTTCGAAGAGCTTGCAACCATCACCGCTCAAATTGAGGTCATTTTAAATTCCCGCCCACTGACACCACTCTCATCTGACTCCACAGATTTGGAAGCATTAACACCGGGTCACTTCCTCATTGGCGAGCCCCTAACTGCGTTCCCAGAACCTGATCTGACTGATGTGAACTACAATCGCCTGTCGCGTTTTCGACGACTGCAACAGCTACAACAGATTTTTTGGCGCAGATGGTCTCGGGAGTACTTGCAACTGCTCCAACAGCGCTACAAGTGGACTTCAAGGGCTGATTCCTTACTGCCGAACACCCTGGTTCTAGTTCAAGACGAGAACTTTCCACCATACAAGTGGTCCCTGGGTCGAATTTTGTCATTAATCCCTGGACGGGATGGAGTTCATCGCGTTGCTGAAATAAAAACACAGCACGGAGTTTACAAACGGGCTATAGCGAAGCTTTACCCTTTACACATCGAACATTGAAAATACTGAAGTATATTTCAAGGAGGGCGGCATGTTCAGTAGCAGCAATGCTCCTTCAGAATCTATTTTTTATGCTTGTTTATTAATATTGTAATATTAGATTAAAAATTACTTAAACTTCATTTACATACATATTCTGTTAAACAATAACTCTAATTACCAAAGTAATGTGAACTATGCTTTATGTTCTCTTAGATTTACATCGCTATATCAGGCCACGAGCCTAACGGGTTAATTTCCATTGCTTTTACATGTACCTTCTTTTTCTATAACAGCAATAAGCAAACAAGGTAAAAATGTTTTTTGGCGACCGTGACAGGACCCAATCCATGAGTAAGGTGTTTTACTCGAAAGGTAGCAGGGTGGACGCGGGTATCACCCTGTGGGACCCTAGGCAAGGTCTTTATAAATACTGCTACCGCGGGAGCAGGAGAAGCCAGTGTGATCTGATGCACTGCATCGAACGATGCTTTGTATTCGGGATTCAAGGGGTTGTGTAGCGCAATATATAGCTTCTCCAACCCAATTGTCAACCTCACCGTCGAGCGGCGAATCCCGTTTCACTAACAGACGAGGCTCTGGCGACCCCAAGCTCCTCATGGAATTTGGGGGTGGGGAGGGAGGGATGGCCTGAAGGTTTAATGTGGCCATATAAATCGTTCCCGAGATGGTCGGGCCAGCACCTTAATGGTGCTGTGTTACCGGAGCGTATCGGATCTGTATCCGACAAAGGACTATCACATCGATAACACTCCCCAAAGCCTTCGGGGAGTAACTAATCGCTACAACAACAACATGCTTTGTATTCAGATCTCACCTCCTGTCCTGGGATGGCCCCCTTGTGGGAGCATCGCGGTGGTTGTGGTTTCAAATAAGAGTTCACTTATGACACACGCTCTGCGTAGACTTGTTTTCCCTTGGGCCTTGGGGACAGAAGCCCAAGGGAATTCGGTCTCATGCTTGCAACAGCAATCCCAATTTCATTGAGAAACTGACCCTGAGGGGCAGATGAAAGAGTTGGTCACATCCCATAATTGTGGCAACCGAAGAAAAATGGTGACGAAAGATGGTGAAGAAACGCATGTCTATCGTCAGCCGAAAAACAATCGATAATTGTACGAGTGGGCCGGTGCTCATCTCGTCTTTGTATTCGAAAGCAAAATGGAGCATAATTGTTGCGTAATTTGAGTCAAAATTGGAGCGAAGTTAGTAGCCAAAATGGAAGCCAAATGCAGCACAATATGGCGCGCAATGTTTGTCAACGTAGTGTGGCCATAAGCGATGTTGAGAGACATTGCTGAGGCGGGCACTCGGCACTCACAGGTCTGTGTGCGGAAGAGGTTGGTCACATCCCTTGATATTAATTGTGATGGAGTTTAATAAGGAGCATAAAAGGTGCCTAGGTCACTCTGTTTGTCAACGTAGTGCGGCCCTTAAGCAATATCTAAGCAAAACCAAGATCCGTCGTTAACAATGTTTTACATTGTTTTCACACTGCAGGACAGGAAAGGTTGGTCACATTCCTAAATTGGGACAAAACACAATATCTCACCGATTGGTACCAACTTGTTGGGCCGAAGATCAACGGACATTGATCTGTGTTTACACCGTGGGTTGGGGTCTTCGCAGACAGGTACCCACGTTAAGCACCCATCAACTACTCATTATCCTGGATCGTTCCCTCGCACTCTGTTGCTTGGCCAATGAACTACTTCTTAGAGCTTGCGCTTGACGGATTGGCTTCGCATAATCAGTATCGTTCCCACATTTGACAACAGTAGTGCGCTCCGGCTTGAAACTACCCTCGCATTCTTTCTCTGAAATTCGTTGCTTCGTTTTCCTGCGTCTTTTAGGTTTTGTCAATGCCAGTGTTTCTCTCGCAGGTACTTTTGGTTTTGCTTTATTTGGCCCATTCGACCTGTTAACCTTTGCCTTTGACTTCCGTGGTTTTTGTCGAGTCTTCTCCACCAGTACCCGATTACTGCTGAACCCTTTTTCCAAACTAAAGTTGAGTGGTATGTCCTGGTTCTTATAGCGCATAATTTTTCTCCGCATATCGATCCTGATGTCATGGTCAACCAAGAAGTCCACTCCCAATATGACTTCATCAACGATCTCCGCTACAACGAATTTGTGTAAAACCATGACCTTCCCAATTAGGACTTCACATATCACTTCTACCTGGACTTGTTTATACTCGCCTGTGACCGTACGCAACCTTGCTCCAGGTAATGACTTTAATCACCTGTAGACCAAATCAGATCGAATCAAGGAATAAGATGCGCCCGTATCTACAGTCAGTACACGCTCCTTGCCATCCACATCCCACTTCTGACACCAATTTTAACGATTTTACTTGCAATTCCCCTTATTTGCAATCTTCTGCTGAGTTCGAATAACTAAACTGTTGAATAAATAACTCCAATATGTAATAATGCAAAATGGCCTTTATTAAAGTACTACACAATAACACTCAAACTGTGCAACGAATAGCTTGCTTAATAACCAAACTGATTGATAGCTCAAATGAAACTCTATTATTCAAAATAATACTGCTCTTGCTCGCTAGATAGCGTCTTAGTCGAAACTGCTTGATAGCTCAAATCAAACTGAATTCCAGCGCCTCTACAATTGGCGCCTTTTATACTCTTTGATTTCAACCTTCGCATCTTCTAGGCGCTTCGAGAATCTACTAGTCCAGCAGCTCTCAAACTTCTCAGCTGTAACTACAATTGCACAATTTTATAGTTTTTCTCATTGCATACTTATAGGAGTATCTCATATATATGCATGTGTTTGTGCATTGACTCTCCGCTGCTCGTATACGTACATGGTACATATGTGTAGACGCAATTATTGTTTTGTTTATGTAGATACATAATGATTGATCTATGGATGTGAATTCACGTCACTGCTTAGCATCGGCTTAGAGACGATAGCATCGCTCAGTGCTGCTAACATTCGTTACAATATGTATGTATATAAATTCAAGAAACTGCGCAAGGGGTTAGGTTAGGTTGAACTGGCCGGTCCATGAGGACCTCACATAGACTGATTGAGTCCGTAGTGTCACCAGAAGTTTGTTTTAACGTCCAAACTGAAAAACCATATCAAAAACCAAGACCTATGTTATAAAATAACACCGTCCTCTTGGCAAATATTAGAAGCTTCCTAAGACTTCAATCACTTGCTGCTTCTAGATCTGACAGCTGTATCACTCCTAATAGCTGGAGTCTTAGACTGGCAAGCGCAGGCCACGAGCACAGAACGTGCTCGGCCGTTTCCTCCTCCAACCCGCACTTCCTACATATGCTATCACTGACCAAGCCTAATTTAAAGGCATGTGACGCCAGAAGGCATTGTCCAGTCAGAAGACCCGTCATGAGGTCTACAGTCCTCTCTTTTTAATGATAGAAGCAACTTTGTTAGTCTAAGGTTGTACGCCTCGCGATTGAACCCACGCCTTTCCCGCTTGGTCGATCATGTGCACCTCTCGCCTTGGCTTAATCTCGCCCAGTCTAATTGGGACGTCTACGGAGCAAGCTTCAAGGGATGCGCTCTTTTTAGCTAGTTCAACCCATTTTTCATTCCCATATGCCCTGGGACCCAGTATAGATGTATGCTTCTTTCTGTCC
The DNA here is from genome assembly GCF_040869045.1 of Eurosta solidaginis. Taxonomy (NCBI): domain Eukaryota; kingdom Metazoa; phylum Arthropoda; class Insecta; order Diptera; family Tephritidae; genus Eurosta; species Eurosta solidaginis. Next base: position 166,712,964 of record NC_090320.1, on the reverse strand, counting down.
CGATTCTCTCCAGAGACTGCTTAGACTGTAACACGAATTCATATGTTGTGCTATGCGACATTATTGCCTTAATTGCTGCTTCACTGTCAATATAAAACTTAACACGGTTGCATATTAAGCTATTCTCTTCCAGGGTTTCTACTGCTTTGGCTACGGCAAATATTTCCGCTTGGAAAACACTGCAGTAGTAATAAGGTGGCCTGTAGGATCTGTTTATTTCCGGATCAGCACATTATACCGCAGATCCTACTCCTTCCAATAATTTGGAACCATCTGTGTACACATGTATCGCTATCGCCTCGTCCGCCATTTGAGCACCCTTGCGCCAACCGTCCACCTCTATTGTGGCCTTCAGATTTCCCTCGAAGCGCAGATAGGGAATCAGGTAGTCTGTTCGCCTTGTGACTGATAACGCTATACTACTATGACCGTATGGTCGGCGCTCAAGCTGCCCCGAAGCACCGAGCCTGGTTGCAGTTGTTAATGCTTTGTTCTTTGCTACCAGGTTTACAGGTGGAATGTTCAGAATGGCATACAATGCAGCCGTAGGGGTTGCTTTTAGGGCTCCCGTAGTGCTAAGCATTGATAGTCTGCATACCCCCTCTAATTTTTTTAAGTGTGTTGTTTTTCGTGTGGCTTTTTTGTGTGAACTCCATAGAATAGAATAGGGCTTACAATCGCTGTAAAACCCAATGAGAAAGAGAGGACGATAAGCCCCACGTCCACACCATATATAAAATAAGACCATATCCGTTTTCTACGCGTTGACTTTCAACCCGACATTAAATGCCCAGGTATGAATATCCCGAAGCGCACGATCCATCAAAGAACTGGTCGTTGGAAAGCAATTTCCACTTACGAAAATTGTAACGTCATCTGCGTAAGCCGTAAGTTTTACGGGTCCCTCATCGAAGCGCCTGAGCAGTTGGTTGATGGCCAGCGTCCACAGCAGAGGTGATAGCACCCCTCCCTGCGGCGTGTTCCTGTCCACTGGTTTCGTGGCCACGTTCAATCCCCATTGTAATGTAATCTTCCTGTAATTTAACTCGCAGCCGATACATCTGGTTAAGGGGGGTTGTACTTTAATGTAATTAAGACCGCCCTACTTGAAACTTGTAGCATGGCCGGGAATATACCATCTGCGCCCGGCGATTTAAACTTAGAAAACGTCTTCACTGCCCATTCGATCTTGGTATCGGTCATCAAGCCCGGCACTACCCGCTTCCTGATCGAAGGGTGAGTGATATCTGCTGGCTCTTCTAAACCGGCTTCCGATGGGAAATGTGTGTCGAAAAGCACCTCAAGGGATTCCTCACTATTACGTGACCATTCCCCGTTCTCTTTCTTTATTAGTCCCTGGACTTTGTTTCCCCTTGCTAGGACTTTTTTCAACCGTGCTGTTTCGCTGGAGCACTCTATGTCCGTACAGAAATTTTTCCATGAGATTCTTTTCGCCCTGGAAATTTCACGCTTGTAGATCTTCAGTAGATCCCTGTACTCGTCCCGACACGCTTCGCTTTCCGCGGTCTTTGCTAGCTTAAACATTTGTCTTACCTGTCTCCTTAGAAGACTCACTTCATTGCTCCACCATGGCGGCTTTGCTTTTCCTCTGAATCTTCTTAGAGGGCAAGCTTTGTTATACGCAGTCATAAGCGTCCCTGTAAGGAATTCAATACACTACTCCAGTTCCTCCACATTGGCAACATCTTTCGGTTGTCCCAGTTTTGTTTCTACCTGTTTCTTTAATTTAGTCAAGTTCGTTGACCTAGGGTTTCTAAAGATTCCCCCCATCCAATCATACCTTGATATATCACGTTCGGAGCTCAGGGTAATATCGAAAATATTGCTGTATGTTGGACCAATGTATGTAGGGACATTTCCCCTGTGGGCTATCTGCAAATTGGTTTGTAATAAAAAAGAGATTCGCCTCACTCGTTCCTATCTGCTACTGTCCACGCCTATGACCAACCGTCCTTTGCGCCCTTCCTCATGTACTAGCCTCTTGCACTCCATCGGTGGAACCTCCGCAGCATGGCCCATGGAGCAGGATGCCAGGATAAATGCCTGCTTATTCTTTTGCTCAACCGCCACCACTACGAGGTCGTCAGTGGTGTAATTAGGCAGCATATATGAATGCAGCTGTTTCCATACCATTACTACAGCTCGCACCAGTCCTTCTGTTTGCGCGTAGTAAACGCCAAATCCGCGCGCGCTAAGTCCAGTAACCTTTCCTCCGGATGAGAGCCACGGCTCCTGGATCAGCGCCACGTCAAACGAACCCTCCTCAGGGGTTAGGAGGAGTTCGCTCGACGCCACTTTACTGGTTTATCTGTAGGACTCGCAGCACCATTAAGCACTACGCGCGATACCTTTTTTAAAAACAAGTTTAACTCAGCTTTGGGCGATACCAGAAAAGAATAGGGCGTCACCAACAGTTTTCTAAACCGGGACAGTGTAGGGAGCCACGAGCCAGTTACCTTATGTGCTGAAAATCAGCTAACTACCGACCCAGAAGAAGTTGCTAACAAATTTAATACATACTTTACCTCGATTGGTAATTCAAGTTCAACCCTTTGTGTTTAATAGTTGCAACTAATAGTTTCTTTTTTACCCCCATATCCAGTTTCGAAATCGCTAAAATTATAAAAACATTGACCAACTCTAGCGCTTGCGGCGATGACGGTATTTCAAATAATATATATTGGAACGATTTTCCGTCATTCCTTGTCAAATTTGGTTTTGAGACAAACCGGTTTCGGCGTTGTGCCATCATCAGTGTCGATTTTCGTTCTGATCTGTTGTTGTCGTTTGTCCTGTATTTATAGTTCGTAGGTATTGTCAAATTGATGCTTGTGTATATTTAGTTATGTGTATGTTCTGTGTGTTCATTCAAAACCGAGGATGGTTTACTAATCGATTTGTGTGGCTGTTTGAGGTAGGTAAAAATCTGCGATTTTAGTTGTTTGACCTTCTTTGTCGGTTTTTTGTTTAGGTGTGTTAATTGTTGTGTGCTTATTTGTTGTTGTGTGTTTGTCTGTTGTACCTGTGTGATTACGTTGTTTCCTGTAAACAAGTTTTAAAGGCTCGAATATTGTGTCAGAAATTGTGTTTATCTGTTATTTTATTATTCTACCGTCGAATGTTTTCTGTTTGTAGATTTCCATGTTTTCGAGTACGTTCAGACGTCGGCCCTTTTATTGTATGTGAAGAACCCTAACTCTTTTATTGATGTTTGCTGGGGAACATTCATTCTCGACCATGTGATTCGCGAAGTTAGACTCGGGTATAATGTTTGGATTCCGTATTTTTTTGTTGTAATCTCTAATATGTTCTCTGAACATCGTTCTTATTTGCCATCCTGTTTGTCCTATGTAACTATGCTGGCATCCGCAGGTAAGCTTGTATACACCGTGTCTGCTAAACGGATCCTCTGAGTTAATGTTAGTTCTTAGTTTTCGCCCTAGACTGTTCGATGTTTTGAATGCTGTGTTAATGTTGTATTTTTTAAAGAAGTTTGCCAATTTATATGTTGCTTTTCCAGTATATGTCATAGTCGTCCCGCTATTATTTTCCTTTTCATTATTTCTTTTTGGTTCCCATTTGTCCTTCTGAGCTTATCTACTAGTGCTTTTTTATATCCGTTGTTTGCAGCGATATTATATATGACTTCAAGTTCTCTCTTATATGCCTCTTGTGTAAGAGGTGTTCTTTCAAGTCTATGTACCAAGTGCGTTAATGCTGCATTTGTATGCTGTTGGGGGTGATTTGAGGTATTGTGTATTATTGTGTCGGTGGCCGTTGACTTTCTATATATGTCATAGTTAAATCTTTTGGCTTCTTTATCAATATTTATCGTGAGGTCTAGATAGTTGATTCCTCCGTCTTTTTCGGTTTCCATTGTAAATTTTATATTTCCGTGCTGCTTGTTGAGGTACTCCAGTACAAGCTCTTCGTTATTAGTAGTTAAAACGCATATTATGACATCCACGTATCTAGCATAAAATGACACGCCTAATTTGGACTTCAGCTCCTGTATGTACTTTTCTTCCAGATTTTGCATGAACACTTCCATAAGAATTGCTGATGTGGGGCTTCCCATTCCAAGACCGTTTGTTTGTTTATACATTTTATTGTTGAATTGAAAATAGTTTTGACGTAAAGGGGTTCTTAGCATATTTGTGATTTGCATACTTTTCACTTTGTTTTTTGTGTTATGAACTATTGTTGAGCTAACTATGTCCCAAGACTCCGATAGTGGTATAGATGAGTAAAAATATTTTATGTCAAAAGATACCAATTTGCTGTTTCTTGTTAGCTCTACGGTCTCGAGTCTCTCTATTAGTTCTGTTGTGTTAGCTATTGCATATTCGTTCCTTAGCTCCAGAGTATCTTTCAATATCGTTTTTAAATATTTGGACAGTTTGTAACATGGTGCCGATTTAAAATTAATGATGGGCCTCATTGGCTTGTGGATTTTTGGTAGCGCAATCAGTGGAGGAGCCGAAGGGTTCATTTGGACCAATCTATGTGCCATGTTAGAATCTACTATATTTGTTACATTTTTTATAGCAACTTTGATTTGTTTTTGGTATTCATCTGTGGGACCCTCTCTCATTCTAGGACATTTCATTTCCTCTATCAGATCCTCGGTTTTGGATATATATTGCTCTTTTTCGATTAGCGCAGTGGTGTTTCCTTTGTCCGTTTTCGTTGTGATAATATTGTTTTTCCATAGTTTATGCCGTAGATTCTTTATTGTTTTCTCCTCTGTATTCGATTTTTGTCCTTCCTTTGCTTTCACCTCTGAATGAACACACAGCACATACACATAACTAAATATACACAAGCATCAATTTGACAATACCTACGAACTATAAATACAGGACAAACGACAACAACAGATCAGCACGAAAATCGACACTGATGATGGCACAACGCCGAAACCGGTTTGTCTCAAAACCAAATTTGACAAGGGATGACGGAAAATCGTTCCAATATACATTATTTGAAATACCGTCATCGACGCAAGAGCTATAGTTGGTCAATGTTTTTATAATTTTAGCGATTTCGAAACTGGATATGGGGGTAAAAAAGAAACTATTAGTTGCAACTATTAATCGCAAAGGGTTGAACTTGAATTACCAATCGAGGTAAAGTATGTATTAAATTTGTTATCAACTTCTTCTGGGTCGGTAGTTTGCTGACTTTCAGCACATAAGGTAACTGGCTCGTGGCTCCCTACACTGTCGGTGTTTAGGAAACTGTTGATGGCGCCCAATTCTTTTCTGGTATCGCCCAAAGCTGAGTTAAACTTGTTTTTAAAAAAGGTATCGCGCGTAGTGCGTAATGGTGCTGCGAGTCCTACAGATAAACCAGTAAAGTGGCGTCGAGCGAACTCCTCCTAACCCCTGAGGAGGGTTCGTTTGACGTGGCGCTGATCCAGGAGCCGTGGCTCTCATCGGGAGGAAAGGTTACTGGACTTAGCGCGCGCGGATTTGGCGTTTACTACGCGCAAACAGAAGGACTGCTGCGAGCTGTAGTAATGGTATTGAAACAGCTGCATTCATATATGCTGCCTAATTACACCATTGACGACCTTGTAGTGGTGGCCGTTGGGAAAAAGAATAAGCAGGCATTTATCCTGGCATCCTGCTCCATGGGCCATGCTGCGGAGGTTCCACCGATGGAGTGCAAGGGGCTAGTACATGAGGAAGGGCGCAAAGGACGGTTGGTCATAGGCGCGGGTGCAAATGCGCACCACAATGCGTGGACAGTAGCAGATAGGAACGAGTGAGGAGAATCTCTATTTTGTTACATCCTGTGAACCAATTTGCAGATAGCCCACAGGGGAAATGCCCCTTCATACATTGGTCCAACATACAGCAATATTTTCGATATTACCCTGAGCTCCGAAATGATATATCAAGCTATGATTGGATGGTTCTTGATAGACCACCCTTCTCCGACCTTGCGTATATCAGCTTTAGCATCCCCTTAAAGAGGGTGGAGAAGGGGGGAACCTTTAGAAACCCTAGGTCAACGAACTGGACTAAATTCCAGAAACAGGTAGAAACAAAACTGGGACAACCGAAAGATGTTGCCAATGTGGAGGAACTGGAGGAGTGTAATGAATTCCTAACAAGGACGCTTATGACTGCGTATAACAAAGCTTGCCCTCTAAGAAGATTCAGAGGAAAAGCAAAGCCGCCATGGTGGAGCAATGAGGTGAGTCTTCTAAGGAGACAGGTAAGAAAAATGTTTAAGCTAGCAAAGGCCGCGGAAAGCGAAGCGTGTCGGGACGAGTGCAGGGATCTACTGAGGATCTACAAGCGTGAAATTTCCAGGGCGAAAAGAATCTCATGGAAAATTTTCTGTACGGACATAGAGTGCTCCAGCGAAACAGCACGGTTGAAAAAAGTCCTAGCAAGGGGAAACAAAGTCCAGGGACTAATAAAGAAAGAGAACGGGGAATGGTCACGTAATAGTGAATAATCCCTTGAGGTGCTTTTCGACACACATTTCCCATCGGGAGCCGGTTTAGAAGAGCCAGCAGATATCACTCACCCTTCGATCACGGAGCGGGTAGTGCCGGGCTTGATGACCGATACCAAGATCGAATGGGCAGTGACGACGTTTTCTAAGTTTAAATCGCCGGACCCAGATGGTATATTCCCGGCCATGCTACAAGTTTCAAGTAGGGCGGTCTTAATTACATTAAAGTACAACCCGTCTTAACCAGATGTATCGGCTGCGAGTTAAATTACAGGAAGGTTACATCACAATGGGGATTGAACGTGGTCACGAAACCAGTGGACAGGAACACGCCGCAGGGGGGGGGGTGCTATCACCTCTGCTGTGGACGCTGGCTATCAACCAACTGCTCAGGCGCTTCGATGAGGGACCCGTAAAACTTACGGCTTACGCAGATGACGTTACAATTTTCGTGAGTCGAAAGTGCCTTCCAACGACTAGTTCTTTGATGGATCGGCCGCTTCGGGATATTCATACCTGGGCATCTAATGTCGGGTTGAAAGTCAACGCGTAGAAAACGGATATGGTCTTGTTTTATATATGGTGTGGACGTGGGGCTTATCGCCCTCTCTTTCTCATTGGGTTTTTACAGCGATTGTATGGAGTTCACACAAAAAAGCCACACAAAAAACAACACACTTCAAAAAATTAGAGGGGGTATGCAGACTATCAATGCTTAGCATTACGGGAGCCCTAAAAACAACCCCGACGGCTGCACTGTATGCCATTCTGAACATTCCACCTGTAAACCTGATAGCAAAGAACAAAGCATTAACAACTGCAACCAGGCTCGGTGCCTCGGAGCAGCTTGAGCGCCGACCATACGGTCATAGTAGTATAGCGTCATCAATCATAAGGCGAACAGACTACCTGATTCCCTATCTGCGCTTCGAGGGAGATCTTAAGACCACAATAGAGGTGGACGGTTGGCGCAAGGGTGCTCAAATGGCGGACGAGGCGATAGCGATACATGTGTACACAGATGGTTCCAAATTATTGGAAGGATTAGGGTCTGCGGTATAATGTGCTGATCCGGAAATAAACAGATCCTACAGGCTGCCTTATTACTGCAGTGTTTTCCAAGCGGAAATATTTGCCGTAATCAAAGCAGTAGAAACCCTGGAAGAGAATAGCTTAATATGCAACCGTGTTAACTTTTATATTGACAGTGAAGCAGCAATTAAGGCAATAATGTCGCATAGCACAACATATAAATTCGTGTTACAGTCTAAGCAGTCTCTGGAGAGAATCGGGACAGAAAGAACCATACATATATATTGGGTCCCAGGGCTTATGGGAATGAAAAAGGGGATGAACTAGCTAAAAAGAGCGCATCCCTTGAAGCTTGCTCCGTAGACGTCCCAATTAGACTGGGCGAGATTAAGCGAAGGCGAGAGGTGCACATGATCGACCAAGCGGGAAAAGCGTGGGTTCAATCGCGAGGCGTACAACCTTAGACTAACAAAGTTCCTTCTATCATTAAAAAGAGAGGACTGTAGACCTCATGACGGGTATTCTGACTGAACACTGCCTTCTGGCGTCACATGCCTTTAAATTAGGCTTGGTCAGTGATAGCATATGTAGGAAGTGCGGGTTGGAGGAGGAAACGGTCGAGCACGTTCTGTGTTCGTGGCCTGCGCTTGCCAGTCTAAGACTCCAGCTTATAGGAGTGATACAGCTGTCAGATCTAAAAGCAGAAGTGGCTGAAGTCCTAAGAAGCTTCTAGTATTTGCCAAGAGGACGGTGTTATTTTATAACATAGGTCTTGGTTTTTGATATGGTTTTTCAGTTTGGTCGTTAAAACAAACTTCTGGTGACACTACGGACTCAATCAGTCTATGTGAGGTCCTCATGGACCGGCCAGTTCAACCTAGCCTAACCCCTTGCACAGTTTCTTGAATTTATATACATACATATGTATATATAGAGATACCCACATGTACTTGTATATGAATCTGATTTGAAAGGAACCTGCAAGAATACAACATGTACATTTGTTAGAATATGCTTATATGCACATTTGGATATTTATATTACAGCGTTTAAGGCGTTCAGGGACAATCAAAATTTTAAGGAGCGGCGAAAACAGACAGGCAGTCGTTTTTGAAACTAGTCACTAGTTCCACTAGAATTTTGTTACGTTTAAAATGGATTGTATCAAATTTTATTTTAGGAAATTTTTTCCAAAGTTTTCAATTAAGTTAACATTGACCGTAAATAACTTTTGAATCATCAGACTTCGCAAAAAATGTTGACAATGACATGTAAAAATATGTTTTTAATGGAGACCAATTAGATGTTTATACAAACCAAAAGATATCAAAACAAAGTTTTTCAATACAATTTAAATACATATTGTTACGAATATTAGCAACATTAAGGGGTATTGCCATCTCTAAGCCGATGCTAAACAGTGATTCGTATGCATATCAATAATTCAATCATTATGTCTGCACACATGTCCATACGAGCAGCGGAGAAGCAAAGCACAAACACATGCATATATCTTATCTAAGGTGCTCACAAGAGAGGGCAATAATTTGTGCAAGTATTACTCACGCATATGAGAAGCCATAAACGTAGTTGTGGCTGGCGATTTTGTAGCTGATAACTAACTAGTAAGTGCTGGAACGGAAAAGCCTAGAAGTATGCAACGAGAAATCAAAATGTATAAAAGGCCGCGACAGTAGAGGCGCGAGTTAGTTTCGTTTAAGTTATCAATTGTAAACGGTTTGAAATAAAATATACTGCGTTGTGAGTGATCAGAGCTCAATGCTTAATTGCTCTTTTATTCAAATGTTGTCAGCTTATTTATACAAAATTATTTTCAACATATTCTTACATACATATTCACATTTAAGCATACTTACTTACATACATATTTACCTTAAGCACACATACTTACATACCTACATATAACTTGATACAAAATATATACCTTCACACCTGTGTTGAGTTGTGACTTCTGTGGGAAATGCAACCTTCGCAAATTTGCTTGAATGCAAATTGGTTTGGTTGTGTGTTGTATACACACCTGTATTAAATCATGTGAATGGCTATGTCAGCAAGATTAGAAAATACTTTTTTATGTGTTGATGAACATTTAGACTATTTTTGTTACAGGGTAGCTGATTTAAATATTTGGCCTTAAATTGTTGGCTGTTTACACTACATCTCTTTATTTTTTTAGAATGCTTATGCATTTGGAGAATGTATGAGCGTTCTAATATAAATTAATTCTATATTTTGTATATTATGTTTGTAGGTTGAAAATTTACTTATTCTATTAATCTAAGTCTATTTTTGTGAATTATTATTTTCTTATTATTTATGATATTGCTATTCTCTATGTTACTGGGAAATTTTTGCTTATCCTCATTTCCTATTCTAGATGGGATTAAAGTGTCATTATTTTTACTATCGATATTTTCTACTTTACATGGAATTAGAGTAAAATTAATGTTTCTGTCGATCTTTTCTACTCTAAAGGGCCCTTTATATCTATTATTATCTAACTTATGTCCTGATTCATTTTTTACTAACACTACATGTTTCATATTTATTTCCTTATAGTGAATAGTTTTATCATAACTAGTCTTTTGTTTTTCTTTAGCCTGCTTTACTAATTTATATGCTCTATCTTGCACTATTTGTAACCTATACTTAATTTCTTTGTAGTAAGCCTCATAATTGTATAATGGGCTTACTGTGTTTTCTCTTAAAAATTCGTAAGTCTGGGGTTTTTTGGAAAATACTAATTCTTGTGGACAATAATTATGAACCGTAGATGGGGTATTATTGTAACAATACGCAAAATATTTAAGATATTCATCCCAATCATTTTTGTCAGAGGATATGTAGGAACCTAGGTATTCATTGAATGTTCTATGACTACGTTCAACTGTGCCTAAAGTTTGATGGTGGTAAGGTGTTGACGTTTTATGGTTTATTTTTAGAAGTTTGCATAATTCTTTAAACAGCTGCATTCATATATGCTGCCTAATTACACCACTGACGACCTTGTAGTGGTGGCCGTTGAGCAAAAGAATAAGCAGGCATTTATCCTGGCATCCTGCTCCATGGGCCATGCTGCGGAGGTTCCACCGATGGAGTGCAAGAGGCTAGTACATGAGGAAGGGCGCAAAGGACGGTTGGTCATAGGCGCAAATGCGCACCACAATGCGTGGACAGTAGCAGATAGGAACGAGTGAGGCGAATCTCTATTTTGTTACATCCTGCGAACCAATTTGCAGATAGCCACAGGGGAAATGTCCCTACATACATTGGTCCAACATTCAGCAATATTTTCGATATTATTCTGAGCTCCGAACGTGATATATCAAGGTATGATTGGATGGTTCTTGATAGACCATCTTTCTCCGAGCATACGTATATCAGCTTCAGCATCCCCCTAAAGAGGGTGGAGAAGGGGGAATCTTTAGAAACCCTAGGTCAACGAACTGGACTAAATTCCAGAAACAGGTAGAAACAAAACTGGGACAACCGAAAGATGTTGCCAATGTGGAGGAACTGGAGGAGTGTAATGAATTCCTAACAAGGACGCTTATGACTGCGTATAACAAAGCTTGCCCTCTAAGAAGATTCAGAGGAAAAGCAAAACCGCCATGGTGGAGCAATGAGCTGAGTCTTCTAAGGAGACAGATAAAAAAATGTTTAAGCTAGCAAAGACCGCTGAAAGCGGAGCGTGTCGGGACGAGTACAGGGATCTACTGAGGATCTACAAGCGTGAAATTTCCAGGGCGAAGAGAATCTCATGGAAAAGTTTCTGTACGGACATAGAGTGCTCCAGCGAAACAGCACGTTTGAAAAATTTCTAGCAAGGGGAAACAAAGTCCAGGGACTAATAAAGAAAGAGAACGAGGAATGGTCACGTAATAGTGAGGAATCCCTTGAGGTGCTTTTCGACACACATTTCCCATCGGGAGCCGGTTTAGAAGAGCCAGCAGATATCACTCACCCTTTGATCACGGAGCGGGTAGTGCCGGGCTTGATGACCGATACCAAGATCGTATGGGCAGTGAAGACGTTTTCTAAGTTTAAATCGTCGGGCCCAGATGGTATATTCCCGGCCATGCTACAAGTTTCAAGTTGGGCGGTCTTAATTACATTAAAGTACAACTCGTCTTAACCAGATGTATCGGCTGCGAGTTAAATTACAGGAAGATTACATCACAATGGGGATTGAACGTGGCCACGAAACCAGTGGACAGGAACACGCCGCAGGGAGGGGTGCTATCACTTCTGCTGTGGACGCTGGCCATCAACCAACTGCTCAGGCGCTTCGATGAGTGATCCGTAAAACTTACGGCTTACGCAGATGACGTTACAATTTTCGTGAGTGGAAAGCGCCTTCCAACGACTAGTTCTTTGATGGATAGGGCGCTTCGGGATATTCATACCTAATCTAATGTCGGGTTGAAAGTCAACGCGTAGAAAACGGATATGGTCTTGTTTTATATATGGTGTGGACGTGGGGCTTATCGCCCTCTCTTTCTCATTGGGTTTTTACAGCGATTCTAAGCCCTATTCTACTCTATGGAGTTCACACAAAAAAGCCACACAAAAAACAACACACTTAAAAAAATTAGAGGGGGTATGCAGACTATCAATGCTTAGCATTACGGGAGCCCTAAAAACAACCCCGACGGCTGCACTGTATGCCATTCTGAACATTCGACCTGTAAACCTGGTAGCAAAGAACAAAGCATTAACAACTGCAACCAGGCTCGGTGCCTCGGAGCAGCTTGAGCGCCGACCATACGGTCATAGTAGTATAGCGTCATCAATCATAAGGCGAACAGACTACCTGATTCCCTATCTGCGCTTCGAGGGAGATCTTAAGACCACAATAGAGGTGGACGGTTGGCGCCAGGGTGCTCAAATGGCGGACGAGGCGATAGCGATACATGTGTATACAGATGGTTCCAAATTATTGGAAGGAGTAGGGTCTGCGGTATAATGTGCTGATCCGGAAATAAACAGATCCTACATGCTGCCTTATTACTGCAGTGTTTTCCAAGCGGAAATATTTGCCGTAACCAAAGCAGTAGAAACCCTGGAAGAGAATAGCTTAATATGCAACCGTGTTAACTTTTATATTGACAGTGAAGCAGCAATTAAGGCAATAATGTCGCATAGCACAACATATAAATTCGTGTTACAGTCTAAGCAGTCTCTGGAGAGAATCGGGACAGAAAGAACCATACATCTATATTGGGTCCCAGGGCATATGGGAATGAAAAAGGGGATGAACTAGCTAAAAAGAGCTCCGTAGACGTCCCAATTAGACTGGGCGAGATTAAGCGAAGGCGAGAGGTGCACATGATCGACCAAGCGGGAAAGGCGTGGGTTCAATCGCGAGGCGTACAACCTTAGACTAGCAAAGTTGCTTCTATCATTAAAAAGAGAGGACTGTAGACCTCATGACGGGTATTCTGACTGGACACTGCCTTCTGGCGTCACATCCCTTTAAATTAGGCTTGGTCAGTGATAGCATATGTAGGAAGTGCGGGTTGGAGGAGGAAACGGCCGAGCACGTTCTGTGCTCGTGGCCTGCGCTTACCAGTCTAAGACTCCAGCTATTAGGAGTGATACAGCTGTCAGATCTAGAAGCAGCAAGTGGCTGAAGTCCTAGGAAGCTTCTAGTATTTGCCAAGAGGACGGTGTTATTTTATAACATAGGTATTGGTTTTTGATATGGTTTTTCAGTTTGGTCGTTAAAACAAACTTCTGGTGACACTACGGACTCAATCAGTCTATGTGAGGTCCTCATGGACCGGCCAGTTCGACCTAACCTAAACCCTTGCACAGTTTCTTGAATTTATATACATACATATGTATATATAGAGATACCCACATGTACTTGTATATGAATCTGATTTGAAAGGAACCTGCAAGAATACAACATGTACATTTGTTAGAATATGCTTATATGCACATTTGGATATTTATATTACAGCGTTTAAGGCGTTCAAGGACAATCAAAATTTTAAGGAGCGGCAAAAACAGGCAGGCAGTCGTTTTTGAAACTAGTCACTAGTTCCACTAGAATTTTGTTACATTTAAAATGGATTGTTTCAAATTTTACTTTAGGAAATTTTTTCCAAAGTTTTCAATTAAGTTAACATTGACCGTAAATAACTTTTGAATCATCAGACTTCGGAAAAAATGTTGACAATGACATGTAAAAATGTGTTTTTAATGGAGATCAATTAGATGTTTATACAAACCAAAAGATATCAAAACAAAATTTTTCCATACAACTTAAATACATATTGTTACGGATATTAGCAACACTAAGGGGTATTGCCATCTCTAAGGCGATGCTAAACAGTGATTTGTATGCATATCAATAATTCAATCATTATGTCTGCACACATGTCCATACGAGCAGCGGAGAAGCAAAGCACAAACACATGCATATATCTTATCTAAGGTGCTCACAAGAGGGGCAATAATTTGTGCAAGCATTACTCACGCATATGAGAAGCCATAAACGTAGTTGTGGCTGGCGATTTTGTAGCTGATAACTAACTAGTAAGTGCTGGAACGGAAAAGCCTAGAAGTATGCAACGAGAAATCAAACAGTATAAAAGGCCGCGACAGTAGAGGCGCGAGTTAGTTTCGTTTAAGTTATCAATTGTAAACGGTTTGAAATAAAATATACTGAGTTGTGAGTGATCAGAGCTCAATGCTTAATTGCTCTTTTATTCAAATGTTGTCAGCTTATTTATACAAAATTATTCTAACATATTCTTACATACATATTTACATTTAAGCATACATACTTACATACATGTTGTTGTTGTTGTAGCAATGCTCGCCCCACCTAATAGCCGCGACCGATCACAAATTGTCATCAATATCCTCTAACGGGAGTCCAAGGAAACTTGCCGTTTCAACAGGGGTGGACCATAAGGAAAGGGGTGTTAGAGGCGTTGGTTCCACATTACAATTAAAGAGATGGTTGGTGTCATGTGGGGACACATTGCAAGCAGGGCATACATTTTGTATGTCGGGGTTGATTCTGGATAGGTAAGAGTTTAACCTGTTACAGTATCCAGAACGAAGTTGAGCAAGAGTGACACGCGTTTCCCTGGGGAGTATGCGTTCCTCTTCTGCGAGTTTTGGATATTTTTCTTCAAGTACTGGATTCACCGGGCAATTCCCGACATAAAGGTCCGACGCCTGTCTATGGAGTTCACCAAGGACCTGCTTGTGTTTTTCCGCTTCATACGGCTGGGTTCTCAGGTGCCGTATTTCCTCAAAATGCTCACGGAGATGACTCCTTAGGCCCCCAGGCGGTGCTGGTTCGTCAATCAGATGTCTGTTGGGATGCCCAGGTTTCTGGGTATTCAACAGAAACTGTTTGGTCAGCATCTCATTTCTCTCCCTGATGGGGAGTATTCTCGCCTCATTATGCAGATGGTGTTCTGGGGACATAAGAAGACAGCCCGTGGCGATTCTGAGAGCAGTATTTTGGCAGGCCTGTAGATTCTTCCAGTGGGTGGTTTTTAGGCTTGGCGACCATATGGGTGACGCGTAGCACGTAATCGGCTGGCTAATTGCTTTGTATGTGGTCAAGAGCGTTTCTTTATCTTTTCCCCAGGTACTGCCAGCAAGGGATTTGAGGATTTTATTACGGCTCTGAATTCTTGGAACAATTACGGTTGCGTGCGCACCAAAATGTAAATCCTGATCAAACGTCACACCCAAGATTTTGGGGTGTAGGACAGTCGGTAGCGTAGTGCCATCGACGTGGATGTTCAATATGGTCGATATTTGGGGCGTCCATGTTGTAAATAAGGTCGCGGAAGATTTAGTCGGTGACAATGCCAGGTTTCGCGAGGCGAAAAAACTGGAGAGATCAGGGAGATAGCCGTTTATTTTATTGCATAGCTCATCGATCTTTGGGCCTGGGCCTGTGGCCATTATTGTGCAGTCATCGGCGTAGGAAACGATTGTGACTCCTTCCGGTGGTGAAGGTAGCTTAGATATGTAGAAATTAAACAAAAGCGGGGATAGGACACCAACCTGTGGCACCCCTTGTTTAATTCTCCTTTGTTTTGATGTTTCGTTTCTGAATTGCACCGATGCCTGCCAACCACCCAGATAATTTGCGGTCCACCTTTTAAGACATGGGGGAAGGGTAGACCCTTCCAGGTCTTGCAGTAACGAGCCATGATTGACCGTATCAAAAGCTTTTGATAGGTCTAACGCTACGAGTACTGTTCTATGGTGGGGTTATTGATTCAAACCGCAATTTATCTGGGTGCTAATGACATTTAGCGCGGAGGTAGTGCTATGGAGTTTTCTGAAGCCATGCTGATGAGGGGCTAGCTGCAAATGTGCTTGGAAATAAGGGAGCAAAATGGCTTCAAGCGTCTTTGCCACTGGCGATAGGAGAGATATCGGACGATATGACTCACCTACGTTAGCTGGTCTCCCAGGCTTTAGTAGCGGGACCACCTTGGCCATTTTCCATTTCTCGGGTATGACAAAGGTGGAAAGAGACAGGTTGAAGACATGCGCCAAATATTTGAAACCCTCTTTCCCTAGGTTTTTAAGCATCGGCATGGCTATGCCGTCTGGGCCCACTGCTTTGGATGGTTTAGCGCGACCAATGGCGTCCTCAACCTCTCTAGCGGTGATGGTAATTGGTGACGCGCTGAGTTTGTGTTTATGTGCGTGTCTATTGGCTCTCCGTCTATCTTTGTCGACCGTAGGATGCATTATATATTGTCGGCAGAAAGCGCTCGCGCATTTTCTCGCATCCGACAGCACCTTATCGCCAAAGGCGATGGAAACTTTGTCTTTGTGCTTAGTCGGATTCGATAGGGACTTTACGGTGGACCAAAGTTTACCTACACCGGTAGAGAGGTTACAACCTCTTAGGTGCTCTTCCCATTTCGCCCGCTTGTGTTCGTCCACAAGCAATCTGATGCGTTGGTTTATATCCCTTATTTGGGGGTCGCCTGGATCAAGCTGTTTTATAAGGTCGCGTTCCCTCGCTAAGCTCGCGGCCTCCGCCGGGAAGTGGGGCCGGATTTCGGGAATTCTCCCGGCGGGAATGAAATGTGCCGAGGCGGATTCAATGACCTTACGGAAGGCACGCTCCCCTTGGCGGGCATCAGTCGGGATAGGGAGGGCAGCATAGCTGCTGTCTGTTGCAGATTTATATTCTTCCCACTTTCCGTTTTTGAAGTTTATGAAAGTGCGTTTTTCGGTGACGATGAAGTCGGCGGTACGCTCGAACGAAATAAGTATGGGCAGGTGGTCGGATGCCAATGTCACCATCGGCTGCCAGTTGACGCAGTTTACGAGTTCTGCGCTCACGATTGAGATATCTGGCGAGCTATGACAGCTTCCTACCATGCGTGTGGGGGCGTCTCCGTTTATTGTGCAGAACATCGTTTCGTCTATTTGATCCGCCAACATCTCACCCCTACTGTCCGCCCGCAAGTTTGAATCCCATAGGTCGTGATGGGCATTGAAATCGCCTAAGATAATGCGATTGTTGCCAGTGAGTAAGGCCTCGATATTAGGGCGGTATCCACTGGGGCAACAGGTGACAGGAGGGATGTAGTGTTGATGATTTCTAGATTTGCATCGCCTGACCGGACAGTTAGGCCTTGACGTTCTAAGACATTGTCACTGCGGTCGATGCCAGGATCAAATATATAATATTGCACAGAGTGGTGTATAATAAACGCGAGGCCGCCTCCATTTCCGCTCTCGCGGTCTTTCCTGTGGACATTATAACCAGAGCAGGTCTGCAATGCAGATCTCGCTGTGAGTTTAGTCTCTTGAATCGCAGCAATGCGGATGTTGTGCCGCTTCATGAAATCGACTATCTCCGTAATCTTCCCAGTTAGTCCATTACAGTTGAACTGCAGAATTCTGAAGTGCATGAGGGGTGACGCCGCCACTCTAGGGGTAAGTGAGGGGTGACTACGCCTAGGTTGTGGAAGGCCAGGACGCAATTGCTGTTGTGGCCTTGGGACTGGGCGCCCTTGGGCAAGCATTGGGGTACCCGGATGATTTGGGTTTGCGACCTGGCAACATGGCGCGATGAAACCCGTCGAGGGGTTGCCGTCGCGGAGACCAGAACATCTAGGAAAGTGGCACCACCCAAGGCAGGAGCTGCATTGAGCGGATGTCGCAAACCTATATATTCTGTGCTGGCAGACGGTACAAACGGAGGCAGGGACTAAGAGTCTGTTTCCCTGACCTGCACGATTGCTGCCAGAAAAGAGGGGGGGAGAAGAAGACGGGGCAGGGGCTGATGCTCAGCATTGCTACCAGCTCTACTACGAAGGTAGTAGTTATGAGTGGTATCAGCTGTTTGAGTTGTTGGCGCCGTGGGGCGCGAGCAGCAGCGGGTACTTGTTGTGGCTTGCTGAGCAGCGAAGCTGCTGGAAGGTAGTGGGGATACGCTTAGGCGTAGACTACGGGACGCCCTTGGGCGTGAGCAGTAAGGCGCCACAAAAGATTTATAAAAGTTACGTGGACGTCGGGTTTTGGGATCAAGCCCAGAACAACCTATCCGATGCAACCATCCCTTGCACGAGACACACTGAACAGAGTATGACCGTCCTAAAAAGATTCTTTTCTGGCAAATGCAGCAAAACCATTTCTCAGGACCGGGGTCAGGAGACGGACCCGGATTGGGTTCGATACCTTCCCGGAGTAAGAGAATATGTAGCAGTCCTGCTTCAAGGAGCTGCTGGGAGGATGACAATTTGTGGGAGGGACGAAGCAAATTAAATGGGGTCACACTGAAATGACAGTCCTTGGTCGGGAAATCCCGAGTCGCTCCGGTACATAGAACCGACTGCCTTGGGAAGCGTTACATACATATTTACCTTAAGCTTACATACTTACGTACCTAGATATAACTTGATACAAAATATGTACCTACACACCTGTGTTGAGTTGTGACTTCTGTGGGAAATTGCAACCTTCGCAAATTTGCTTGAATGCAAATTTGTTTGGTTGTGTGTTGTACACACACCTGTATTAAATCATGTGAATGGCTATTTCAGCAAGAATTGAAAATGCTTTTTTATGTGTTGATGAACATTTAGACTATTTTTGTTATAGGGTAGCTGATTTAAATATTTGGCCTTAAATTGTTGGCTGTTGTAGTGTACTCTTTTTTTTTTTAGAATGCTTATGCATTTGGAGAATGCATGAGCGTTCTAATATGAATTAATTCTATATTTTGTATATTATGTTCGTAGGTTGAAAATTTACTTATTCTATTAATTTAAGTCTATTTTTGTGAATTATTATTTTTATTTATGATATTGCTATTCTCTATGTTACTGGGAAATTTTTGCTTATCGTCATTTCCTATTCTAGATGGGATTAAAGTGTCATTATTAAAAAAAAAAATAAATGTAAGGCGCGATAACCTCCGAAGAGATCTAAGGCCGAGCTTCTCTTCCAATTTGTGTCGCGCTCCTCTTGATTTTCCCTACAAATTGACCGGACGGGACCTACATGTTTTATGCCGACTCCGAACGGCATCTGCAAGGCAGATGAGTTTTCACTGAGAGCTTTTCATGGCAGAAATACACCCGAAGCGCTTGCCAAACACTGCCGAGTGGCGACACCGCTTAGAAAAATTTTCTTGTAATTGAAAAACCTTATTTATAAAATTTTGATGTTGCTTTGCCCGGGGTGCGAACCCAGGGCATACGGTGTGGCAGGCGGAGCACGCTACCATCACACCACGGTGGCCGTCATTATTTTTACTATCGATATTTTCTACTCTATATGGAATTAGAGTAAAATTATTGTTTCTGTCGATCTTTTGTTCTCTAAAGGGCCCTTTATATCTATTATCTAACTTATGTCCTGATTCATTTTTTACTAACACTACATCTTTCATATTTATTTCCTTATAGTGAATAGTTTTATCATAACTAGTCTTTTGTTTTTCTTTAGCCTGTTTTACTAATTTATATGCTCTATCTTGCGCTATTTGTAACCTATACTTAATTTCTTTGTCGTAAGCCTCATAATTGTATAATGGGCTTACTGTTTTTTCTTTTAAAAATTCCTAAGTCTGAGGTTTTTTGGCAAATACTAATTCTCGTGGACAATAATTATGAACCGTAGATGGGGTATTATTGTAACAATACGCAAAATATTTAAGATATTCATCCAAATCATTTTTGTCAGTGGATATGTAGGAACGTACGTATTCATTGAATGTTCTATGAATACGTTCAACTGTGCCTAAAGTTTGATGGTGGTAAGGTGTTGACGTTTTATGGTTTATTTTTAGAAGTTTGCATAATTCTTCAAATAAGCTATTTTTATATTCGCTTCCCATATCTGTTATAACTGTCTTCATGCAACCATAAACTAGGATAAAATTTTCGAATATCGCTTTGGCTATTGCTTTTGCGTGTTTGCTGGGTATTGGTATTGCAACTACATACTTAGTTAAGTCACATACTATAGTAACTGCATATTCATTTTCATTTTCCGACCTGGGAAGAGGGCCTATCGTATCTATTTGTACTGTGTCGAACGCTTTTGTGGGCGTTTCGGTTATAATCATTGGTTCTTTCAAGTTTTTTGTTATTTTATTTTTATTGCAGTGAGTGCATTTTTTGATATATTTTCTGATGTCGTTTTTCGTTCCTTTTCAATAGTATTTTTGTTTTATTTTATTTGTCATGCGATTTTTTCCTGGGTGGCCACCAAAAACAGGATCGTCATGAAATTTGTGAAGAATTTCTTAAAAATTTTCATTATTTGTCACGTGCATAACTTCTGGAGTTAATGCTATAATTAGATTTTTGAGAACTTTGGTACCAATTTCTTTAAATGTGTATACCCGGGCATAATTATCTTTAAACAATTTGTCTCCTAAGGACAACTGTATTTTTCTAATTCCTAAATTGCCAGCTTCTTTTATAAGCCTGGCAAAGAATTGACCTAAATCAATCTTCGCCTCAACAATTAGATTTTTCATATTAATTTCGCTACAAATTTTCTTTCCTTTTTTGAAACGTAATTTCGGAGGATCGAAAACGAGCGCTTCAAATGTTATTGGGTTCTCTTTGTGACTTTTTATTTCTTCATTTTTACTACTGGAATCTTTATTGTTATAATTTTTCTTAGTTTCCGATCTAGTCGTAACTTTCAATATTTTACACGCTTCTACCTATATTTGTTTTAGGTCTTTAATATCTATGCATGATAATGCGTCGGCTACATAATTTTCTTTACCTGCGATATACTCCACCTCGAAATCATATTCTTCCAGATCTAATCTGATTCGCGTTAATTTTGATGACGGATTTTTCATCGATAATAGGAATGTTAGGGGTATGTGGTCTGTTTTGACCAAAAATTTTCTACCGTAAACGTATGGTATAAAATATGTTATGGTCCAATGAATGGCTGCTAATTCCTTCTCAATTGTTGCTTTATTAATTTCTCCTTTAGTAAATGATCTTGATGCATAGGCAATTGGTAATTGTTTTCCTTCATACTCTTGGCTTAATACTACTCCGCAAGCATATACTTTTGCGTCAGTTGTTATACAAAATTGTTTATTGAAATCGGGATATTGTAGGATATTAGGGCTTATTAACGCAGCTTTAAAATAGTCAAAGGATTTTTTGCAATCCTCTGTCCAGTCGAAAACTACATTTTTCTTGCAAAGTCTTGTTATTATTCTAGAATATTTTGCAAAATTTGGTATAAATCTTCTGTAATAATTGCAAAATGCGACGAATCTTTTCGCCTCATCCGAATTTTTAGGTGTTGGGAAATTTTTAACAATTTGGAATTTATTGGGTCTGGCAAAATTCCTTTGCTTGTGCATTTATGACCAAGGTAAGTTACTTCTTGGTTGAAAAATAAGCATTTATCCGGATGTAATTTTAAATTATATTTTCTACAAGTTGCGAAAACATCTCGTAAATTTTTAATCATATGATTTTCGGAGCATCCTAATACGACTAAATCGTCCATGTATAGGAATGCTTGTGAAGGTTTTAAGTCTGCAAATGCCAATGTCATCATTCCTAGGAATGAGTTCGGTGCTACTTTAAGGCCATACGGTAGTCTTTTAAAACGATAATTACCATTATCCGCTGTAAAGGATGTGATATCTCTTGACTCTTTGCCGAGTTAAATCTGGTGAAATCCAGACATTAAATCTAAACATGAAAAATATTTAGCTCTTCCGAATTGATCTAGTATGTCATCAATTCTTGGTAAAGGGAATTTATCTGCGGTAAATTTTTTATTTACCTGTCTGTAATCTACAACCATTCTCCATCTCTTTCCTTGGTTATTCGGTAGTGATTTTTTCGGTACTAATAAAATTGGACTATTGAATTCTGAAATTGAAGGTTCTATTATGTCATCTTTAACTAATTTGTTTACTTGTGTATTAATTTCGCTCTTATGAGCTTCTGGTATTCAATAATTTTTTTACGTAGGCTTGGTGGTTGTCTTTCATATGAAGTTTTTGTTTGTAAAAATTATTAGTAGAAATTGGTTCTGTTTCCAATGAAAAAATGTCAATGAATTCTGCACATAATGCATTAAGTGATTACTGCGCTGTTGGATATTCAGGAGTTTTGCTGTCAAAACTTCAACGGATTCACCTTTAATTGCTGTTTTAATTTTTGTCTTATTGCTTCGATTGTGCTTTCAGTGTTTATTAGGTTTGTGGCTGTTCATTTCAGCTTGGTTTTTATCATTGAAACCGCTATAGCTTCATGGGTATCCTTAATTTGTTCTAAGATATCTAAAGCATTCAGAAAGCTATTCAAGTTTTCAGCTTTACCATTCTGGCAAAACTGATGAAGCAGTCTTTAAAAATTCGACTATTGTTTGTGACATTTTGTTGATTTCAGTTTGTGAGTTTGATGTCTCTATTAAAATTTCCTGTTTTTCTTCTTCTACTTTTTGTTCTATTTCTGGTTCCTCTTCTAAATCGGAGGCTGACTCCAGAAGGAATGTGCTAAAGTCTATTTCTATTTCCTTCCTGAAACTTGTCGGTACTTTGAATTCTATATCATATCTTGCCAGTGAGGACACCAATTTGTCTCTAACACTGGAAAAAATTTGATATGCTTGGTCCTTTCGATTGCCGTCTAGTTTACCATTCAACTGTTTAAGTGTTTTTCCTATTTTGTTAAATACCTCAACTATTATTTTAAGATGCTTTACTACTGTTTTTGCCTTTACTTTTGTATTTTTATTAATAAATCTGTAAGATTTTTCTCCTATCGTTTTGTCTTCTATAAGTAGTTTAACGATATCTTCCCATTTGTCCATTGGGGATGGTAGTTAAAATTTCGTTAAA
The DNA here is from genome assembly GCF_040869045.1 of Eurosta solidaginis. Taxonomy (NCBI): domain Eukaryota; kingdom Metazoa; phylum Arthropoda; class Insecta; order Diptera; family Tephritidae; genus Eurosta; species Eurosta solidaginis. Next base: position 166,690,070 of record NC_090320.1, on the reverse strand, counting down.
CCTTATCTAAACCGTCTGGGCGGCTGGTATTTCGCTTTTTTAGGAATTTATTATGGGTTGAGTAGAGTTTTAGAAACAAACTGATGCAACTGACTACGCAGATTATTAGAAGCATGATTTTGATAGTATCTAATGCCCCAGTATGATCTACTAATTGGACTGAGTTTACAACGTTTGCCGTTGGTTTTTCTATTTTTGATTCTTGGCTTCCCATCGTTAAAAAATATGAAGACAAAAAATTTTTTGATATATTAATTTGGGCCAATTTTTATTTAAGTTTGTGGTTATTGGAGCTTTTCGGCCGATAATTTCAAGAAAAAACACAAGTTTTTCTTTTTCTCCTACGCGTTTCGATGGGTATTTTCCATCTTCCTCAGGGAGGCTGTATATTTTAACATAAAATATAAACATAAAACAAAACAAATATTAACATATTTAACAATGAAAACTTTACACAACTCTTTAACAGACTTTCTACTTACATTCAATGTTAAATAACTTTATTAAAACATATAGACATTACTAAACATAAATAAGCAACACTTAACATTAATTCATGCATCTGCACTGAATCGTCCACTAGCTGATAATGCCATCATGTAAGCGCAGTTGATGTTATTGACGTCTTCTTTATAATTCATAGCATTGTTGATTTTTTGTTGTATTCTCAATGCTTCCAGCGTCATTCGTGTTCTTTCTTTCCCCTCAATATCTAATATTCTCGTATTTTCGAAGTCCGCTGTGTGTCCTGTGTTGGTTAAATGTTCGCATAGTGCTGTTGTTGTTTTCTTATTTTTCGCGTTAAGCCTGTGTTCATTTATTCGGACGCCTAGCGATCGCTTTGTTGTTCCAATGTATATTTGTTTGCAATTTTCGGCTGCGCTCCCATTACATTGGATTTGGTACACTACATTATGTTGTTGTTCTTTGTCGATTTTGTCTTTTGTTTGTGTAAATATTGTACTTAAAGTTTGATTTGGTTTATGTGCCAATTTTATTTTGTTATTGCGTACGACGCTACCTATTGTTTTGATGTCCGTTAATCCTGGTATGTATGTAACGCCTGTGAATATTAGTTTTCCTTGTTCTTTTCTCTGTTCAGTATTGCTTGGCGTGCAGTTAGCTTTGTTTTTGGCTATTATTATCCACGCGTCTATTAGTTTATTAGGGCAGCCGTTCTTGTATAAAATATCTCGAATTTTTGGATGTTTGTATTCATGAACTCCTGTTCACTAAGATTGAAAACTTTAGTTATAAAGTTTATGGCCCTGTTCTTTTTTTTGATATAAATGTCCCCCCGGAAAACCGTTGGTTTCTGTCATTGGGAAAAAAGTTTGCGCTTCCAGTATCGAGGAAATCATTTTCCCCCATTCACGTGATTGCAGATCTGGAGCAAGGTATTCAAGCAATAGGAGATGACAAAGAAAAAGATACACTAAGATGTAATGTGGCAACGAAAATAAATACACTTAAGAACAAGTTAAGAAATAATCAAAAAGAAAAACTTATGCTAAAAGTCTACGAAGACACTAAGCATTTTCTTAAAACGTACAAAGATGTAGCGATTATAACAAACTCAGATAAAGAAAACAAAACAGTTATGATGTACCAGGTGGACTACAAAAACAAAATGGAGCAATTACTGCACGATAGACAAACATACAAAGCAATGAGAACGGATCCAACACACCAATTATTACGGAAAAACAACAATATTGTAAACGAAATATATAAACAGGGGAATATCAGTCTTTACATAAAAAAAACAATTAACTTGCACTGCAGCCACAGCCACAAGACTGTATGGCTTAACAAAAATTCACAAAGAAAAAACCCCACTTAGACCGATATCATCATCAGTAAGTGTGCCATGTTTAAAACTTTCAAAATATTTAGGAAAAACCCTCAAAAATATAATTTCGGACAGTCTTAATGTGAAAAATTCCTTACAACTAAAGCGCAACTTAAAAGATATCACGATTTCAGACAATGAAATTTTAATATCGTTCGACGTTGTTTCCCTCTTCACAAATATATCGATTCATTTAGCAATAAATTCGATTATAAAACAGTGGGGTAACCTACAAATGCATACAAAAATGACGAAGAAACAATTTCAATCCTGTCTTGAATTCTGCTTGAGGGACAACAATTACTTCACGTATGATTGCACTTTTTACCAAAAATTATATGGTATGCCTGTGGGGAATCCTCTTTCGCCCATTGTAGCTGATATAGTTTTAGACAAAATTCTTGACGACAGCATTGTCGAGCTCAAATAAAAGGACATATATATCAGATACATAAACAAATATGTAGATGATATATTCGCAATAATTAAGACTAAGGACGTGGAAGAAATACTAAAAACATTTAATAAGCAGCATACTAAAACAAAATTTACAATAGAAAAAGAGAAAAACAATATTGAAATCATAAAATCAGACCAAACACTAAAAACTAATTGGTATGCCAAAGCCGTATCGTCATCCAGAATGATAAACTATCATTCGAATCACCCATGGATGCAAAAAAAAAAAAACAGGGCCATAAACTTTATAACTAAAGTTTTCAATCTTAGTGAACAGGAGTTCATGAAGACAAACATCCAAAAAATTCGAGATATTTTATACAAGAACGGCTACACTAATAAACTAATAGACGCGTGGATAATAATAGCCAAAAACAAAGCTAACTGCACGCCAAGCAATACTGAACAGAGAAAAGAACAAGAAAAACTAATATACACAGGCGTTACATACAAACCAGGATTAACGGACATCAAAACAATAGGTAGCATCGCACGCAATTACAAAAAAAAAAAAAAATTGGCACAAAAACCAAATCAAACTTTAAGTACAATATTTACACAAACAAAAGACAAACAAAAGACAAAATCGACAAAGAACAACAGCATAATGTAATATACCAAATCCAATGTAATGGGAGCGCAGCCGAAAATTGCAAACAAATATACATTAGAACAACAAAGCGATCGCTAGGCGTCCGAATAAATGAACACAGACTTGACGCGAAAAATAAGAAAACAGCAACAGCACCATGCGAACATTTAACCAACACAGGACAAACAGCGGACTTCGAAAACACGAGAATATTAGATATTGAGGGGAAAGAAAGAACACGAATGACGCTGGAAGCATTGAGAATACAACAAAAAATCAACAATGCTATGAATTATAAAGAAGACGTCAATAACATCAACTGCGCTTACATGACGGCATTATCAGCTAGTGGACGATTCAGTGCAAATGAATGAATTAATGTTAAGTGTTGTTTATTTATGTTTAGTAATGTCTATATGTTTTAATAAAGTTATTTAACATTGAATATAAGTGGAAAGTCTGTTAAAGAGTTGTGTAAAGTTTTCATTGTTAAATATGTTAATGTTTGTTTTGTTGTATGTTTATATTTTATATTAAAATATGCAGCCTCCCAGAGGAAGATGGAAAATACCCATCGAAACGCGTAGGAGAAAAAGCAAAACTTGTGTTTTGTCTTGAAATTATCGGCCGAAAAGCTCCAATAACCACAAACTTAACTAAAAATTGGCCCAAATTAATATACATATTGATAGGAGAGCTAAACCGAAGCACCCTTAAAACAAAACAAACAACATGAAACAATTTTTTCAACACATTAGGTACAAGTATGATGACGACACCACCTACATCATCAAACAATACAGCAAGAACAACAAACGACTTCCAAAACAACAACAACGACTAAAATTTCTACTGCAATGCAAAGACTACGGGATAACACGATCATATATAAAGGGTAAGACAAACAGCATTATTCACGGATTCAAACTGGACAAAACGAGGAAAGAAATGGAAAAGTTACAAAAACAATTTATACAAAGAGTCCTCAACCTCGAAATAAAAGAAGCGAATATACAAATTAAAATAGTAAATAACACTTTGAGTCGCATTAGGGATGACCTTAAAAAGAGATTAGACGAACGCGAATTAAGCTTAGTTTTGGAAAATCAAACACAATTTACAAAGAGAATAAACACTGCTATAGAACAAAAGCTGAACTCTAAAATACGAGCACACGTAATGGAAAGCTTTGACACATTTGGACTAAGATACAACGAGGACTGGTTTGTGAATAACACTGATATAAATGTCCCCCCGGAAAACCGTTGGTTACTGTCATTGGGAAAAAAGTTTGCGCTCCCAGTATCGAGGAAATCATTTTCTCCCATTCACGTGATTGCAGATCTGGAGCAAGGTATTCAAGCAATAGGAGATGACAAAAAAATAGATACACTAAGATGTATTGTGGCAACGAAAATAAATACATTTAAGAACAAGTTAAAAAATAATCAAAAAGAAAAACTCATACTAAAAGTCTACGAAAACACTAAGCATTTTGTTAAAAAGTACAAAGATGTAGCGATTATAACAAACTCAGATAAAGGAAACAAAACAGTTATGATATACCAGGTCGACTACAAAAACAAAATAGAGCAATTATTGCACGATAGACAAACATACAAAACAATGAGAACGGATCCAGCACACCAATTATTACGGAAAAACAACAGCATTGTAAACGACATATATAAACAGGGGAATATCAGTCTTTACTTAAAAAAACAATTAACTTGCACTGCAGCTACAGCCCCAAGACTGTATGGCTTACCAAAAATTCACAAAGAAAACAGCCCACTTAGACCGATATCATCATCAGTAAGTGTGCCATGTTTAAAACTTTCAAAATATTTAGGAAAAACCCTCAAAAATATAATATCGGACAGTCTTAATGTGAAAAATTCCTTACAAATAAAGCGCAACTTAAAAGATATCACGATTTCAGACGATGCAATTTTAATATCGTTCGACGTTGTTTCCCTCTTCAAAATATACCGATTTATTTAGCAATAAATTCAATTATAAAACAGTGGGGTAACCTACAAATGCATACAACAATGACGTAGAAACAATTTCAATCCTGTCTTGAATTCTGCCAGAGGGACAACAATTTCTTCACGTATGATTGCACTTTTTACCAACAAGTATATGGTATGCCTATGGGGAATCCTCTTTCGCCCATTGTAGCTGATATAGTTTTAGACAAAATTCTTGACGACAGCATTGCCGAGGTCTAATCAAAGGACATATATATCAGATACATAAACATATATGTAGATGATATATTCGCAATAATTAAGACTAAGGACGTGGAAGAAATACTAAAAACATTTAATAGGCAGCATACTAAAATAAAATTTACAATAGAAAAAGAGAAAAACAATAAGTTGCCCTTCCTAGATATTGAAATCATAAAATCAGACCAAACACTAAAAACTAATTGGTATGCCAAAGGCGTATCGTCATCGAGAATGATAAACTATCATTCGAATCACCCATGGATGCAAAAAAAGAACACGGCCATAAACTTTATAACTAAAATTTTCAATCTTAGTGAACAGGAGTTCATGAAGACAAACATCCAAAAAATCGAGATATTTTATACAAGAACGGCTACCCTAATACACTAATAGACGCATGGATAATAGTAGCCAAAAACAATGCTAACTGCACGCCAAGCAATACTGAACAGAGAAAAGAACAAGAAAAACTAATATACACAGGCGTTACATACATACCAGGATTAACGGACATCAAAAAAATAGGTAGCATCGCACGCAATAACAAAATAAAATTGGCACATAAACCAAATCAAACTTTAAGAACAATATTTACGGAAAAAAAAAATAACAAAATCGACAAAGAACAACAACATAATGTAGTATACCAAATCCAATGTAATGGGAGCGCAGCCGAAAATTGCAAACAAATATACATTGGAACAACAAAGCGATCGCTAGGCGTCCGAATAAATGAACACAGACTTGACGCGACAAATAAGAAAACAGCAACAGCACTATGCGAACATTTAACCAGTTCTTTCGCCTCGCGAAACCTGGCATTGTCACCGACTAAATCTTACGCGACCTTATTTACAACATGGACGCCCAGATGTCGACCATATTGAACATCCACGTCGATGGCACTACGCTACCGACTGTCCTACACCCCAAAATCTTGGGTGTGACGTTTCATCAGGATCTACATTTTGGTTCGCACGCAACCGCAATTGTTCCAAGAATTCAGAGCCGTAATAAAATCCTCAAATCCCTTGCTGGCAGTACCTGGGGAAAAGATAAAGAAACGCTCTTGACCACATACAACGCAATTAGCCAGCCGATTACGTGCTACGCGTCACCCATATGGTCGCCAAGTCTAAAAACCACCCACTGGAAGAAACTACAGGCCTGCCAAAATACTGCTCTCAGAATTGCCACGGGCTGTCTTCTTATGTCCCCAGAACACCATCTGCATAATGAGGCGAGAATACTCCCAATCAGGGAGAGAAATGAGATGCTGACCAAACAGTTTCTGTTGAATATCCAGAAACCTGGGCATCCCAACAGACATCTGATTGACGAACCAGCACCGCCTAGGGGCCTAAGGAGTCATCTCCGTAAGCATTTTGGGGAAATACGGCACCTGAGAACCCAGCCGTATGAAGCGAAAAAACACAAGCAGGTCCTTGGTGAACTCCATAGACAGGCGTCGGACCTTTATGTCGGGAATTTCCCGGTGAATCCAGTACTTGAAGAAAAATATCCAGAACTCGCAGAAGAGGAACGCATACTCCCCAGGGAAACGCGTGTCACTCTTGCTCAACTTCGTTCTGGATACTGTAACAGGTTAAACTCTTACCTATCCAGAATCAACCCCGACATACAAAATGTATGCCCCGCTTGCAATGTGTCCCCACATGACACCAACCATCTCTTTAATTGTAATGTGGAACCAACGCCTCTAACACCCCTTTCTGTATGGTCCACCCCTGTTGAAACGGCAAGTTTCCTTGGACTCCCGTTAGAGGATATTGATGACAATTTGTGATCGGTCGCGGCTATTAGGTGGGGCGAGCATTGCTACAACAACAACAACAACAACATTTAACCAACACAGGACACACAGCGGACTTCGAAAACACGAGAATATTAGATATTGAGGGGACAGAAAGAACACGAATGACGCTGGAAGCATTGGGAATACAACAAAACATCAACAATGCTATGAATTATAAAGAAGACGTCAATAACATCAACTGCGCTTACATGATGGCATTATCAGCTAGTGGACGATTCAGTGCAGATGAATGAATTAATGTGTTAATGTATTAAAGTGTTTTTTATTTATGTTTAGTAATGTCTATATGTTTTAATAAAGTTATTTAACATTGAATGTAAGTGGAAAGTCTGTTAAAGAGTTGTGTAAAGTATTCATTGTTAAATATGTTAATGTTTGTTTTGTTGTATGTTTATATTTTATGTTAAAATATACAGCCTCCCTGAGGAAGATGGAAAATACCCATTGAAGCGCGTAGGAGAAAAAGAAAAACTTGTGTTTTGTCTTGAAATTATCGGCCGAAAAGCTCCAAAAACCACAAAAAAATTTTTTTTGTTTTTTTTTTCTTTGTTAAAAAAAATTATTTTTTTTTCAATATATTAATATGTTCTTCCCCTAAATTTGACTTCGTTTCTATTTAATTCTTCGAGTGTTGTTGCTGGTGTGTTTCTTACATTCCATATTGTTGGTTCCCCAGGCTTATCAATAAGTTTCCACCATTTTTTCTACCGTACTAGAGTTTTTTCCTCATCTACAATTTTAATTTCATTTTTAAGGTCCTTAAGTGGGCCTTTTACATAACTTTTAATTTTTCTTGATCTTTCCATAGTTTTAAAATCAATAGTTTTACAAAATTGTATTTAATTTTTTTTCCAACACCCTAATGTTTACATTGCTGGGTTTGGTTTTTATTTTGATAATTATATTTTTAATTTAATAATATTATTTAGTTAAATTTTTTCTGCCTGATTTGTGCTTACATTAATTTTTTCATAAATGTATGTTTTTGTTTTTCGAATGGCAACTTGCTTTCTTCCTCTTTTTCTTTTCAATTTTATCGGTTTTGGAATTTTAGGTTGCTCAATTTTTTGAATCTTATTTCTCTGTCTATATTCCTCGATTGTTATTGGCTTAGGACCTTGTTTGGGTATTTCAGGTGTTTTGTTTTCACCTTCTTGGAACTTCAGATTTAGTTTAACTAATCTTTCAAAAATTTGATAAAATTGGCTTTGACTTTGTATGTCCTCTTCTTGGAACATATCTCAAAATTAGGCAAAAAAAAAAGTTTTTACAGCAGATATTTGAATTTTTGCTTGTCAATAGGCAGCCGTTAGGTTGCCCGAATATTTTTCCTGCTTAGAAATTATGTCTAAAATGTTACAACTATTTCAAAATTAAGGTAATTATATTTATTATATTTATACTTATTATGCTGCCAATCTTGTTGTTTATTCCGAATGTGGTTCTTTTGTTCCTTCCAAGGTAATATCAATATTTTTACTGGTCTACTGCTCCTGCATCATTTCGATTATAAAGCCCGTAAATTATCATAGAAATTGCTAAATGGCGTCATTTTTGAGTGCTCCACATTGGTCATATCCACTGCTCCTGCATTAGTTCGATTATAAAGCCCGTAAATTATCATAAAAATTGCTAAATGGCGTCATTTTTGAGTGCTCCAAATTTATTCAAATTAGCTTTCAGTAGATTTCGTTTGATCAGCTTCTTTTTGCTTTTCTTTTTCCAGGATAAAATTTAGAGTAAAAAACTAGTTTTATAGCTTCACTCTTGTTAAAGATTGTTGTTTATAAAGCTTAGGCTGTAATCAGCCAGTAAAGTCCTTGCCAGCTATGAAATAGACTGCGTTGTGAGTGATCAAAGCCCAATGCTTAATTGCTCTTTTATTCAAATGTTGTCAGCTTATTTATACAAAATTATTCTAACATATTCTTACATACATATTTACATTTAAGCATACATACTTACATACATATTTACCTTAAGCATACATACTTACATACCTACATACAACTTGATACAAAATATTACCTACACATCTGTGTTGAGTTGTGACTTCTGTGGGAAATGCAACGTTCGCAAATTTGCTTGAATGCAAATTTGTTTGGTTGTGTGTTGTACACACAGCTGTATTAAATCGTGTGAATGGCTATGTCAGAAAGAATTGAAAATGCTTTTTATGTGTTGATGAACATTTAGATTATTTTTTATACAGGGTAGCTGATTTAAATATTTGGCCTTAAATTGTTGGCTGTTTACACTACACAATCATTTTCGATTAAGCACGCTATCTGTCGGGCAATAGTAGAGTTATTTATTGTGAAGTACTTTAATAAAGGCCATTTTGCATTATTAAATATTGGAGTTATATATTCAACAGTTTTGTGATTCGAACTTAGCAGAAGGTTGCAAATAAAGGGATTTGCAGTAAAATTCGTTACAATTGGTGTCAGAAGAGGAATTGTTGAATAAATTCCGAAGATTTCGAATACAACGAGGACATGGCATAGTTAAGTGAATTGAAGATCCAGCAACTGAAGAAGGAGTTGGATAGCCATGGATTTAATACAAGCGGCGTTAAACTCGAACTTCAGTCACGGCTACTAGAGGCAATGGAAGCAGAAGGAATTAACGTGGAAGAGTATGCCTTTCATCTCGATGTCATTGAAGAGAAAAACGAAACATCGCAGACAGTTACGAGCACAGACTTGAACGTGATATTAGCTGCAATATTTGCACAAACGTCGACAGTGACATCCAATATGGAAACTCAACTGGAAGAACAGAAAACATATACGGCATATCAACTGGAATCGCAGGAGACACGCATAACATCGAAGATTGAAGCACAGGAAAAGCGTATTTCAGAAATTTCGACACAGATTAAATCAAAGATGGAAGCACAGTTAGAAGAACAGGAGACATATATGGCTGAGCAGTTGAAAGCACAAGAAACTCGCATATCCTCGCAACTGTCAGAACAGGAAGCAAGGGTATCATCAAAACTAGAAGCACAGGAGTCAAAAATTCGCTCAATTTCAGGCAGAAGTCGATGATTTGAAGGGTCGTATGGAGCAGTTACAACTAAATCGCCCAGCTATTTCAGCGAGTAATCCAAAGGTAAAAACACCATCCTTTGACGGTTTTGTTCCTTTCCAGGTATTCAAGCTTCAGCTTGAGAAGACGTCAGCAGTGAACAACTGGAATGCGGATGATAAAGTTGCTGCACTGTTCATGGCATTGAAAGGGTCTGCAGCTGATATTTTACAAACCATTCCAGAGGGCGAACAGAACTGTTATGAAGCATTGATGGGCGCTCTAGAGAGACGATACGGATCTGAGCATAGGAGACAGATATACCAAATAGAATTACTGAACCGCTTCCAGAGGCCTGGTGAAACATTGAAAGAGTTTGCGTCGGATGTTGAAAGGCTAGCACATTTAGCGAATGCGGACGCACCCGTGGAATACACTGAAAGGGTAAAGACTCAGAGATTTATAAATGGCATACGGGACGTCGAAACAAAGCGAGCTACATACGCAAACCCAAAGCCAACTTTCGCAGAAACGGTGTCACAAGCTCTGATTCAGGAAACAGCGTCGCTTCTGTGTAAGCCAGTTTTTAAAGCACGCCCCGTGGAAATAGAAAGGCCAGAGTGGGTAGACGCAATATTGGAGGCGCTGAAAGTATCGGAGCGGAGTGAAAAGTTATCAAATGCTTCACATGCGGGAAGCCCGGTCATATTGCACGTCATTGCGATCTAGATCCTAGTAGTTCCAACAATGTGGGTGGCCGTAAACGCAAAGCTGGAGGAGATGAGAAAGAGCGTGTCAGATGTAAAGAACGAAAACTTGCCCCAGCTATTAAATGTCCTGTGATATATGTGTCGCCAATTGGAAGAAAATCGAGCAGTCTTGCCGTCGAAGGAAAGCTGGATGGCAAGGAGCGTGTACTCACGGTAGATATGGGCGCATCTCATTCCTTAATTCGATTTGACTTGGTCAATATGAGAGTAAAAACGTTAACTGGAGCAAGGTTGCGTACGGTCACTGGCGAGTATAACCAAGTCCAGGCAGAAGTGGTATGTGAAGTCTTGATTGGAAAGGTCACAGTTCTACACAAATTCGTTGTGGCGGAGATCGTTGATGAAGTCATATTGGGAGTGGACTTCTTGGTTGACCATGACATCAACTTCAGTTTGCAGAAAGGGTCAGTAGTAATCGAGTACTGGTGGAGAAGACTCGACAAAGACCACGAAAGTCAAAGCAAAGGTTGATGGAAAAAATGGGCCAAACAAATCAAAACCGAAGGTACCTGTGAGAGAAACACTGGCATTGAAAAGCCTTAACGGACGCACTAAAACGAAGGAAAGAATTTCGCAGAAAGAATGCAAGGGTGGTTTCAAGCCAGGACACACTACTGTTGTGAAGCGTCGGAACGATACTGATTATGCAAAGCAAATCCGCCCAGCGCAAACTCTACGAAGTAGTTCATTGGCCAAACAACAGAGTGCGAGGGAACGATCAAGGATAATGAGTAGTAAGATGCATCGCAGGTACGATGAGAACAATAATTCGGAAGGTTTCGTGGAGGGAGATTTGGTACTGTTATACAACCCTCACCGGCGGAAAGGTGTTCTATCCAAATTTCGGTGCAGTTGGGAAGGCCCGTACAAAGTCTACATCTACCGCATACAAACCATTGGGAAACCACGAAGGAGAAGATTGGTACCTTTGGAGATTCTAGCGGCGTTTAGATCGCGAGATTTGTCTGATCGAGACGATCAGAATTAGGTGGAGGGCAGTGTTACGAATATTAGCAACACTAAGGGGTATTGCCATGTCTAAGCCGATGCTAAACTGTGATTTGTATGCACATCAATAATTCAATCATTATGTCTACACACATGTCCATACGAGCAGAGGAGAAGCAACGCACAAACACATGCATATATCTTATCTAAGGTGCTCACAAGAGAGGCTCGAAATTCATTTCAGACCTATGGTCCCATGGGCAATATTACTCCGTATGGCCCATAGATTCAGAAACTGGATGTGCATAAATAAATGAGCAACCTTTAAAAAAACTAGCAGAAACCTAACTATCAAGTATTCTTAGACACATACCTATACATTAGGGCGGGTCAAATTGTATGTGGGGAAAAAAATTTGACCCACCCTAATATGTACAAATTATTAAAGAACTTCACAATAAATAACTCTACTATTGCCCGACAGATTGCGTGCTTACTCAAAACTGCTTGTAGCGCCTCTACCTTTGGTGCTTTTATACTCTGTGATTTCCTCGTGACATCGCCTAGGCGCTTCCAGAATTTACTTAGTTACTGCCATATAATTATAACTACAGATGCCCGTGTATAGCTTCTCATATGCGCGCGTATTTGTGAGCGACACTTCCACAATTACAATTGCATACTTTCGGGGGCACCTCAGATAAGATATCTGCATGTGTTTGTGCATCTCTTCTCCGCTGCGTGTACGTACATATGTGTAGACATAATGATTGATTCGTTTATGTAGATACATAATGATTGATTTATGGATGTGCATACAAGGCGCTGCTGAGCATCGGCTTAGAGATGGCAGTACCCCTAAGTGTTTCTAATATTCGTAACAATATGTATATGGGAAAAATCCCTACCATATTAATCTTATTAAAATACATGTACTTTTATGTATAAACATTTACACACTTCTTTACTAATAAACAAAGTTCTATGATCAGTACAGCGGTTACAGTGGGGGATTCGAAATCGGACTTACAGCTATGGTGTCTTCAGCAATTTTTCTTAGAATCATCTGTAGATTACGTTTTTGCTATACCTACTCCTGATGAAAAAACATTTTATATATGTGGGAATAACTATATTGGAAAGAAAAGTACTCTGTCAGACACTTTTTCTGAGAAAAAAACGCATTTAAACCAAAAACTTTCAGCTCTTGTAACCCTGTGAGGGAAAAGTACACTGGTCGACGGCCAAAATTTACCAGAGACGCCGTTATGAAATTCGTATGTAAACCCCTGATTTCGAAAATCGAGTTCATTTTTGATTCTATGGTACCGTTTTTGAGATATTTGCAATTTACCGTTATTCGGAAAAATCAAAAAGATGGCTCCCTTTAATTACGTATATCTCACGAACGGGTCAAGTAATTGCAAATAAGTTTACAGAATCGGAAAGACGATAAAATTTGCTATAAATGCATCATACATTGTTTTTTGCTCAACCATATAGTTTTCGAGATATTAGCTCATCATTTCAGATTTTTGTTTTTTTTTTATTAAAAATATGAAAAAAATTATTTTCGCGAGGGCAGCATTCAAAAACCACAACTTTTTTCCAAATATTTTTAATTTACGTAAAGCTCTGTTTAATTTGAAAAAAGATAAGCTATCATCGAAGAAAATCGATGCAAAACTACGTAAGTTATAAGCGATCAAATAAAAATACCCAGGTTGCGCAATTTCAACGTATACCTCAAAACGTATGTATGATATAAAGAAGAGTGAAATATCTAGCTATGCTCTGTTTCTATTTAGTTAAAAGTTCAATTTATGAATGAAATTACCCATATTTTTAACTTTTTTTTTTTAAATTTATTTATGTTTGTACTATATTCTAACAATCTTTATCTTAATTTTATTTTACTATGTAGTCGAAATAATTGTGTTCGACTTTGACGCTTATTCAGTTTAAGATCGGTTTCTCTTATGAGAAACCAGCAGTAATCACCCATCATTGCGACGTCCCAGAATCCTTGATATCGATTTTAAATTAGTTTCATTTGCTGATGAAACCTTTCGCCATGTTCGTCACTTTCGTCGCCAAGATTTGCCGGAAAAAAGCTCAAATGTGAGTGCTGAAAGTGAATTTTTAACGACATATTTACGCCTGGAAAGAAAATATTAGTTAGGTAAACAAGTTATAGAATTTTGGGAAATTAATTTTAATAAGCCTTTAATATTTACCTATTTTCGCATAATTATTGATTAAGTCGTTCACTATCTGCTCGTAGTTAGGGCTTTTGTGTCTACCGAGAAAAGAAGCAACGACGTTTTCAAAGGATTCCCACGCTGCTGCCTCAACTGATGAGAGTAGTCCTTTGAATTGATTATTGTTGATCAACTTTTTTATTTGTGGTCCGACAAAAATGTCTTCCTTTATCTTGGCTTGAGAAATACCTGGAAAAATTGTTTTCAAATAGTCGAATGCTTCGCCTTCTTTGTCCAAAGCCTTACCAAAGTTTTTAATGAGACCGAGCTTGATGTGTAAGTGTGGAAGTATGATTTTCTCTTTCTTGACAAGAGGGGTGTATTTGATGTTATCCACACCAACGGTAAACTCGACTCTTTCCGGCCAATCCTTTCTGACGTAGTGGTCCTTACGAGCTCGGCTATCCCACTTGCAGAGGAAGCAGCAGTGCTTGGTGTAGCCACTTTGTAGACCGCATAGCATTGCAACGACTTTGAGATCAGAACATATTTTCCAATCATGCTCTTCATATTTGATAAATTTGAGTAGTTTTTGCATTTCCTCGTAGGTTTCCTTTGTATTTACTGCATGTGCTAGCGGGATAGAAGGCTTTTTGTTACCAATATGCAATAATACAGCCTTTAAACTCAGTTTATCGCTGTCTATGAACAATCGCCACTCTTTTGAATCATATGTTTGACCAAACTCTTTGAATAAACCAGGAATGTCGTTGCAGTAGCATATACTGTCTTTCTTGGTATAGTGTTTGGAAAACGGTTCGTGACGAGTTCTACAATATATCACCTTAACATCGGATGATAAAAATTTAAATTGTTGCATACGAGAAGTGTGGATCTCGGCCTTTTCCTTGGATAGTTCCAAATCTCTTATCCAATCATTAAGTTGTGCTTGTGATAGAACGTTTCTCTCTTTTCCCATGCGACATTCAGTACAACTTGATTCCCCGCACTCAGATGTAACTGTTGACAATGGAACTGGATCCGCAACTGCCGTTGAATGTAGTACTGGTAATGTCACTGTAGGTACGCTGGCATAGGTTACTCTTCTTGATCTTCCAACGCCAAGTACTTTTGTTTGACAAATATAACACTCTATTGAATGGCAAGTAGGTTCTCTCCATATCATTGGTGTATCAAATTTTATTTGTTGTCCGGATTCCGACTGAATCAATTCTACTCGACACGATGTACACAAAGTGCTCGGTGTCCATGGTTTTTCAGCATTTTTAGGCTCAATGCCAAATTACTTGGAGTATAAAGTTTTGATATGATCTGAGAACACTCGTCGTCGCCTTATGATAGTATATTGGCCACACATCAAACAGAACATATCTGGATCGTTATTACACTCAAATTCTCGCGTCCTTTTACTCATTTTAGTTTTTTTACTAAATCACGGTTTTGAAATTTGACTTATGAACTGAACTATCTCCGGCGAGCCTTGCAGATGTTATGAAGTTTCAAGGCGCATTAACTCATATTTATACTCGGAACAAGAATAAAATTTAAAAAATCAAATCTGACCTAGACAGAAAGGTTCCTTTTTATACGAAGCCGGGAAAAGAAAATACTACCTGCTTTAGATGTAGGCTTTAAAAATTTTCTCTGTTACTTACCCATAAGTGACGGAAATTCATGTTTATAACTACATGCCTACAGCAGCTTTTGAACCCAACCACTCTTGCTTTCGATGCAACCACTCTACCTAATATAAAACAATTCGAGTATTAAAAGTACTATTTGATTAATTAAAGAAAAAGTATTATCATTGTTATGGTGTTATTCGTTTATCCGGATAATATCCCATTTGCACTTTATACCTTTAATATATGTATGTATACATACATTGAAGTTGCGCAACCTGGGTGTTTTTATTTGATCGCTTATAACTTACGTAGTTTTGCATCGATTTTCTTCGGTTATAGCTTATCTTTTTTCTAATTAAACAGAGCTTTACGTGTGGTTTTGGAATGCTGCCCTCGCAAAAAGTAATTTTTTTCATATTTTTTCATAAAAAAAAAACAAAAATCTGAAATGATGAGCTAATATCTCGAAAACTATATGGTTGAGCAAAAAAACAGTGTATGATGCATTTATAGCAAATTTTATCGTCTTTCCGATTCTGTAAACTTATTTGCAATTGCTTGACCCGTTCGTGAGATATACGTAATTAAAGGGAGCCATCTTTTTGATTTTTTCGAATAACGGTAAATTGCAAATATCTCAAAAACCGTACCATAGAATCAAAAATGAACTCAATTTTCAGAATCAGGGGGTGATTTTACATACGAATTTCATAACGGCGTTTCTGGTAAAGAAAAAAAGTTGAAATTCGTGGTCCAGTGGTATTTGCCACAAAAAGAAAATCTTTAAAGCAAGAATATCGCGTTTATTTCAACGACTTACTCGTTATTGAGCTGACAGCTTCGATCTAAACAAAAGTAAAACTGTTGGCAACAAATATAATGTTTTTGGATGAAACATTTTTACTGTCGAATTTTAGTTTCAAAGACCACGCTGTTGATTTAAAAGTAAATCTTTGTGCCAAAACGTAATTAGCGAGAAGTAACGGTACTTCTGAAAGTAAAATTGTTAATACAACTGCATACGTAATTGAATTTACTGCAGAAATTGTTGATTAAATTAAAGACACATCATATCTTTAGCAATTGTTTTATGAAACGGACGCACCTTTAAAGTTTACAGTTATGGAATCCAATGTTATAAATGCGTGTGATGAAATAGGTGAAAATTTATGTGAAAATCAGCAAATTCCAATATCTGCCATTTCTTATGTAGAACTTGAAAGTGATGTGTTAAATTCATACTTGGAATGGGGATTATCTAGCAACGCCATACGAATTTTGTCTGAGTGCTCAATCAAATCCATGGAAATATTAAAAATCATGCGCACTCATGATATTGCTGATATTTTTAACAGCAGAGGCGTCATCGCCGAAAAAAGTAATTTAAATACATGCTTCAAAACTGGCGCGGGAAAAATAACGTAAGTACATATCATTTTCCTATTTTCAATGACCGGTATAATACAACTTCCATGGACACAGCACTCTAAATTTTTGTTTGAGAACTGTGCCCAAAATCTTCATTAGAAATGAGTTCTTGGAGGTTATATTCCATAATTTTTAATGTATCACTAATAAACATGAGTACACATTTTTATACTCAGCTGAGCAGAGCTCACAGAGTATATTAACTTTGTTCGCATAACGGTAATCCGTAACGGCATAAATTAATCGAGATAGATATAGACTTCTATATATCAAAATGATCTGGGTGAAAAAAGAAATCCATTTAGCCATGTCCGTCCGTCCATCCGTCTGTCCGTCCGTCCGTCTGTCCGTCCGTCCGTCCGCCTGTAAACACGATAACTTGAGTAAATTTTGAGGTATGTAGGTTCCTGGGCGCTCATCTCAGATCGCTATTTAAAATGAACGAAATCGGAAGAAACGATATCGAAAATTTCGAAAAACAGCAAAAGTGCGATAATTCATTACCAAAGACGTATAAAGCGATGAAACTTGGTAGGTGCATTGACCATATGACGCAAAATAGAAAATTAGAAAAATTTTGGACAATGGGCGTAGCACCGCCCACCTTTAAAGAAGGTATTTTAAAAGTTTTGCAAGCTGTAATTTGGCAGTCGTTGAAGATATCATGATGAAATTTGGTAGGCACGTTACTCCTATTACTATATGTGTGCTAAATAAAAATTAGCGAAATCGGATTACGAACACGCCCACTTTAAAAAAAAATTTTTTTTAAGTCAAATTTTAACAAAAAAATTAATATCTTTACGGTATAAAAGTAAATTATGTCAACATTCGACTCCAGTAATGATATGGTGCAACAAAATACAAAGGTAAAAGAAAATTTCAAAATGGTAACTCCGCCCTTTTTCATTTAATTCGTCTAGAACACTTTTAATGCCATAAGTCGAACAAAAATTTACCAATCCTTGTGAAATTTGGTAGTGACATAGATTCTATGACGATAACTGCTTTCTGTGAAAATGGGCGAAATCGGTTGAAGCCACACCCAGTTTTTATGCACAGTCGACCGTCTGTCCTTCCGCTCGGCCGTTAACACGATAACTTGTGCATAAAACCAATCATCTAGAATATAGGGTGAAGGGGGTGAATTTTGACCTTTTTTCTTAACCCCTAACTGCCTTAAGTTTTGCTTTAAGCAGAAGTTTTTTTTGATATACCAATACTCAAGTTTTACGCTTTACAAATTTTTTTCCTGATTATAATGTCGCGTGACCAGTCAATTGGGCAAACGGGCCGGAATACTCGTTCGGGAGTGCTGGAAACTTTAGAGGGAACCAGCACAGGGGTGGCAATAATAGGGGGCCTTTTTCAAAGACTAAGCGTCCCCTGGTGATGCATACGCCAATAGGTAGGCAATATGGAGATCCAGCGGGGACGAATGCAGGCTCGGACCTAAATGACCAGCACGAAAAAATGGATAGACCGGGAAGCGCCAGTAATCCGAACGCGCCCCTGATGAACGCGCATAATATCTCGGGACTAATGGCCAATGTGTCGACATACGCACTGGACGGAGTTAGTACTTTACCACTAAATCATGGAAATTTTGGAGAAGCTGCAAGCGATAGGGCGCACAGCCCAGGGATCCCTACCGAAGCTCCTCGTGGAGACTTGTGGGTGGAAGTATTACACCAGCTTTTCCGGACCTCGCAGGAAGAAATGTGGAGGGAGATGAGGACGATTCGAAACAACACGGACCAACTCAACGCAGCTCTCGAGTCTGCCCAACAAACCATGAATTTGAACAGGAACGCGATTAGAACGGAAAGTAACCCACTTCCAGCGGTAGTAACCCCGACGAACCCTGCTCCGAGCAGCATAGCAGTGAAACTCCAAGAGTGGAAAATATCGTTCCTCGGTACTGGAAGCGTTGCTGACTTCCTATTTAAGCTAAACACCCTGTGTGAACGTACACAATGCACTGACGACCAAATAATGGATAGTTTCCACCTATTCCTTTCTGGGCGGGCCGAAGAGTGGTACTGGCTGTTCACGAAACAAAACCCAAACGCGACCTATGCCTTTTTGTGCTATTCCCTAACGAGAGAGTTCGGTACTCTAAAAAGTGACCACGAGATCATGATGGAGATCTGCATGCGTAAGCAAAAGATAAGTGAGTGCTATGACGTGTTCTACACGGACATAATCTCCTTGAACGCGCCCTTAAGAGAACCCATGTCGGAGGTTTTACTGAATGACATCATAAAAAGGAACGTCACCAGTAACCTTAAGCTGATGCTCTTCAACGCGGAAGTAAGAACCCTTCATGATCTACGCGATGTAGCACGCAGAGGAGAACAAGTGCTGAAAGAAAGCTAGATGTTGGACGGCACGTGAACGAAGCCCGTACGATAACCCCGGACATGAGGATGGAAGGCGACGACTGCGAAGCTGATCTATTCAGGAATCCAATGCTGAAATTGTCAGGCAATGGGGCATTCATATGGAGGAACCCATTAGGAATTCGTTTTGTTTTAAATGTGGGTATAAGGGAGTACTTACTCCTAAATGCCGTAGAGACCATCGCAGGCAGGGAAACCAGTACCCGAGCGAGAAGGCGGGGGAACCTCGTTCGGCGTCATAGCTCCCATACCAGCCAGTGCTCGAGGCGTCGTCCCGTGCGCTGAACCAGAGGGTAGATCTCTCGCAGGTACCGAGTTGCATGGAGGTGGTGAGTTTACGAGGTGCAGTAGGACCCTGGCGAAAGAATACCCAAATATAATAATAACTTTCCCTGACAGTACGGATAATTCCAATAGTTCTGAATCCGATAGTCAAACGTCCTCATCCGCGATGGGCGAACCGACCAGAATTCTGCAACGCCAGCATTAGGATGCCGTTTGTCAGACGCATTTTTCACTTAATCTAGAAGAAAGGAAACATAGGTATGAACAAATAAGACATGCAATTTTTGAACAACAACCGGTATCCGAAAATATTTTAAAGTGTAGGAAAAGATATCACAGGAGAGTACAGGAGCGTAGATTGCTGCAAACCACCACGTTAATGCTTACGGAGGATGAAAGGCCTCTCTTGAAGGGAAAAATAAAAGATAGTTTTATTGTAGGGTTGTTGGACTCGGAAGCCAGCGTCTCCATCTTGGGCAAGAATGGTGTAGAATTCCTAAAAGATAACGGCTTCGATTATCGACCCCTACATGCGTTCATATACACCGCGGGTGGCAACAAGCAAAACAATCTTAAGCTCGATATCGTTGCCGGTCACCTTCAAGAATACCACAAAGGTTATTCGTTTTTATTTTGTCCCTTCACTTCCCCAAGAAGCTTACTTCGGCCTTGATTTTTGGAGAGCATTTGCGTTAGCTCTCGAAATATTCCCAAGTGTAGAGTGCATAGAGGTTAGAAATGAAAAGGACGAAGAACTTAATCACCATGATTTGTCACCAACTCGGAGAAGAGAATGGCAAAAGGTCATAGAGACGTTTCCTTCATTCGAAAAGTTAGGTCTGGGGCAAACGAAGCTAGTGGACCATCACATTGACACCGGTGATGCGGCTCCTATAAAAAGCAAACATTTCCTTCTTTCGCCACCGAGGCAAACCGAAGCTTTTAGCGAAATAGACAGGCTACTCGAATTGGGAGTTATAGAAGAATCGAACTCTCCGTGGTGTAGTCCTGTAGTACTGGTCCGGAAACCACGCGGTGACGAAGAAAGACTCATACTCCCTGACTCATATTAACGGCTTATTGAGCAGACTGAAAGATATGCACTTTTTTAGTGGCATTGATCTGAAGGACGCGTTCTTCCAGATCAAATTGACGGAGAAAACAGCATTCGCGGTTCCGGGGAGGCCCCTATACCACTCCAAAGTGATGCCCTTTGGTCTGTGCAATGGACCGCAAACTGTGAGTAGGGTGATGGACAAGGCAATCCCTTCGCATCTGCGGGAGAATCTCTTCGTCTACCTGGACGACCTGATGGTATGCAGCACGAACTTTTAGGACCACCTGAATTTGCTGACGGAAGTGGCAAAATGTTTGACCGACGCAGGTCTGACAATAAACGTAAAGAAAAGTAAATTTTGTCAGAGGGAATTTCGATATTTAGGGTACTTGATAGGCAGCGGGTGATTGAAAGTGGATCCAGGGAAAATAGAAGCGATGCAAAACTTTCCGATCCCTAAATCCCCTCGGCAGGTGCGTAGGTTTGTGGGCGTGGCAATTTGGTACAGGGCGTTTATTACCAACTTTGCTGACTTGGCAGGTCCCTTGACCGACTGCCTCCGTAAGTCATCAGGCCCGTTCAAGCTTACCTGTGAAGCTATAGAGGCCTTCGAAAAACTTAAGCTACTTCCGGCTTATAACACAGCAGTTTTGGCCTATTAATAAAATAATCAGAGCATATACGAGAGGTGTTCTCAAGTACTAGATAAGCGTTGTAATGTATTAAAATTCTATCAAATTTGATTGAATTGAATAATTTGGCGGTTCGTTAAACAAAGCTTTTTTAAAGCAATACAAAAAAATACAAGGCGCTATAACCTCCGAAGAAATTTTAGGCCTAGCTTCTCTTCCAATTTGCTTCGCGCTCCTTTTAATTTTTCCCACAAATTGGCGGGATAGAACCTACACTCAAAAAAAAGTTATCATCAAGGCGATGCCATCTAGGCATCAATGTACAATTTTTGCTTATCTTTTCTTCGTCATCAATGATCTTATATTATTGACATTTTCGAAATATTAGTTTGATACTTGTATTTGTCAAGTTAATAGACTATATACAAATGTAATGCGTTTTATAATCAATCTAATATTAAATGTTATCATAATGAAACTAGGAAATTTATACAGGTATCATTTTGATACATTTTAAGGGCGAAACAAATATTTTCCATGGGCAAATCAATAGTCAAGATACAAAATTGATACTTTTAATTATACTTTTTATAATATTTATCGTTGCATTGATAACACGAAAATGATACCGTTTATAATTTCATTTTTGCACATCGTGTATTAAATTAATAGTGATACTTTTTTTTTGAGTATAGGTACATGTATTATGCCGACTCCTAAGAAAATCTCTTCGGAAGTTATCGAGCCTTGTATTTATTTATTTATAATGTATATGAATTTCTGTTCAAAGGATGTAAAGTTTTTGGTATTGAAAAATATCCAAAAAAGACTTAAGGTCTTTTAACTTGCTCACACTGCGAGGAGTAGGTCCATCGGGACCCGTCTATTGGCTAGCAAAACAGTGGGGGGGGGGCGGTTCGCGACCTTTTCTCACAGCATCAGACCCCATTACATTTTATTTCAGAGTCCCTGTTTATTTATCACAAAAAATTTATTTGGTGCACTAATTTCTCACTAACGAACAAAAAAAATAAAACTCTGCTGTTAATAAAGGCGATACAATCTCATGGCTAAAAAATTCCTTCGCTTAAAAATTAGCTGCCTAGATGTCGGGGCGCTCGTGCTTCTATACCCTCCCTACCTTGACATTCAAATCTGCACATGAAATTTTGTTAATGTCCCTATGTGAGGATCGCTTACCCTTTTACTTAGTTACCACCACAATTAAATTTACTCGATCATATTGGATTTCACTTCATTGACATAATCAATACATTTTATTTAAATCAAAAAAATTTGTGTGTAGTGGTAACTTATACATTCTAAATTTTACATGTATATGTTTAACCTAATCGCAATTTCACACAGACAGCTTGCGACGTCATAAATCAGCTTTTCTATATCAAGGCTCTTATTGAGCTTAATTCCACACACAAAAATATAGGTTTCTGATTATTTAATCAGCGCAATATTGAATGCCTAATGAAATACCAATCCAATTCGACTTAGATTGGTGCTTAGAACTTTATTGTTTTTTCTAACAACAAATTTAAGTTAAAGATTTATTATTTTCAATATTTAATAAAAAGCTGAAAAAGTAAATATCTGCAGTTGAACTCCTGCAGCATTGGCAGCACAAGATAAAACGGCTTTTGAATAAAACCATTACCTTTACGCTCAGGTGTGATGTCTATACATAACTACACCTGCGTTCTATTCAAATTGTTCACAAAGTCCAAAAAAAAGACAATTTTCGATTTGACTTTTTTTTTGTATGTAAAAAAAGAAATATGAAATTTTACCGTGTCGCAACTGATGGAGCTAATGGTTGTATGTAAAAAGATGGAAAATTTAATTGTTTCATAAAAAAAATTTTATGATTTAATAAAGCTTCTGTGTGGAATTCGCATAACCTTAAAATTAAAAGGATTGAAACCTCCTCCTTTTTTTTTAAGATTATTTGCCCAGTTTTATGCTACTAATGTTGTTTTATAGGGGGCGTAAAAATAATTGTACAAACACTGTTATCATGTGTTAACGTTATCAAAAAAATGTACACAATTAAAGCTTCACTTGCAACGCTGTTAAAGGTGCACCACGTAATCTATGTGCATGTTCATGTAACACCACGGCCACCCACCTTCTCATACATAAATTTTTACAGAGATGACCAATGTAAAATCCATATTAAATTCGGGGAATAAATTATAATGCATGTGTGGTTGTTATTTCACATTAGCAGAGAGCAATAATGTTAGTGATTTCGCAACATTGGTACTTCAAACTTCGAACATTTTTTTTTTTTTCAAACTCTATCCAACCAAAATGTTTAAATCTAACTCTTTTTAAATATCTAACCAAAGAGTTCACATGAGACTTTTTGATCAAACTTAGCTCACCTCTACAACAATGCTAACATAACGCACTCTCTGCGTAATGAAATACCAAACACAATCAAAGAGAAAAGTTTAATTTACTAAAGGTTGACTTACATTTTGAATTACTGCTACAGCCCACAATGAAAGCGCTTCCATGTATGTATGTTGATCTGCATTTATTTTTGAGAAACCATGTACGATGTATATAAGTATGATGAGTGGTAAGAAACCGCGTAAGTAATATTAGGGTGTCTGCAATTTTCCCGCAACTAACTTCTTTTTTTTTGTTTTACGACCGATATGATAATTAATCCTTCGTAAATATGTTTATTTTTTTTGTATAGTGAATTAACCGCACCTTTTTAAACCTTTTTATTTGGTTTCGTGTCGCCTATTTATTATATTAAACAACATTTAATAGCACTTACTATTTTCAGCTTCAAATACTAACATTTTTTTTATTATAATGAGAAGGGCTTTAACTTCATTTGATACTCTTATTTTACATGCATAGGCCGTTCTTTTGCTATTCCCCCTTTTTTTGTATATAAATTAATATTTCCAGATTTCTTTTGATGCATTTTTGTGCAATATTTTTACACTCATAATTTTTACTTTACACCTTTTGTTTTGTATTGTCGTACTATATAAAATTATTTACTTATGTTCAAATTTAGTTTGATTCCTATTTTCCTTTCTCGTTTATTTTTTTGCCGTAATATATGTTTTTGAAAACTTTTCTAGTGTTCATGTGATAATTTCACATAATTTAAATAATTTTTTCCTGTCGCATATATATATTTCTTTTGTATTGAAATCGCGAAACATATATTTATTAACAAACTCTTATCTCTGTTGTTTTTTTTTTTGTTTTTAAAAATAGCTCACATTAGGAACAATTCAATGGATTATTTTTTTTCTTATACAAAATTCCCCATAATTTTTTTTATATAGCCATATCCTTGCGCTGAATTATGACCACTTTTTTTCACTTCCACGTTTTCCAATAAATTTAAGATAATTTTTTCACCAAATGTTTTATTATTTTCGGCACTAAATATATTTTTTTGACGCTTTTCTACTCTGCTGCCATGTTCCCGTCCGCGTGGTTTTTATCAAGTGATTGCTTTGTTGGTCTCCTAAATTACCTCAACCACTTCTTGAAAAACGTTGTAAATTCTGGTGAGAGAGTAAAACTGTACCCGATCGGTGTATCTCCCACTAAATATGCGATGATTACCAAGTTTATAATCAATTATATGCTTATGTTTTTTAAAGACGTCCGACTTAGGTGAAAAACGAATCCAAAAAAGGATTGTCGGTCTGCAAAACTAAAGCCAAGCCGGATTTCGCTCGGTTTTCTGGCATATCATATGACTTCCGCCATATGGAAATACAATTGAACGAAACTCTACTCTATTGCAATTTGAAATTAAGATGATCTTGCGTTAATACGCTGGAAATTAATTGTTTGAAAAATTGAAAATTCTGAAATCGCATATTACAAGGACTAATAATTTGAAAAGTGTGTAACGTAGCGTTGCAATAACGTAACCCCCTGTATTTCCTTATTCACTTAAACCTGAACTTCCCTGTACTTATTTTTCTATAGCATAGCCAACAACCACTTGTACTTATTCTTTTATAGCATAGTCAACAACCACTGATAGCAAACCAATGAAAATCACAGTAATGGTGTGTTGACTTCTCAACCAGTTTGCGGCACCATCCATATAAACATCGAATTTGCTTTTTTGCAATCCAGTCCTCGCAGGTGAGCCAGCGGGAGTGGATGTCTTTTTAAAGACATACTTTTCCCTCCTGCTAGCTAGCTGAGTGGAAGGGCGCCGTCATGGCACGGGTCACCCTTCACTTAGGTAAGGACGACGGGGAGGATGCCTTGTGCTACTTTGCCCCCCGCGCCCTCCTAGGTGTTGAGTGGCCCGACGCCTTCATGGCCATTTAACCCCTTCCCCTCAGTTCTAACTTAAGCTGGCTGAGTGGAAGGGGCGCTGTCATGGCGCGGGTCACCCTTCACTTGGGTAAGGACGACGGGGAGGATGGCTTGTGCTACTTTGCCCCCCGTGCCCTCCCAGGTGTTGTGCGGCCCGATGACTTAATGACCATACAACCCCTCCCCCTCAGTCGTAGCTTCCGCTGGCTGAGTGGCAGGGGCGCCGTCTTGGCGCGGGTCACCCTTCACTTAGATAAGGACGACGGGGAGGATGCCTTGTGCTACTTTGCCCCCCGCACCCTCCTAGACGTTGAGCGGCCCGACGCCTTCATGACCACTCCACCCCTTCCCCTCAGCAATGGTTTCGGCCGTGAGCCGATGCGTGCGCACAGGGGCTACTGCTGTGCCGTTAAGGTGCACTTCCCCCCGCCCACGGGTCGACCCACGGTGTATCGGCTGGTACAACCCCGCCCTCCGATCAATCCGATACCGTCAACCGACCCCGCCCGGAACGAGTCGCCGATGTCCAGGCAAACACCATCGCTAGCCTACTTCCCCCTCTTACCACGGCCCTGGTACGTGCTCCGTAGCCCACCGCCACTGCCGTCGCATCGTCATCCCCTCTGGAGCCGCCGCTGCTTCCATCCCGCCGGTGATACGCCGACCGTTGGCCGTCCGTCCTACTACAGCTGTGCCCATCCCGCCTTGCTGGTGCCGCCGCTGCCACACCAACCACTGACCGTTCGCCGTCATATCGCCATTCAGCCGCCGCTGCTACGACGACCGTTGGCCGTTCGCCACCCTACCGCCGTTAAGCCCGTCTACACCGACCGTTGGCCGTTCGCCATCCTACCGCCGTTAAGCCGCTGCTTCTGTCCTGCCGCTGCTACGACGACCGTCGGCCGTCCGCCATCCTAACGCCGTTAAACCGCTGCACCCGTCCCGCCGCTGCTATGACGACCATTGGCCGTCCGCCATCCTACCGCCGTTAAGCCGCTGCTTCTATCCCGCCACTGCTTCCGTACCACCGTACCAATCCGGTCGTTACCCGACAGTTCAACCGCCCTACCGAACCTCCTCTACTCCAACGACCGTTAGCCGCCGCTCCGCCCCTCGCCATCTTGCGACGGAAAGCTGCTGTCCGCCTAATATATCCAGCCGTGTGTTCGTGTGTTCGTAACACATAAATATTGTGTATTTATACAGTAGGGGTTTGTGGGACCTTTACTCGACTCTGGATTGACTGAGCGTTACCCCAGCCTTAGACAAAACCCACCTCATAAGTGGACAATACAGCTCTATTAAAATATATCTCCGCTGAAATGTAGCCAGAGCTTATTTCCCAATTCATGTCGAACTACTTAAATTTGTTCCTGCCAATTCACAGGACTGAACTTACATGTTTTATGCCGACTGCGAACGGGAGAGCAGAAAAATTTCCGCTGAGAAACTTTTCATGGCAGACATAAATTCGGGTTCTTTGCGAAAGCACTGCCGTTTAGAAGTGTGGTTTCTTAAGTGTTTTGATGTAGCTCCTGCCGAGGATTGGACCCATGACATACGGTATCGAGCAAGCACTTTGCCTCCACGCCACGGTGGCAGCCGCAAAATTTGAACCTTTAAAACTGGTTAACGATAAACAAAGCAATCACTAAGGTAAAAGAAACAAACGCGTAAGACATTTAGGCACGCCACTGGAATGTTTGGTTTATAATTCTGGGAATTTCGGGGCTTAAAAGGGCACGGATATCGTTGACTATGCTTGTCGGCCTTTCTATTCATAATGCATAAATGCAATCAACTTGTAAAGTTATTAAAAAGTGACAGAGTTGTAGTGGAAGTTCGTTTTAGAGCAGAAAAAGAAGTCCAAATGTTGGATGGGAGCTAAGAGCAAAAGAGCAAAAAGATAGGGGAAATGTGTAGAAGAGGCAAGAAATGGTATATACGACAGAAGAGGATGAGAAAGAGAATGGTAAGGAGGTGCAAGGGCAACGTTTTAAATATAGTAACACGATTTTTGGATAGGACAACGTCTGCTTGCTACAATAGTTCTCCATACGAACGAAAGATTTGTGGTAAAGTTAATTGGATAAATAAAATTGTTACGTCAAAAAAGGACAAGTATATACAGGAAGTTCAATAAGACGAACGGTGTAAAACCGCAATAGTCATATCGTTGGTAGATAACTCTCCACTACAGATATTTGCTTCAAGTTAACTTCGATAAAACTTATACTTGTGTGCACCATGAATAAATGAAAATTTTTGTTACAATAACTTTCACCTCTCGTGTAAATATTTCATAAAATAAAAGCACCTATATAATATTTTTGAAGGCAGTAATGAATTACCTACAAGAGGTTTGACAGTTTCCACTCGATTTCGTTAACCCATATTTATCTTTTTTTAATCCTTGCCTCCTTTCATGCGCTTCCTTGCCAATAAAGCTCTTATCATTGATTGCACCTTTATAACTTTTTTCACTTGTACTTCGTATAATCTACACAAAATTTTGTAAGTAAAATGTTAAAATATACACAAAATGGAAATCAATTTTCAGTTTTTACCTGACCAAGAATTCGTCATTGTAGTATCTTAGGAATACTTTTGTTTTGCCAATGGCCCAGCCTTCCATTTTTAACCGAATCAGCAAAAGTCGACAGTTTTCCTTCGTAATGTCCACAGTTTCATCAAAATCGAAAGCTAGAAACTAATAACTGAATGGGAAATAAAATTGATCGAAATCGAAAGCTAGAAACTGATAACTGAATGGGAAATAAAATTGAACTAAAGAAGGAATATCATATGTACATATTACTAAGCTAATTCACACTATTGAGGCAAAAAAGAGTTAAAATCGTTCTTACATAGAGGGCCAGTTTTGTAAGAGAGCAAAGATTTACAGATATAACTACAATTCATTTAAATAAGTTAGTATAGGGTTAATGAATCAAATCGATAGTATAATAGATGAGAGAAGTTTTATTTTACCGGCTTGAGGTCAGATTTTTGGGGAAATCCCCGAAAAAATATGATTTCTCCGGCAGCCACTATCGAATTGATCGGTGGTAGCGCCTAGCAAATTTTTTTTGATATCCTACGTAAGTTGACCGAAAAAATGTTTATGTAAACGCTGCTCATCACTCATCGGTCTATCCGTCATCCTGTTTGTCCGAGAGGTCATCATCACACGTTTTTACCTAGGTTTTATTAATTAAGGTTGATGTTGATGGTCCTTTGCCAGGTACAGATCCGGTACCTTGCGATAACAAGCACCATTAAGGTACTAGTCCGACCATCTCGGGAACGATTTGGTATGACCACATGAAACCTTCTAGGCCATCCCGCCATACCACCCCCTAGGTCCAAAAGGATATTGGGTTCGCCAGAGCCTCGGCTGTTAAAGAAACAGGATTCGCCATGGGTAGGTGAGGTTGACAATTGGGTTGGAGAAGCTATATATTGCGCTGGCAACCCCTTGACGGGTTGCACTACCTAGCCCTAAACCGCTAGGTTTGTACATACATATGTATGTATGTATCTAACGGTATCTTTGAGCAAAATTTTCACCAGCTTCCAGTAGCTTGATCAGGACCCTTCAAAATTTGGTGTAATTGGAAATTTCCGTTTTACCATGTGGCCATTTCGGGAAAAAGACCATAACCCTATATTTACTTAGCTCTTATTACCTTGGGTTGCATTTATGTATATATTTATGTATGATGTAACGGAATTTTTGAGCATAAGAAGTTTGATGAATTTAAAACTTTGCACACGTATCAACGACCGATGGAAATGCAATATTTTGATGGTGGGTGGAAATAAGTTAAAGGACATAAAGTCAATTGACCTTATGACCACTTCAAATAGCAGCTTAGCGCATGTATCAAGGACCGATGATAAAGCAATACTATGCTGGTGAGATGACATAAGGGCAACGGACATAAGGTCCATTGACCTTATTTAGAATGACCACAGGGTTCAATGAAACTTTGCACACGTCTCAGGGACCGATGACAATGCAATAATTTGGTAGTAGTGTGACCTTAGCACAAAGGATATAAAGTCAATTGACCTTACGACCACTTCAAATGACCATAACTTTAATTGAAACTGTGCACACGTGTCAAGAACTGAGGATAATGCAAAAATTGAAAGGTGGGGTAACATAAAGTCAGCGGGCATAAGGTCAGTTTACCTTTTGACCTCTTCAAAGGGGTCTAAAGACAATTTGCCTAATGGCCATTTGAATTGGTTTCGTTCGACCATGAGACCATTACGGGGAAAAGACCATTACCACATTTTTACCTACCTGTTTTTATCTTAGATTGTATGTATAGTGTTGTGCAAAACAAAAGCAACAAATTCAACGCAGATATATAATGGACTGCATTTTTCACGCTAATAAATTTAAAGCAACAGTTTTTTTTCGAAATATGTATGTAATAGTCACTGATGGGTTAACTGTATATATAAAACCCACTAACTTAAAACAGTTGCAAGTAAGCACAACGACAAAAATGTGTAGTTTGCCTAGCATGGAGCTATGCAAAACGAAAGCAACAAACCAATATTTTGGAAACGAACCTTTCCTTCTTAGTAGGTTTGTATAGTTCTAAGGTTTGATTGGGCTCCGAGAAGTGATCTCAGCTGTTACTCCCCATTGATATTTCCTAGCGGGTAGTAGCGGTTTCGCGCCAAAAGAAGATTAAACTAAAAGTTTTAAAAGTCCGTTGAGGGTCTCAAAGGGATCCAAGGCTTGCTTTCTAGATGATAATTTATTTGTTTTGACTAATATTACGGACCATTGCTGTACTAAACGATTCTTGTATGGCGCATATTCCACTGCTCCGGCAAGTTTATTTCTTTTGAAACCTTATTTTATAATAAAATTGGGGAATGATATAATCTTTTTCTTATAGAATGGTCACCCAAAATCAAAAGAACTAGTTGGAATCATAATTTGGCTAGCCTCGTAAGAAATATTTTTTTTTTTTGCAGAAAGGATCAAGACGATTGTTCTAACAGCGTTGGTGTGAGAACCATATTGTAAGGTTAAGGTTACCGGCCAAAATTTGAATTATTTATTACTTTTAGGATTCGATTTTAGTAGGGCCATCATGAAATCAACAGTTGAGAAGAGAAAAAGCTTTTACTCGGAGACATGGCCTTTTTATTTTAAACAATGCGCTGGTGTTAGAATCGACGCTATTAAGACAAGTGTTTTCATAATATTATAGTGTGCAAATTAAATATTTCCTCCGCGGATAACCAAATTTTGTTACGATCTAGCTCTTCGTCGCCCCGCTATGACACATCAATAAGGAGTGACAGCTGAGATCACTTCCAATCACGCCTTTGGGTTGGAACTGTACTAACCTACAAGTGCTTTAATATAAAGCCAATCAAAGGCCACCTAAAAAGCTTACAACACAGAAGCCAAACGCAACGATAGCCAGACATTAACTTGTTAAACAATCAGCACTGCATCCTGACGAACTAAATTAGAGCTTCGTTAGTCACGCGTACCCAGTGAGCCAAGTCACAGTCAAGCAGAGTTCCAACTTTGCTTGTCACGCGCGGAAACAAAAAAAGAAAAGCGCGTCTATTTCTTTTATACGCTCCACGTAGCGTCCTTACATATAAATTTAATTCATCAAAGGGTGGCGCGTTGTACCGCGTACAGCAGTAGAGCTGGAATGCTTTATTTCATCCCTCCGGTCCTATAATATTAACGCTGATATAGATCAAGATCCAGACGACGAATTAAATATAAGCGCTAGCGGCGAGCAACAAAGTGAAGCACAAAAATCATCATATATATATATATATGTATACATAACTATATAGAATATTTTAAATGTTTAATATATTTCATATATTCGAATGTAAACTCCCTTCTCCGATTTTAAATTTATAGTAATTTTGTGCTTAATTATTTTTGCAATTGAAGTGATTTCGTTTTGCTACCCATTTTGTTCTGAAAGCAAGTAAGCAATTTATTTCACATTTTTCGATAAAACGTTTTACTAATTTCTTTGCGCGAGCATTATCAAATAACTTAAGTTTAATATATTGTTCTTCATAATGTATCGTACTGCACAACGCGGCATAAGTATGAGTACACCTACACACATAAATAATAATAACGATTCCCTTATTAATTTGGATAATAATGAAGGAGAGTTACAAAATCCCTGTACGAATCAGAATATCGAAATATGCTCCACCTCAATGAAGCTTCCTCAATTTTGGACGAACTGCCTGAAGCATGATTCATCCATGCTGAGAGGCAGTTTAGCAGCAAAAATATTACGCAGGAGACTACTAAATATGAGTATGTCATAACTTCACTTCCGCAGGAAGTCATTATGACAATTCTAGATTTTATACAGAAACCACCCGAAAATAATAAATTCTCTGCTTTAAAGGAAATTTTAATAGAGTCAGTTAGATAAAACTATTTTTCAATTCAGAACCAATTTTTTGTTTACATTTTTCTCGTTCTTGTTTGTTCGGAACTGGACCATGAATTCAGATTTAGGGCTATATATTCTCATGTAAATTTAAAAATTTTCATACAAATTTTTTGTTTATCCGGGAGAAAGGTTTTAAAGTTAACTGAGAAAACGGTATTAAATATGTTTTTTTATTTACCCATTTCCGCATCGTTTTTAAATCTATTCTATTTAAATATTAAGTTATCATCGCGTAGTTAGGATTTTTGTGTTTGCCTAAAAAAGAAGTAACGACCTTTTCAAAAGAATCCCATGCTGCTGCCTCCACTGGTGACAATAGTTCTTTGAAATGGTTATTGGTCATCATT
The DNA here is from genome assembly GCF_040869045.1 of Eurosta solidaginis. Taxonomy (NCBI): domain Eukaryota; kingdom Metazoa; phylum Arthropoda; class Insecta; order Diptera; family Tephritidae; genus Eurosta; species Eurosta solidaginis. Next base: position 166,657,533 of record NC_090320.1, on the reverse strand, counting down.
TTCCTTATTTGCTTCTGAAATCTATGGAAAGATGGTCTTAAAATGATGAAAAGCTTCGCGTTGGACCTTGTTGCCCGGCTAACTTCGCAGTAGGACTTTGAGACTCTTATCTTAGGGGTGAGTAGTGCCCCACGTTGCTTGGCATCGAATATTTCTGGTAGTGGCTTCCCACAGATGAACCGGTTTCCTGTTCGCTTCATCGCCAGGTCATCAAAGCGAAGCAGGTTTGTTATGGTCCATTTGGGAGGGTCAACCTTGGAAAGTACCAGTTGGCTGGTGATAGGGAAAAAGGTAGGATTCACCCTCACTCATGTCTGCCTGGGGTGTTTGAAACAAAATTTTGTTAGTTTCGTGCGGGTGCCATCGTCAAAAATTCCCATGACATTGACGAATTTTCAATAACACCTGGCTCAATTGTGTAAGTGGCTCATCTCATCAGCTGATTTTATTCGTTTCATTGTACTGGCATAGAGATTGTCAAAAGGAGATGGCAAACGCAAAATGGAACCGATGCATTGGCAATTATGCGCTGTCGTGGTGGTAAAATTTTACCTAATTTAGCGCACAACGATTCCACAACACACAAAAGTTGCAAAGTTTTACGCTTTCTTTACGTTCCATTCACCTAACATCAACACAAAGGTTTGACAGCCAGAACGCGACATGTATAATGCTGTAGAGATGAGCTAACCATAACAATGAACCAATCGATAATCGCTGCCACAGTTAAGCGCCAAATACACGACACGAACATTTCCGCGAACATTCCGCAATCTTTTTCGCAGCTTTGGCCATACACCATACGAACTTTTGGCCGAACATTAGTTCTCTTTTAGACAGCAATGAATACGGACAACAATTGTGCTGCAGCAATATTGCTCGCTGTGGCAATTAAGCGTAAAAAAAGAGAGAAGATCGCAAAAAAAGAATTTGGTGCAAAGAATGGTTTAAAAAACGAGCAGTTCTTGGACAAAGTGAGCTTATTAAAGAACTAGAATTCACGTCACAAAATGATTTTAAAAATTACGTTCGTATGAGCCAGGCAACATTTGACCAACTTTTACAAAAAATTTTGCCACTCATAACGAAACGGGATACAATAATGAGAGAAGTGATTCCCCCTCCACCGCCTTGCTTTAACTTTGCGCTTTTTAGCTAGTGGAAATAGCTTTGAAGACTTAAAATTTTGACAGCAATTGCGCCCAAACGATTGGGAAAATAGTTACAGAGACTTGTGATGCCATAATAAGTCAATTGAAAGATTTTATTAAGGTAATTATTTATTGATTAAATTATTTGTTTTCGACTAAACAAGAAACGTTTCATGTGTACATATGTGTGTCTGAAAATTATTGGTTTTTTGAAGTAAAAATAAAAATAAATTATTCGTCCGTTTCAAACGATGCAAAGAAATTTTGTAAGTTTTCTACCGAGCTCGAATTAATGGATGATGTATCTTCAACGATTCGTACGTTTTGTGTGACTTGAGGTGACATTCTACTACTGTTTATGGACGATCCGCTACTTAAAGGAGTCGGAACTCTTATTGTATAATTCTGCATGTGTTGGGGCACCGCGTAGTTTAGTTGCGTAGACGTGCGCATTGAGTATTGCGGAATGACATTTGGTGTTAATATTTGACTTGGGTTAAAAAGATTTTGGATTTGAATCGCGTGTCTAAATTCCAATGCTCCCAAGCAACCTTGAAATAAAACATTTGATATGATTTTTCGCGCAATCGTTTTCTGGGAGGCCTCCATTTCACTATATTGCGAAGCCCACGATTGAGCCAAGGAGTCACCTTCTGTGGGTTCGCGGCTGTTGGCAAGTCTCTCGCATGCAATTTTAATAAGAGTATCTTCTTCAGAAACTTTTCTTTTGCTTGGTCGAACAGTGAATTCCTAAAAAGAAAGATTTATAAGTTTTTCATTACTTTTCAGCGTCCACAAACAGAAAAAGATTGGAAGGTAGAAGCGAAAAATTTTGATGCACGCTGGAACTTCCCAAATTGTATAGGCGCAATTGATGGAAAACACGTCAATATAAAAAAGCCACCTGGATCTGGATCTTTTTATTATAATTATAAAGAAAAATTTTCCATCATTTTAATGGCAGTAGTTAATGCTAATTACGAATTTTTGATGGTGGATGTTGGCACAAATGGAAGAGCGTCTGATGCCGGTCTTTTTAGCGAAACAACATTTTTTTCATCTCTAAAAAATAAAACATTGAAAATTCCTGACCCTCAGCCGCTTCCAAACTGCGAAGAAAAACTACTATTTGTATTCGTAGCTGACGATGCTTTTCCCCTGTTAGAAAATATCATGAAGCCATTTAGCCACAACACACTCAAGGAAGAAGAAATAATTTTTAACTACAGGCTTTCTCGGGCAAGAAGAATTGTTGAAAACTGTTTTGGCATTTTAGCATCAAGATTTAGAATTCTCCTACAAACTATTAATTTATCACCAGAAAAAGTCACGAAAATTGTGTTAACCTGTTGCTACTTGCATAACTTTTTACGGAGGCAAAATGAGGAGACGTATTTTGAAGGTGGATTCGATGTTGAAGAAACAGATCCCGGAGCGATAGAATACGCCGATTGGCATAATGACCATGGACTTACAGCTCTTAAAGCTTCAAGTGCAAAGAATGCATCCAATTTAGCAAAAACTACTCGAGAAAAATATTGTAATTATTTTAATACAGTGGGAGCAGTTCCGTGGCAGAACAATATATTAAATATAAGAAAGTGAATCATTTACGGAATAAAAACAAAATGAATGTTTGTGTTCACAAAAAAAAAAGAAACAATAAAATTTTGACTTTTTTTCTTACCACAAATGTGTTTGTATTTTCATCCTGCATTGTGGTAACGCCTGCCAAAGGTTCTTCTTGATCTTTCAAAAAGCATAGCAAATCATAGCACCAAAGAGTAGGAACTTATTCATCCTCAGCACCAGCACCAGACTTCAAACTATCTCTCTTTTTTTTTGATTCACGCTGGAATTGCGCCCGCAAACTACTTATTTTTTTTATAACTGTATCCTTTGTGACATCAGGATCTACTTCTTTCATTTTTCGATTAAAGTCGCATAATCGTTATTCTTTTTAATTCTATTACAATAATCTTTGCCTTTTACTTGCCACAATTATGGCAAAGATTTATACATTTCAATAAATTCACTCAGAAATTTTTTATTGTCCATTTTACTTTTCCACGCACGTCTGTTCCGTTCAGAAATTACTACGATTATGAGCTATTTCGCCATACACGCACGAACAGTTCGCGCAAATGTTCGCCAAAAATTAAAATATTTTGATTTTTGGCGAACATTTGCGCGAACTGGCAAACACCACCATACACGACAGAAAAGGTCGCAGAAACATGACATAACGGGAATGTTCGCGGAAATGATCGTGTCGTGTATTTGGCGCTTTCGATAACTGCGTTTTTCCATCCCTGAATGGAATGGAAAAATGTTTCTAACAACGCCAGGGCGGCATTGTGCGCCATTTGCGGAAAGGAAGATAGAAAAGTGCGTTGAGTGTGGTCGGCCGCGAAAATTATTGCTCCCGAAAAAGAGGAGAACAATAAAGTTTGGCAAAGGTGCTGGCCGAAAATAGAAAAATCGGTAAAAGTTTTTGCAGCGCTTGCTAAACCCGTACAATTAATAAAAAAAAAATTATTTAGCGCAGTTTGTCGATAATTTGTTGTTTAATTACGCGTGTATTATACTCCCAGCTAGCGAACAAAAGCTTTCGTGCGGACATTACCGTAGTACAGCCACACGTCGCCATTCGACAGAGCAAGCACAAGAAATCCCGTTAATAATTTCCAATTAATTTTCCATTTAATCAATGTTGCTTTGCGATAATTAATTCAGTATACATAAATGAACTAAATCATCCGTGTGTGTTTCGCAAATGTGAAGGGACTTTTTTTTTAGGAACATCGTATCATCAAGCACACTCTTTACGTGTGCTTAGCGCAACCACCACCACCTGCGCCAACCACCATCGCCAGTGGCTACAATAACCACTGGACCGCGCAACCACAACCACAACCCCGTCGGCAGCGCCAACCAAACGCGCCGCATCCACTAGGCTTACCACCAGCACCAGGTATAACAACCACGGTAGGGCCGCTGAATATAGGCCTTCGGTAACAACACCAGCAGGGTCGCTAAGCATAGGCCTGCCGCAACATCAGCTACAACAACAACAGCAGGGCCGCTAAACATAGGCCTGCTGAAACACCAGCTGCAATAACAACAGCAGGGCCGCTAAGCATTGGCCTGCTGCAACAGCAGCTTTAACAACAACACCAGCAGGGCGCTAAACATAGGCCAGCTGCAACAACACCAGCCTTAACAACAACAACCGCAGGGCCGCCGAACATAGGCATGCTGCAATACTACCAGCTTTAACAACAACAACAGCAGGGCCGCCGAATATAGGCCTCCTGCAACAGTAGCTACAACCACAACAACGTTTGAAACCTGGTGAGTTCGTTCCTGATACGGAAAACCCCATTTTTCTGTTACCTTAAGTATAATGAACTTATATTAGATTTCTGAATTAAAACAATCTTAAATATACCTAAATGTAGGTATATGCCAACATCAAAAAAAAAGAGAGAGGAAAAATACTTGATATCTATATTAGAATTGGGTCGTTTCGTTCTGAACTTTTTCAATTGACCGGGTCTCTCAACTGAACAAGTGAACTAGATCTTTGATTTCGGTTCTAATTGTCCTTTTAGTTCATTTGTTCGTTTAGTTCGTTTTATCTATGGCATTCCTTCTCACTTCTCATTCGCGAACATTGTAAATTCATACATACATACGTAGGAATTCTGAGCGCAAATGCCAATGAGGCCAGCTGCACTAAATGGGTGTGGTATTCTTTGTGTGTGGCATTGCTGCAACAACATATGTATGAACTAATCACAAAACAAACAAAACATCTTTTGTAAAAAAAACTAATTACATTCCTTAAAATTGAAAGGATCATATTTACATTTTGTGTCCGGGCTCTTCCAATTTCGTGGATCATCCGAAAGTTGTAACTTCTTTTTTTTGAAGTTAATTAACCATATATGTATATATTACTTATTTACTCATAACCCATTTAAATATACCTACACCAGGCATTGCTGCATAACCCCCCTTCCCATCTGTACTGTTCGGCTTTTCTTTTGCGGGTGCTTGCAGCAGTGAGCACGTTTGCTTGGAAAAAAGGGAGGAACAGATGAACAAGAGGAACAACTTGTTCGTTCATCAGAAAAGAACTAAAGAATCGAATCTCTGAAATGGGCGAACAAGCACAACTCTAATCTACATGAACGCCAATTAAAATTTTTCTTCCTTCATGCATACAATGTATTCTTTTAATACTATGCACGTATATGACGCCTAGGGCGCATTCGTTTTAAATATAATTAGATTGCAAGGAATAACACTTTTGAAAGGCATGAATTATTCCCGCTGACGGCCAATAAGCACTGAACTTTTTGCACCATTTGTGCATGATTATCGAAACGTTAATATTTACGGCAAACCCAAATTGGAAAATTAAATTTAAAATCACTATTAGATTTAAAATCAAATGAATAAAACAAAGGATTTGGTATAAAATGCATAGTCATGATAAATGCATTGACTGTATATGTAAATTTAGCTTTAAGAGACTATACATGCTAATCCGTACGCTATATACACATATTAATTAAGAGTGTTCAACCATTTCCATTTGCCTTTATCGAAGATTAATACATTTATACATAAATAGATATATAAGAGCTTCTTTGATTTTCAACTTTACAAGCAAACATATTATGTGTTCTAGGTAATTGATTTAGAAAAGTTTAGTATGTACCTTTCTGATAGTGTGAGGCCCATTCTGAACTGCATACAAGCTTTTAATATAGTGTTTATTATATAACTTTCTTAGGTGATATACACAATGCGTATAACAGATTTGAATGAAATAATTAAACGCATTGAAAACATACAAGTACTCTTTTTTTTGTGTAGATGCAGGCAAAATGTACTGAACATTCTGAAGCATACTGCTTAAGTTTGATAACAATTGCAACTGTTTGAAAGCCTAGTATATTTATCGCAAAATCTACGAAGACAAGAAGCAATTTCTTATTAAAAGCCTAGAATTCCTCTTTAACTTTTCCCTTTTCTAGAAAAATTTAGTATGTAAAAATATAAGAATTGCTCCCATGAGCTGTAGGGTTATTTTAAGTAAACCCAAAACAAACAAAAATTGTATCATTTGGATTTTTTTTTTAAATGAATTGTGAATAAAAGCCTTGTAATAATGGGAATGCTGATGTTTAGCTTTATTTAGAAAGCACTAGGTAAACAGGTAAGGGACCACCGAAATATAGGTGCGTCGGTGGCCATGGTTTTGAGGGTGGGCTAAGCACCGGGCGTCGCAACAACACCCGCGGCGCCCCCATGTATATTCAGCCCTTTTCTCTTTTTGATTTTATTTTTCAGCTTTTTGTTTTTTTTCCCCCTTTTCAGCTTTTTTTTTGGTTTCCAGTAATAGTAACCGGTCATTTCCGGTTCGGTTAAATTTTTCTTTGCGTAAAATTTTTTTGAATATTTTTTTTTTTTGAATTTTAAATTTTGAATTGAATGTTTTACGGTCTGTGCGTGACATCCGGTTTGGCCGGATGTTGTTTTAGTCCATTTGAGCATTTTGAATTAATTCTGCGCTGTTTGACCATTTCAAAGGCATGATAGGAATTTTTTTCTGTTTATGGCGCAGGACAGTAAGGTTGGCAAGAACCCCGCCCAGCCGACATGACTAGCCACAGAGCACCACTAGATCATGCCGACTGCCTTCCTTACTGCTCCATTAAAGATGCGAATCCATAACAAGATACAACGTCTAGAGATATTAGGATTTCATCGTCGTCAATGGTTATATTTTTAATACGTTCTTTAAGTAGCACTGCATTTTTTATATTAACTTCTTCAGCGATAACGTTTTTTAGAATACTTCCTACGTATTTTGATAGTTTCGAACAAGGTGCATTTATCGAATACGAAATAGGCCGCAGCGGAATGTTCTCTTTGTGGACCTTCGGTAATCCATAAAGTCTCGGGGCTGTAGCCGCTGGGCATACTAAGGATTGCTTTTGATTTATAGTTATGGTTTGGGTTTGGTAAAGGTCACTCACGATTTTGTTGTTCTTCTTCCCCAAGGTTTGGGTAGGATCAGTTCTAATTGTTTTTTTGTTGTTTATGTGTGTTTATCGTCCAAGAGGTCTTTCATTTTTCTTTTATAGTCGGATTTGTACATAATTGCTGTCCTATTTCCTTTATTCGCATTTGTGATTACAATGGAATCCTTGTGCTTCTTTATAAATCTTTTAGTTTCTTCGTATATTTGTAAGATGAACTTTTCTTTGGGACTGTTCTTTAGTTTATTTTTGTAGGTATTAACCCTGGTGGCATATTTGCACCTGGCCATATCTATCTTTATCTTTTGTTATTGTCTGTATACCTTGTTCGATATCTGTTATTAATTGTATAGGGGAAAAGGAAGAGCAAATTTGTTCCCGAGGGAGAGTAGCCACCGGCACTCGAGGGGAATTTCTGTTTCAGTTTTATTCATAAACCAATCCTCGTTAAAATTTAAGTTAAATTTCTCAAAAGTGCTCAATATTGAGTTATGCAGTTTTTTGTCGATATTTGCCTCTATTTTCTTACGGGTATCATCCAGAAATACCGCTTGCGCGTTGATACATGCTTCATAGTCATTCACTTCAAGGATTTTATATAATATTTGCTTGATTTTCTTGATATGGTCATTTGCTATTTTTATTTCAATATTTGCCTCTTTAATTTCAACGTTTAGAATTTTTGTCAAAAAGGTATATTCGATCTTTTGTACTTCATTTTTAGTTTTTTCGAGTTTAAAACCATGTAACATTTTACCAATCTTACACTTTAAGTGTGGTGGTAGGACTCCAAAGTCCTTACACTTCAGCAGAAATATAAGCCGTTGTTGTTGATTTGCGAGATTTTTATGGTATTTGCCATATTGTTTGATGATGTTGCAGGTTTCAATGTTGTATTTGTATCTGATATGTTGGAAAAATTTTTTCGTTATTTTGTAATTTTTCGTTTTAAGCTTTGCGCTGTCGGTGTAGCTGTTCGATAATATTAATATCTATTTTTGTTTGGCCAAGGAAAAATTTATATTTTTATGCTATTTTTGGAGCTTTTCGGCCGGTTGATTTAAATAAAACAGGGATTTATTAGATCCTACGCATTTCAACGCTTATTCGCGTCTTCATCAGGGAATTTATTTCTATGAAAACAATAAATTACAACCAATATTAATTGACATGAGATATATAATACTTACGACAATTAACATTTAAAATTTGAATAATAATATTTTTATCACAACATATAAGTACGTACATAGCAAACATAAATACACAGATACATTTTCAAACATTGAGCACCTTGCACTTCCTCTACCGTCAACATCACGCATTGTATGTGATCGAAACAGAATAAGCGCAGTTTATGTTATCGACGTCCTCTTTAAAGTTGATAGTGGCTAAGCGCGCGTGACTCACTACACCGGCACACTGGCAGATGCAACCCTGCCACCCACTTAACACACCACACACTAACACTAACACGTTCACACACATAAATTGTCACACCACACATATACATTCATATAAACTTTTTTCACTTTTGTAAAATTTTCATACGACTCGGTCGATTCGCGCCATCGCAGCTACAAGTTGTAAAATAAATAAGTGCTATACTTTCCTTAAAGTTGGAAAACCTTTTTCTTTTTTATTTTTCGCTACGATTGTTCGAAGGTGAGTGCAGTGGAGTGCATAGTGCAGATAAAAGGGCTAAAGAAATATCTATGGTCCATCAAGCCGTAAAGAAAGGCACCTATGGACAGTGAAAACAAAAAATAAAAAACAAGAGACAATACAGTCCACACAAAAAAAATTAAATAACATAAATATTATACAAAAGCCCAAGTGCAAAATAGTTACAAGTGCACTAACAAAATATACATAAAATACATACATTGAACATAAAAAATTAATAAGTCAAAAATAATACAGGCGCGATAAATATTTACAAAAACAACAAAGCATATACGGGTCTTAAAACACAAAAAATCACATAAAATAAAACAAACAGAACGGGCGCGAAAACCTCAAAAACATATGAAACATATATATATATATAACTACAGTGAAACTGGATACACATTAGGGCGAAAAAAAAAAAAAAATATTTTATTAAAAATCCGCAAAACACAATATTTTAAAAATATTTATTAAACGCTTAAAAAATTAAATTGAGGGTTAAAAATAATTCCGGGCGTGTATTTATAACACAAACAAAAATTAACAAAAAATACCTTAAAACTTACTTAAAAACTAATACCAACAACACAGGTACTCACTCTAACCCCTGATAGATTGCGGTAAGTTTTATCTAACCAATAGTAGAATTGCCTTAGTGGAAAAGAAAAAAAAGGAAGCAAATACTTTAACAATAAATTGTTATTCCCTAACGGCTAATAAACTTTTTCCTGTGCTAGCACAATAGCAAATCCAAAAAGACCGCTGTAATTGCAAGTATATACTTGCCAATATTGTCCCGCAATACCCCTTCGCCTTTCAAAAAAGAGCTCGAAGCAGGATTGCTTAACAAAAAAAAAATATATATATACATATATATAAGTATAAAAAATTAATTGCGGCAAAAAGTAGGATTTGCACTATATTATATATATACATATCACATATTTCGATATTACATATACAAATATAAATTTATAGTCCCGTTGTTTGCACCCAAAAAGAACATAATATACATATTTTGATCAACCTTATATCTAAACATACGGTAAAATAAACTATTGAGCCCATATACAAATCATACAAATATAGATCCATAATAAAGGACAACACACAAAAAAAAACCCATTTACTGCTTATTTTTCTGGTTGCTAAGCGCAACTTAATCACGATAAAACAAAAACAAATTAACATTCAAGTTTTCACTTGCAAATTTATCCCGCAATACCCCCTCTGCTTGCGTCTCTTAACATATCCATAAGTCAAGCAAAGGCAGGATTGTGTAAACTAAATAAGCAGTAGGCACAAGAAAAAGGAAAAATAATAATCATTTCCAACGCACTTTACTTTACCTACTTAGTACTTAAATACATATATTACAAAGCATATTCAGGGTAAAATTTGCACAAACAAATAAACGCTTGGTCAGCGACAAAGCTGCAATATAAGAAAAAACCCAAATCACCAGTTCCTTGACTTTAAAGGAAAGAAAACCAAAACAAAACAAATTTATTATTTATCTATTGTTCTAGACATACAAATAAACAAACACACTAACTTGTGTTTAGCCACCTCCGCAATAGCTTAATAAACAAACATACATATATACAAGTAAGGTAATAACCGGTCTTACTTGAAGCGCAACCCAACAAACTTTTTTAGCATAAAAGCATTAAGTTTGATAAAACATAAACAAAGATCTGTTTGATTGCATATTTATTGCATTAGTTAATTACTTAAATTAATACCGCGTTAGAAACTACAGTCGCGCGCAAAACAAAAGAAACAAAAAAATATAAATACAAAATTACATATCATAATTAAATTTGTACCTCTATATTTGCATTTATTATAAACGCGAAAAAAAAAAAAAAAAAAAAATTAATTTAAAATAAAAACAACTTCCACTTAGTGAAGAAAACAAAGCCACAAATATATTACATATATAACACATTTTTGAAATAAATGTCAACTGACCCTAAAACGCCTCTTTTAATTGCACCAAAAATGGGTGATGAAGAAAAACCCCAAGGTACCCCTGCAGACGCTACACGCGCAAAACAGGGTTCAAAAGCCAAAAAAGGGAAAGATTTTTCAGCTGCAAAATTCATTGCAGAAAGTGACAGTGTCATAAAATACTGCACTAGATTCTCCTCATTACCTATAGAGGAAAACACGGAATCGGTTCTCGAGGTAAAAGAAAAATCGCTTGAAAGATTTTGGACACGACTCCAATCTGCGTATGACGCAATTATCGAAACCGACGATTCAGAGTTACCTGACCATTTTAAAGACTCGGCGTATTCAAAATACGAAAACTGCTTAGACCGATACGAAGAAACAAAGGCTATGATCTCCGATCAACTCAAACTTCTAAAGCCGGTTACTGCACCTACTCCACCTCAACGAGTAGAGCTGCCCCAAATACGAAATAACGAAGCAAGTTCAGGCATATATCTTAAAGTACCAGCATGTGATACCGAAGTATTTCATGGGGGTTATGAACAATGGCCGTCCTTCCGGGACATGTTTACAGCCGTATATATAAATCACCCAAAGTTATCACAAGCCCAAAAATTATACCATTTAAGAAATAAAACCAAAGGTCAAGCAGGGGCTATAGTAAAACAATTCGCACTTAATGACGACAATTTTAATCTGGCTTGGGAAGCGTTAAAGAGTAGATATGAAAATGAACGAGTGTTGGTTGATAAACAAATAACCACATTAATGAACTTGCCAAAAATTCAAAAAGAAACAAGTGAGGAATTTCTTAAATTACAAGCAACAGTTACAAACTGTTTATCGGTTCTAGCAACCCAAAATATTCCCACTGAAAACTGGGACCCCATTCTGGTAAATATTTGCGCTGCCACACTACCAGAAAAATCATTAATTTTATGGGAGCAATCTCTCTCATCCCGAAAAAAATGCCCAACGTGGCAACAAATGAAAGATTTCCTCACCACCCAGTTCGAAATCGCAGAACGGGTAGATAATAAAGCAACAAAGCCAAAAAATATGCAACAAATGCAAAACAAAAACTTCTTTAAACCCCAAGCCAATAATTATAATTCAAACAATAAGAGTTTCAATAGAAACCAGTCGTTCACTTCAGAACAACGAAGATATCCGTCATGCGAACTGTGCAATGGAGGTCATGCAATAAGATCTTGCGAGAAATTTAAAAACTTGTCAGTAAATGAGAGAAATAATCTGGTTAGAACCAAAAAACTCTGTACGAACTGCTTATCTAGTACTCATTCGCTACAGAATTGTCCGATCAAATACAGCTGCTCACATTGCCAAAGGAGACATAATTCGTTGCTCCATAATAACAATTATAATAATAACCAAAATAGCTTTAACGCTAAAAGAACCACAGGACTAGCTGCAACTGCTACGTCTGAAAATCCCGAAACGGGAAATCCCGAAAATTGCCAAGAACAACCATGTTGTTCAAAATCTGCCAACATTCAAACGCTTCATTCCGATAATGAAAGCAAAACCTTACTACCCACAGCAATTGTTTCTATAGAACACCGAGGAGAATTGTTTAAATTAAGAGCCCTTATAGATCAAGGATCACAGCGATCCTTCATAACCTCTAAGGTTCAAAACAGGTTGAATCTGCCAACCAGACCAGCCAATTTCGAAATTTCAGGTATGGGCGGAAGAGTAGTACAAAACTCAACTAAAATCTGCCTCATTACCCTGGTTTCTCACAACGCCGATCAAAGAATAAAAGCACACGCTATAGTTCTACCACGACTTACAAATGTGCTTCCAAGCTATAACATTAGCAGCAAGCATTGGCAAAAGTTTTCGCATCTGAAACTAGACGACCCTAATTGCCATACACCAGATCAAATCGACATATTATTGGGAAGCGACTTAATCCCCCAAATAATATTAGAAGGTGTTGAGAAAATTTCCAACACCCTTTTGGCCCAAAATACCATTTTCGGATGGATTTTAAGCGGCCAAGTCAAAGAGAAAATCTTCACATTCACAACGCAAGTGGAAGATATTTCGAATGACGATCTTAACTCACAATTGAAAAAATTTTGGGAAGTGGAAGAACTCCCTCCCATACCCGTTACTACACCTGAAGATAAGTATTGTGAAGCTTTCTATGAATCCACAACTACAAGATCAGGTAACGGGAGGTACGTCGTTCGACTACCATTTAAACACCAATATCCAGATATACTCGCCTTAGGTCAATCACGAACCTCAGCACTTCAGCAATTTCTAAGTATGGAAAGAAACTTACTTAAGAAAGGCGATCCAAAAAACTCATATGATAACGTCCTCGAGGAATACCTACAATTAGATCATATGGAAGCAGTAGATTCCTATGAAAAAATTGCAAACGGTAAATATAAATCATTTTATCTCCCACACCATGCAGTTATTAAACCTGAAAAACTTACAACAAAAGTAAGAGTGGTATTTAATGCATCTAAAAGAACGAACTCGGGCAATTCACTAAATGATGTTCTATATACGGGACCAACATTGCAACCCGACTTAATGCTACTGATTTTACAGTGGCGTACGTATAAATACGTATTCAATGGTGACGTCGAAAAAATGTACAGACAAATCCTTGTACATACAGACGACCAAGATTACCAACGTATAATATTTCGTAATTCACCTAGTAGTCCGATACGAGACTACAAACTGAAAACGGTGACATTTGGCGTAAACTGCGCCCCCTTTCTGGCCATTCGAACATTGCATGAACTAGCAAAAGATACCAAAGCGCAACTACCTCTAGCCGCCCCGGTGCTTAGCTCTCAAACATATGTAGACGACATCCTGTCTGGAAGTCATAGCCTTTCCCTAGCGTGTGAATCACTGCATCAAGTCATCAAAGCTCTTGATTCATCAGGTTTCCCGTTAAAAAAGATAACTGCAAACCATCCAGAAATACTGGCAAATATAAATAAAGAGCATCTATTAGATACAAACTTTTTGAAATTTGAAAAAGAGAGCACCACCAAAACCTTGGGCATACAGTGGAATGCGATATCAGATCAATTCTCATACACGCTTGAGTCAAGATCTGCAATATCAGCAAAAACGAAAAGACAAATTCTGTCATCTGTGGCAAAACTTTTCGACCCCGCAGGATGGCTTGCGCCAATTATGATACAAGCGAAAATCCTTATACAAGAATTATGGCTAGATGGAACAGATTGGGATGAAGTAGTCAAACCACTTCGGTTAATAAAATGGTCCCAATTTGCAAATAACTTGCATACTATCTCCGAGATACAAATACCTCGGTGGGTGAACTTCTCACCCGATCATCATGTGGAACTCCACGGCTTCTGCGATGCTTCGGAAAAAGCATACTGCGCAGCTATTTATATACGAACGCAACACAATGACAGAACTACAAGCCATTTTTTAGTTGCAAAAGGCAAGGTCGCACCCCTTAAAACCGTAAGCCTTCCACGGCTTGAGCTATGCGGAGCACTTCTGCTCCCCAAGCTAGCTTCAACCGTACAAAGCAGCTTAAAGCTAAGCAATCGAAAATTATATCTGTGGTCTGATTCAGAAATTGTCTTAGCTTGGTTAGAAAACCCACCGCATACCTGGAAGACATACGTGTCAAACCGCACGGCTCAAATTCTTGACCTAGTTGGACCAGCAACTTGGCGACATGTAGCCAGTGCTGATAACCCTGCGGATCTTGGCACAAGAGGCTGCAAACCACTGCACCTAACAACCACAACACTTTGGTGGACTGGCCCTAATTGGCTAATAGAATCACCAGAATCATGGCCAAAGTCCCCTGCACGTAATATCATAGCCCCGGAAAGTCGAAGAATCGAAGGCTTCCATGCGACTCTGGAGGAAAACGACATCCTTGAGCGATTTTCGTCGTTCCCCCGAGCGTTAAGGGTAATAGCGTATATGTTTCAATTTGTAAATCGCTTAAAGAATAAAGTAAGAGGAATCCCAAATACCTCAAGTTATGCTCTAACGCATCAAGATGGGCAGCGGGCAAAAATATCCTTAATCGAATTCACACAAAATCGATATTACAACAGTGAAAAGGCATTGTTGACGGAATCAAAGCCGATTGACAAAAAGAGCCCACTGTTAGTGCTTACCCCCTTTTTAGACTCGAAGGGTCTGCTTCGGGCCAATGGTAGACTACAAACTCCAATATGAGCTACAATGAACGGCATCCTATATTAATTCCGGAAAAATCCGCATTTGCCACACTTTTTATTAATTACCTGCATATATTAATGTTACACGCCGAATCTCGGCTAATGCAACAAATGATCCGACAGGAATTTTATATAGCCCGACTAAAGCCGTTAATAAAAAGGTGCATTTTCATGTGTAAAGTATACACATTGCAGAAACAGAAGATGCGCACGCAGATCATGGCAGCTTTACCACCTGAGCGCTGCAATTTCACTCTGCCCTTCACTATCACGGGTGTTGATTTTGCCGGACCTTTCCAGCTAAAGGCCTCGATGCTAAGGTCTTCTACCATAACGAAGGGTTACGTGGCCGTCTTTGTATGTTTTACGACAAAAGCGGTGCACTTAGAGTTATGTTCTGATCTTACCACTTCAGCTTTTCTCGCGGCATTTGCACGCTTTGTCGGACGGCGAGGATTTCCCTCAAAAATCATGAGCGACAATGGAAAAACCTTTATCGGTGCAAAAAGAGCCACCGAAAAGGAGTTCGTCCAATTCGCTCAGCAAGTCTCGCCGGAAATCATTAAAAAATACGCACCCCAAGGCATTAATTGGCAATTTATTCCGCCCAGTGCACCACACATGGGTGGACTATGGGAATCAGCAGTAAAAAGCTTTAAATTACATTTTAAGAAAACAGCTGGCAATAATAAATTTACATTTGAAGAGTTTACGACTCTTTTAATACGAGTGGAAGCCGTTCTAAATTCCCGGCCACTCTCAGCGCTCTCGCAAGACCCCTCCGATTTTACAGCCCTTACTCCTGGGCATTTTCTGAGAGGAGCTCCACTTTTGGCTATCCCTGACGCAAATGTGGACTCACTATCCCTCATAAATCGATGGGAACGAATTAAAATTATCCATCACGAATTCAGTCGCCGATGGAAGGAGGAATATCTAAAAGACCTCCTTAAACGATATCGATGGAAAAATACACAAGAAGCTCCAAAAATTGGAGAATGCGTCCTAATTCATGACGAATGTCTCCCTCCAACTGAATGGCGGCTAGGTCGCATTGAAAAGGTACATTATGGCTCTGACGGTCACATCCGAGTAGTTGACCTGCGTACGCAAAACGGTACACTCACTCGACCGCTCGTAAAGCTTTGCTTTTTACCTATCGACCCTAATACCGATAATATTGATCACAAAAATATCTAAGATCATAAAAATAAACCAAACCTAAACAAATTAACCGATCTAAACGAATATGCTTTAAAAACCAAACGAAAAACCGCTTAAATGATAAATAAAGTGTTTATATTTACATATGTCCATAAAGCTGCTTCTATCAAGCACTCAATATGCCCTTATGAGACACTAAAGTCCATTCTTTCTCCATACAGGGTATCATGGACATGGAAACCGACCAAATCGCCCCAACACCAGCTATCCGTTCAGCTGTAACCATACCACGGCCAAAAGCGCCGCCAACTGCACAACCTCGCACTAACGCTACCAGGGCAGCAGCCCCACCGAGCGCAGCGCCTCGCCGAACCACACCAAGGCCCGATACAATGGCCGCATCTCAGGCTCCAGTTAGCAATCCAGTGGCGGCACATGGCGTGCGTTGCCCACTGTGTTGCCGTCCACACGAGCTACGCCTATCCGCAATCTTTAGGGGCATGCAACCAACGCAACGGCAGCAAGTGGCACAGGCGCATGGCTATTGCCTTAACTGCTTGGCACTATGGCATGCCACGGAAGCTTGCACCTCCATCGGCCTGTGCCAACTGTGCGACAGGCCGCATCATACTCTTTTACATCGCCCGGCGAGGCGCAATGTTCCCGTGGCACCACCTACACGACACACTCGCAACAATGTGCCACAGCGACCGCATACACACCACAATACGCAGGAACGGCGTCCACATTGGCAACAAGACCATCGTCCAAGGCAATGGACACATCCTGGGGCCCGGTATCGCCCTCCAGCACCAGCAACTCATCGGCATCCAGCACGGCAACGCTCTCGTCGCCCAACCGGGCTTAGCAACGTGGTGGCAACGTTGCAGCAGCTGCAGAGACTTCTAGGCTGGCAACTCGCCTAGGGGGGCCGGGATGGCTAAGCGCGCGTGACTCACTACACCGGCACACTGGCAGATGCAACCCTGCCACCCACTTAACACACCACACACTAACACTAACACGTTCACACACATAAATTGTCACACCACACATATACATTCATATATAAACTTTTTTCACTTTTGTAAAATTTTCATACGACTCGGTCGATTCGCGCCATCGCAGCTACAAGTTGTAAAATAAATAAGTGCTATACTTTCCTTAAAGTTGGAAAACCTTTTTCTTTTTTATTTTTCGCTACGATTGTTCGAAGGTGAGTGCAGTGGAGTGCATAGTGCAGATAAAAGGGCTAAAGAAATATCTAGATAGCTTTATGTATTTGTTGTTTTATTTGCAGGCCTTCTAAATTCATCCTTCTCCTCGTTTTATTCTCTACATCTAATACTTTAGTATTGTCAAAGTCTGCTGTATGTTTGTTTTCTGTTAAGTTCTGCGCGAGAGCCGTCGAGCATTGTTCTTCTTCGCATCATGTTTATGTTCGTATATTCGCGTGCCTAATGATCTGTTTGTTGTGCTGATGTAAACTTTGTTGCACTTTTCCCCTTCTTTACCATTGCACTGAATTGCATACATTACGTTGTGTAGTTCTTCCTTTGGTATTTTGTCTTTTGCTCTCGTATATATGTTGTGTATTGCGTGATGTGGTTTGTGTGCATAGCTAACGTTGCTGTTTTTTTATAATTTTAGTTAATAGGGGGAGCTTTTCATGGCAGAAATACACCCGGAGCGCTTGCCAAACACTGCCGAGGGGCGACTCCGCTTAGAAAAATTTTCTTCTAATTGAAAAATATTATTATTTTTTTTTTTTTAGTTAATAGGGGGACTCATGAAAGCATATAAACTTATAAGGTGTAAAATTATATCCATTTACACACGCGGTTATATGAACGCACCTAGTAATACTCTTGATAAACTTGATTGTTTATCAGCTGTATTATTGCAAAACAAAATTTTTTTGATTGTTATACAAATTAAAAAATGCCAAGATTAAGTGAAAAATCAAAACTAAAACGCCTTTATTTGCTGATGTTGGAGATTTCTGATGAAACTGCCTGCTGTAATGTCTGCAAGGTTGCATTCCTTTGAGTTTACCGCGTTTACACAATGAAATGTGCGCGTAAATTTATACAAATTGTGTAAATGATTTTTCATACAAAATTTGACAGCTCGTTTACGCACTAGATAAATTTATACGTTTACACACTTTATAAGGCATTTATATGGTTACATGCGTCCCCCTAATGTGTTGTTGTCCGTAAGTTTTGGAATATAGGTAACGCCAATATATGTTTTCTTGTTGTTTTCGTTTATTTGTGCATTGTCATTTTTTCGGTTGGTTTTGCTTCTTGCTGTCGTTGTTGGTGTATCTATTATGTTATCCTGATACCCATTTTTATACTCAGTTGAGCAGAGCTCACAGAGTATATTAACTTTGATTTGATAACGGTTGGTTGTACAGGTATAAAGGAATCGAGATAGATATAGACTTCCATATATCAAAATCATCAGTATCAAAAAAAAATCGATTGAGCCATGTCAGTCCGTCCGTCCGTCTGTCCGTTAACACGATAACTTGAGTAAATTTTGAGGTATCTTGATGAAATTTGGTATGTAGGTTCCTGGGCACTCATCTCAGATCGCTATTTAAAATGAACGATATCGGACAATAACCACGCCCACTTTTTCGATATCGAAAATTTCGAAAAATCGAAAAAGTGCGATAATTCATTACCAAATTCGGATTAAGCGATGAAATTTGGTAAGTTAGTTGAACTTATGACGCAGAATAGAAAAAAAGTAAAATTTTGGACAACGGGCGTGGCACCGCCCAATTTTAAAAGAAGGTAATTTAAAAGTTTTGCAAGCTGTTATTTGGCAGTCGTTGAAGATATCATGATGAAATTTGGCAGGAACGTTACTCTTATTACTATATGTCTGCTTACAAAAAATTAGCAAAATCGGAGAACAACCACGCCCACTTTAAAAAAAAATTTTTTTTTAATTCAAATTTTAAAAGAAAAGTTAATATCTTTACAGTATATAAGTAAATTATGCCAATATTCAACTCCAGTAATGATATGGTGCAACAAAAACCGAAAATAAAAGAAAATTTCAAAATGGGCGTGGCTCCGCCCTTTTTCATTTAATTTGTCTAGGATACTTTTAATGCCATAAGTCGAACAAAAATTTACCAATCCTTGTGAAATTTGGTAGAGGCTTAGATTCTAGGACGATAACTGTTTTCTGTGAAAAAGGGCGAAATCGGTTGAAGCCGCGCCCAGTTTTATACTCAGTCGGCCGTCTGTCCTTCCGCTCGGCCTTTAACACGATAACTTGAGCAAAAATCGATATATCTTTACTAAACTCAGTTCACGTATTTATCTGAACTCACTTTGTATTGGTGTAAAAAATGGCCGAAATCCGACTATGACCACGCCCACTTTTTCGATATCGAATATTACGAAAAATGAAAAAAATGCCATAATTATATACCAAATACGAAAAAAGGGATGAAACATGGTAATTGTATTGGTCTATTGACGCAAAATATAACTTTAAAAAAAACTTGGTAAAATTGGTGTGACACCTACCATATTAAGTAGAAGAAAATGAAAAAGTTTTGCAGGGCGAAATCAAAAGCCCTTGGAATCTTGGAAAGAATACTGTTCGTGGTATTACATGTATAACTAAATTAGCGGTACCCGACAGATGAAGTTCTGGATCACCCTGGTCCACATTTTGGTCGATATCTCGAAAACGCCTTCACATATACAACTAAGGGCCACTCCCTTTTAAAACCCTCATTAATACCTTTAATTTGATACCCATATCGTACAAAAATATTCTAGAGTCACCCTGGTCCACTTTTATGGCGATACTCGAAAAGGCGTCCACATATAGAACTAAGGCCCACTCCTTTTTAAAATACTCATTAACACCTTTCATTTGATATCCATATCGTACAAAAAAATTCTAGAGTCACCCCTGGCCCACCTTTATGGCGATATCTCGAAAAGGCGTCCACCTATAGAACTAAGGCCCACGCCCTTTTAAAATACTCATTAACACCTTTCATTTGATACCCATATGGTACAAACGCATTCTAGAGTCAACCCTGGTCCACCTTTATGGCGATATCTCGAAAAGGCGTCCACCTATAGAACTAAGGCCCACGCCCTTTTAAAATACTCATTAACACCTTTCATTTGACACCCATATGGTACAAACGCATTCTAGAGTCAACCCTGGTCCACTTTTATAACGATATTCCGAAAAGGCGTCCACCTGTATAACTAAGGCCCACTCCCTTTTAAAATACTCAATAACACCTTTCATTTGATACCCATATCGTACAAACAAATTCTAGAGTCACCCCTGGTCCACGTTTATGGCGATATCTCGAAAAGGCGTCCACCTATAGAACTAAGGCCCACGCCCTTTTAAAATACTCATTAACACCTTTCATTTGATACCCATATCGTACAAACAAATTCTAGAGTCACCCCTGGTCCACCTTTATGGCGATATCTCGAAAAGGCGTCCACCTATAGAACTAAGGCCCACGCCCTTTTAAAATACTCATTAACACCTTTCATTTGACACCCATATGGTACAAACGCATTCTAGAGTCAACCCTGGTCCACTTTTATAACGATATTCCGAAAAGGCGTCCACCTGTATAACTAAGGCCCACTCCCTTTTAAAATACTCATTAACACCTTTCATTTGATACCCATATCGTACAAACAAATTCTAGAGTCACCCCTGGTCCACGTTTATGGCGATATCTCGAAAAGGCGTCCACCTATAGAACTAAGGCCCACGCCCTTTTAAAATACTCATTAACACCTTTCATTTGATACCCGTATCGTACAAACAAATTCTAGAGTCACCCCTGGTCCACGTTTATGGCGATATCTCGAAAAGGCGTCCACCTATAGAACTAAGGCCCACGCCCTTTTAAAATACTCATTAACACCTTTCATTTGATACCCATATCGTACAAACAAATTCTAGAGTCACCCCTGGTCCACCTTTATGGCGATATCTCGAAAAGGCGTCGACCTATAGAACTAAGGCCCACGCCCTTTTAAAATACTCATTAACACCTTTCATTTGACACCCATATGGTACAAACGCATTCTAGAGTCAACCCTGGTCCACTTTTATAACGATATTCCGAAAAGGCGTCCACCTGTATAACTAAGGCCCACTCCCTTTTAAAATACTCATTAACACCTTTTGTTCGGCCTGAGTGCGTCGTAAACCGGCAGTGGGTAGGCGCACAAGGGTCGATCTTGGAGTGGATGGTTCGCTCAAAAGAAATAAATAAGTACACAAAGAGGAATTCCTCGTTATAAAATAATATTTAATTTGAGTGTGCGGAAATGTAAAAGAGGATACAATATTACCTTTGTGTATAACTTGACGATGGTGATCCTGGGCGATGTGAACTGCTTGGCGGTCAATCGAAAAAAAAGGCCGGTTATCCCGTTGAGGACAATCGCTAAGCCACGAAAAAGTCCTCTGGTATTAAGGAGGGGAAAAAAGCCACACACACAACAACCCCCACATATACGTGCATGGGTGCTGACAACCTGCACACACACGTGCATGTGTATGAAACGCATGCATGTGCATGCATGCACACAAATGCGGCGTGAGTGTGGGTGGCTGGAAATATTGTTAAAACGTTAGGGAGGGGCGCCGTCAATCAGGTAAAAGTTAGGCATTTGGCCTAAACATGCCGCCCCCCTTGCGGTACGCAACATCACAGTCCGCCAAGGATCACCGACCGTGAAGAAGAGAAGAAAAAAAGTAAAATCTTATAACTAATTATATCTAACTTAACATAAACGCCGGTCAGTCCGCCGGCTTGGCGGCACGCAAGATGGTTTGCGCAATGGGTGAGCTTGGTTGCTGATGCCTCTGTCATTCAGCACTTTTCCCGTTATGATTCAAGGCCTAAGCCAGGCTTGCCTAGAGCTAGGGATAGCGAAAAGAAGTAAGAAGATATACGTGTTCATATTTCTTGCCGTTTATTACAAATTCATTGGAAATTCTATGCTTGTGAATTTTGTATGAAGAAAATTTAATAAAAAATAGCTCATTGTAATGATACAAGCTTTTAAAACGCACACCTCCATTGTGAATTCATACAAGTGGCGAATTTTCGATAAAACGTTCACAATAGTGAACAGCGAGTGAGTATTGATATGTAGTCTGATTTTCTGTATACAAATTTAAAGGAAAAGCGGATTTGAAACAAATGTGAAATTCATGGCACTTCAATTCAATAACGGCGAACACAAGAAAAAGAAACCTTTCTTCCATTCTCTGACCCTTCGCGACAGCCGTTCTCCCTGTCAGCTATGATTTGACACGTAGGTATGGCAATGGAGGGATAGAAAGATTTTTCACTTGTACGAAATCACAATGCACACCTCTTGCGACTGTGTACAGCAGAAATTCAATAAAAATAAAAAAGTGTAAAAATTCATGGATTTCGGTTGTTTCCGAACATTTTCATGTTAGGCCTTGGTTGTGCCCGAGAGTACCCAACCGAAGATGGTACTCTGAGCAAACAAAGGGCCAAACGTGGTGGGCAGAATTCCTGGTAGCATTATTTCGGCATATACGTCTGTCCCTAGTACGAGGCGGATCGGGGCGGATGAATAAAACTGTGGATCCGCCAGACGGAGATGTGCGTACGGGGATGCGATGGCGCTGTCGACGCTGGTCGTGGGGGCCATTCGCCGAAAATTGGCCACGACCGCCGCATGGGTTGCAATTCGTTTATTTTGGCCGTGTCTTCCTCGTATGCGTAGTAGGCATCCTGCTTGCCCGCCAATGTTGCTGGCAGGGAGTTGGAGCTCCTGGGCGAGCTCATATGCTATCACGGTGGTGGGGGAGCATCCGTCAATTAAGGCCCGGACGAGGTGTAGCCGCCCCCCAGCTTCTATCTTCACGACCGCGGTGGGTGTGATCGCTACTGTTGGTATCATGGTGGCGGTGGCCGCTGGATGCTGGGCTACGAGCCCTGACCGGAAAGTGGACACGGTGGTGAGCTGCAGCGTGTTGCCTCCGTGGCTGCGATCTTGTGGCTGATGTCGTTGGTGCAGGCGAAGAGGCCGTGTCTCCGCTCTGCGGTCGCGCGAATGTCGTCTCCGTTGGGGGTTCCTGGGTTGCCGGCGAAGAGACCGGGTCTCCGCTCGGCCGTTATATGTACGGCGCTGGGCTGTCGCTGTCCCTTGTTGGAGCCGCTTCCTCTCGTGCTGCAGAAGTGGTCGAAACGATTTGGCTGTAGGCGTTATGGTCGGGCGAAGAGACCGCGTCTCCGCTCCGGTTCGGCTGGCATCTCGGTTTCGGGGTGGACGAAGAGGTCCAGTCTCCATTCCAGCGTCCGACGCATATAACGAGATTGAGTCGTCTATCCGCTCTCGGGGTGAATCTAGCTCCTCTTCCACTTGGACGCTCCATGGCTTGGAGCGGGCTTCTTGTAATAGCTGCTCCTCTTCGTCGATCGAGGCGATGTGCAGCATCGTGTGGTGCTTCTCGCCGCACCGTTTGCATCGCCCTTGGCTTGGGCATGCGTTAGAGCGGTGATCAGGCGCCAAACAATTTCCGCAGTAGCTTTCGCGAATGGTTACGTAGAGGCGCTCTTCTGGCCTTTTCGCCCTGAATGCTGGGCACAAGCGGATAGGGTGTCGCTCAAGACACACTCGGCATTCCGACGAATAACGCGCTGCGTTCGTGGCAGCATTTCGTTTTAAAGCGGCAAAACGACCCATTTTCCTGAAAGGAGTGAAATAGGTTTCAATGGGTCGGGTCATTGTCGAAGTGCAGGGGCGAGTGGTCCCTAATTATATGGTTGAGATTTGGGAAATTTTAGTAGCGCGTGCGTAGGGGGCAACCATCTGTAGCAGTATAAATATTCGTATTTGGCGCACATCATGTGCATAGCCTCTTTCAACGCACGTTATGTGCCTGGGTCTTTAGTGCCTTATTTCGTTTATTTTGTGTCACCCGCTAGCGTTTTAGTTAGCCACGGGCACACTAGTGCTGCAGAAGAATGAGCATTTACGATTTTTCAGTTCGCACATTCTGGTACCGAACCGGGTAGAAAGTGTGTAGCGTGGGTTCTTTTGAGTCGCTGTTATTTGTGTTGTTGATGCTAAAAATCAACAACTTCCCTGCCCGCCACAAAAAAATATGTTTGGACAGCAAATTGTATGCTATGTAAAGAAAAAAATAAAAAAATAAAAATCTTCGTTTTGGACGAAGAGAAGAATTTGCAGAATGAATAATTTTTGTTTTGTATTGCCCTTCACTTATCTCTTCAACTTTTCCCCAAGTACGCTTATAGTCATGTTTTATTGATGGCCTTTATCAAACGGCACGGTTCCCGAAGGGTATTTGGCTCCGTTACCGGTTCCTCAGACTCGGGTTTTTGGGTACCCGTTTGCATCTTTTTATGCATCCCTAATATAATGCACATTTAAACTCGGCATTGTACATATACATGGTATAAGTATATGGACCGTCAGTGCACGGACTTTACCGCATTGGTAGTTTGACCAACCTTTTTGACCCATTTTTCATTTTCAACTACGTCTACGTCTTCTGCTACCAAAATTTAGATTCTACTAATATTTCAGTATTTTCGCACTGAAAACGTATACGGCGATCATTTTTAAAGTGTCTAATTGCCAAGCCCACCCAACTAACATTAGGAGGGGATAATGATTAAAATCAGTCAATTCTCTTAAAATTTGTGAGCAACTTTAAACAAGAAATGACTTTTTGATAAGATAATATAGCAAATATTTTCTGCGCTATTTTTCTAAGTTTTTTTTTTTTTTTTTTTTTCGTGAATAATTTAAACGAAAATAAAAGTTTTACGTAAACGATAACATGCCGAAATCGGTTATTTGGTGGCAGTATTTTGGGTACTTGGGAATATTCTTGCTGTGATTAGACGTTTTGGTACATGTTTGTCAGTATTTCACACTCACGATACAGGAAAAAAGTGAGTATCGTATAGGCATAAGCTATGTAGATATATACAAAGGTACATGTAATTTTGTCTTGTTTACGTGTTTTAAAGGTGTAATTTCCTTGAAATGCGTGTTATTTGTTTTACGATACATTAATAATTGTTTGGTACAAATATTAACGGTAGCTGTTGTTTTCTTGGTAAAAAGTGCCAACTACTACTATTTTAATTTTTTTTTTTTTCGTCTACTACCATTCCCTTTTTAGACTTCCGCTCACTGGTACCAGCATACCAACGGCAAAGACAAAAAACAAAAAAAAACGCACATTCATACATACCCGTGTATAGAAGGCAAAATTCCTATGAATTGAAACAACGGGAAATGTATCAAGAGATTTTCCGTTCTTTCATTTCATTTTTTACGTGGTTTGGAGTAATGCGATTGTTGCGCAGAATGTCCTAAAGAAAAGGTAATGATGTGGAAGAATTGTAATTAATTTGATTACTAATATACATATATTTCTTTTCATTAATCAATCAATTTTTCTTCTTTTTTTTTCTTTTTAGATGTAAATTTGGTTCGATTTCTAATTTTTGCTTTAATATCGAACTCATTACAAATTCTGTCGAAACAATGGGACACTTTGGATTGCCTTGCCGCGTTAAGTCCACACATAAATGCATATCATTTGGACATGTTACAATAATATATGATTCTGGCGCTTGTGCATGTGTTTCAGCAATGGCTTGTGCATTACGGCGTTTTGGTTCTACTTTACCACCAGATGATTCAATCATACGTACAATTTCAGAACGTGCTGGAAAAACATCAGGTGTTACAAAGAAATGTTTGCCAGCAAAAAGCGTATTTCGTATTGTCGAACGTAATACAGTATCCAAGTGAAATTTGAGATTTTCATCGACAGGTATGTATTGTATTTTGTAAGTATCAGGCGGCAGGAACCGGCCTGCTTTGGCACTCTCCACTAACCAATTCGATTTGAGTACATAATCTACATGACAAACAGCTTGTATGAGTTTGCATGTGCGACTTTCGCGTGTCATAACCAAAAAAGTTGCATCCTGTGGATTGTCGACAACGATACCACCAAGAGTGACGACAGCTTTTTTCAACGATTCTGGATCGGCCACTTGTGAAAATATCACCTTTGGTGGTTTATCATTGTGTGGGTATTCAACACAGACTATTGTCTCTGGTATTTCCTCCTGATAGGGTGAGATCTTTTGACGTTTCGACTTTTGTTCAAAATATGGATCAGCTAAAGAACGTTTGACACGTTCATGCGCTTCTTGTGTAAGATTTATTGGTGCTTTCCAAGCGGCCATCAAATGTGGTACCAACGGATAATCGATCCTAAATGGTGCAGCTAACGAATATTGCTGATACTTCTGATTTTCATATTGCGACATTCCACTCAGATTACCAATGCAAATATCTGCCAACCAAACTGCATTTACAATCGGTATATTCCACTCTTTGGCAGCGGTGTATTTATCACCTTCGGGTTTTTTACAAATCAAAACTGTATTATGCTTCGATAAGTATGATGTGTATATGGCACCACATTCTTCTACCATTTGCTGTATGCGAAAGCTTTCTTCACCTTCAAATCCATGTGTTGAAATTATGTGTTTATCTAGAGGCTTCTGATATCCAAATTGACTGGGAAACGGTAGATGAAGTGCTTGCCATGGCGGCAGTAATTGTTTCTTAAAGCAAATATCACTCAACCAATATGCTGTTATGCAACGTTTGGAGTCGCGCAATGCTTGCATCACCACCCCATGACGTTGCGTACGACAGAGCACATGTTTAACGCGTTGACAATAAACGCGTTCAATATCACCACCAAATTGCCGTATCGTCTCCATCCAAATTGGCAATTCATTTGCATCGGTTTCATCATACTCAACAATATAAATGTACAGCCAACAAGGAAAAGGTCAGGTGGTAATTTTAAATTCGGATTGTGTCCGTAGAATTGCGGACGCGGTGGCAGCGGCATATTGGGGCGGCCTTGTATGAATCCAGCCTGTGTCATGACACCTTGAGGCGATTGTGTAGATTGAGGCTGGGGAACTTGTGCCACCGCAATTTGCCGCCGATCAGAGAGTTTATTTTATAGTAATTACATGGGTGAGATAGGATAACAAGTCTGCGTCATTACAGAACATTCGTCGCAAAACTTGGATATACCTGTTTATATATGTATATGTATGTATGTGATGGGATTTTACTTGTGCGTTAATCTAGCAATTTTAATGTTAATCGCACTGACTGTTTTATTTTAATTTTATATTCAAAATAATATTATTCGGTTAAATTAATTTCATAATGAATTCAGTAATTAAGGATATATTAAAGATATAGTATATGTCTGTATTTATACATATTTGACACCTCCTTCAAATTTCTCAATTGCTCGCTAAATAAGTTTTTATGCATCTGAAGATGTGTGTATCATTCGTTATGCCAATTATAAGCACTTAGTTCTTTTTAATAAATTTTGTTGCTATACATTGCAATATTTATGATAAATGGAACGACATGCTGCCTTCATTCGCGGCAACTTTGAGCTTTTCTCGCATCACTTCCTGACTTGAATAATCAGGCAATTTTAAATAATTTACACATGTCATCACTGATGGTAAATATTCGTTTGGATTTTGATTACCATCAAGTGTTTTGCGCACAATTGTTAGCTGTGGTGTTAAAGACTTAAAACCTCCAGTCGGTAGTCGGGGTGAGCCGGTCACAAATTGTAAAAAACGACGCTGCTCGTCACGATTATATGAAGAGAGGATATCATATAGATATTGTATCGCCTGGGAATCTTGGGTAAACCCATGGTCAGTACGGCAACAGTCTTGAAGCATTTTAACGTCCCATCGTTGGTAGTTGCAAGCACCAGAACCACAAAAAACATTTTCCAACTCTTCAGGATAAAACATACGCAGACGTTGTGTCGGGAAAACCGAGTCAAATCCTTCTCGTAGCGCCTCAAATTGTTTCTGCACGCCTTCAACAAGGAACCAATACGTCACCAATGAGATGTACTGATGTAGATTGTGAATTGTTACTGGCGTATCACGACCACCACGGCATAGTTCTATATTTGCATAGCCCGGTAAAACGAAATCCAATCCAAGATCAGCTATGGGGCATCCATCCAAATCCAGCGATTCAATCTTTTCAGTCTTTTCCATTGCATCAAGTTTCGATTCGTTTAATATTTGATGGCGTTCAAGTACCACGTCCTGTAATCTTACCAATGTACTTTGCACTTCGGGTGCGACACGTGCCAAATCGGCTAAACCAACTGAATATTCTTCATTCAATAGCCAGCGGTAGAACGGTATTGAGAATGGTAGATCCAACATTCGACTATCCATAACAGCCTTAGCCATAAATTTTCCAAGGAATTTGAATTTTGCTTTGGCTTTTGATACTTGCGGCAATTTGGATGACTTGCCCAATGGCATGGGAAAGAGTCCGTGTGGAGTATTTACATATGCCATGGATGTGCTGGTCGTTATTGTCGCCACAGATGATACAATATCGCTAATTTCAGGTGGTGATCTATCACCTCTTTCGCGTGGCAGCTGTTGTGATAGTTGGGACTGATTTTGCTGGGTCTCGTGTTCAATTATCATGTTTAAAGCACTATCATTAGGAGATGAAGTGATACCCACTTGATCCATATTTAATTGGCGCTGCTGATATTGCAGCTGTTGCTGATGATTGTGATGCAATATCATACCAGACTGTGGGGCATTACCAGCGACTACAACTTGATGTTGTATTATTTGCTGGGGATGCTGTTGTTGTTGAAGCGACTGTTCTGGTACTGGGGTGCCACCTGCTGCTACGACCATCGTCTGTTGCTGTTGTTGTATTTGTATTGCCCCACCATTGCTGTTACCCAAGCGACTATTCAACATGTTGGCCAGTGCAGTTTTTGTTTTCATATTCATTTGCTGTTGTTGAGTTTGTTGCAATACGCCCTGTTGTTGTGGATTATTGATTTGCTGTTGTGGCAGCTGTTGCTGCTGTTGTGGTGATTGCTGTTGTTGTGGTTGTAGAGTTTGTTGTATTATGCATACTTGACCGCCAGACATGGTCATTTGTTGCGGCTGGCCGAATTGTATTGTGGACTGCGGATATTTTATCAGCACGTCGATTATCTTTAATCTGTGGCTGTATGCGTTTAAATTCTTTTGGATTTGTGGCAGATATCGAATCTGCGTTAGGTTAATTGCTTGGCCTCGTTCCTTTGGCTGAGTGCATCTGCGTTCTGTGGCAGACCCTGAGTCTGCGTTAGGGTTCTGGTGTCCTCGCTCGGGGTGAGTGAGTGAAATGGGGTTTGGTTGTGAAAATTAAAAATAAGTGTTTTGTGGCAGATGGGGATCTGCATTAGGGTGGTTGATTGGCCTCGGTGGGCGAGCGCTGGGTTTTGAAATTTTGAAAATTTTAAAAGGATTATGGGCCGAGTGCCTTTGCTTTCTGTGGCAGATCGAGGGTCTGCGTAAAGGCTTTTCTGGTATACTCGTTCTGGAATAACGAGTGAGTGGGATGGTTTTTTTTGAAAATGAAAAAATAGAATTTTTTTTTTTTTGAACGGAGGGATGTGGAGGAACGGGGGGGATTGTTAAGCGAAGCTTTTGGTCCTCGCACAATCTATCTCCGTGGGAAGAAGGATCAGTTTGACCAAAGGTCGTCTGACTTGACCCTTCTCGGTTATGAGGTCGACTACACGTACTCGGTTATCTTCGCCGGGGTGTACGTTGACGACTCTGCCTAACCTCCATTCGTTGGGAGATAAGTTGAAGTTAAGATCTCCCACGTGTATATTTTGTTTTGACTGTTTCCACTTCACTCGTTTTTGAAGTTCGGAAAGGTATTCCACCTTCCATCGTTTGCAGAAAGTGTGATGGAGGGCTTTGAGTTTCTGCCATCGATTGATCATCGAGGCAGTGCTCTCACTGGCATCCGGTTCTGGTGGAGCCAGCAGGTGGCTGCCGGTTAGGAAATGTCCTGGGGTTAGTGGTTCCAGATCCGTTGGGTCATTCGACCCCGGACTGAGAGGGCGCGAGTTGAGGCACGCCTCAATCCGGCACAAAAGTGTTTGGAACTCCTCCATAGTATATTTGTGGGGAGAAGCGATCTTTTTGAAGTGGCTTTTGAAGCTCTTCACTCCCGCTTCCCACAAGCCGCCCATATGTGGAGCGCCAGCGGGAATAAAATGCCAAGTTAATGCTTGATGGCTATACTTGGAGACTGTTTTGTCTCGGCTTTCTGCCAGGAAGGCTTTGAATTCCGATCGTAGAGATCTGGAAGCTCCGACAAAGTTCGTACCATTGTCGGAGTAGATGTTCTTCGGACATCCTCTTCTCGCGATAAAACGCGAAAAGGCCGCGAGGAAGCCTGGGGTACTAAGGTCACTAGTGGCTTCTAAGTGGATGGCCTTAGTGGAAAAACAGACGAAAAGGCATACGTAGCCTTTTGACAGTCGACATCCCCTACCGCGGTAGCTTTTGATGTCGAAAGGCCCTGCAAAGTCTACCCCGGTATTGGTGAACGCGCGGGTAAAAGTAGTCCGCTCGCAGGGAAGGGTCCCCATAAGTTGGGACTGTGCCTGCTTTCGGTGAATAATGCAGGTTTTTCAATTGTGGATGATGGCTCTGATCATGGTCTTGGCATTCGGTATCCAGTATTGGGTTCGGATGAGACGGAGCATGAGCTGGTTCTCGCCATGAAGGGAATCATGACGAGCCATCAAAACGGTAAGGCGAGACAGCCTACAATTGTAAGGCAAGATGATCGGATGACGCTCATTGTATGACATGTCCTTTGAAGCCCCTAGACGCCCCCCTGTTCTAATAATAGCATCTTTGTCGATATATGGGTTGAGTGACAGTATTTCACTCTTTCGATCGATAGGTTCCCTATTTTTCAATTTTAAATATTCTGTCCCGTAAAATTGTTTCTGGCAGACTCGTATTAATGCTTGAGTCGTTGCCTTAATCTCATCGGCTGAGATTATACACGACCTTTCGTGGAACATTGCTTTAGTTTTTGGGTGAGTTCGTTTATAAAATCTCCTAACATAGGATAGAACCTTCAAAGCCCTGGGTAAATTTGAAAAACGGTCGAGAATATCTACATGATCTACCCTTGTCGTGGCATATGTTTGTGCCCTCTTCTCCTCAACGGACGTTTTGTATTCGGTCTCTTGTGCTGGCCAGTGGGAATTGTCTTCTTGCAGCCAAGAAGGTCCCTGCCACCACAACGAATTGTTTATCAACTCTGATGCAAGTAGTCCTCTGCTTCCTAGATCCGCTGGATTAGATTCCGAGTCCACGTGAAGCCAGTCCTTGCTACCGACCATATCGATGATCTTAGTGATTCGGTGTTCGACGAAGGTTGACCAGGAACAGGGCGGCTTTCTTATCCAAGCGAGTACGATGGTTGAATCCGTCCAGAGGTGAACTTTTGCTGGCCCCAAATGAATGTTTCGGAATATTGATTCCATGATTTCTGCGAGCAGCACGGCGCCGCAAAGTTCTAAACGTGGTAGTGAGATGGTTTTCACTGGGGCTACTCGGGTTTTGGCTAGCAAGAGATTTGTGAAAATTGTATCGTCCCTTTTTACGCGCATGTATATAGCTGCTGCATATGCCTTTTCCGATGCATCGCAAAAACCATGTATTTCGATGTCGTCCTCGGGCGTAAAATTTACCCATCGCGGTATCCTAATGTGATCTATTTCGTTATAGTGTTGGGTGAAATTTTCCCACCGTTCTAAGGTAGTTGGGGAGACAGGTTCGTCCCACCCGGTGCCCTCTAACCAGATATGCTGCATTAGTATTTTTGCCACTATGACCACTGGTGCAAGCCAGCCTAAAGGGTCGAAAAGTTTGGCTATAGCGGATAGGATTACGCGTTTGGTGATGTTCTCGCCACTCTCTAAAGCTCCTGCGGTGAAGTAAAACATGTCTGAATGCGCGTTCCATCGTATTCCGAGTGCCTTCACCGAGCTAGCCTCTTCAAACGCTAGGAAGTCCTCGCTGAGCAGATCCGTTTTGGGGATGTCCTGAAGGATTTCCTCACAATTTGATGTCCACTTGCGCAATGGAAAGCCAGCTGAGTGTAATGCTTCGCGAATCTCGTTTCTTGCTCTGATTGTTGACGCTATTGTATGTCCTCCAGATAAAACGTCGTCGACATACATACTTTCTCGTAATATACCCGATGCTATTGGGTGCGTATTTTCTACATCATCAGCCAATTGTAGAAGTGACCGTATCGCGAGGTAGGGGGCGCAGTTTACACCAAATGTGACAGTCTTTAGTTCGTAAAGACTGATGGGTTCGTTGGGGGATGTTCGATGGACAATTCTTTGAAATTTGGCGTGATTATCGGTCACCCAAATCTGCCTATACATCTTTTCTATGTCGCTATTAAAGACAAAACGGTAAAGTCTCCAACGTAGAATTAAAATAGGCAAGTCTGCTTGGAGTACTGGACCTGGGTGGAGTATGTCGTTTAGACTAATGCCATTTGCCGTCGGACTTGACGCGTTGAAGACGACGCGCACCTTGGTAGTGGTACTTTCCGCCTTTACAACGGCGTGGTGGGACAGGAAATAATTATCCGAATCGTCGGATGGTATATTATTCTTAATTTTTCTCATATGTCCAAGTGTTTCGTATTCTGACATCACCCGAACATACTCTTTTCCTAAATCTTGGTTTTTCAGTAATCGCCCCTCATTTCTGAAGAATTGTGAACATGCGCGCTTTAGGGACGGTCCTAATTTAATATTCTCAGGGTAATCCTGCCTGAATGGTAGCGAGACTGTATATCTTCCACTTTCATCACGTTTTGTTGTGTCCTTGAATAATTGTTCACAGTACCTTTCTTCTTCATTAAGCATTTTATTTTTGGGAACATTTTCTATCTCCCAGAAAGCTTTTAATTGGTTGTCCAATGCAACCTCGTTATAAAATGACATGATGCTCTTCGTTGGACTCGATGCGTCGATGCGACCGGTTAGTATCCAACCGAACACTGTCTCTTGGGCCAAAAGTGTATTTAGTACATTCTTTTTCATACCGCTCAGTATAATTTGGGGATATATGTCTCCTCCAAGTATGAGGTCTACGTCTTCGTTGATGTAGAACCTTTTATCTGCCAAAACCAAGTCTGGGAATGCCTGCATAGTCATGGCGTTGATATGGCAGGATGGAAGATTCCCAGTGAGTTTGGCTAGGACTAGAACGGGTGTAGTCAGGCTGAAGCAGGCATCCACTGGTGAACGTAATTCAATTTTGGATGCCTCTTTCACCTGAGCTGACACCGCATTTGTGATGCCTGAAACTTGGGCATGCATTTTTCTCGCTGGCAAATTGATTCTGCGCTTCAGTCTTTCAGTTATAAAGGAACATTCAGACCCTGAATCAATTAATGCCCGTGCGGAGAAGTCGGTACCATTATGGCGAATGTGTACGCGAGCAGTTCCTAATAGCACACCTGTGCTGGAATTCGTATGACAGGATGTCACATTTTTGTTCCCGTTTGAACCTGGTTTTTCTGATTCCTGTCTCGCTAATGCCTGTCTAGAAGTAGAGGGCCTATTATCGTAGGAGTGTTGGGGCGTGTTGTAGGTGGTGTTTTTCTGTAGGCTATCCGCATGCAGGAGCGTATGGTGACGAGAGTGGCACGTATTGCAGTTGTAGGAACTGGTGCATCTGGTCACTGTGTGTCCTGGGGATAGACAATTCAGACAACCACTTGTAGATTTTATGAATTTAATCCTTTCTGGAGGGGTTAACTCGCAAAAGCGTGAACAGTTGCGTAATCTGTGTTCAGGGGATTTACACATTTTACAAATTGATTTTATTGTTTGCTTGGATACTTTCGTTTGAAAAGCACCAAGTCTTTTCGTAGGGGTTTCCGTTGATTGTCGCGACGCGTTTGGTTTTTGCACTTTCGAAGTGGCATGCCCTGTAAAACCAGACACTGTTTCAAGTGTCTGAAACCGATTAGACAGGAATTTATCCATATCCTCCCACTTGGATATGTCCATTTTATGGTCTATACTTTGCTCCCAAAGAGCCAGCGTGCTCTCTGGTAACTTGGTTGAGCATAGATAGGTCAGGATTGCATCCCAATTGGAAGTGTCAATTTTGTGGCATTTGAGGGACGAAATACAATTATTTATATCATTTTGCAGCTTTTTTATTGAACTGCCACACTCACTTTCTACCTTTTTTAAGTTAAATAAAATTTGTAGTTGTGTGTTAACTAAGATACGTTTGTTTTCGTATCTTTCACACAAGTTTTTCCAGGCCATCTCGAAACCTTCATTTGTGAGAGGGCATTTTTTAACGATATCTTTTGCTTCGCCCTGCGTTTTGTTGTTGAGATGGAATAACTTTTCCACCCCTTTCAAACTAGAATTGTTTATATATATTGCCGTGAACAGGTCGCGAAAAGTTGGCCAAGACAGATAATCCCCTTTAAACACTTCCGTATCGCACGCAGGGAGGCGAATTTTATGCCCATGAGGTTCTTGCTCAGGGTTGACGTTCTTGTCCGCTTTCTTGTATTTTTCTGCCTCAGCAGATATAGACGCTAGGCATCGCATGTAGATTGCGTATGCTGCTTTTTGCTTTTTTCTTACCGCCATAACGTCATCCCCTGACACCTCCTCAGATCCTAGTAGCGAATCAAACGCAGACTTTACCTTCTTCCACAAGGACCGCAACTCTTCCTGCTGTATCGCAAGGGTGTGTTTGCTATGGTCGCTTTCCGGTATAAGGCTGTAATCTGTATCAAACTCTGCGATTAATTCTACCAGTCTGATGTAGGTTTCCATGGTCTTGGTTACGTTTATTAAAGAGAAAATTGCCGATTAGAAATAATGAGAGTCTCCTGAATTAAGATACCTGGCCTAGCAGTGAATTAAAAAAACTTTGAATTTCGACGTTTTATATTTATTACTTTTATTTCAGACTTTGTCAGTGTAGCGACAACGGAAAAGGGTTTATTTTTTGGACTTTTTGTCAAAGCAGTGAAAAATAGCAAACGATATTTTGTACAAACTTTTTGTCTCAGCGGCAACAACAAAAGGGGGGACCACTCGCCACGTCCACAGATAAATGAGTGTATTGTGAACAAATGACAAAGTGCGTGCGATATTGCTAATGAAAATCGAAAAATAACCGGAAAAAAGTGAAGAAAGAAATAAATGTTTTACAAGAAGTGAGCGCCTGAATTAATTTAATTGGAATTAATGTGTTTTTGATGTGCAAAAAAAAACAACAACAACAAACTTATTCGGTATCGTGCGGAAAGTGAGGTTAGGTTAACCTCTTCCTTGTGTTGTGTCTGGAAAACCTTACCACTGGTGGGGGGATAGACCAGATAATCACAAGGATCGAAATAAAATTAATAAACCAAGTGATTTAATTTTTGAAATTGGAAAGAAAAAAAAAAAAAAAAATGGTGCTCACTAAATAATTTCACTTTTTCACTTCTTTTTCGATTTTAATTTTTTCGCGCACTACACGGGTAACACTCAAAAAAAAAAAAAAAAAAAAAATGGCAAGAAATATAACACTTACTTCTTATTATTTATTTTGATGTGGATCTGGTGGTTCTGCTCAGATGTGCTGTAGCAATCCTTTGACAAAAAAATTTGTAGGCAGATGTGCTGTGGCTCTGGTCACTTGTATATAATATAATCCCACTTTTCTCGTTGTTTGGCTGCTGAGGCAAATGCTTTTATAATCTTTGGCAACAATTTTTCTGATGATCAAAATATGCTGTGCAGGTTGATATGTGGACTGTATATATATTAAAAAAGGTGCTTTCAGTTCCTGGTGAGGAGGACCATTGTTCGGCCTGAGTGCGTCGTAAACCGGCAGTGGGTAGGCGCACAAGGGTCGATCTTGGAGTGGATGGTTCGCTCAAAAGAAATAAATAAGTACACAAAGAGGAATTCCTCGTTATAAAATAATATTTAATTTGAGTGTGCGGAAATGTAAAAGAGGATACAATATTACCTTTGTGTATAACTTGACGATGGTGATCCTGGGCGATGTGAACTGCTTGGCGGTCAATCGAAAAAAAAGGCCGGTTATCCCGTTGAGGACAACCGCTAAGCCACGAAAAAGTCCTCTGGTATTAAGGAGGGGAAAAAAGCCACACACACAACAACCCCCACATATACGTGCATGGGTGCTGACAACCTGCACACACACGTGCATGTGTATGAAACGCATGCATGTGCATGCATGCACACAAATGCGGCGTGAGTGTGGGTGGCTGGAAATATTGTTAAAACGTTAGGGAGGGGCGCCGTCAATCAGGTAAAAGTTAGGCATTTGGCCTAAACACCTTTCATTTGATACCCATATAGTACAAACGCATTCTAGAGTCACCCCTGGTCCCCTTTATGGCAATATCACGAAACGGCGTCCACCTACGGAAATAAGGATCACTCCCTTTTAAAATACTCATTAACACCTTCCATTTGATACCCATATCGTACAAACAAATTCTAGAGTCACCCCTGGTCCACCTTTATGGCGATATCTCGAAAAGGCGTCCACCTATAGAACTAAGGCCCACGCCCTTTTAAAATACTCATTAACACCTTTCATTTGATACCCATATCGTACAAACAAATTCTAGAGTCACCCCTGGTCCACCTCTATGGCGATATCTCGAAAAGGCGTCCACCTATAGAACTAAGGCCCACGCCCTTTTAAAATACTCATTAACACCTTTCATTTGACACCCATATTGTACAAACGCATTCTAGAGTCACCCCTGGACCACGTTTATGGCGATATCCTGAAAAGGCGTCCACCCATAGAACTAAGGCCCACTCCCTTTTAAAACACTTATTAACACCTTTCGTTTGATACCCATATTGTACAAACGCATTCTAGAGTCAACCCTGGTCCACTTTTATAACGATATTCCGAAAAGGCGTCCACATATAGAACTAGAGCCCACGCCCTCTTAAAATACTCATTAATACCTTTAGTTTGACACCCATATTGTACAAACGCATTCTAGAGTCACCCCTGGTCTCCTTTATGGCAATATCACGAAACGGCGTCCACCTATGGAAATAAGGATCACTCCCTTTTAAAATGCTCATTAACACCTTCCATTTGATACCCATATCGTACAAACAATTTCTAGAATCAACCCTGATCCACCTTTATGGCGATATCCCTAAGTGGCGTCCACCTATAGAACTATGGCCCACTCCCTCTTAAAATACTCTTTATAACCTTTCCTTTGATACACATGTCATACAAACACATTCCAGGGTTACCCTCTGGTTCATTTTCCTACATGGTTATTTTCCCTTATGTTGCCACCATAGCTCTCAACTGAGTATGTAATGTTCGGTTACACCCGAACTTAACCTTCCTTACTTGTTTTGTAATATATTTATGATTGTTCGCTTGCTATCTTCTATGAACTCCTGATCACTCAAGGAGTAAACTTTGTTTCTAAAGTTGATGGCCGTGTTCTTCTTCTGAGTCCATGGGTGATTGGATTGGTAATGTATCTTCCTGGATGATGCCACGGCTTTCTTGTACCAATTAGTTCTTGCCTTATTGTCAATACTGTAAATCTCTACGCCTAGGAATGCTAATCTGTTCGCCTTTTCCTTTTCAAGGGTGAATTGTATTTTTGTATGCTGTCCATTGAATGGCTTGAGGATTTCTTCCACGTATTTAGCCTTAACTATGGCGAACATATCATCTACATATTTGGTTATGTATTTGATATTATATCTTTAAATCTCAGCTTGGAGATGCTGTCGGCAATAATCTTATCTAAGACAATGGTAGCTATAGTTGGCGCATGGACATACCATAAGTTTGTTGGTAATAAGTTCGATCGTAACAAAGTAATTGTTCTCTCTCTGACAGAACTCTAGAATTTTTAGGAACTGGCTTTTTGACATTTTTGTATGCATTTGTAGAATTTGCCACTTTTTCATTATTGTGGCTATCACCAAGTGTATCGGAATATAGGTGAACAGAGATACAACGTCTAAAGATATTAGGATTTCATCGTCGTCAATGGTTTTATTTTTATTTTTTGTTTTATAAAGCACTTTTATGGTTTTTGTGTCCGTACCGAATCTCGTTTTATGTAAAAATCACTTGCCAAAAATTTAGGAAAGTTCGTTGCTATGGCCGCATTAGAAATTATATTTTATGTAATACATGTAAGTTGGGAAGCGGAGAATTTCACGTTGGAAAATTATGTAACTCGGGGAATATTACCGAACGAAGTGGGTATATACATGTATTATATACATATATACGTATATATTCACCCCTATTCTGCATTACAATTCCGTTTCAGTTCTCCGCTCCGCTTGAACTGAAAGTAGGTATCCTGAGTTCCGCTTGGATTGAAAGAAGAAGAGGAAGAATGAACGAATTTTCGAAATCAGCCGTTTGTGAGAAATTGATGAAATTAGAACGCAACAAAATAAAGAAATTTATTTAATAATATGGGAAAAATTTAACAACGTGACATCAGGACGGACAAGGCGACAGCTGTTTCGATTATACCTTGTAAATCTCTTCACAGCCTTTTCTCCCGGGAGTGGGTGTCGAACCAGCACTCCTACGATAGTTGAAATGGTTACAAACGCATTCAGCTACGTCATGCCTTAGTTGTTGTAAAGTTTTTCCGAATTGCCTTTTTTTGCATATATTCTTCTACACATCACATACTTCGTATGTAATTATGTGTTGAAGTTATGCATATTTCTAAGGCGGTTTCAGAGAAACTTGGTATTGTTGCTATTTTTGTTCTATTTATAGAACTACAATGAATTAACCATATGTTGTCTCTTCATGTGACTTAATCGGGGATTGCCCGTATTACTTTATATGCATGAAAAAATTTATTTCAAGCAATACGGGCAATCCCCGATTAACTCATACGAACAGACAACATATGGTTAATTCGTTGTAGTTCTATAAATAGAACAAAAATAGCACCAATACCAAGTTTCTCTGAAACCGCCTTACAAACATGCATAACTTCAACACATAATTTCATACGAAGTATGTGCTGTGTAGAAGAATATATGCAAAAAAGGCAATTGGGAAAAACTTTACAACAACTAAGGCATGACGTAGCTGAATGCGTTCGTAATCATTTCAACTATCGTAGGAGTGCGGGTTCGACTCTCACTCCCGGGAGAAAAGGCTTTGAAGAGATTTACAAGGTATAATTGAAACAGCTGTCGCCTTGTCCGTCCTGATGTTACGTTGTTTAAATTTTTCCCAAATTATTAAATAAATTACAAAATTAAAAATTGCTTGAAATAAATGTTTTCAAACATAAAAGGCAATACGGGCAATCCCCCATTAACTCATATTAAAATAAAGAAATATTTGTGAAAAATTTATAAATTAGTGAATATTTATTTATTTAACATTTATTTAATATAAATAAATTATGTAAACACTAGCCGTTCCAGTTTTAATTGAAGAAGAGGACAATGCGTCCCACAATGTAGACGTGAGAGTGGAAAGACGGAGATTGAGGGACATCAGTGATGAGCGGTGAATTGTAAGTTGGTGCTGAAAGTGCTAAACCTTCATACATGTTAAATATTTTAAGATCAAAAAAAAAAAAAAAAAGTAAGGAAGGCTAAGTTCGGTAGTAACCGAACATTACATACTCAGCTTAAAGCTTTGGAAACAAAATAAGGGAAAATCACCATATAGGAAGATGAACCTAGGGTATAACGTGGGTGTTTTTGTATAACATGGGTATCAAATGGAAGGTTTTAAAGAGTATTTTAAAAGAGAGTGGGCCATAGATCTATAGGTGGACGCCATTTCGGGATATCACCATAAAGGTGGACCAGGGATGACTCTAGAATGTGTTTTTACGATATGGGAATCAAATGAAAGGTGTTAATGACTAGTAGTTCTATAGGTGGACGCCTTTTCGAGATATCGCCATAAAGATGGATCAGGGGTAACTCTAGAATGCGTTTGTACGATATGGGTAAATGAAAGGTGTTATTGATTATTTAAAAGGGAGTGCGCCTTAGTTCCATAGGTGGACGCCTTTTCGAGTTATCGCCATAAAGGTGAACCAGGGTGACTCTAGAATGTGTTTGTACGATATGGGTATCAAATCAAAGGTGTTAATGAGTATTTTAAAAGGGAGTGTACCTTAGTTCTATGGGTGGACATCTTTTCGAGATACCGCCATAAAGGTGGACCAGCGGTGACTCTGGAATGTGTTTGTACGATATGGGAATCAAATGAAAGGTGCTAATGACTATTTTAAAAGGAAGTGGACTTTAGATCTATAGGTGGACGCCTTTTCGAGATATCGCCATAAAGGTGGACCAGGGGTGACTCTACAATTTGTTTGTACGATATGGATATCAAATGAAAGGTGTTAAGTGGTATTTTAAAAGGAGTGGGCCTTAGTCCTATAGGTGGACGCCTTTTTGAGATATCGCCATAAAGGTGGAGCAGGGGTGACTCTAGAATGCGTTTGTACGATATGGGTATCAACTGACAGGTGTTAATGAGTATTTTAAAAGGGAGTGGTCCTTAGTTCTATAGGTGGATGCCTTTTCGAGATATCGCCATAAAGGTGGACCAGGGGTGACTGTAGAATGTGTTTGTACGATATGGGTATCAAATTAAAGGTTTTAATGAAGTTTTTGAAAGGGGGTGGCCCTTAGTTGTATATGTGAAGGCGTCAATAAACCAATCCAATCACCATGTTTCATCCCTTTTTTCGTAGTTGGTATAGAATTATGGCATTTTTTAAATTTTTCGAAATTTTCAATATCGTGGTGGGCGTGGTCTTAGTCGGATTTCGCCCATTTTCAACACCAATATAAAGTGAGTTCAGATAAGTACATGAACTAAGTTTAGTAAAGATATATCGATTTCTGCTCAAGTTATCGTGTTAACGGCCGAGCGGAAGGTCAGACGGTCGACTGTGCATAAAAACTGGGCGTGGCTTCAACCGATTTCACCCATTTTCACAGAAAACTGTTATCGTCATAGAAACTTGCCCTTACCTATTCTAGACAAATTAAATGAAAGAGGGCGGGGCCACGCCCATTGTGAAAATTTCTTTGATTTTTGTATTTTGTTGCACCATATCATTACTGCAGTTGAATGTTGACATAATTTACTTATATACTGTAAAGATATTTAATTTTTTCTTAAAATTTTACTTAAGTTTTTTTTTTTAAGTAGGCGTGTTCTTCATCCGATTTTTCTAATTTTTGTTAAGCACACATATAGTAATAAGAGTAATGTTCGTGCCAAATTTCATCATGATATCTTCAACGACTGCCAAATTACAGCTTGCAAAACCTTAAAATTACCTTCTTTAAAAGTAGGCGGTGCCACGCTCATTGTCCAAAATTTTACTAATTTTCGGTTTTTCGTCATAAGTTCAACCCACCTACCAAGTTTCATCGCTTTATCCGACTTTGGTAATGAATTATCGCACTTTTTCGATTTTTCGAAATTTTCGATATCGAAAAAGTGGGCGTGGTTATAGTCCGATATCGTTCATTTTAAATAGCGATCTGAGATGAGTGCCCAGGAACATACATACCAAATTTCATCAAGATACCTCTAAATTTACTCAAGTTATCGTGTTAACGGACAGACGGACGGACGGACGGGTGGACATGGCTCAGTCAAATTTTTTTTCGATACTGATGATTTTGAAATATGGAAGTCTATATCTATCTCGATTCCTTTATACCAGTACAACCAACCGTTATCTAATCAAAGCTAATATACTCTGTGTGCAAAGTACGCCGGTTAAATAAAGACGCATTTAAGTATGTCTTAGATATATTTGATGCAGAAGTTTCGATAAATACTTTGACTTCCTTAACAGCAATTAACCACGTAATGGCGGCTTTGAAATTTTTTGCTGCAGGCAGCTACCAGCATGGCGTTGGTACAGATGACAATGTGGCGATGTGTTAGTCAACCGGCTCCAAGTCACTATCCTATTTTCTGTATGTAATGGAACGACGGCTTTGTCCAGAGTGGATACAATTTCAAAACAGTGAGGAGGAAAAACAGCAAGAGAAGCAAGATTTTTATGTTGGATGACATCTTCTTCTTTACATAACACTTCCAATCAGCCCACGTCAGCAAGAATCATTACAAGGAATTAGGAAAACGTAAGTTATTTTCAGGATAACTTTTTCTCCATAAATTCCATAAATTCCATAAATTCGCTTCTTTCGATGGGGTACCAAGTACATTCAATGCCGATGCAACCTTATCCAAAACACCTGCACTTCTTCTTTAGGCCCTTTTGAGAAACCGTGTACAATGTTTTTGTTTGTTGACCACCTTTTTGTTAAATAACATCTTCAGGATGATTTTCCATAGATACAGTTAGTTTTTGAGCGGCTTCGGGTGGTAGCTTATGCCTTTCTTCGACAACAGTAATTTTTAAATCGCTAATCTTACTAATCTGCCTTTGCCGTGTAGCCGATTCCAAATTGACCACAAATTTTCAATGGCATTTAAGGCGAGAGATTGTGGAAGTGGATTCATGAGGTGTGGACAGTTCCATATTACCCATGCCTGCACAATCCCGGCACAATCCTGGATATGCGTTAAGGGTATTTGTCTTGGTTATTGAGAAATCGATCACGTAGACCTAACTTAGGAACAATTTGCAACAAGTTGTCTTCTCGTAAGGTTAAATAAAAATTTGTGTCCATTGTATCATCAAAGAAAGTTATTTTCCCAACTCCAGAGGCAGCCAAGCAGGCCCAATCCCATCACACTTCCATCGCCATACCATACAGATGCTTTCAATTTTTTATTTTTTAGCTCTGAAAGTATTTTTCCAAATAAAAGCATATTTTTATTAAAATTGTGCATTTGAATTTTTTTGACACCGTCACTAGTTTCCTTTCTATATAGCTCCACAGTTTTTTTTCTGTAGCTGCACGAAATAAGCTGTGAGCCACTGTATATTTTACTTACATATTTTTTAAAAAATTGCAACTAATTTGCAACTGAGTAAAACGGAACTCCGCTCGAAGTGTAGGATACATCAAACCGACTCTTTCGAAGTTACACTGAATGAAAACGGAACGCAGGATAGCAAAGTTACCAAACAGAGAAAATTTCAGTTCAGTTCGAAGAGCCGAATAAGGCTGATTTTTATATTTATGTAAATACATGGAGCAACGAACTTTCTGGGTATATAGAACCGGGCAATGTAATGATCCGCTGGAGTAAGATTAGGTAATTTATTTGCAAAATCGCGGGTTCGAATCGAGCTCAAGGCCTAACAATAATTATTTTATCATTATTATTGTTACAATATATTTTTCCTTAATTGAACAAATTTTAAATTAGAATAGAAGAAAGAAAAATTTCAGACAACTGCCAAAGCTCGTTGTATAGTTCTATTTCGGGAACTACTAAATTCGTTCATCGGCAAAGTTTAGGCGCCGCTGCTATAACCATTTAGCTATCACAGCGGTTTTTTGTTTGTCTTCATTATTTCTACTTCTACTCTGTTTCTTGCCAATTGATATTCACAGGACTGCGACATCTGTTGCAGAATGGATGTGAAAATTAGACCTGTTTCATAGCAATGATGCCATAGTGTCATATTTATTGACACTTTTTCCCCGTGCTCTGGGATGTATTAACAATTTTTGTTGTCATATCGGCCTATTAATTTTTAAGATCGCGGGTTCGAATCGAGCTCAAAATATAATAATAATTATTTTATGTCGTAAAACAATACATATTAACGAGCAGTATCCTTTTATATTTTTCATCGCATAAGTCATTCACAATTTAAAAACGATGAAATGGAAGGTATAAAATGAGAATACCACCTTCTTTTCTTTGATAGTGTGCGTACCTAAACTCCGTATTGAGCAGAAGACAAATCACTTACAAATGATCAGTAGTACTTTGTGGTTTATTTGAAGTTATAGGACATTCAAAAAGCAAAAAAACCTTTACCTTTCAAAGTAAACAATTTAAATGATAAAATTTATTTTATTTATTTCTTTTATATACAACAGAACGTTCTTGCTTGAGGTGTGAAACTCTCTTACTTTAAGTATTTTTTTTAA
Organism: Eurosta solidaginis; assembly: GCF_040869045.1. NCBI lineage: Eukaryota > Metazoa > Arthropoda > Insecta > Diptera > Tephritidae > Eurosta > Eurosta solidaginis. The sequence continues at coordinate 166,613,145 of NC_090320.1, read as the reverse complement.
GCGATCTGCTTTAACGATCGCGGTTAGGTCCGTCAGGAGCAGTTAAAGTTTTCTATAATTCGGTGAAATATATATATACTAAAGTTAAAGAAACTAGTATAATATAAATATTTATTTGCAATCCATTTCATTATATAAAATGATTTCAGAGTTAAACGTAATGAATATTAACAAAATGATATTTTCAATATCAACCAATTATTTTTCAATCCAAACCGCCTACTAAAAATTTCATTATCTTTCAAAATTGCTGAAGTTGCTATGTCGTAAGAACTCGCTCTTTCCTGCATTTCAGATTGACCTCAATCAGATTTCATTGTTGCTTATATCTTCATCAATATTTTCGTTATCATCGTCGGGAATCATAGAATTAAGCGGTTTTAACTTCTCTGATGAAAATACTATAGAATGTGTTTTCTTGGTTCTGCAAGTTACGCGGAGATCTTTGATTACGTAACGGTCATTGCCAAGTACTTTGTCAAAATTTAAAGGTCCTTTAAATCGTGGTTCTAATTTTCGTGATTCGCCCGTGCTACTTAACTCGCTTTCAGCTAAGACAATGTCACCCTTCTTATATAAAAAAAAAAATAAATGTAAGGCGCGATAACCTCCGAAGAGATCTAAGGCCGAGCTTCTCTTCCAATTTGTGTCGTGCTCCTCTTGATTTTTCCCTACAAATTGGCCGGACGGGACCTACATGTTTTATGCCGACTCCGAACGGCATCTGCAAGGCAGATGAGTTTTCACTGAGAGCTTTTCATGGCAGAAATACAATCGGAGCGCTTGCCAGACACTGCCGAGGGGCGACCCCGCTTAGAAAAATTTTCTTCTAATTGAAAAATCTTATTTCTAAAATTTTGATGTTGCTTTGCCCGGGAGTTGAACCCAGGGCATACGGTGTGATAGGTGGAGCACGCTACCATCACACCACGGTGGCCACCCTTCTTATATACAGTTGGTTTATTATGACGATCAAATCTTTGTTTTGACTTTTCAAGTTGAACTGCAATTCTTTCAGTAGCTGTTTTCCTAATGGATTCAAAATCTACAGTGACAGGTGATTCTTCAGACTGAAGTGTAAGAATAATTTTGTTGCGCAACGTATCACGTAGTTGAATACCAAACAGGAACCTGAGGAGTTTTACTCTTAGTATCATTTTTCATTGTATTGAGAGACCATTGTAAATCTCGCATATGTAGATCCCATCGCTTATCATATGTTATAGTTGTACGTATCATAGATATTAATGTACGATTTACACGTTCTTCGTGGCCATTAGCTCTTGGTGTACGTACAGCGTTCAATATATGAACAATATCATTATCAGAACAAAATGTTTTAAACGTATTTGGGATAAAAGCAGTACCCATATCCGTAATTATTCGGCTTGGTGTGCCAAAATAGCTAAAAATTTCATTTAAAACGTTGATTACATGTTTTGTCGCTGTATTTTTAACAGCCCGAACAATTGTAAACTTTGTAGAAAAATCAACGATAACAAGAACATGTTCGTTTCGTAGACTACTTCGTGGAAAAGGGCCTAAATGATCCAAATGAATTGTCTTAAACGGTACTGGTTCAATTTCGGAATAATGGTATTCACCTTCAGTTTTTCCCCCAAACTTTTTGTTGTATGCACAATCCACGCAAGAACTAATATACGATTTCGCAAAATTTCGCATACGAGGGAACCACCTATTTTGTTTAATCCTATCTATGGTTTTATCTAAACCCATATGACCAGCTTTGTCATGAGATTCGTGAAGAATTTTATATCGAAAGCATTTTGGAACTACCCAAAGTTTTTTGTTATAATCCAACCGGTAAAGTCTACCATACTCGAAAATATAACCAACCATCCATCTTCGAAATACTTTGTTGCTTCATCGAATCGATAATTTGTTTAATTTTATAGTCCTGAAGTTGCAAACTGAACAACCAATCTTCACTTTCGATGTTGACTTTACTTATTCTTAACGAAGCTGTTTCTTTTTCCTGTGATGGTTCGGCAGCAGCCCTACTCAATGCGTCAACGTGACACATCAAGTTTCCTGCTATGTGTTCAATTTTAATTTCATAATCCTGTATACGTAGCTACCACCTTGCAATGCGTGGCACTAATTCGCGCTTTGTCATGACTGTCCTTATAGCACTGCAATCAGTCAAAACAACTATTGATTTACCCTGAATATAGTATTTCATCCTCGCCAAAGATTCAACTACAGCCAAACACTCCAACTCGTAGATATGATACCGCCTCTCTGCGTTAGTGGTCGATCGGCTGTAATATATTACATATATATTACATATATTGGAAATCATTACCCTCACACTGCAGCAATACACCAGCCAAGCCAACAGAACTAGCATCTGTATGTAATTGATGTTCAGCGTCAAGTATAAAAGCAGCAATAACAGACTGCGAAATAAGTGATAACTTTAATTTATCAAAAGACATGAACAGCTGTTCTTTGCGCAAAAGTAATCGCATTGGCTCTGATAATATAGCATAGCGCGGCACAAATTTTCTAAGTAGCCACTAAGGCCTAAAACTTTCCGAACTTCTGTAACATTTGTTGGTGGCTTAAAATTTTGTATGGCTAAAGTTTTCAATTTACCAGGAATTATACCATGCCAGATACCAGGAAAGCATGCCCGACGGTTGGAATCTAAGTGTTCTTTGCCCAGACCACAAGAAGGGGGATACTGCAAAATGCACCAACTATCGTGGAATCAGCCCTCTTAATATCGCATATAAGGTCCTTTCAAGTGTATTGTGCGAATGATTGAAGCCCACCGTGAACCGGCTGATTGGACCTTATCAGTGCGGCTTCAGACCTGGTAAATCTACCATCGACCAGATTTTCACAATGCGCCAAATCTTGGAAAAAACCCGTGAAAAGAGAATCGACACACATCACCTCTTCATCGACTTTAAAGCCGCCTTCGACAGCACGAAAAGGAGCTGCCTATATGCCGCTATGTCTGAATTTGGTTTCCCCGCAAAACTTATACGGCTGTGCAAAATGACGTTGAGCAACACCATCAGCTCAGTCAGAATTGGGAAGGACCTCTCCAAGCCGTTCGAAATTAAACGAGGTTTCAGACAGTGTGACCCCCTATCGTGCGATTTCTTTAATTTGATGCTGGAGAAAATTATACTGGCTGCAGAACTTAACCGCACTGGAACAATATACTATAAAAGCGTGCAACTACTGGCATATGCTGATGACATTGATATCATCGGCCTAAACACCCGCGCTGTTAGTTCTGCTTACTTCAAACTGGAAAAAGAAGCGGTAAAGATGGGTTTGATGGTGAATGAGGACAAAACGAAGCACCTGCTGTCATCGAGCAAAGAGTCAGCGCATATGCGCCTTGGCAACCACGCTACCGTTGGCAGCCATAATTTCGAAATAGTAAAAGACTTCGTTTATTTGGGAACCAGCATCAACACTAGCAACAACATCAGCACTGAAATCCAGCGAAGAATCAATCTTGCCAATAAATGCTACTTTGGACTAGGTAGGCAATTGAAAAGTAAAGTCCTCTCTCGGCGAACGAAAATCATACTCTACAAGTCACTTATCGTACCCGTCCTGCTATATGGGGCAGAAGCATGGACCATGACAACAGCAGATGAAGCGGCTTTGGGAGTGTTCGAGAGAAAAGTTCTTCGAAAGATTTATGGACCTCTACGCATTGGCGATGGCGAGTACCGAAGAAGATTTAATTATGAGCTGTACGAGCTATACGCAGACATCAACATAGTTCAGCGAATTAACACGCAGCGGCTGCGCTGGCTAGGCCATGTTATGCGAATGAAAGATGATGCTCCGGCCAAGAAAGTGTTTCTATCGGAACGCGCCTATGGAAGCAGAGGTAGAGGGCGGCCCCCACTCCGTTGGAAGGACCAGGTGGAAAACGATTTAAGCTCCCTTGGTGTGACCAATTTGCGCCGGTTGGCGGAGCGAAGGAGCGACTGGCGCGCCTTGTTGGACGGCCATAACCGTTTAGATGGTTAAGCGCCAATTAAGTAAGTAAGGCATGCGTTTAAATTCGTATAACCCTTCGTTTGTCACAAATGCAGTATATTTTCTACTTTCATTTGAAATCGGCACGTGATAATAACCGCTATTTAAATCTAATGCACAAAATATTCGATACGCGTCGTGTAAAGTTTCCTCTATATTAGGCATTGGAAAAATTTCTTTTTTGTAAAATTATTCAATTTACGATAATCGATACAAAGTCTATCTTGACCATTCATCTTTTTCACGAATGTAATTGGACTAGCATATTCCGATTCCGACTTTTGTATTATATCATTTTTTTAATAATTCGTTAATCATTTTCGACACGATAACACGTTTTGGTTCCGAAACACGATATGGTTGTTGCACTACAGGTTCATTAGTTCTTAAAGTAATTTTCATTTCCACTGCATTCGCTTTACCTATTTCATGCTACCCACAAGCGAATATATCTCGATATACATTAATTAATTTAATTACATCGTTTTGCACATTTTCATCATCGATTCCGAAAGTGATGCCAGTTTTATTTATTAAATGTTTTTCTGGTTTACATTGCAATTTTTCCATTGCCCCGCTATTCACAAACTTTGCCATTCCGTTCTCGACAGTAAAATTTAAATGACGAAAAATATTTTGACCAATTAACAAGTCGTGTGTTAAAATTTTATCATCAACTATATAAACATGTATTGATATTATAACATCATCGATACTAATTTTAATTTCAGATTTTGCTATTGCAAATCGTTCACCGCCACAAATTTTTAATATACATGACGCTTGTTTTATATTTAACGTATCCGCAACCGATTTACGAGCAATGGCTACTTGTATCCACAAATACAATAAGTTCGCGTTTATTTATATACACAATTTTTTCAAAAACTTTTTCCATGTCATCACACATAGTTTAGATTTGCCACAATTCTGAGATTCATCTTTAGCATTAACCTTATCACAATCTATGCAACTTTAAAGACGTGGTGGTTTGGTACAATTTGATGATATATGTCCTGCTTCTCCACAGTTGTAAAACTTCACTGGAAATCTTGATTCGATGGTCTTCAAATTATTAGTCACTTTATCAACTTTCGATTTGACTACGCACGTATCTCTGGAGTTACCCGGATTTTGTTGGAAAAATTCTGTTATATGTTCACGAAGTTCTTTTATAGACCGAAATTTCATTGCCGAAATAGCAGTTTGTAAATAGCGATTTCGTAAACCGTCACGTATATATCTTATTATAGCTTGCTCACTCAAGATAAAACACCTACCTAATGAGCTTAATCGAAAACAATATTCAATAACGTTTTCATTATATCGACGCGGCGTAGCAGACATTCGATGGTGCACTTCAGCCTCATTTAAATTTAAGCTGAAATCACTTATTAAATCTCGAGAAAAATCTACCCAATTCGAATATACAACTTTAGATGCATCTAACCACCATTTCGCTGCACCTTTCATTTTACCAAACACTGCCAACATGAGTCCTTTTTCATCCCATTTATATGCATTAAATGCCGCGTTTACCCGTTCTACAAAATGTTAGACTGTTATTGGTTGCATGTCCATCGGATCGAATTCTGGTATAGACTCTGCAATTTCTTTAACAGAATATAAACTACGTACTGATCTCGTCGATACTGAGCTCGCGATTCGATTTAACTCGAGATCAGTTGCATCTTGTGATGTATTATTAACCGACACTTGTGAAATCACACTAATTTCAGAAATTTTGGTTGTCAAAGATTCAATCATTTTACGCATTTCATTTAATTGCTGTTGCATACTATTATTTGTATCTTGCACTTCGTCTGTGCCTGTGAATTCTATATAAACTTGAATTAGTTCAGCTTTTGAACCACTTGACGGAAGATTCTTATCATGCAATATTTGTTTTATTGCATCAATACATAAATCGCTAATTTTAACCATTTTTATTTTTTTAGCCACAAATTCGTTATTGCTTATTAATTTATTTATACGTATTTGGTTCGTTTTCGCGTTTTACACCTAAGTGTTCGCCTTTTGAATGTTTACAAGGCGTCAGGAAACCATTAATATCGTTGGGATTTGAGAAAGATTGTACGTTTCGCTCAAACTTCACAGACCACATTTTCTTTTAGCACACTGTGGGGAGTTGTCACTCAATTTTTACACACACTTATGCAATTGTTTTAGTATTTGTGTGGCCGGCTCTGTTTTAGTTTATACTCAACAATGTCATATATGTATGGGACATATGTGTTGCGGGGCACTCGTATGTATTTTCTATTTTGTGTGGTAGTTACTCATAGTATTTTTCTGTACTTGACTAAGTACACATTTAGACACAATTTTTTGGATCATGACTAGGTGCACTAATTTTATTAGTACTTAAAGCAGATCACTGATACATATACGTATATATAGAGATACCCACAAGCACTTGTATATGAATCTGATTTGAAAGGAATCTGCAAGAATACAACATGTACATTTGTTAAAATATGCTTATATGCACATTTGGTTATTTATATTACAGTGTCTAATACTATGTACAAACACACCCCAAATTGGCAATTTATACCATTTGGGCAATTTATTACGCAATTATCATATAATAAATTGTAATAATAAATTGCCAATTAAAAAAAAAAAAAGAATGCGTAATAAATTGTTTTCTTGCGCCCGGGGTTTTTTTTTGGAAGTAAGGAAGTCTATGTTCGGGTGAAACCGAACATTACATACCCAGCTATACACTTAAAATGCTTGTTGTTTGTTTTGTGTGCTTAATAGTTTTACAAGGCTGTGCAATAATACATATACATATGGTTCTATTCTGAACTAATTTTCGTTTAAAAGAAGCAAAAAGGATACAGAGACCAATGACCTTGAGCGAGTAATAATGCAGTTTTCCTTCTGATATGGGGATTTCCCTACTTTTTATTTTAAAATAAAGATATAACAGAACAATAAACATAAACACACAAGTGCCATTGTACTAAAAAGCGTTATTGCTCGCTAAAGGTTGTTTTTTACCTAGCTCTGCAATAACTAAACCCGCATCGCTGCAATGGTACTGTGTGTTAGCAGTAGCAGGCTCAACTATATGGTTGGCTCATCTCATCAGCTGATTTTATTTTTTTCATTTCACTGGAATAGGGATTGTCAAAAGAAGATGGCAAACTCAAAATGAAACCAAAACATTGAACACATTTTCTTACAACACACATAACTTTCAAACTTTTATGTTTTCATTCCATTCCATTCGCCTAATACCAACACGCACATTTTGACAGTCTGAACAAAGGTATGTTTTTTCTGTAGAGATGACCCAATCAGCTATCAAATTACTATTACTTACTTACTTTACTTAATTAGCGCTTAACCGTCTAAACGGTTATGGCCGTCCAACAAGGCGCGCCAGTCGCTCCTTCGCTCCGCCAGCCGGCGCCAATTGGTCACACCAAGGGAGTTTAAATCGTTTTCCACCTGGTCCTTCCAACGGAGTGGGGGCCGCCCTCTACTTCTGCTTCCATAGGCGGGTTCCGATAGAAACACTTTCTTGGCCGGAGCATCATCTTTCATTCGCATAACATGGTCTAGCCAGTGCAGCCGCTGCGTTTTAATTCGCTGGACTATGTTGATGTCTGCGTATAGCTCGTACAGCTCATCATTAAATCTTCTTCGGTACTCGCCATCGCCAACGCGTAGAGGTCCATAAATCTTTCGAAGAACTTTTCTCTCGAACACTCCCAAAGCCGCTTCATCTGCTGTTGCCATGGTCCATGCTTCTGCCCCATATAGCAGGACGGGTACGATAAGGGACTTGTAGAGTATGATTTTCGTTCGCCGAGAAAGGACTTTACTTTTCAATTGCCTACCTAGTCCAAAGTAGCATTTATTGGCAAGATTGATTCTTCGCTGGATTTCAGTGCTGATGTTGTTGCTAATGTTGATGCTGGTTCCCAAATAAACGAAGTCTTTTACTATTTCGAAATTATGGCTTCCAACAATAGCGTGGTTGCCACGGCGCATATGCGCTGACTCTTTGCTCGATGACAGCAGGTACTTCGTTTTGTCCTCATTCACCATCAATTCCATCTTTACCGCTTCTTTTTCCAGCTTGGAGTAAGCAGAACTAACAGCGCGGGTGTTTAGGCCGATGATATCAATGTCATCAGCATATGCCAGTAATTGCACGCTTTTATGGTATATTGTTCCAGTGCGGTTAAGTTACTATTTCAGTTTAAGTTATATATTCAAATTACTATTGTGCAAGCTAAATTGAGTTGAATGAACACCACTCAATTTTAATCGAAATTGCCTCAATTTATTTTTCTGTTTGAATATAAATAACGCGGTCATGAACAATCAAAATTTTAAGGAGCGGCAAAAACAGACAGGCAGTCGCTTTTGAAACTAGTCACTAGTTTATTTATGTATGAACATTTACACACTTGTTTACTAATAAACAAAGTTCTATGATCAGTACAGCAGTTAACGACCCCGATATTTCTAGCTTAACCCTCCGATAGATTGTGGCGTCTGGCCAGACGTTTATTTTCGTGAATAACCTTACTGGTACCCACCCGATCATGAAAAGCTTTAGTGACTTTTTAAGTTTAGAGGCGGTCTTTATAATAATTTCGAAATCGATATTTTTTTCTTTTTATTTTATCTGTTTTTTTTTGTCCAAATTTGATTATGTCACTTTTTAGCGTTGTCGTCTGGCTATACGAACATATTTTTAAGCCTATAAAACCTTATAGATCGAATTCATTTTAAAATTTATCAATAAAAATTCAAACTTATCACAGTATGCGACGTGTTTTCTTCAAAATTTAAATAAAAATTCAAATATCTGTGGGCAAAGTTCAAAGTGTAAAATTTCGTCTGGCCAGACGACAACGCTAAGATGTGTTGAATGTATTCACCGCTAATCGGAGGGTTAAGACTTAAGCACAAATTTGGTTACGTAAATATGACTAAATAAATGAATATTAACAAAGAAACCCCAAATAAACAAAATTATATGCACATATGCACGCATAAATATATGGACGTCTACATATATGTACATGCTCATTGGTACAAGGATTTAACCGATCTCACCGATTTTTTCTAGAAACATTTCCTCCTATAGGGAAAATTTTTATACCCAATTTTATTACGATCCGTTAATTTTTCTTCGAGTTATGGCTCCCGAAACATAGAAAATTGCTTAGTCATAAAAAGGGCGGTGCCATGCCCATTTTTTTAAATTTGAAGTTTTTCCTATTTATTGTTATAAGTTCACTTGGGAAATGATATACCATTGATATAAAGTTCTTTTTTGCAAAGATATAGCCTATTTTATTCGTCCACGACCCTTTTAAAAATCTTTTATATAAAAGTGGGCGTGGTCCTTAACCGATTTCGTTAGTTTTTCTTCAAAGCATTCCTTATAGTAAAGGCAACCTCTCTGCCTAATTTTGTTACGATAGGTTGAACGATTTTTGACTTATTATCAATAATGTTTGTAAAATTGATTTATAACAAGTTTGCGGTGCCACGCCCATTTTAAAAAATTTTTCAAAATTTTTATCAAGGGTCTCAATATCAGTCCACACGTCAAATTTCAACATTATAGGTGTATTTTTTACTAAATAATCAGGTTTTTTGTGTTTTCCAAAATGTTATATATATAAAAAGTGGGTGTGGTTATCATCCGATTTCGCTCATTTTCAACACCAATCTATTCTGGGTCCAGATAAGCTAGTGTACCAAATTTTGTGAAGATATCTCAATATTCACTTAATTTATCGTGTTAATGGACGGACGGACGGACGGACATGGCTCAATCAAATTTTTTCGATAGTGATGATTTTGATATATGGAAGCCTATATCTATCTCGATTCCTTTATACCTGTACAACCAACCGTTATCCAATCATAGTTAATATACTCTGTGTGCAAAGCACGCTGAGTATAAAAACAATAACAATCAATAATATTTTCATATCACTCTCAAACGAATATAATAACCAACCTTTCATTCTTTATCAAGAGCTTGGACATATGTACATTAAGCAGAGTACAATTTTATATATTGAACATATATTCTGCATAATACCAATTATTAATTATTGTTATTATTTTTTTGAGAGCACTTATCGCGTTAATTAAAACGCTAAGTTGCCATTTACTATCATTTAACCCCATCTTAGGTTCTCCACACGCATCAATATAAATAAGAAATATTCCAAAAAAACTAGAGATATTTAGCATCTACAACATAGCGTTACAACAACGTAATTTACTCTACTAGTATACATACTACTAAAATAAATAAACAATGACAATGAACACGAATCACAATAAAAACATCTACTACAATAAAAGGTAGCAATTGCATCGAACCATCAAAAGATTGGGTACTTATATCCATAAAATCGTGAACGTTGAATTCTATTATATAAACACATATTCCCAAAAGCATTTCTCCGAATTCTGGTACTTAAAAAAAGTATATTTACAGTTATTTACTTGCAGTAAATATACTTTGTTATATTTTAAAATTTATTATTATGAGTTGTTTTTTTTTTAATTATCAAAGAATTCAAATATTTTTAGCATGGCGGAACTATACAAGGTGGAAGCACGGGACAGCTAAATTTTACTTTTTTATTTGATTTGATACATCAGTATCGATTTTGACATGGAACTTACAAAAACAAAGTACATGGAATTTATTTATGTTTGTAGGTATGATTTTTAGTCACCAAAACATTTATCTAAATATAAAAAGTTAACATTTTTTACAAAAGTCAAATAGAAATTTAATAATTTTTATAGCAGGTATTGTAAAAACTGATGTTTGTGTGTGTATATGTGTATGTGCTGTGTGTTCATTTAGAGCCGAGGGTGGTTTTTACTGATCGATTTGCGTTCAGACGTTGTCCTTTTCCTTGTATGTGAAGGAACTTGCCGGTATTGTTGATGTTTGCTGGCGTCCTGTTTGTCCTATGTAACTGTGTTGGCATCCGTAGGTAGACTTGTATACGCCGTGGCTGCGCGATTGACCCTCTGAGTTAGTGTTAGCTCCTAGTTTTCACCCCATATATGTAATACTCCTATATTGCTAATAGAAATGCTCGCAATGTGTTTTGAATTCGAAATCAAAACAAGACAGCCTATAAAATTTTTGTGATTGTAGCAGCATAAGTGTGACAAGAAAAAATTTAAATTTAGGTACATTCGATTATTGAATACAAAAACAAAAACGTTTAAACAGCAATATATAGCCTTTTGTAGCAATATAGGAGTATTACATAAATCTTAGGTTTTTTCGGTAAATTTTTTAAGATTTATAATAATATTATGCAAGGCTAATTGACCTATTGCGTTGTCAGTGCAAATAAAACAAGTTTATTCACTGTTACAGCCCGACGTTTCGCTGGTTATCCTAACATTTTCGAAGGCGGAATCTATTTTCAATAACAAACAAAAATTTTTTTCTTTATATTATTAAAAAATATTAAATAAAAGTTAATAACTAGTACATATATGTATGTATAGAGTTAAAGAGTCAACAAATGTTTTAAACACACAGGTCAAGCAGCCCTGCATAATATTATAAAAGTATTATGTAAATGTTTCACCCTGATGATTGAAAATCGTTTCAATATACTTACATCAATTATCCACCCTGTCGGAAAAGCAACAAAACGAAATGAGTCAGTAAAAGTGTAACGCTTTTGCGTTGCGAGCAGGTTACAATACCCCGTATAGGCGTTGCCTGCTTTTTAGAATAGAACAAAATACATATTTGCAACCCTTGCGCCGCGTACAAAAAGCCTAACACTTTTTCCTGAAAAGGAAACGCTATAAATTTCAATAAAGTATTAAGAACATTTTTGATTACAATTATTCTTCTTTCAGTTACCACGATGTTGAAGAACATTATTTTTATTCACAGAAAATATTATAAAATTAGATATTAACAGCATATCCAGATAACATTATTCCTGGTGCAATCTCTTCTTCAACATATGATCCAGTTTCTTCAAACGATTTGGTGCCAGTATTTTCAAAGCCTTTTGGTGCTCGGCCCATAAATTTGTTTTGATTAGTCGGCGTATTGTTTGAATTGTTAAAATCATCTAAACGACCTCCCGTCTGTCGCAGTTTTGGTGCTTGGAAGTTTTCGTTGTTATTATTTGACAAGTAGTTATTAGACTCGTATACAGTTTTATCGGAGCGTGAAAAATTAGTCTTCCGTAACATAGCTTTAAAGTTAAACGGAGGATCTTCAGAACTCTAGCGAGCACATATGTAGTTACATGAAAAAAAAGTTTAAATGTAAATACTTCACATTACATACTTATGAGATATGGTTTGGCCAACCTACATCCTCATCATTCGAACGGCGTAAAATGTCCTTCAACTCCCACACAGGATCAGGAGATCGAAACGAAGAAGTCTGTTGGTAGTTTTGATTCAAACGATTCGGTTGGTTTTGCTTATGCTGCAGCATTCCCAATGGACTTTTATCATTACGGTTCATTAAATTTGTCGATGTCATAGTAGGAGGTGGTGGGGCCGAATAACCTTTAAAAGAATTCCGCCGAGAGCCTGTGCGGTTTTCCCACATTTGTGCAGAAGTATTTCTGTTGTTTTTATTCTGTTGATTATAGTTGTTGTATGCGTTCATATTCATTTGTACCTGATTCCTGATTGGAAAAAAAAATTTTTGTTACACAATTTATAAATATCCAGCAAGGAAAGACAATTAATATAAGTTGGTTTCCACGTAATAAAGGATGGTTTCTTTGTATGGCTAAGATAGAAACATAATCAAAGGTTCTTTGTATGGCTAAGATAGAAACATAATCAAAGGTGGTTATTTCTGCATTACATGCCAACTAACTATTGTTTAACTACCTTCAGTCGTAAAATAAGTTAGGCCATTACTAAAGACGATGTTTGATAACACTTTGGTGGGGCGTTGAAGAGCATTTCAAATTTGACAGCTAAGATAAAATTTACTTTATATATATAAGTTATAAGCGATGAGAGAACTTGAGAAACAATTTAGATATCCTGACCTAAAATTGATTGGTACTGAAAATGGGCGAAACGAACGATAATCTTACTAAGTTACTTATTTAATTGGCGCTTATCCGTTTAAGCGGTTATGACCGTCCAACAAGGCGCTACTCGTTAACTGACGCCAATTGGTCACACCAATTGAATTTAAATTGTTTTCACCTTGTAATTCCAGTGGAGAGAGGGCCGCCCTCTTCCTCTGCTTCCAATAAAAATACTTTTTTAGCCGGAGCATTATCTTTCATTCGCATAACATGGCTTAGCCAGCGCAGCCGCTGCGCTTCAGCTCGACGGACCATGTCTGCGGACTGATTTCTGCGCAAAAGCTCGTGCTGCTCATCATAAAATCTTTCGAAGAACTGCACTTTTTCATTTTCCCTAGAAATTGGAGGAACGGAAGCTACATGGTTTTTGCCGATTTCGAAAATTGCTCCTGAGGGAGGAACCCGGCTAGAAATTTTGTTTCAAACTGAAAAAACTTTAGGGGATGGCCTAGAAGGTTTAATGTGGTCATATTAATCGTTCCTGAGATGATCGGGCTAGTACCTTTATGGTGCTTTGTTACCGGAACGTACCGGATCTGTTTCCGGAAAAGGACTATCAACATCGATAACACTCCCCAAAACCTTCGGGGAGTATCTATATCGTTAATATAACAAAAACAACAACAAAATTTGATCATGCATTGCATTTCGACAAAAATAAGGGTACCTGTTCGTTTAGAGCTTAAGTTTATGAGTGATGTATATTTACACGTTTATTCAAGTTGTTATATGAACACACTTGCTAAGTATCTGTGTAAAATACTAGTATATTAGTTGCTTGGCATCTAAATAATTAACAAAAATGTCAATTGTTTTCTTTTAGTAGGAGAGCTGGTAAGCATTTTTGAGCAGGTATTTGAGGCACAATGAAAATTATGTACAACGCTTTTTTAATGGTATCTAAGTATAGAAATGCAGAACTGGCTAAGGGGTGGCGGGCTGAGACTGCCCTTGAATTTAACAAAAAAATTAATTTTTGCATTCTAAAAATGTTTTTGAGGCACTTTGAAAATTAGATATGTTAAAATTTAATATTTGAAAAATATAAAAAGAAATGAGCCAGATTATTAGGCTGGGTCTAAAACTTTGCCAGGTCGTTGCAAAATAATTTTTTTTTAATTGAAAAAATTTTTTTGAGGCACTTTGAAAATTAGATATGTTAAAACTTAATATTTGAAAAATATAAAAAGAAATAAGCCAGATTATTAGGCTGGGTCTAAAACTTTGCCAGGTCATTGCGAAATATATTTTTTTTTAATTGAAAAAATATTCTTGAGGCACTTTGGAAATTAAATATGTTAAAATTTTATATCTGAAAAATATAAAAAGAAATAAGCCAGATTATTAGGTTGGGTCTAAAACTTTGCCAGGTCATTGCAAACTATTTTTTTATTTTTAAATTGGAAAAAATATTCTTGAGGCACTTTGAAAATTTAATATGTTAAAATTTAATAGCTGAAACATATAAAAAGAAATAAGCCAGATTATTAGGCTGGGTCTAAAACTTTGCCAGGTCATTGCAAAATATTTTTTTATTTTTAAATTGGAAAAAATATTCTTGACGCACTTTGAAAATTAAATATGTTAAAATTTAATATTTTAAAAATATAAAAAGAAATAAGCCAGAATATTAGGTTGGGTCTAAAACTTTCCCAGGTTACTGCAAAATATTTTTTTTTTTATTGAAAAAATGGCGGTCACCGTTGTGTGATTGTAGCGTGCTCCGCCTACCACACCGTATGCCCTGGGTTCGCATCCCGGACAAAGCAACATCAAAAATTTTAGAAATAAGGTTTTTAAATTAAAAGAAAATTTTTCTAAGTGAGGTCGCCCCTCGGCAGTGTTTGTCAAGCGCTCCGGGTGTATTTCTGCCATGAAAAGCTCTCAGTGAAAACTCATCTGCCTTGCAGATGCCGTTCGGAGTCGGCATAAAACATGTAGGTCCCGTCCGGCCAATTTGTAAGGAAAATCAATACGAGCACGACGCAAATTGGAAGAGAAACTCGGTCTTAGATCTCTTCGAAGGTTATCGCGCCTTACATTTATTTCTTTTTATATTTTTCAAATATTAAATTTTAACTTATTTAATTTTCAAAGTGCCTCAAGAATATTTTTTCCAATTTAAAAAGAAAAAAATGTTTTGCAATGACCTGGCAAAGTTTTAGACCCAACCTAATAATCTGGCTTATTTCTTTTTATATTTTTCAGCTATTAAATTTTAACATCTTTAATTTTCAAAGTGCCTCAAGAATATTTTTTCCAATTTAAAAATAAAAAAATATTTTGCAATGACCTGGCAAAGTTTTAGACACAACCTAATAATCTGGCTTATTTCTTTTTATATTTTTCAGATATAAAATTTTAACATATTTAATTTTCAAATTGCCTCAAGAATATTTTTTCCAATTTAAAAATAAAAAAAATATTTTGCAATGACCTGGCAAAGTTTTAGACCCAACATAATAATCTGGCTTATTTCTTTTTATATTTTTCAACTATTAAATTTTAACATATTTAGTTTTCAAAGTGCCTCAAGAATATTTTTTCCAATTTAAAAATAAAAAAATATTTTGCAATAACCTGGCAAAGTTTTAGACCCAACCTAATAATCTGGCTTATTTCTTTTTATATTTTTCAGATATAAAATTTTAACATATTTAATTTCCAAAGTGCCTCAAGAATATTTTTTCAATTAAAAAAAAATATATTTCGCAATGACCTGGCAAAGTTTTAGACCCAGCCTAATAATCTGGCTTATTTCTTTTTATATTTTTCAAATATTAAAGTTTAACATATCTAATTTTCAAAGTGCATCAAAAACATTTTTTTAATTAAAAAAAAAATATTTTGCAATGACCTGGTAAAGTTTTAGACCCAGCCTTATAATATGGCTTAATTCTTTTTATATTTTTCAAATATTAAATTTTAACATATCTAATTTTCAAAGTGCCTCAAAAACATTTTTAGAATGCAAAAATTAATTTTTTTGTTAAATTCAAGGGCAGTCTCAGCCCCACCACCCCTTACCCAGTTCTTCATTTCCATACTTAGATACCATTAAAAAAGCGTTGTACATAATTTTCATTGTGCCTCAAATACCTGCTCAAAAATGCTTACCAGCTCTTAGACTATTTTATTTGTCGAAACTTCAAAATAATACTTCTCAGTGTGAGTGGACATTTAGCTAAACCTTCTGAGATTGATGAAATATGGATTTTATAATACCTACTGGTTCTTGATGCTGATCGTCCATTTCATTAAATATTCACGAATTTTTTAATGGCAATCGATGATCGATCAGATCTTCACGATATATCAGATACTGGAAAAGACTCACGATAAGATAATCGAACTGCGGCTTTAAATCAGCTTTGGAACGACCTCCACTGAGTTGGTAAAGGTAGGTGGAGGAAGATTTGATATCCTGGGTGTTTCAAGGGAAATGGCAAAATATAAGCAATGGCCAAAATCAGTTTAGCGGTTAATAGACACTTAATGATGATGATGATAAGGTATGTCGAAGAAGGAACGCTAAAACCGATTAAGCGCCCCTGCGGAGAGTCTATCATGACCAAATAGATACTAAATTAGACCTATCCAACGCTTCTACCCTTCAGTCGAAAGCCAAAGTACTCATACTAGTTGGTGTTTGAATATTTAATTTAATTAATTGGGTTATTCATACTAGTTAGTATTTGAAAAGTTGGTTGACAAGAATTTTGTCTGTCGGACTCTGCGAAATGCGGGAAAAAATTTTTCCCGGATATTTGCAATGTATACTTCAGCTAACAAGGCTAGATTTCGTAAAAAGCAAATGGCAAATAAACATAACCCATTATTAAGGCCAAGCCTTCTAGAAACACCTTGGGCATAAGTGCTACCTGACGCATGTTTTCTACTTGTCGTTTTTGCTTTTTTCATTCCAGAATAAGGAGGAATAGAAAAAACTTGAAACCCAGATAACCATAGCGAGTCTTTATCATTCCGTTAGCCAGTAGCGAAGACGTTGGAAACCGTTCTGCTTCCTTCATTTAAACGAAAGCCACCACCACCGCGATAAACGCCATAAACACCCAGACAAATTGCGGATTGAACCACCCAAACCTCCATCATGTCAAAAGCTTTTAACACATTCAACCACCGCACAGTCAACCACGCACCGGGGTGGCGTATGGCGGTGTTCTATCGCCGCTTCTGTGAAATTTATACTCTCTCTTACCCACCCTTCCAAACTAAAAACTTATCTATCAGTCTTTCTGTTTTTCACCTCGCGCATTCTGAAACTATTAATTAACAAAAATGTCAATTGTTTTTCTTTTATTTGTCGAAACTTCAAAATAATACTTCTCGGTGTGAGTAGGCATTTAGCTAAACCTTCTGAGATTGATGAAATAAGGATTTTATAATACCTACTGGTTCTTGATGCTGATCGTCGATTTCATGAAATATTCACGATAATTCAGATACTGGAAAAGACTTACGATAAGATAATCGAACTGCGACTTTAAAACAGCTTTGGAATGACCTCCACTGAGTTGCTGTTTCGAAGGAAATGGCAAAATATAAGCAATAGCAAAATCCGTTTAGCGGTTAATAGACGCTTAATGATGATGATGATAAGGTATGTAAGCCGAACAAGGAGCGCTAAAACCGATTAACCCTCTGCGACTGACGTGAATTAAGATTCCCTTTTCCACTGACGTGGTAGTCCACCAGACACCATTACGATAGCTTATATTTTCTCGTCTAATTTTGCAAACGTATTGAAAGCATTTCTGTTTTAAGTTCCAAGGTGCACGTTTTTATTTATTGTAATTTTTTTTTTATAACTCAAAAAGTCAATTCATTTTAAACGGTATTTATTTACATGGCTCAAATTGACCCTGAGAAATTTATTTCTATAAAAAAACAACAACAATATATTCCATATTATATTTTTTTTTTTTTCAACAAAACCTTTTACATATTTTAGTTTACATTAAAGTTCATTTATCTTTCAAAAAGAGAAAAATTCAGCGGTTAAATAAAAAGATATTTCATGTCAAACATGCCGATATGCATTTTATAGTTAGGCTTTCCAAAGCTTATACGCGGCTTTTTAAAGTCCCGGATGACGTTCTCTTAGAACAGTGAGTGCGATCATTAATGCCCGAGTAAGCCATCAGAACAAAATAAACTAGAAATATTAGATATCGAAACAACTTCACTGACGCGGACGCTAAAAAATTATGACTTTAATACTGAGATGGTTGTCTCCCAGACACCTACCTTAAGGTGACGCCAAAATATTGTGACTTAAATACTGAGATGGTCGTCTCCCAGACACCTACCTTAAACCTGACGTGGTAGACTCGTAGACACTTCTCCGCTCAGAACAACGCATGTGACCCTTTCAAATGCTTTCAACGCACTAACCACTGATGACATTATATGAAACTTTTATTCTCTCTCAATTCGTTTCCAGGAATGGGTCTTGAAGTTCATTTGATTGTAAACAAAAGTTCATTCGTTTCCAAGAATGGGTCTTGAAGTACATTCGATTGTAAACAAAAGTTCATTCGTTTCCAAGAACATCAGATGGCTATAGAGTTGCCTAAACTACCCAAATAAAAAAACTCCAAGAAATCCGTTCGGTTTCATTATTTTCAAAAAAATCAGCAAGTAATGTGATAAAAACTTATTAAAATTTATAAAAAAGGCAAAGTTTTGTAGAAATATTTTGTGGTAGATAGGTGAAAAAATATGAAATAATATATTTCGATTGCGTTGCTTTGCTTTGTTGCGCTGGCACCGCCATAAGATAACAATGAACGGCTAGTCCCTTTTTCACTTTGATGCGACCAAAATGGTTATGTACATACATATGTATATCCACATACAATAAAAAACGCGAAAAATTTATAAGAAGTTACGAAATTAGATCACTTGGTGAAGTATCTGCGTTGTCGTCCGCAAAAGGGTGTTAATTATACATGTTGCGTTAACCTATACGTATACCTACAATTTATCTCAGCTGTCAAAAGTGGAATGTTGCAACGCCCCACAAAAACCTGGCTTTTATGCATCCATTTACATCAATGCGAAGACTAAGAAGCTGAATTTTTCTCCAATCGAAATCTGCTATCAAAACCCGTTTCGTGTGCAGCCCTTCGATGAAAGGTGTTGTCACTGATAAATTTTCCACGGGTGAAAAATAGTTATTTTTTCTTCGGATTTGTAATCCTGACAAAAATTCGAGTTTTTGATATCCCATTTGACAATCTTGAGTAAGTTTTCAGTGAAAATTATAAATTAAACCTTTACCATGTAAAATACCCCAAAGTTATTCTGAAATGCCCAAATTTGATTTTGAGCATGATGGTATCTATGGCCAATATTATAAAAAATGCACATTTTCACTTGCTCTCAGAGAGCGAGAAGTTTCATATCATGTCATCAGTGACATTAACTTACGCATGAGTATGCAATATGAAGGTAAAGAGAGAGCGTGAGGAGAACTGTGTAAAATAACGGCGCAACATCTATTTTTCTGTTTATTGGTTCTGTGAGACTACCACGTCAGTCGCAGAGGGTTAAGCGCCCCTGCGGTGAGTCTGTCATGACCAAATATATACTAAATTAGACCTATCCAACGCTTCTACCCTTCAGTCGAAAGCCAAAGTACTCATACTAGTTGGTGTTTGATTATCTAATTTAATAAAATTTTATTGGGTTATTCATACTAGTTAGTATTTGAAAAGTTGGTTTGACAAGAATTTTGTCTGTTGGACTCTGTGAAATGCGGGAAAAAAATTTTCCCGGAAATTTGCAATGCATACCTCAGTTAACAAGGCTAGATGTCGTACAAATGAACGGGCAAAAAACATAACTCATTAAAAAGGCCAAGCCTTCTAGATCAAGAAAACACGTTGGGCATAAGAGCTACCTGACGCATGTTTTCTACTTGTCGTTTTTGCTTTTTTCATTCCAGAATAATGAGGAATAGAAAAAACTTGAAACCCAGATAATCATAGCGAATCGTTATGATTCCGTTAGCTAGTAGCGAAGACATTGGAAACCGTTCTGCTTCCTTCATTTAAACGAAAGTCACCACCACCGCGATAAACGCCATAAACACCCAGACAAATTGCGGACTGAACCACTCAGACCTCCATCATGTCAAAAGCTTTTAACACATTCAACCACCGCACAGTCAACCACGCACCGGGGTGGCGTAGGGCGGTGTTCTATCGCCGCTTCTGTGAAATTTATACTATCTCTTAACCACCCTTCCAAATTAAAAACTTATCTATCAGTCTTTCTGTTTTTCACCTCGCGAATTCTGAAACTATCTCCGACCATATCCACGGCCACTCGTTTGAAAACGTGGAACTAACATTCACGTCTATGGCGTTACGCTATCGACTGTCTCAGTCACCCACAGAATTTGAATCTAACTGAAGTACACAGCCGCAAACTCTAACTCGCTGCAGGCAGCACAACTTACAAAGCCTTCTAATTAGAGGTTTACGCCGATCCCTTTATCGGCGGCGGCGGAGTGGACGACGCGCCGGCGTACGCCGGGGTTCCTACTTTAAAAGGCTGGATTTTTCTATTTAAAAAAAAATAATATTAAGGAAAGGTTTTGTTTGTATGAATTTAAGGAAATCAACGTTTTGGCCATTCGGAAAGATCTGGGGTTTTTGACTCAAAATCTCGCAGATCGTTCAAAAACTTTCAGGAGTAGTTCCTTGCGGAGGGATTGTCCCTCGTTCACTTACTCTAGAGAGGCTTCGAACCTAACCCCGGTCTTTGGAGTTGGTACTGCTGCGTATGCTGAAAAGAAATAGAGATGCATAAAATGGTCACACTTTTGTCTGTATATCTCGTGCAAAACGTAGTTTCACCTGGGGTTAACTCCTAATTGTCGAGAACAAAATTTCTTTAAATTTACACTAGCACAACACTTTGTCCGCATTATCTGGAAGTCTCCCATCTATAGTACTCTACGGTAGGACATAGATGTAACTATTCTAGATTGCATAGTCCAGAAGACAATTATAAACATTGTAAAATAGATTTAAGTTAGGCTTAGGAAACCCGTAATAAATAAATAAATAAATAAATAAATCATTTGTGGCTCCTTGGCGGTTACGCACAAAGGCGACTTACGGTTGCTATTAATGGTTTATTAGTACTCATGACTCTTGTGGCACAGGGCGGCTCCAGGTATTCGGCGGTTCTTAAGAGATACAATTCCCGATGTGCGCAGAGTAGCAATCCCGACCACCAGTCGCTACCACGCCTCCTGACCCTCACACTATATGCATGCACAGAAGCTATAGGACTGCGACTTCGACCACCACCCTAAGCCAAGGTGTTGGGGTACCCGTGCCGATGGCTGAATGGCCAGCGGGTGGATATTGAGTAGCTGATCTCGAATGGTCCCCTCCGATGCCCGGGCGAGGTCGGAGGTATAAGTGCCTACTCTACGCATGCCGTCTCTGTGACCAACCCTTTCCGTGTATACACGTGGGACCAAAACATGAACTTTTTCACAAACAAAAACAAACCAAAAAAAAAAAAGAAACCAAAGATAGAGACGACAACATGATGAAGACTCCAACGACAACGACGTCACAGACTGAAACAAGGACGGACTCTAGGACGGGGGTAGGGGACGGGAAAACCGACGGACCTAGACTTGGAGAGGGGAACTCTTCGGATGTGGGGTTCCTAACTTCAGGTCAAAAGACTGACGCAACACGTGGCGGGAAAAGTACTTTAGGCAACGGTACTCCGCCACGCAATCAAGAATTTTCGACCGCTGCTAGGAAGTAGAGGGAAACAGCAAATAAGGCACGGTCCAAGGCATTACTTGGGAGAAAGCGGTATCAGCTGGCTCTGTCTGTCCTGGATAATATAGAGCGGGACAGAGCAAATGGTACCGTCCATACCAAGGATGAGGAGGACCGTTTTACCTTCCAAGCGGTGGTGGACGAGTACAGGGAGTACTTGGAAAACGAGAGCAGGACCACCGCATTTAAAAGGAACTTGTCTCTGGAAGAAGGCTCAAGCACCTCAAAGAGGAACTGGTCTCTGAAAGAGGCCCCTAGTACCTCCAAGAGGAGCAAAATTTCTGGTGGTAGTGCCCCTATATCAGCCGGAGCGCTGGGAGGTGCCAAAACTTTCTCAGAAATGGTTCGGAGTGACCTAGAAGTTGCGTTGTGCATGCGACCACCAAGAGCGCCAAGCCCGTCAGAGGCAAGACTGTCTCAGATGGTCATTCACTTTGTCATGGCCAACCCGGAGGGTAATCTCCCCTCCTTCGACTCGGCGGAGGTTGTTCGCGGTTACCGGGTGTTTAAATGCGAGGACCAGCAGTCCAAGGACTTCTTGCAGAAGGTGTGCTGGCCCTAGGGGAGGTCTGGGAGGGCTCAAGGATTAAGCTTATCCCGGCCGCCGATATTCCAAAAACCCCCGAGCTCGGGTATGGATCCCGAGATTGAAAATAGACAGCGGGACGCTGTTGAAGCGATGTGCCCATGTATGAATGGCTGGTCATCAAAGCAGGGGAATTGCGGCGGAACATCCTCTCTTTTGTGCTCCTCATATCAGACGACAGCATTACTCCGCTTGAAAATGCGGACGTCACCCTCCGTTTTGGCGTGCGGCGCGCCAAGGTGAAAATCCTCGGGGTGAATCACTTTTCCATTATATTATTAATACTGACCTAGTAGTACGCAATCGGGGAAACACACCAACTTTGTATTTCCACCCACGGAAGGGTCGGAGGAGGTGTTGGATGTCACGCTACTAAGCGGTAACAGCAATATTCGGGTAGACAGCTGGAGGGTATCGGATAGTCAGTCGTCTTCTGACCACAGGATGATACTATTCAATATCTGCCTTAATGTTCAAATTCCTATTCCCTTTCGTAATCCAAAGATGACCAATTGGCGAAGGTTCGTCAAAGTGGTAGGAAATAAGCTAGGTAGGCATTCGGCACAGGAAATTGCATCAGTGGGGGACCTTGCTACTAACAGTAGCAAGCTGGAGAAGGTCTTAGGGTCTGCCTTCCGGATAGCTTGTTTAACTAGTTTTAGTAGAAAGGTATACCCCCACTGGTAGAATACCAACCTTTTTAAGCTCAGGAAATAGACTCGCAAATTATTCAACCTGAGCCGGTTAAATGGAAACTGGGAACCTAAAGATAGCCTCAGATGCTACAAAAAAGCTATACAGAAAGCAAAGACGGAATGCTGGAAAGAATTTTGCTCTTCTATCGAGTTCATCAAAGAATCTTCGGGAATTGGTAAAATTCTCTCGAAGGAAAAATCCTGCCCATCCTTCTTGAGGAAAGAAGATGGATCATGGACAGGGAGCTCCGCAGAAACAGTGGAGCTGCTGGTAAAAACTCACTTTCCAGGCTGTAGTTCCAGCCAAATGGAACCGAGGGAGTATACAGGGGTAATACTCTCCCTCCTGTTAATAAATGAACTTATAACGGAAAAAAAGATTGAATGGGCTATCAACAGTTTTTCGTCATACAAATCCCCAGGGTCGGATGGTATTTTCCCAGCAATGCTACAAAAAACTCGCTCTCTGTTAATACCCTGGATGGAACGCATCTTTAAAGCCTGCATTCGACTTAATCATGTGCCCCTGAATTGCAGTTGGACCAGGGTGGTCTTCATTCAAAAGGTCAATAAGAGGGGAAATGAAAAGTGTAAGGATTTCAGACCCATCAGTCTTTCGTCATTTTAGAACTTGACGTCCACATTCGCGGTAGGTTGGATACCTCGGGGCCGCTCAACAGAGACCGCTTTACATGAAGTGGTCCACAAGGTAGAGTCGTCCTACGAAAACAAACAATTTACCCGGCTGCATTCTGGGACATAGAGGAAGCTTTCAATAATGTCCGGTTGGAAGCAATAGAAGGCGCCCTTCATGTACTCGGTATAGGGGACCCTATCGTAAACTGTATAGGGACGGCTCTGCGGTTCAGAATGATAAGCGCTAAACTGGGGGCTAGTGAGGTCACGGTACATCCGTGGAAAGGGACCCCTCAGGGCGGGGTCTTATCACCACTGCTCTGGCTTTGCGTTTATAGACAACATACTTCGTCAACTCAACCGGGATGGGGTGAAAGTGGTGGCCTACGCGGATGACGTAGTAATACTGGTATCTGGTCTGTGTCCCAATATGATTAGTGGGATCATGCAGGGATTACCGAGGAAGTTGAGGAGTTGGGCGGAGACCGCCGGACTAAGCGTTAACCCCTCAAAGACAGAACTAGTGCTCTTTACCACTAGGACGAAAATCCCATGTTTTAATCTTCCAACTCTTGATGGCCAATAGTTGAGTCTTTCTGATAGGGCCAAATACCTAGGAGTCTTTTTAACACCTAAGCTGAACTGGAGGCTTAACACAGAGCACAGAGTTAAACAAGCCTACGGGGCTATGTATGCCTGCAAAGTAATGCTAGGTAAAAAGTGGGGTCTGAGACCAGACCTCATGGTATGGATATATAAGGCAGTTATTCGACAAATTCTAACATACGGGGCACTCGTATGGTGTAAGGGGGTATAAGTGAAATACATAACTAACATACTAGAGAAAGTTCAGCGATCTGCCTGCGGAGCGATCACGGAGACAATAAGGTCGTGCCCCTCGGAAGCTTTAAACGTGAAATTCAATATTCCACCTGGAAGATCTCTTTATCAAAGAACGGCATCTCAAGGGGCCCTAAGGCTTCGGGAGTTGGGCCTTTGGAGGGAGCGTACATACGGGCACGGCCGTATCCTGCTCAATATTAACGACTCCCGCGTCTTGCCAAAAACGGATTACATATTTCCAAGGACAGTCTTCGACACAAACTACAAAATTCTCTTCCCCAGAAGGAAAGATTGGAAAGACGGGGGATCACTCAGAGATTTGACATCTCGGTTTTCACGGATGGATCTAAAATGGCTTGCGGAGTGGGCGCGGGAGTATTTGCTGTTCCGCCCACGTCCTTATGTATCCGGCTTCCCGATTCGGCAAGCGTGTTTCAAGCTGAGATTTTCGCTATCCAAGAGGCGTGTACAGCGTTAATGGATAACAATGATAATGGTAACAGGGTAGCCATTTTCTCCGATAACCAGGCGGCTCTTGGGGCCCTCGGTTCAGAGACGATATCATCAAACCTGGTTGGGCAGTGTAGGGCGAGCGCCATGGCGAGCCGGCAGATCGTTAACCCTGATATGGGTGCCGGGGCATCGAAACATACAGGGTAACGAGATGGCGGATGAGATGGCATGGCGTGGAGCGGCTCTTGATGTTTCAGGGGCGAAGGAGGTCCTTGCACCCCTCGGACACATCAAGGGTCGCATCTTCCATCACTGGTTGAGTGAGGCCAACAATAGGTGGAATCGGTTGCGGTCCTGTAGAGTTTCCAAGAGCATGTGACCATTATATAACGAAAAATGATCTATAGCTGTTCTTACGACGAACAGAAGGGATATATCCAGAGTAGTTGCGGCGCTCACGGAGCATTGGACAATTGGGGTACATGCGCCACGGATGGGACTGGAACACAATACCTCCTGTCGCAGCTGTAAGCGTCCGGAGGCGGAGGAAACGGTTGAGCATCTGCTGTGCGAATGCCCAGCACACTGTCGAAGCAGAATAAAGTTTCTTGGAAAGCCCTTTTTCGCAAGCCTCCCAGAACTCAAGGATGTTGGGCCGGGAGAGCTTCTCAAACTTATAAACTCCACGGGATGGATATGGGGGACGGATTTCCCTGAGGCGCTTAAAAATATTTATTAGTCTTCTTACAACACATTTTCATTGGTTAACTCATGAGTTGTGGTATCAAAACGACGCATGAGCGCTAATTGGAGTCAATTGGGACTCGCCACTAGAACCTACTAAACGATTTTGCATCTCTGAATTAGCTTATTCTTTCAGCCAAACGCAATATAAAATTAAAAAAAAAATCGGCACCTTTTTTGGGTAATTTGCTTTTTTTAACAACTTCAGGACAATTTGCAAAATGTTTGCTTTGGGTCATTTTATTTGAACTTATTGTTTATTATTAATTTTTTGAAAAAAAAATATGCAAAGTGAGCATATAAATGTATTGTATATCTTTTCTTTTAGTGTTTTGTTTTAATAACTTGGTGAATTGGGTGATGCAATGTCCGTGTTAAGCTGACATCGAAAGCGTCTGTTTTTTTAAATAACTTTTGAACATTCGGTGGCGGCGTGCGAAAAACGACAAAAATCGGTGGCGTATATCTCTACTTCTTATGACCCCGTAACATCACCTACATAGTGGGGCAAAAGAGCTCAACTTAAAGGAGCATTATGAAATGCCAAATAGACAGTTTTCGCGGATTTGTCGCAAAGCGGGGAATTCCAGCAAACAACTGCTTAATATAACTCCACCTCCCTTAGGGATAAGGAAATATCTTCTAAGCACATCATTTCGTTTCGTTTATTAACGTTAAGAACGTAAAATTAACGTTAATTTGACGTTCTTAATGTTAATAAACGAAACGAAATGACTTTGTTTCGTTTATTAACGTTGATTATCGTAACGAAATGATATCGGTTCGTTGGTTAAGCATGCCTGCATTAAACTAACTAGTATGTAACTTGGTATGACGTTGGCGTATACAATAACTAATATGCCATCTGATATAATGCTGGCGCAGAGGCTGACTAGTGTGTTAATGGGTATGACCCTGATGTATATACTGACGAGTATTCGATCTGGAACGATTTTGGTGTACATAATGAGTAGTTTGTCAACACATATGATGCTGATCCAGAGCCTGGCTATTGATATTTTGTAGGACATTGCCGTGTTAAAAATACCAGTTGCTAATATGGAAAAAAGACAGAACTCAATCTAGTTGAAATTTTTGGTAACCAGTATTCTTCTAGAATACAACTAGTTGGTTTAACTGCAGGGACATTGTGAGTACTATGTATGTACATACTGTGAGTACATACTGTTAAGTAAATCTTTGGCCCTTACATTTGTTGACAACAGTTCTCTTATTTGTTAAACGGTTTTATTTAGCTTGACTTGACAGGCTGGCTGACACCAATTTTGTAATTGAAATTTAAGTAACTTCTCGATAAGCTACAAGCTTGAAACTTGGAATATAGTTCAGAACCCGATGACAATGCAATAATAAGAAAAAAACTCCGATAACTGGCGCATGGATCGAAATATTTCAAAAAATCGTATTTATGGTCCGATTTGGTTCATATTTGGAACACATAATACATACAAGATAGAAAGAGACCTATGAAAAAAATCGCCGCTAGGTGGCGCAAGGATCAATATATTCAAAAAAATCGTATTTGTCGTCCGATTTGGCTCATATTTGGAACACATAATACATACAAGAATAGAAACCGGCCTGTGAAAAAATCGCCGCTAGGTAGCGCAATGATCGAGATATTCAAAAAAATCGTATTTGTGGTCCGATTTGGTCCATTTTATAACATATAATACATACATGAATAGAAAGCGACCTATGACGTCCGATTTGGCTCATATTTGGAACAAATATTACATACAGTCCGGTAGAAGTGACGTCAAAATATCTTGGAGTTTGAGGAGGGACAAGCATACGTGGCGCAGAGTCGAGTATAGTCTTTGGAAGGATTATGTATTGAGGACTTTTGATAATGAGTCACTAAATGAACTAAATAGAATGCGAAATAATAGGCAATTAAGTAAAAACTAAAAACTTGAAAATAAAATAATTAAAAAAAATTCTTTAAGTTAAATTATTTTATTATACTTGCATGAAGTAATAATAATACTAATAGCTAGAAAATAATTGGGTAGGTCCTAGGTACTAGTCATCACACTCCTCATCAATCTAGGGCTTTGATCAGACAATTAAATAAAAGCGTTGGGCGCTTGAAATTTCTAAAAATTTAAGGCGTAGCATAACCTTATTAAGGTTTAGTTGGTCTTATATATGACTATCAATATTGCTATATACTGCAAAGCTTTCTTAAATTCAAGAATTGTGTATCGGTCAGAGCATGCAAGTGAAGTGAGAGCATCTTTACTGAGATAGGTGACGGCTCGGGTAAAATTTTTTGTTGCTTGTGTCTACAACCCAAATAGGTCCAATAACCTGGGAGTCCTATTTGAGAAATTGGAGGATTTTTCTATTCATTATGAGCAAGTGATTATATGCGGGGATTTTAATATAGATATTCTTAATAATAACTCCCGTAGCAAGTCTCTTATATATAACTTTATGACGTGTGATTTAAATATTATAAATACATTAGCAACCCGTTTTGCTACTAACAGTAAGCCTAGCTTGCTGCGTTAGCAATGTCAATTACGTAAATTATTTTGACCAACTCTACAAGGAAGGTATATCTGATCATGAAACCCTGTCCGGCTTTGAAATAACGTATAGGTTTACATCATCTTGAAATTAATAAAAAAAATTGAGATCTTTAAATTAATAAAAAACAAGTAAGGAAGGTTAAGTTCGGATGTAACCGAACATTAAATACTCAGTTGAGAGCTATGGTGACAACATAAGGGAAATAACCATGTAGGAAAATTAACCGAGGGAAACCCTGGAATGTGTTTGTATGACTTGCGTATCAAATGAAAGGCATTAAAGAGTATTTTATGAGGGAGTGGGCCATAGTTCTATAGGTGGACGCCATTTAGGGATATAGCCATAAAGGTGGATCAAGGTTGACTCTAGAATGCGTTTGTACGATATGGGTATCAAATGAAAGGTGTTAATGAGTATTTTAAAAGGGAGTAATCCTTAGTTCCATAGGTGGACGCCGTTTCAAGATATCGCCATAAAGGTGGACCAGGGGTGACCCTAGAATTTGTTTGTACAATATGGGCATCAAACGAATGGTGTTAATGAGTCTTTTAAAAGGGAGTGGGCCTTAGTTCTATAGGTGGATGCCGTTTCGAAATATCGCCAGGGGTGACTCTAGAATATGTTTGTACGATATGGGTATCAAATTTTAAGGTATTAATGAGGGTTTTAAAAGGGAGTGGTGGTTGTTGTATAGGTGGCGTCTTTTCGAGATATCGCCATAAAGGTGGATCAGGGGTGACTCTAGAATGAGTTTGTACGATATGGGTATCAAATGAAAGGTGTTAATGAGTATTTGAAAAGGGAGTAATCCTTAGTTCCATAGGTGGACACCGTTTCGAGATATCGCCATAAAGGTGGACCAGGGGTGACCCTAGAATTTGTTTGTACAATATGGGTATCAAAAGAAAGGTGTTAATGAGTATTTTAAAAGGGACTAATCCTTAGTTCCATAGGTGGACGCCGTTTCGAGATATCGCCATAAAGGTGGGCCAGGGGTGACTCTAGAATTCGTTTGTGCAATATGGGTATCAAACGATAGGAGTTAATGAGTATTTTAAAAGGGAGTGTGCCTTATTTCTATAGGTGGACGCCTTTTCGAGGTATCGCAATAAAGGTGGACCAGGGGTGACTCTAGACTTTGTTTGTGCGATATGGGTATCAAATGAAAGGTGTTAATGAGTATTTTTAAAAGGGAGTGGGCCTTCGTTCTATAGATGTTCGCCTTTTCGAGATATCGCCATAAAGGTGGACCAGGGGTGACTTTAGAATATGTTTGTACGATATGGGTACCAATTGAAAGGTGTTAATAAGTATTTTAAAAGGGCGTGGGGCTTAGTTATATAGGTGGACGCCTTTTCGAGATATCGCCATAAAGGTGGACCAGGGTGACTCTAGAATGAGTTTGTACGATATGGGTATCAAATTAAGGGCATTAATGAGAGTTTTAAACGGGAGTGGTGGTAGTTGTATATGTGAAGGCGTTTTCCAGATATCGACCAAAATGTGGACCAGGGTGACCCAGAACATTATCTGTTGGATACCGCTAATTTATTATATATGTAATACCTGCCAAGACTTTAAGGGTTTTTTATTTCGCCCTGCAGAACTTTTTCATTTTCTTCTACTTAATATGGTAGGTGTCACAACCATTTTATAAAGTTTTTTCTGAAGTTATATTTCGCGTCAATAAAACAATCCAATTACCTTACCATGTTTCATCCCTTTTTTCGTATTTGGTATAGAATTATGGCATTTTTTTCATTTTTCGTAATTTTCGATATCGAAAAAGTGGGCGTGGTCATAGTCGGATATCGTTCATTTTTCATACCAAGATAAAGTGAGTTAAAGTAAACACGTGAACTAAGTTCATTAAAGATATGTAGATTTTTGCTCAAGTTATCGTGTTAACGGCCATGCGGAAGGACAGACGGACGACTGTGTATAAAAACTGGGCATGGCATCAACCGATTCCACCCATTTTCACAGAAAATAGTTAACGTCATAAAATCTATGCCCCTACCAAATTTCAAAAGGATTGGTTAATTTTTGTTCGACTTATGGCGTTAAAAGTATCCTAGACAAATTAAATGAAAAAGGGCGGAGCCACGCCCATTTTGAAAATTTCTTTTATTTTTGTATTTTGTTGCACCACATCATTACTGGAGTTGAATGTTGACATAATTTACTTATATACTGTAAAGATATTAAATTTTTTGTTAAAATTTTACTTTAAAAAAATTTTTTTTTAAAAGTGGGCGTGGTCCTTCTCCGATTTTGCTAATTTTTATTAAGCGTACATATAGTAATAGGAGTAACGTTCCTGCCAAATTTCATCATGATATCTTCAACGACTGCCAAATTACAGCTTGCAAATTTTTAAATTACCATCTTTTAAAAGTGGGCGGTGCCACGCCCATTGTCCAAAATTTTACTAATTTTCTATTCTGCGTCATAAGTTCAACTCATCTACCAAGTTTCGTCGCTTTATCTGTCTTTTGTAATGAATTATCGCACTTTTTCGGTTTTTCGAAATTTTCGATATCGAAAAAGTGGGCGTGGTTATAGCCCGATATCGTTCATTTTAAATAGCGATGTGAGATGAGTGCTCAGGAACCTACATACCAAATTTCATCAAGATACCTCAGAATTTACTCATGTTATCGTGTTAACGGACAGACGGACGGACGGACGGACATGGCTCAATCAAATTTTTTTTTCGATCCTGATTATTTTCATATATGGAAGTCTATATCTATCTCGATTCCTTTATATATGTACAACCAACCGTTATCCAATCAAACTTAATATACTCTGTGAGCTCTGCTCAACTGAGTATAAAAACGGGAGAGCTTACGGGGTGTGGAAGCGATGTCAGAATGATTACCACTGGGTAGCCTACCGTCTCTTACGGAACCAAACCAACCTATGCATCCGAAATGCTAAGGTAGCTTACTTCAGCACTAAATTTGATGCCAAAATTCCTTCCAAAATTCTATGGAAAAACTTCGCTCTTTCGGAATATTTAAAAATGATCATCTTCAATGCAACCCTATGTTTTGAAAGCACATTTCTTGTGTGATCATACAAACCATAGTACACCTAATAATAATGTCAATAAAGATAACGAAGATGTGATCGCGGCAAAGAGTAGGCTGAAAACCAATATTTTTGATTTCACAGTAGTAACAGAGGGTGATGCGGTGGCAAAGTTTGGATGTTTGGATGTTTGTCCAGACGTTTGACTTGTTACTCAATCACGCAAGAACGGCTGGACGGATTTGGATGAAATTTGGCACACATATAGCCAATAGTCTAGAAGGATCTACTAGCTATATATTTTTCAAAAGGGGGGAGGCCCCGCCCCCTACGAATTATTATATTTTTTAGTCTTTGCGACTGAATCACGCCAGAACGGCTACACGGATTTTGACGAAATTTGGGAACATGGAAAGAGGGGTGGGGGTTCCACGAACCCTTCGAGCAATTACTTTTTAATAATTTTTACACATTATAACTTTACGTATACTGACCTTCACCAATTTCACAGACTCAATGGGTCAAATAAGTCGAGGGCTTACAAAGTGACACCCTCCGCCCCCCCCCTTTCTACCCCTCTGGTGTAAAATCTATAAATTGTCATAACCCAATATAAATTTTCTCCTAAATCAATAGTTTTTGGTCTCTGGCATATACAGATCGAGATCTAAACGAGCAGCGGTACTTCTCCTCCCGCCATCCACCATCCATCAATTGTTTTTATTAGCACGCTTTTATTAGCTTTACCTGTATGTTTCTTTGTAACTCTTCATTTGCTCCAACGCGCCTGCTGCCTTATTAAAATTAGCTTCGCCTTATTTGTAATCCGGTTGGGGTGATATCGAGACCCTTCCGGGAGCATTTTTGGAAGTTTTTCGGGATCCGTCCGGGATCCCGCCGGGGTCATTTCGGGATTTTTTCGGTATTATTTCGGGATAATTTTGGGACCCTTCCGGGATCATTTCTGTATAGTTTTCGGGATCCGTCCGGGATCCCGTCGGGGTTATTTTGGGATATTTTCGGGACTATTCCGGGATCATTTCGGAACTTTTTCGCGAACATTTAGGGACCTTTCCAGCAACATTTCTGGATGGGTTTCGGGATCCGTTCGGCATTCAGTCGGGGTATTTTCGGGATCATTTGCGTACCTTTGAGAGATAAATTCTTGATGGTTTCCGGGATCATTACGGGACTTTTTCGGGGTCATTTTGGGTCCCTTCCGCCATCATTTCTGGATGGTTTTCGGGATCCGTCCGGGAACCCGTCGGGGTCATTTCGCGACTTTTTCGGGATCATTTGGGGTCCCTTCCGGCATCATTTCTGGATAGTTTTCGGGATCCTTTCGGGGTCCCGTCAGGGTCATTTCGGGATCATTTAACGATGGATTTCGGGATTCGTCCGGGAACTCGTCAGGGTAATTTCTGGACTTTTCCGAGACTATTGCGGGATCATTTTGGGACCTTCCCAAGATCATTTCTGGATGGATTTCGAGATCTGTCCGGGATGCCGTCAGGGTCATTTTGGGACTATTAGGTGATCATTTGAGGACCTTTCCGGCATCACTTCTTGATGGTTTTCGGTATCCATTCAGGATCCCGTCGGAATCATTGCGGGACTTTTTCGGGATCATTTGGGGTCCCTCCCAAGATAATTTCTGGATGGATTTCGGGATCTGTCCGGGATCCCGTCAGGGTCATTTAGGGATGCTTTCGAGATCCCGTCAGGGTTATTTCGGGACTTCTTCGGGACTATATCGGGATCATTTCTCGATGGTTTACGGGATCCGTCCAGGATCCCTTAAGGGTCATTTCGGGACTATTAGGTGATCATTTGAGGACCTTTCCGGCATCACTTCTGGATGATTTTGGTATCCGTTCGGTATCCCGTAGGAATCATTGCGGGACTTTTTCGGAATCATTTGGGATCCCTTCCGGCATCATTTCTGGATGGTTTTCGGGATTTGTCCGGGACCCCTTCGGGATTATTTCGGGACCTTTTCGGGGCTAATACGGGATCATTTGGGGATCCTCTAGGGGTCGTTTCGTGACTTTTTCTGTATTATTTCGGGATCATTTGGGGACCATTCCGGCAAAATTTCTTGATGGTTTGCCGGACCCATCAGGGTCATTTCGGGACCATTTTGGGATCATTTGGAGACCCTTCCGAGATCATTTCTGGATCCGTCCTGGATGCCGTAGGAGCCATTTCGGGGTTTTTGTTACTTTTCCGGGATAGTTTTTGGACCCTTCCGGGATCATTTCTGGATCTGTGCGGGATCCCATCTGGATCATTTCCGGACTATATCGGGATAATTTTGGGATCCTTCCGGAATCATTTCTATATGGTTTTCGCGATCCGTCGTGGATCCCCTCCGAGCCATTTCGGAACTTTTTCTGGAGTATGTCGGGATAATTTAGGGACCCTTCCTGGATATTTTCTGGATGGTTTTCGGGATCCGCTCGGGAGCCCATCAGGGTCATTTCGGAACCTTTTCGGGATCATTTTGGAACACCTTCAGGGATCATTTCTGTGTGGTTCTCTGGTTACGTCTAGAATCGTGTCGTTGTCATTTCGGGTTTTTTTGGGACTATTCCGGGAACTTTTGGAGACCCTTCCGGGGCATTTCTGGATGGTTTTCGGGATCCGTCCGCGATAGCGTGGGGTCATTTCGTAGCTTTTTCTGGATAATTTCGGGATCATTTGGGATCCTATCAGGTTATCATCTCATTTAGTTCTTTTTTTTACTCAATTAGAAAAATAAAATGCATTAGACAGAAAACAAAATTTTAAACAGATAACTTGATAAGCAGGCTAACGCGAATAGCCCATGTATTTAAATTTCTCCTTGCGGACGGGGCCGCGGGTAGAGGCTAGTATATTATAAATGGGAAAGTTAGGATGTTTGGATGTTTAGATGTTTGGATGTTTACGTGTCCAGACGTTTGTCTTTGTGACTCAATCACGCAAGAATGGCTGGATGGATTTGGATGAAATTTGGCACACATGTAGCCAATAGTCTAGAAGGATCTACTAGCTATATGTTTTTGCAAATGGGGGAGGTCCCCGCCCCCTATGAACAGCTATAATTTAATTATTATATTTTTTCGTCTTTGTGACTGAATCACGCCAGAACGGCTACACGTATTTTGATGAAATTTGGGACACAGATAGACAATAGTTTACTGGCGAAATTTTTTTCGAAAATGTAAAGGGGTGGTCCCACGAACCTTTGGACAATTACTTTTTAATAATTTTATGCATTATAACTTGACGCTTACTGACCTTCAGCAATATTACAAACTCAATAAGTCAAATAAGTCGAGGGCTTACAAAGTGAGCAGTGACACCCAATGTCTCCTCACCTCGCCTTTCCCCTCTCCCCCTATGGTGCAAAATCTATAAATTGTTATAACTTAATATAAATTTTCTCTTAAATCAATAATTTTTGGTATTTGGCTCATACAGATCGAGATCTCAACAATTGTAACGACGAGTGGTGCTCTCCTTCTCCTCCTGCCATGACCTCTCCTTAAATTGTTTTTATAAGCAAGCTTTTATTGGCTTTACCTGTATGTTCGTTTGTAACTCTTCATTCGCTTCAAGGCGCCTGCTGCCTTATTAACATGGTTTTATAATTAGCTTCACCTTATGTGTAATCCCGTCAGGGTCATATCGAGACCCTTCCAGGATCATTTCTGGATAGTTTTCGGGATCCGTCCGGGATCCCGTCGGGGTTATTTTGGGACTTTTTCGGGACTATTCCGGGATCATTTCGGAATCATTTGGGGACACTTCTGACATCATTTCTGGATGGGGTTTAGGGATCCGTCAGGATCCCGTCGGGGTCAGTTCGGGATTTTTCGGGACTATCTATTTCGGGATCATTTGGGGATCCTTCCGGTATCATTTCTGGATGGTTTTCGGGATCCCGTTTGGATAATTTCGGGACTTTTTCCGGATAATTATGTGACCCTTCCGTCATCATTTCCGGATGATTTTGGCGATCCGTCGTGTTCATTTCGGAATTATTACGGGATCATTTCGGGATCCTTCCGGTATCATTGCTGGATGACATTCGGGATCCCGTCAGGATCATTTCCAGACGTTTTCGGGTTCATTTGGGAATCATTTCTGGATGGTTTTCGGGATCCGTCCGGCATACCGTCGGGGTAATTTCGGTACTTTTTCGGAACTATTTCAGGATCATTTCGGGACTATTCCGGGATCATTTCGGAATCATTTGGGGACCCTTCTGACATCATTTCGGGAATTTTTCGGGACTATTTCGTGATCATTTTGGGACCCTTACGGGATCATTTCTCGAAACTATATCGGGATCATTTGGGGACCCTTCCGGGATCCTTCCTGGATGGTTTACGGAATCCCGTCGGGTCATTTCGTAGCTTTTTCTGTGAGCCTGCCGACATCAGTTCAGGATGGTTTTCGGGATTAATCTGGGATTCCGTCAGGGTCATTTCGGGACTTTTTCGGTACTACATCGGGATCATTTGGGGACCCTTCCGGGATCATTTAAGTACTCTTGGAAACCGGTAGTTCAGCACACATGCCTTCTTAATTTATGAGCTTTTATGGCCATGGATTTGCTGCAAATTACTCGTAATTAAAATTTTGTATGTTTTATCGTACTATTTTAGATTTTTTTAAATAAATCGCGTAACGAAATGTTATAACTATAATTACTCCATTTTTTTATATTTTAACCAGCTAAATACCCGAAAAAATAACACTGTTTTCACCAAAAAAATTCTCCTTGGTTTTAGCTAATTTTAGTTACATTCCCTTGTTCTGTGAATAGTAATTCCTTCACCCCTGTCATATCAATTAATTTAACTTAAAAACTAAATTTATTTTTTTTTTAATTCGAAAAAAAAAAACTTTATTGCACTATTCACGCAAGCGTGCCTTTCAGGTTATCAGCTCATTCAGTTATTTTTTTGCTCTATTATAAAAATAAAATACATTTACAAAAATTATTTTTAAATAGATAACATGATAAGCAGTAGAGATATACGCCGCCGATAAACATAGCCGCCGCCGCGTTACTTTCTGTTATATTCTACTTATTTTCTACTCGTTTATGACTGTTTAGGCCATTTATTTTTCATGTCGAAAATTGGTCGGATATGGTCGAAAGTGGTATCAAAGAATGCTCATCACTGCCAGTTATAAGAAACTAATTGCGAAATTTCCCTCACTAGGGTAGGCACCTTGTCGTTGGTGTGAGGGCTTAGCCGAACTCCATAGCGCCCGACTATGAGGCGGAGCTGTTTAGGTCTGACATCTACGCCGTTTCGCCTCATAGGTGGGCGGCGGGATGTCGGTGACCAAGAACTGCCAACCCCCTAATCCAGGGAGTTATGCGGACCGTGCCTATTGCACGATTTGCAGCCAGGGGATAAATTCGGCTGTATTCGAACGGAGCCTTCCCGATACCGGGCCACCCCGGGAAGTATTTATTGCCTTACCACAGTAAGGGGCGTTGCTGTGGCGGACGGTCCTTTCCCCGTATATAATACTGGATCGCTGAGCCCGCCTTGCCGGGCAGGTGGTCGTACGACCAAGATGAACGACTCATTACCTGATTGTAATAAGGACGATGTAAAGAGGAGGACTGAGTCGCAAGCCAAGGACGACGAATACGCATTAAGCGATTCGTCGGACTTGGGGAGCGAGAGTAGTGCTGATTCATTGAACTCCGTGTTGGAGAAGCACACAAATGAAAACGGAGTAGAAGAGTGGAGAAGGGTATGAAGCAGAGGAAGCAAAAGAGCTCTCTCGCAGTACCGTGCAGCACTAAGAATTGTACAACGCTTGGGAGCAGTCGTCGACCCAACAGAAGTGGAGATCGAGGGCTTGTACTGGGCCCATGAGGCGGTAGAAGTAGGTCGAAGGCAGTTCAAAAGGTTTGCTGAGAGAAACCCTCGGTTCTGCAACCGGTATGAGGAGGAAGAAGCGTCGAATGGCAGAATGAAGAGGCAACGTTCGGCGGAAGGCGACAAGCCTGTTTTCAAGAGGTAGAAAGGACCCAGCCCTAGAGCCGCGAGGCAGGGCAGTCGCATAGACAAGAAAAGCAGGCCCAAAGCTGTAAGACAGGGTCCCAATAGCGAGGTAGCAACTACCTCGAAAGCTGCGAGTCAGAGGGAAGTTCCAGCTACGGATGTAGGAGATAAGCGAAAGGGAGATAACGCTAAGACTCCGGCTTTCTCGGAGGTGCTAAAGCGAGTTAACGCTAAGACCCCGGCTTTCTTGGAGGTGCCAAAGGTAGATAACACTAAGACGATGGCTTTTCTCGAGAAGATGAGTGATGTGGCAAAGTAGTCACTGACTGTGGCGCTGGTTGATCGAAGCAGTAAGTATGGACAAATGACTACTGAAAGGTGTAGATCTGTGGAAAGGGAGCTTATTAGCTTAATGCTTGAGATGATGAGGGAAAAACCAAGTGAGCCCCTTCCAACCTTTGATTCGGTGGATGATATAATGGTGTGAAGATGATAGCGTGCGTTAGCTTGCTTGCGGTGGCTCGAGGATGTGGTTCCAAACCTCCAAAGGCAAGGCACGAACGCGCGGTTTGAGGTGGTGGATAAAGCGCAAATCCCCACGGTAACAAAAGTTAAGTAATGGATACCATGCGTGATGAAGTCGGAGGATACACTGCGACTTCTGCAGAATCAGAATCCTAACATACCGACACAGGATTGGAAGGTACTTACTGTATCTCGGCCTAGCGAGGAAGGTCAGTTCTACATCTTCCAAATAAACAAGCAGGCGCAGGATATTTTGTACACGCAGCTTGGAAAAATGTCCTTTTGCACTGGCAAAATTTACATGCGACTCAGGAAAAGAAGTCCTGAGGATAAAAACCCTAACACGCTAGAGGTGGGCGAAGTCGAAAAGGACCTCAAAATCCTAAGGGAAAAAAGACAGGTGGAGGTCCCCGACGTCACCACGAAGGTGTTATAAGAGGACCAACCGCCAAATGGTGCTGTGACTCGCACAGAGGAACACCCGTCACAACAGTTACGAGAGGATGAAAGGGGCCTCGAATACTGTAAACCAAAAGGGCAAGGGGAGGACGACATTTCACGACGAAGGTGCTTGAGGGGGACAAACAGCCTGTGAGCTTCTTTGTCGGCAGAATTATTCCAACAAATGATGGTTTCTAATGAAACGCTTTATCGCTGCCGAATCAAGGAAACACACTGTATAACTTTATATAAATATTTCTTGATTTTATTCGCGGATGAACCACAGTGTTTGCGATTTAGTTTTTACAAATTTATGATGAATGCGTGCGCTTGTCACGGCCGCTCGAACAAAGAACAAAGTAAGAAAGAGTATAAAACTCATTTTGACATTTATCATTGAATGACATGTGAATCGTGTCGCGAAGTAAAATGACTCTCATTGACTATTGTAAAAAGGCTAGTTAGTAAACCGCCACATACTCCCCCACCAGTGATCCACCGATCACGTTGAAAAAGTTACAAAACGATTGGGTTTTCTAATCAGTCTTCCTGATCGTGTTCTAACTTCTGTGGGTACACAGTTAACGTTATTGGATTTTTTGGCATGTTCAAATTTTTGACTAAGAGGTTCATTGTTTTCTTTAACATTATTTTTTACAATAAAATTTTTGGTATTCGTTTCATTATTATCCTTATATGATACAGCTGCTTTTAAACGGTCACATGATACATGTTACCAATCTTCCATTTACCCGAATGTCGAAATTTTTTTCTTTTCGTTTAACAACTTCAAATGGGCCATCATATGGCTGTTTAAATGGTGCTCTAACGGAATCATCACGTAGGAATACATGTGTGCAATTCGAAAGTTCTTTTTGAATGAAACAATGGTTCACAGAGTGATTCGAAGTGACAATGGTTTTGATTTGGTTCATGACGTTTTTTAGATTTTTAACAAAATCTGTCGAGAGATCAGTAGTTTTGTCATCGAGAAAATCGCCCGGCAATCTTAAAGTTGTGCCGTATAACAATTCAGCTGGACAAGCTTGTAAATCATTTTTAATTGTCGTTCTTAATGCGAGCATGATTAAAGGTAACACGTCATACCAAGTTTCGTTTTGATGACACATGATTGATGCCTTCAGAGTTCTATGGAAACGTTCCATCAAGCCGTTGGCTTGTGGATGATAGGGAGTGGTACGGATGTGTTTACAACCAAGAAGACGATTCAATTCTTTGAATACATTCGATTCGAATTGTCGACCTTGATCGGTTGTGACATATAATGGTACGCCATAGTGTGAAATCCATCCACGAATGAGTGCATTGGCTACCGTTTCAGCTGTCATGTTTTCGATGGGGATTGTAACTGGCCAGCGTGAGAAACGATCAATGCATGTTAAGCAATAACGGAATCCCTTGGATAACGGCAAAGGTCCAATGATATCAATATTTATGTGTTTGAAACGACCGTCAGGTGCATTGAAATTAGCTAAAGCAGTTTTGTTATATTTGTGAACTTTGCTTTTTTGGCAATTAACACATTCACTTGACCATTTAGAGACATCCGATTTGATGTTTGGCCATACATAACGTTCGGTTAATAAATTGACAGAAGCCCTTTTACCAGGATGCGAGATGTTGTGCACCAGATTGAAAATTCTCTTTCGCATGTTACCGACGATAAAGGGTCTGATTTGCTTAGAAGATGTGTCGCAATAAACGTGCAGATTAGAACCAGGAAGATAAATTGGGTATACTGACCTTCACCAATATTGAAAACAAAGTCAGCAGTAACACCCTCCGCCTCTTGTAACTCTTCATTTGCTTCAACGCGCCTGCTACTTTATTAATATGCTTTCATAATTAGCTTCACCTCATTTGTAATCCCGTCGGGGTCATTTCGGGACACTTCCGGAATCCTTTCTGGATGATTTTTGGGATTTGTCTGGGATCCTGTCATAGTCATTTCGTGGCTTTTACGAGATCATTTCTAGATGGTTTTTCGGGATCCCGTCAGGGTCATTACGGGACTTTTTCGGGATCATTTGTGAAACCTTCCGGCAAAATGTCTGTATGATCCGTCCGGGATCCCGTCACGGTAATTTCGGTACTTTTTCGGGATTATTTCGGAATCATTTGGGGACCCTTCTAGCATCATTTCTGGATGATTTTCGGGATCCCATCAGTGTCATTTCGGGACTTTTTCTTGGCAAATAGGGATCATTTGGGGACCCTTCCAGAATTATTTCTGGATGGTTTCGGGGATCCGTCCCGGATCCCGTCAGGGTAATTTCGGGATCATTTGGGTACCCTTGCGGCATCATTTCTGGATGACTTTCGGGATCACCTCAGAGTCATTTCTTGAATTTTTCTTTACTATTTCGGGATCATATGGATCCCGTCGGGTTCATTTAGAGACCCTTCCCGCATAATTTCTGGATGGTTTTCGTGGTCCGTCCGGGATCCCGCCAGGGTCATTTCGGGATCATTTGGGAACCTTTCGGGCATCATTTTGAATGGTTTTCGGGATACGTCCAGGATCCAATAGTCTAGAACGATCTACTATCTATATTTTTTTGAAAGGGGGGCAGGTCCCCGCCCCTATATATATACTTATAATTTAATTATTATATTTTTGCGTTTTTGTGACTGAATAACCCCAGGACGGCTGCACAGATTTTGATGAAATTTGGTACACAGATAAACAATAGTCTACTGACGACATTTTTTTCGAAAATGGAAAGGGGAAAACCCGCTACCCCTTCGAACAATTGTACACATAACTTTACGTATCCTGACCTTTACCAATATTACACACTCAATGGGTCAAATAAGTCGAGGGCTTACAAAGTGAGCAGTGACACCCTCCGACCGCCGCCCCTCCCTTTCCCTCTCTGGTACAAAATCTATAAATTTTTATAACTCAGTATAAATTATCTCCTAAATCAATAATTTTTGGTATCTGGCTCATACAGATCGAGATCTCAACAATTTTGGAAAAACGAAGAGTGATGCTCTCCTTCTCCCCCAGCCATCACCCCTCCTTAAATTGTTTTTATTAGCACGCTTTTATTAGCTTTACCTGTATGTTTGTTTGTAACTGTTCAGGCACTAGACACCTCAATGGGTTAAAAACAAAACCAACGGAAGAATCATCCGATCGACATTTTTGTTATTGTCGTTTGCCCTTGTATATTAGGCAAATTGTTTTCATAACAACAGCGCAAAACTGTTCCGTTCTGCCTTCATAGGTACATGCAAAACATGCATACATACATACACCATCACTCATCGTAGCTGCAGCAACAAAATATGTCATAAAATCACGCCATTTCTTCGTCTTCGCCACCCACACCGGTCATCATCGCTTTACACGTAACAGTTGCTATTGTCGTGACCGCAAAGACAATAACAACACGCAGTATCTTCGAAAAAGCTCACTTTGGTATACCACAGCATAACTTGAACTCCAATGAAATTATTGAAAAGGAATCAAGTCAGTTAATTAGCAATCAATATCGCGCAAACATCATCGTCGTCGCTGGTACATACAATTTCGTTAAAATTACAGTCCGCTTATTAAACATAATACTTATAGCAAATATAGTTGTGCAAAATATTAATATTACATAATCAATTTAGAAAATAAGAAACTTATAAGAAGTGAATTAAAAGTTAATAAAATGAAATGAATATCCCAAAAGGGAGAGAAAAAAGCTTCTGTTCCTCACCATAAAATCTGGTCCTTCGAGCCGGATGTCCGGCTCAAGAGACACCTCGTTTTCGCTAAATTCGTGCATCATTAAATTATAATTAAAATATAAATTAATTTAAAACCATGAGCGAATCGGGAGATGTTGAGGTGCAAATTCCTCAACACCGCGTCGAAGTTAGTCGCGACGTTCGCACAAAGATTTGTCAGCGAGATTCCATCGTGGCGCGTTTATATGCCCTAAATGTCGAGTCCCATCAACTCAATAATTTAACTATCGCCCATTTGGAGGCAAAACTTGCCCTTATCGAAAGGTATTATAATTCATTCGATGAATTACAAACGCAGTTGGAAATGTTAGATGAGACCCAATTGCTCGAAGATCACCGCACCACAGTGGATGAAAGCTACTGCGACATCAAGGCACTATATGCAGGCAAATTGTCGAATCTTCGCTCAACATCAATAGATCCCGCTTTCAGCAGTACTCAAGTTGGTATACAGTCATCGTGTGCGCATCGCCCACATATGCACCTTCCAAAATTGAAGTTGTCAACTTTTAGTGGATGTCAACGTGAGTGGTTGGATTTCCATAATATGTTCACGGTGCTAGTAGATAAAAATTCTGATCTGGGCGATGTTGAAAAGTTCCAGTATTTACGTTCAAGCTTAACTGGGTGTGCTGCTAGATTGATACAATCGTTGGAAGTGACCAGTGCTAACTGCCAAAAGGCGTTAGAATTGCTAGAAGCCCGCTACGACAACAAGCGCATTATTTTCCAATCCCACCTGCAGCACATCTTCGATAGTCAACGTTTAACAAACCCCAACGTTGCCAATGTACGTGAATTCATCGACAAAATTAGCTCTAACATGCGGGCAATGCAAACAATGGCTAGTACAACACAAATTGCAGACGGTCTCATTCTATATCTGGTTGTATCAAAATTGGATCACAACACCCAAATGAAATGGGAGGAGGAAATAGCAGCAAAATGGGATCGAGCAGCACAGTCCCAAACTCTGAACCTACCCACGTGGGAGGATTTGGTGAAATTTTTGGAGCGTCGGTGCCAACTCATCGATATTGTTGATGTCAGTAAGGAAACACAGAAACCGCCTACTGGTACCGCAATGTCGTCCAATTCAGCGGCAAAAACTCACAAACCCACAAAACAATTATCGTTCGGTGCTACGCATAAACAACAAAAATACAACCTGTGTGATGAAGTTGCAAGTCACAATGTTTTCAACTGCACTTCCTTTATGAAACTCACGCCTAGTTCGCGATATGACCTAGCAAAGAAAAAAAGACTTTGTTTAAACTGTTTGGGCTTAAATCATACATCAAAGGGGTGCCCATCATCGCGTAGGTGTCAAGTGTGTCATGTCAGCCATCATACGCTGCTCCATCGAGATCAGTCAACAACACCATTGTCGTCACAAACTGCGCCTCCAGTCCAACCTCCGTCATCGTCTTCGTCACCAGCAATCGATTTGCCCTCATCATCGAAACCAACAGTCCTTCAGGCATGTTACGACACAGATCACGTCATATTAGCCACAGCCATGGTGCAGCTACGCAATCCATCAGCCATAACAGTACAAGCGCGGGTATTGCTTGACTCAGCTTCGCAGTTACACTTCATCACCGAACGCATGGCCCAATCGCTTCGACTGAATCGTAAAAAGCTTTCCCTGGAAATTAGTGGCATCGGTCTATGTGGTACTAAAGCGCAATATGTATGTAAGGTTGAGTTGCGATCGTCTCATACATCATATACATCCACAATTGATGCTATCATCGTACAAACAATAACACAATTCCAGCCACGAACTACGTTAGATATTAGCTCCTGGAAAATGCCAAGGAATATCTCTTTAGCTGATGAGGGCTTTTATAGGCCGGGGCCTGTAGACCTTCTCCTAGGCGCGAGCGTGTTTTACGAGTTACTCATGGTAGGCCAAATTCGACTTTGCAATGAACTACCATTATTACAGAAAACAAAACTTGGTTGGGTGGTAGCGGGTGCTGTCACCAGTCACTCACCACTTGCTTCGGCTGCACTAGTAACTTCGTATAACACTTCGG
This sequence comes from Eurosta solidaginis, assembly GCF_040869045.1. Lineage (NCBI taxonomy): Eukaryota > Metazoa > Arthropoda > Insecta > Diptera > Tephritidae > Eurosta > Eurosta solidaginis. The sequence goes on along the minus strand of NC_090320.1, from coordinate 166,568,803 downwards.
TTGGCACAGATTGTTTCTTATCCACTACCAAACTTTCGCAATTATCGTTAGCCTCGTCACAACACAAAACGGAATCCCTATCACTGGAGCCATCCTGTGATGAAATCTTAGAGCGTTTTTGGCAACTAGAGCAGCAGTCACTACCCTCTAAGGTACTAACTTTGAGCGAGATGGAGTGTGAAAGGCACTTCCTTGAAACAACCAAAAGATGTCCAACTACAAGTAAATTCATCGTAAGGCTTCCGTTCAAAGAAGCACCACAATCACTAGGCAGTTCCCACGACATAGCTCTTCGTCGCCTTTTGTCCACTGAATCAAAACTACGTCGCAACAAGAATTTACAAGCCGACTACACCGCGTTTATGCAGGAATATATAGATCTCGCGCATATGATACGCATGCCATTGCCCAGCGGCGAGAAGGGTATGAAGCAGAGGAAGCAAAAGAGCTCTCTCGCAGTACCGTGCAGCACTAAGAATTGTACAACGCTTGGGAGCAGTCGTCGACCCAACAGAAGTGGAGATCGAGGGCTTGGACTGGGCCCATGAGGCGGTAGAAGTAGGTCGAAGGCAGTTCAAAAGGTTTGCTGAGAGAAACCCTCGGTTCTGCAACCGGTATGAGGAGGAAGAAGCGTCGAATGGCAGAATGAAGAGGCAACGTTCGGCGGAAGGCGACAAGCCTGTTTTCAAGAGGTAGAAAGGACCCAGCCCTAGAGCCGCGAGGCAGGGCAGTCGCATAGACAAGAAAAGCAGGCCCAAAGCTGTAAGACAGGGTCCCAATAGCGAGGTAGCAACTACCTCGAAAGCTGCGAGTCAGAGGGAAGTTCCAGCTACGGATGTAGGAGATAAGCGAAAGGGAGATAACGCTAAGACTCCGGCTTTCTCGGAGGTGCTAAAGCGAGTTAACGCTAAGACCCCGGCTTTCTTGGAGGTGCCAAAGGTAGATAACACTAAGACGATGGCTTTTCTCGAGAAGATGAGTGATGTGGCAAAGTAGTCACTGACTGTGGCGCTGGTTGATCGAAGCAGTAAGTATGGACAAATGACTACTGAAAGGTGTAGATCTGTGGAAAGGGAGTTTATTAGCTTAATGCTTGAGATGATGAGGGAAAAACCAAGTGAGCCCCTTCCAACCTTTGATTCGGTGGATGATATAATGGTGTGAAGATGATAGCGTGCGTTAGCTTGCTTGCGGTGGCTCGAGGATGTGGTTCCAAACCTCCAAAGGCAAGGCACGAACGCGCGGTTTGAGGTGGTGGATAAAGCGCAAATCCCCACGGTAACAAAAGTTAAGTAATGGATACCATGCGTGATGAAGTCGGAGGATACACTGCGACTTCTGCAGAATCAGAATCCTAACATACCGACACAGGATTGGAAGGTACTTACTGTATCTCGGCCTAGCGAGGAAGGTCAGTTCTACATCTTCCAAATAAACAAGCAGGCGCAGGATATTTTGTACACGCAGCTTGGAAAAATGTCCTTTTGCACTGGCAAAATTTACATGCGACTCAGGAAAAGAAGTCCTGAGGATAAAAACCCTAACACGCTAGAGGTGGGCGAAGTCGAAAAGGACCTCAAAATCCTAAGGGAAAAAAGACAGGTGGAGGTCCCCGACGTCACCACGAAGGTGTTATAAGAGGACCAACCGCCAAATGGTGCTGTGACTCGCACAGAGGAACACCCGTCACAACAGTTACGAGAGGATGAAAGGGGCCTCGAATACTGTAAACCAAAAGGGCAAGGGGAGGACGACGACGTCACGACGAAGGTGCTTGAGGGGGACAAACAGCCTGTGAGCTTCTTTGTCGGCAGAATTATTCCAACAAATGATGGTTTCTAATGAAACGCTTTATCGCTGCCGAATCAAGGAAACACACTGTATAACTTTATATAAATATTTCTTGATTTTATTCGCGGATGAACCACAGTGTTTGCGATTTAGTTTTTACAAATTTATGATGAATGCGTGCGCTTGTCACGGCCGCTCGAACAAAGAACAAAGTAAGAAAGAGTATAAAACTCATTTTGACATTTATCATTGAATGACATGTGAATCGTGTCGCGAAGTAAAATGACTCTCATTGACTATTGTAAAAAGGCTAGTTAGTAAACCGCCACATACTCCCCCACCAGTGATCCACCGATCACGTTGAAAAAGTTACAAAACGATTGGGTTTTCTAATCAGTCTTCCTGATCGTGTTCTAACTTCTGTGGGTACACAGTTAACGTTATTGGATTTTTTGGCATGTTCAAATTTTTGACTAAGAGGTTCATTGTTTTCTTTAACATTATTTTTTACAATAAAATTTTTGGTATTCGTTTCATTATTATCCTTATATGATACAGCTGCTTTTAAACGGTCACATGATACCGTTACCAATCTTCCATTTACCCGAATGTCGAAATTTTTTTCTTTTCGTTTAACAACTTCAAATGGGCCATCATATGGCTGTTTAAATGGTGCTCTAACGGAATCATCACGTAGGAATACATGTGTGCAATTCGAAAGTTCTTTTTGAATGAAACAATGGTTCACAGAGTGATTCGAAGTGACAATGGTTTTGATTTGGTTCATGACGTTTTTTAGATTTTTAACAAAATCTGTCGAGAGATCAGTAGTTTTGTCATCGAGAAAATCGCCCGGCAATCTTAAAGTTGTGCCGTATAACAATTCAGCTGGACAAGCTTGTAAATCATTTTTAATTGTCGTTCTTAATGCGAGCATGATTAAAGGTAACACGTCATACCAAGTTTCGTTTTGATGACACATGATTGATGCCTTCAGAGTTCTATGGAAACGTTCAATCAAGCCGTTGGCTTGTGGATGATAGGGAGTGGTACGGATGTGTTTACAACCAAGAAGACGATTCAATTCTTTGAATACATTCGATTCGAATTGTCGACCTTGATCGGTTGTGACATATAATGGTACGCCATAGTGTGAAATCCATCCACGAATGAGTGCATTGGCTACCGTTTCAGCTGTCATGTTTTCGATGGGGATTGTAACTGGCCAGCGTGAGAAACGATCAATGCATGTTAAGCAATAACGGAATCCCTTGGATAACGGCAAAGGTTCAATGATATCAATATTTATGTGTTTGAAACGACCGTCAGGTGCATTGAAATTAGCTAAAGCAGTTTTGTTATATTTGTGAACTTTGCTTTTTTGGCAATTAACACATTCACTTGACCATTTAGAGACATCCGATTTGATGTTTGGCCATACATAACGTTCGGTTAATAAATTGACAGAAGCCCTTTTACCAGGATGCGAGATGTTGTGCACCAGATTGAAAATTCTCTTTCGCATGTTACCGACGATAAAGGGTCTGATTTGCTTAGAAGATGTGTCGCAATAAACGTGCAGATTAGAACCAGGAAGATAAATTGGGTATACTGACCTTCACCAATATTGAAAACAAAGTCAGCAGTAACACCCTCCGCCTCTTGTAACTCTTCATTTGCTTCAACGCGCCTGCTACTTTATTAATATGCTTTCATAATTAGCTTCACCTCATTTGTAATCCCGTCGGGGTCATTTCGGGACACTTCCGGAATCCTTTCTGGATGATTTTTGGGATTTGTCTGGGATCCTGTCATAGTCATTTCGTGGCTTTTACGAGATCATTTCTAGATGGTTTTTCGGGATCCCGTCAGGGTCATTACGGGACTTTTTCGGGATCATTTGGGAAACCTTCCGGCAAAATGTCTGTATGATCCGTCCGGGATCCCGTCACGGTAATTTCGGTACTTTTTCGGGATTATTTCGGAATCATTTGGGGACCCTTCTAGCATCATTTTTGGATGATTTTCGGGATCCCATCAGTGTCATTTCGGGACTTTTTCTTGGCAAATAGGGATCATTTGGGGACCCTTCCAGAATCATTTCTGGATGGTTTCGGGGATCCGTCCCGGATCCCGTCAGGGTAATTTCGGGATCATTTGGGTACCCTTGCGGCATCATTTCTGGATGACTTTCGGGATCACCTCAGAGTCATTTCTTGAATTTTTCTTTACTATTTCGGGATCATATGGATCCCGTCGGGTTCATTTAGAGACCCTTCCCGCATAATTTCTGGATGGTTTTCGTGGTCCGTCCGGGATCCCACCAGGGTCATTTCGGGATCATTTGGGAACCTTTCCGGCATCATTTCGAATGGTTTTCGGGATACGTCCAGGATCCAATAGTCTAGAACGATCTACTATCTATATTTTTTTGAAAGGGGGGCAGGTCCCCGCCCCTATATATATACTTATAATTTAATTATTATATTTTTGCGTTTTTGTGACTGAATAACCCCAGGACGGCTGCACAGATTTTGATGAAATTTGGTACACAGATAAACAATAGTCTACTGACGACATTTTTTTCGAAAATGGAAAGGGGAAAACCCGCTACCCCTTCGAACAATTGTACACATAACTTTACGTATCCTGACCTTTACCAATATTACACACTCAATGGGTCAAATAAGTCGAGGGCTTACAAAGTGAGCAGTGACACCCTCCGACCGCCGCCCCTCCCTTTCCCTCTCTGGTACAAAATCTATAAATTTTTATAACTCAGTATAAATTATCTCCTAAATCAATAATTTTTGGTATCTGGCTCATACAGATCGAGATCTCAACAATTTTGGAAAAACGAAGAGTGATGCTCTCCTTCTCCCCCAGCCATCACCCCTCCTTAAATTGTTTTTATTAGCACGCTTTTATTAGCTTTACCTGTATGTTTGTTTGTAACTGTTCAGGCACTAGACACCTCAATGGGTTAAAAACAAAACCAACGGAAGAATCATCCGATCGACATTTTTGTTATTGTCGTTTGCCCTTGAATATTAGGCAAATTGTTTTCATAACAACAGCGCAAAACTGTTCCGTTCTGCCTTCATAGGTACATGCAAAACATGCATACATACATACACCATCACTCATCGTAGCTGCAGCAACAAAATATGTCATAAAATCACGCCATTTCTTCGTCTTCGCCACCCACACCGGTCATCATCGCTTTACACGTAACAGTTGCTATTGTCGTGACCGCAAAGACAATAACAACACGCAGTATCTTCGAAAAAGCTCACTTTGGTATACCACAGCATAACTTGAACTCCAATGAAATTATTGAAAAGGAATCAAGTCAGTTAATTAGCAATCAATATCGCGCAAACATCATCGTCGTCGCTGGTACATACAATTTCGTTAAAATTACAGTCCGCTTATTAAACATAATACTTATAGCAAATATAGTTGTGCAAAATATTAATATTACATAATCAATTTAGAAAATAAGAAACTTATAAGAAGTGAATTAAAAGTTAATAAAATGAAATGAATATCCCAAAAGGGAGAGAAAAAAGCTTCTGTTCCTCACCATAAAATCTGGTCCTTCGAGCCGGATGTCCGGCTCAAGAGACACCTCGTTTTCGCTAAATTCGTGCATCATTAAATTATAATTAAAATATAAATTAATTTAAAACCATGAGCGAATCGGGAGATGTTGAGGTGCAAATTCCTCAACACCGCGTCGAAGTTAGTCGCGACGTTCGCACAAAGATTTGTCAGCGAGATTCCATCGTGGCGCGTTTATATGCCCTAAATGTCGAGTCCCATCAACTCAATAATTTAACTATCGCCCATTTGGAGGCAAAACTTGCCCTTATCGAAAGGTATTATAATTCATTCGATGAATTACAAACGCAGTTGGAAATGTTAGATGAGACCCAATTGCTCGAAGATCACCGCACCACAGTGGATGAAAGCTACTGCGACATCAATGCACTATATGCAGGCAAATTGTCGAATCTTCGCTCAACATCAATAGATCCCGCTTTCAGCAGTACTCAAGTTGGTATACAGTCATCGTGTGCGCATCGCCCACATATGCACCTTCCAAAATTGAAGTTGTCAACTTTTAGTGGATGTCAACGTGAGTGGTTGGATTTCCATAATATGTTCACGGTGCTAGTAGATAAAAATCCTGATCTGGGCGATGTTGAAAAGTTCCAGTATTTACGTTCAAGCTTAACTGGGTGTGCTGCTAGACTGATACAATCGTTGGAAGTGACCAGTGCTAACTGCCAAAAGGCGTTAGAATTGCTAGAAGCCCGCTACGACAACAAGCGCATTATTTTCCAAGCCCACCTGCAGCACTTCTTCGATAGTCAACGTTTAACAAACCCCAACGTTGCCAATGTACGTGAATTCATCGACAAAATTAGCTCTAACATGCGGGCAATGCAAACAATGGCTAGTACAACACAAATTGCAGACGGTCTCATTCTATATCTGGTTGTATCAAAATTGGATCACAACACCCAAATGAAATGGGAGGAGGAAATAGCAGCAAAATGGGATCGAGCAGCACAGTCCCAAACTCTGAACCTACCCACGTGGGAGGATTTGGTGAAATTTTTGGAGCGTCGGTGCCAACTCATCGATATTGTTGATGTCAGTAAGGAAACACAGAAACCGCCTACTGGTACCGCAATGTCGTCCAATTCAGCGGCAAAAACTCACAAACCCACAAAACAATTATCGTTCGGTGCTACGCATAAACAACAAAAATACAACATGTGTGATGAAGTTGCAAGTCACAATGTTTTCAACTGCACTTCCTTTATGAAACTCACGCCTAGTTCGCGATATGACCTAGCAAAGAAAAAAAGACTTTGTTTAAACTGTTTGGGCTTAAATCATACATCAAAGGGGTGCCCATCATCGCGTAGGTGTCAAGTGTGTCATGTCAGCCATCATACGCTGCTCCATCGAGATCAGTCAACAACACCATTGTCGTCACAAACTGCGCCTCCAGTCCAACCTCCGTCATCGTCTTCGTCACCAGCAATCGATTTGCCCTCATCATCGAAACCAACAGTCCTTCAGGCATGTTACGACACAGATCACGTCATATTAGCCACAGCCATGGTGCAGCTACGCAATCCATCAGCCATAACAGTACAAGCGCGGGTATTGCTTGACTCAGCTTCGCAGTTACACTTCATCACCGAACGCATGGCCCAATCGCTTCGACTGAATCGTAAAAAGCTTTCCCTGGAAATTAGTGGCATCGGTCTATGTGGTACTAAAGCGCAATATGTATGTAAGGTTGAGTTGCGATCGTCTCATACATCATATACATCCACAATTGATGCTATCATCGTACAAACAATAACACAATTCCAGCCACGAACTACGTTAGATATTAGCTCCTGGAAAATGCCAAGGAATATCTCTTTAGCTGATGAGGGCTTTTATAGGCCGCGGCCTGTAGACCTTCTCCTAGGCGCGAGCGTGTTTTACGAGTTACTCATGGTAGGCCAAATTCGACTTTGCAATGAACTACCATTATTACAGAAAACAAAACTTGGTTGGGTGGTAGCGGGTGCTGTCACCAGTCACTCACCACTTGCTTCGGCTGCACTAGTAACTTCGTATAACACTTCGGTTGGCACAGATTGTTTCTTATCCACTACCAAACTTTCGCAATTATCGTTAGCCTCGTCACAACACAAAACGGAATCCCTATCACTGGAGCCATCCTGTGATGAAATCTTAGAGCGTTTTTGGCAACTAGAGCAGCAGTCACTACCCTCTAAGGTACTAACTTTGAGCGAGATGGAGTGTGAAAGGCACTTCCTTGAAACAACCAAAAGATGTCCAACTACAAGTAAATTCATCGTAAGGCTTCCGTTCAAAGAAGCACCACAATCACTAGGCAGTTCCCACGACATAGCTCTTCGTCGCCTTTTGTCCACTGAATCAAAACTACGTCGCAACAAGAATTTACAAGCCGACTACACCGCGTTTATGCAGGAATATATAGATCTCGCGCATATGATACGCATGCCATTGCCCAGCGGCGCAGTTAACTATATACCTCACCATGCGGTTCTCAAATTAGATAGCAGTACAACTAAAATACGCGTTGTCTTTGATGCATCATGTCGGACAACGAATGGCAAATCTCTTAATGACTTACTACGTATTGGGCCAACTATTCAAGACGATGTTTTCTCAATTCTTGTTAGATTCCGGACACATATCTTCGTTCTAATGGCCGATATCGCCAAGATGTATAGGCAAATTTTGGTTGACCACCATGATGCAAAGTATCAGTGCATATTGTGGCGGGATGTAGACGGCGGCAAAATAAGCACATATCAATTACAAACGGTTACCTATGGAACTGCGTGTGCACCGTACCTAGCAACCAAGTGTTTGCAACAGCTGGCAGATGAGCACACTTCAACACATCCCATTGGCTCGGAGGTAGTACGTCGCGATTTCTACGTAGACAATCTGATGACCGGAGCATCCACCGTTCAGGAGTTGAGAGAAATCAAGAATCAAGTAGTTGATATCCTATCCCGTGATGGATTTCCGTTAAGAAAGTTTGCATGCAACGATCTGCGTACCATATCAGATATACCACTTACTGATCGAGAAGATATAATTCAACTTGATGACATCGATTACATAAAGGCGCTGGGCCTACGATGGTCACCCTCATTAGATTGTTTTTTGTTTAAATTCACACAACCCCCATTATCAGCAAAGGTGACTAAAAGAACTATACTGTCTCATATCGCTCGCTTCTTTGATCCATTGGGGTTGCTCAACCCAATCGTCGTCACTTGTAAGGTTCTAATGCAACAACTATGGAAGCTTCGTTTGCATTGGGATGAAAGCGTACATTCCTGCTTATACACAGAGTGGCAATCATTTTGCGAGCAACTACCCCTAGTCGAAAACATCAGAGTGGCCAGGTTAGTACAATTTGGGAATGAATGTACCTTTCATACCTTTGCAGATGCCAGCACCAAGGCATATGGAACCTGCATATATGTGGTTTCGCAGTCCGAGGGGTCATATCGGTCAGCGCTTTTGTGCGCAAGGTCTCGAGTTGCGCCCACTAAAGAAGTGAGTCTACCGCGGCTGGAGCTTTGCGCGGCGTTACTGTTAAGTGAATTATTAGATTCCGTTTGCAATCTACTCCATCCAAACCCGCTCAGTGTACACTGCTGGACAGATTCAATGGTTGCACTTGCATGGATTAGTGGCGAACCGTCAAGATGGGCGACTTTCGTCAGTAACAGGGTGTCAATCATTCAAGCACTCACATTGAAATTTAAGTGGCATCATGTTCCGGGCCAGCTGAACCCAGCAGATATTTTATCTCGTGGCGTTACACCAAAGAATCTTCTCGACAACAATTTGTGGTTCAATGGTCCAAACTTCATCGTTCAACCAAATGAGCACTGGCCACAAGCAGCAGTTAGCCCAACCGAACTGCCAGAACAACGCAAACAACAAACGGTGTTAGTAGCAACACCAACTCAAGACATCGTCGCCGAACTTAAGTTTGTCAACAATTACAACAAGGTGCTTCGAATATTTTGCTATGTACACTGCTTCATCGATGCAAGTCGCAGTAAAAGCAATCGAAATGGCAATATCGACGTTTCAGAAATGAACAACGCCCTACACACTGTTTGTCGCCTTATTCAACAGCAAACATTCATGGACGAGCGAAGGCAACTTCAAGCTAGTAACACAGTATCGCGAAAATCATCGTTGGCCCAATTGTCACCTTTTCTTCATGAAGGTCTCATCAGAGTCGGAGGTCGCCTCAGAAACGCAACTCTTCCGTTCGACGAAAAGCATCCTATTTTGCTACCAAAAAATCATCCCTTCGTATCGTCAATCATACTCCACCTCCATCGACAATATCTCCACGCTGGGAATCAGACTTTACACAGCATTGTACGAGAAAGGTTTTGGATTATAAACGCACGTAACGTCATCCGTCAGGTAATACATAAATGCCTCACTTGTTACAGATTTCATCCCATTTTAGCAGAGCAGATAATGGGCTCCCTGCCTAAAGATAGGGTGACTCAATATTCTCCATTCGAAGTAACCGGGGTGGATTATTGTGGTCCTCTACTCATGACGCAAAAAATAAGAGGCAAATCACCCATAAAAGCATATCTGGCCGTTTTCATCTGCTTTAGTTCCAAAGCCATCCATCTGGAGCTAGTACCCGATCTCACATCAGCAGCATTTATCGCAGCGTTGAGGCGTTTCATCGCTCGTCGCGGAAGATGTAGGGTTATCTATTCAGATAACGCAACAAACTTTGTAGGCGCTAATCGAGAGCTTCGAGAACTCCTTCAACAATTCGTGTCACAACAACATTATGATGACGTACAACAGGCTTGCTGTGAAAACGCTATCGAGTGGAAGTTTATACCACCCCGCTCGCCGCACTTCGGTGGCCTCTGGGAGAGCGCAGTAAAGCAAGCCAAACATTATTTACGAAGAGCCATTGGGGCTCATATTCTAACGCACGATGAATTGCACACAATTTGTTGCCAGGCTGAAGCGATCATTAACAGCCGACCATTAACGCCCATGACCAGCTGTCCCGATGATATGCGCCCCATAACACCAGCTCACCTTCTTATTGGTCGCTCACTCACTAGCATACCAGAGCCATCGCTCTCGTCATCAAACCCAGGCGCATTGAAGCGCTATCAACTATCGCAATGGATACAACAGCAATTTTGGGAACGATGGAGCAAAGAATACTTGCGAGAATTACAACAACGAACAAAGTGGAAAACCCAATTACCAAATTTGCAGCCAAATGATTTGGTTTTATTGCAGGAAGACAATACTCCCCCATTAAAATGGCCTATGGGCCGCATTGTTGAAACAATCACAGGAATAGATGGAAAGGTGCGTGTTGTTCTCGTAAAAACAGCGACGGGCATTCATAGGAGGGCAATAACGAGAGTCGCCAAGCTACCAGTCGACGCAAGTGCTCAAATTTCTCTGGGAAGCTACACTTCCCATGGGGGGGAGGATGTTCAGGCACTAGAGACCTCAATGGGTTAAAAACAAAACCAACGGAAGAATCATCCGATCGACATTTTTGTTATTGTCGTTTGCCCTTGAATATTAGGCAAATTGTTTTCGTAACAACAGCGCAAAACTGTTCCGTTCTGCCTTCATAGGTACATGCGAAACATGCATACATACATACACCATCACTCATCGTAGCTGCAGCAACAAAATATGTCATAAAATCACGCCATTTCTTCGTCTTCGCCACCCACACCGGTCATCATCGCTTTACATGTAACAGTTGCTATTGTCGTGACCGCAAAGACAATAACAACACGCAGTATCTTCGAAAAGCTCACTTTGGTATACCACAGCATAACTAGAACTCCAATGAAATTATTGAAAAGGAATCAAGTCAGTTAATTAGCAATCAATATCGCGCAAACATCATCGTCGTCGCTGGTACATACAATTTCGTTAAAATTACAGTCCGCTTATTAAACATAATACTTATAACAAATATAGTTGTGCAAAATATTAATATTACATAACCAATTTAGAAAATAAGAAACTTATAAGAAGTGAATTAAAAGTTAATAAAATGAAATGAATATCCCAAAAGGGAGAGAAAAAAGCTTCTTTTCCTCACCAGTAACTCTTCATTCGATTCAAGGCGCCTGCTGCCTTATTAACATGGTTTTATAATTAGCTTCAGCTTATTTGTAATCCCGTCAGGGTCAGATCGAAACCCTTTCGGAATCATTTCTGGATGGTTTTCGGGATCATTTTGGGACTCTTCCGGGATCATTTCTGGATGGTTTTCGGGATCCCGTCAGGGTAATTTGAGGACCCTTCCGGCATCTTATTTGGATGGTTTTCGCGATCCATCCAGAATCGCGTCAGGGTAATTTCGGAACTATTTCGGTATCGCTTGGGAACCCTTCCGGCATCATTTCTGGATGGTTTTCGGGATTCGTCCGGGATTCCGGCAGGTTAATTTTGTGACTTTTTCATGATCATTTGGGGACCCTTCAGGGATCCTTTCTGAACGGTTTACGGGATCCCGTCGTTGTAATTTCGTGACTTTTGCTGGGCTATTACGGGTTCATTTAGGGAGCTTTCCGGCATCAGTAATTTCGGCATCATTTGGGGACCCTTTGGGTATCATATCTGGATGGTTGATCTGGGATCCGTCTGGGATTATTTCGGGATAATTTGGGGATTCTTCCGGGATCATTTCTGGATGGTTTCCGGAATCCCGTCGGGGTCATTTCGTGACTTTTTCTGGACTATTTCAATATCATTTGAGGACCCCTCTAAGATGATTTCAGGATCCGTCCGGGATCCCGTCAGTGTCATTGCGGAACATTTCAGGGTTATTTCGGCACTTTTTCGGGATCATTTGGTGCTCTTCCTGCATCATTTCTGGATGGTTTTTGGATCCGTCCGGGAATCAGGCGGGGGTAATATCGTGAATTTTTCTGGATTATTTCGGGATCATTTGAGAACCCTTCCGGGATAATTTCTGCATGGTTTTAGGGATTCCGTCAGGATCATTTCGGGACTATTTCGGGATCATTTGGGGACCCCTCAATGATAATTTTTTGATGGTTTTTGGGATTTGTCCGGGATCCCGTCGGGATCATTTCGGGACTATTTCGGGATCATTTGGGGACCCCTCAAGGATAATTTTTGGATGGTTTTCGGGATTTTTCCGGGATCCCGTCGGGATCATTTCGGGACTATTTCGGTATCATTTTGGGACCCTTCGGGTATGATCTAAGGACCCTTCGAAACTGGTAGCTCAGCTTTTTAAATTATGAGCTTTTATGGCCATGGATTTGCAAGCAAAAACTAAAAAAAGATAAAAATAAGCTTTACTGCTTTAGAAATACTCACAAAATTGTTTTCTTAGCGAAATAAAAGAGCTCAAAAAGAACTGCTTGGAAAAAAAAATCAGAAACTAACTTAAGCTTTCCAAATGAAACAAAAACTTCGAAAAATAGGTGTTATATATCGAGCAAAAAAAAAACTAGAAAATAACTGTTATTTTCCGAGTGAAATAAAAAAATTAAGCGAAATAACAGTTATTTTCAAAGGGAAGTAAAAAACTTAAAAAATTACTTATAACTGAGCGAAGTGAAAAAAATTATAAAAAAACTGTTATTACCAAAAAAAACCATAAAACTCGAAAAATAACTAAAAATTTCCAAACGGATTAAAAAATTTAAAAAATAATTTTTTTTTTATTTTTGCTCAAAAATACATAACAGTTATTTTAAATGAATCCTGTAACGAACTGTTATAACCATGATACAAAAAAGAAGGTAGTTCCACTCAAAATTTTTTGACGTATTTGGGAATTTTTGAAGTTTTATTATGTTTGTTGTTTTGCCAGAAGCGTTGCCATACCGTTACTGTTTAAGGCGAAATTGTGGATTTTCGGAATTTTTGAAGTTTCATAATGTTTGTTGTTTTGCCAGAAGCGTTGCCATACCGTTACTGTTTAAGACGAAATTGTGGATTTTCGGGATGGAAATTTCCTTTAGGATGAAAACGCAATGGTCATCTGACATAATAATAATATGCTTTAGCACGATTTAAGTGCATATATATCGATTGAGAATACAGTAAAACATGTAATTTCATTGAAAAATAGTGGATAGTGACTCATACATTGCTTAATGACTCATATCTTTATGGCAGCTTGACCCTAGACAAAAAAATACAAAATAAAATTCTGTTGTTCTAGCATGATCCTATTATTATGCCCCTACGGTGAATATTTCTCAAGGCATGTTGAGAAAAAGTGTACCTCCAAAGTCTCCAAATATATGTCAATGCTTGGGCGGCACCGTGGTGTGATGGTAGCGTGCTCCGCCTACCACACCGGATGCCCTGGGTTCAAACACCGGGCAATGCAACATTAAAAATTTTAGAAATAAGGTTTTTCAATTAGAAGAAAATTTTTCTAAGCAGGGTCCCCCCTCGGCAGTGTTTGGCAAGCGCCCCGGGTGTATTTCTGCCATGAAAAGCTCTCAGTGAAAACTCATCTGCCTTGCAGATGCCGTTCGGAGTCGGCATAAAATCATGTCGGTCCCGTCCGGCCAATTTGTATGGAAAATCAAGAGGAGCACGACGGAAATTGGAAGAGATGCTCGGCCTTAGATCTCTTCGAAGGTTATCGCGCCTTACATTTATTTATTTTTTAAAGGGGCACAGAATTTGTATAGGCGGGGCTGTCCCAAGGTGACCCCTGGTACGGGCAAAAACACTCTCATAACTAGTGGCTAACCTGCAGAGCTACAGGATAAAGTTCTCCCTAAAAAATGGTTTAACAATTCCCTCCTTAAGCGCAACGCTTGAATTATACAATAAATAAAAAAATAAAAAATGTGGATCTGCCGCCAATTTATCAAGAAATTACGGGGTCGGTTTATAAGGACCTCCCTTGAGCAAGCAATTGACAAACGAGTATGTTTTGTCAAAATGTTCTGACCAAACGTACGGGCTATATTCTCTTGCTTTGCATACTTCGATCCATGTTTTTTCTACCAAAACAATTTTCGGGAGCTCGAAAAACTTATTAAAAACCTTCTTTTGTGGGCTGACATTTCGTATTAAAATATGTCCAAAGCATGGAGCTCGTTGTTTTTTCCTTTTTATTTAAAATAACTATGAAAGTAATTTAGTCGTATTCGTTAATATGAAATCCATCCAAATTATAAAAATTCGTAACATTTTTCAATCTGGTAGCTTGTTTTTGGTGAAATTGTTATTGTCCCCGCAAAAGTCAAAATGTATTTTTTCACATAAGCGTGCCTTTCAGGTTATCAAGTCATTTAGTTCGTTTTTTTTTTCTCTATTAAAAAATTAAAATACATTAGACAAAAATAATTTTTAAATAGATAACTTGATAAGCAGGCTAACGTGAATAGCCTATATATTTTATATTCTCCTTACATAATTGCTTTTTTATAGATTGTGTGTATTTGTGGCACTTACAAGCAGGTATATGTTTAATGTATCTTATGTTTGAGCATAAATGTCACACAGTAAAATGATTTAGGTATATTTACATATATATGTATGTGCTAAAAAGGGCGCATCCCTTGAAGCTCGCTACGTAGACGTCACAATTAGACTGGGCGAGATTAAGCGAAGGCGAGAGTTGCACATGATCGACCAAGCGGGAAAGGCGTGGGCTCAAGCGCGGGTTTTAACGTGTCGAAGATTATGTGTAGGTCCTACAACCTTAGACTAACAAAGTTGCTTCTATCATAATCTGGTAATCTTTCTATTGCGCGGAGGTGTTTTTGATCACTCTGTAATCTTTTATTATTTTTACTTTAGTAAACAATCTAAACTCTGCATATACATTGTTTTAATTCTATACAGTTCAGTTATTAGCTTACAGTGCATAAAATATTAATAAAGGTGCAATACTTATTGTGGCATTTTGTGCATTTTTAGACATTTAGAGTCTGTGTTAATAACCTTTCGCAACAATTATTTTTTAACTGCATACCTTTTTGTTAGTATCTGCAATTAGCAAGCCATTATGTGTCTCTTGCTGTCTTCTGTGTTTACTGTTCGCTAATCGCTGACCAGCTGTTTGCATACAGTGCTCCAAAATAACTCTCACTAAAATATGTTAGTGAGTGCCCACCATAAAAAAATTGTTTTAAGAAGAGTTATTGTTTTTTTTTTTAAGACTTTAGTGAGGCCTCTTAATTTACAATAATTTTGGATCGTTGTTTCAAGAAGTGTACCTCCCAAAGGAAAATATCCCGAGGTGACACTTATGTTTGCTATTGGCTTTGTGACAATATGGCTCTCGTTTCCTCTGCAGGATTTTCACATAAAGGTGGTCGAGTTGTTGACTTGATATCCAGCAAAATGGGGTAAACTGGATCTGTCATGATTGCCGCACCGTAGAAAATGACATGCGTGCTTTCGTGAGACAAACTCAGAAAGAGTACAATAATATTTTCACTGGTTTTCGTGACCTGCATGAAAGATTTATTGTGATGGAAACTTATTTCAAAAAATTGAAAGTAATTTCCGAGTCACCAAAAAGTAAAAAATGCATGCCCAACAATAACTCAACCTCATACGTATGTACCTTCAACTATACGGACTGATCCGAACACGCCAGCCCAGTGAAAGATTTGACGACTAATATAGCTCAGAAATCCCCTCAACGTTCTGCCGAGCTTTCTAGTGATGTTATGAAGATTTCTAACCATATTAACACCATTCCAACTAGCAGTGCTATTTCTGTAGCGATCGCCCCCATGACACCACTGTTAATTTCATTAGCCTCCCCAATTTTATCTTCACCTCCACCTGTTTCTCTACTTTCTAAAATCACAGTAACCGACAGTTTGGTGGCTCCTGGGGGTACAAGTGTTGCGGCTGCCAGAAACCAAACGTCACTGAATGGTTTGAACAACAACACTAGGTCAACCAACGCGTTAACTGTCCCTTGTCCTACAGCAGCTCCATCTTCTAGTGTACTATCTGCTACTATTAGGCAGGTAACTGCTGTGTCACCTCGTAGGGCCATATTTGTGTCACGGCTACATGCTTCACTAACTAGTAACATCAATGTTTATAAATTTAACTTTAAGAATGAGAGGGACATTTCTCGTTAAAAATATCGGTTTCAGATGCTTGATCCGTCTTTTTGGCCGGTAAATACGGCGGTACATTTATATAGCAGAAAGTCGGGGACTGAACCTGTTTTATTGGTTAATCCAAAAAACGTAACGACGAACACAGTGACAACAACACAAAGATAATTATTGATTCGTTCCATCTTATCATTAATTACCAAAATGTTCGTGGCCTACGATCAAAACTAGTCCCTTTTTTCCTTAATAGCTTCAATTTTACGGCACAAATAGTCGCCTTTACTGAGACCTGGCTAAAGCCTGATAATTTCAATTCTGAGGTATTCTCAAAAAAATTTGTCTGAGCTGATTTCGTTGAACGATGTCTCTGATATCGCATTCATAGCAGTTAAACTTTCATTTGGTGTCTTTCGCGTAACTGTTTATTTTTATTTTATTTATTTATAAATTCCAAACCCAAAAACCATAAGTTTTATTTACAGTGTTTGGTGTTAAAATAACATAATATTATAGTTTCCTTTTGAAGTGCATTATGTTAGAAATGCTTCTAATCTCCAAAGGCAAAACATTCCAGAGACGTACTGTTATAACAAAAAATTTACGCTCAGAAATTCGTGAGCCATATCTTGTATGCAGCAGTTGAGATGATCGCACGGACCGTGCTAGCTGAAGTCTTTCGTATAGACAGGCAGGCTCCTTAAAAAACACTATTCTATGAAGGAGTGAAATGCATCTAAATTTAAGCAGATTGTCGAATGTTATATTGTATATCTTATGAGCATTTTCGGAAATATGTTCATAAGGGCGTATACCATAAATATAGCGGGCTATGTTATTGTAAATTACATTAAGTTTTTTACTACTTACTCACTGTCACAATAGGCAAAAACTTCGCAGCCATACAGCAATGATGGTAACAAGTAAGACTTTGGCAAAAGCAATCTAATTTTAACTGGTGTGAATTGTTGTGTGGTCCATAGTGTTCCAAGTTAATGTTCTGTTAAAAATGACACCAAGATTTTTTGTCGTGTCGACAAAGTTTATCGGAGCATTGTTCAGTGCTATTTTGGGGCACTGATCTATGTTAATGGTTTTTTTATAAATAGTGATGCATTTATACTGTTTTCACACAGAAACATAATGATCTCATTTCACCTGCTAATGAAATCGTAAAGTTTTTGCTTTCACACAGAAGTAACTGCTCGATTAGTATGAAGGATGAGATAGACAATCATGACGGAACGATACAAGGTGGGAGCATGGTGACATACCTACAAACAAAAAAAATTCCATGTACTTTTAACTGCGCCGGTAGTTGATGTATCAAATCAAATAAAAAAGGTTATAATCAGCTGTTTGATGCGGACACCTTGTATCGTTCCGCCATGCAGACAATGACATTTGCTTTGAAAACTAAGAAACGGAAACAGAGTTGCATTGTGATTTTGACTTCATTAGGCATTCGATTAGCTACTAATGAAATAATAATAGATTCGAATTTTGTAGGGAAGATTGAGCTCAATAAGCGTCTTAATGTAGAAAATTGCCTTTATTATTCAATAAGCCGTCTGTGTGAAATTAGTATTAGACTTACTTGGGTTTAAGACTAGCCCGTTATCGCTAGCCCATTTATTTATGAGACATTGATCGGAATTTAAATTTCGTACGCAGTTATTAATGGAGGCTGAGGGACCGCCTAAATATACTTGAACGTCATCTGCATAAACGTGCACTTTACTATATTTAAGAATTTCAGGCAGGTCATTTATATATAGAACTAATAATAAGGGTCCAAGTATAGATCCTTGGGGGACTCCATTGGCTACACCTAGAAAGTTTGACATGGAGCTACCGACGCTTACTGTATGATATCTCTCAAGAAGATACGTATTTACTAGCTCAAAGGCTGGAGCTGAGAAATTGAAAAGCGTTTTAAGTTTTAAGCATAGTAAAGTATGGTCAACTGAGTCAAATGCCTTCGAGTGGTCCTGGAGTGTGAGGAACGTTACATGGTCCTTATCCATATTTCTTCTAATATCATCGAAACGCTTAATAGCGCTGTGATACAGCTCCTGCTTGTTCTGAATCCCGACTGATGCGGACTTATCAGGGAGTTGTTATGGACAAAACTATTTATCTGTCGATGCATCACGCGTTCGAAAACCTTAGAAAGAAAAGGCAGAATAGCAATGGGTCGAAAGTCACCATTTGGTTTCTGAACAGGAATAATTTTAGCTTTTTTCCAGCATTTAGGATAAACTGATGTAGTTAAAATGGAGTTGAAAGCGTAAACGATATATGAAAGAATTTTTGGCAGGTTGCTATTCCTATATACTACCCCGCTTGGATATATATGCGTATACTAGTCACAGCTTGGCCATTCGCGACTTGCATTCTGAGTTGTTGTTGGGGATTTTAATTTGCCAACAGGTATTTAGGTTAATATTAGTGACTCAAACTTTTTAACACGTACAATAGAACACGATTTTCTCAAATGCCTGTTGGAGTGATCCCTTCTTCAAATTAAAAATATACCAAATAATAGAAATAGGATGCTGGATTTAGTATTTGCTGATGGTTCGGTGGGTACTGCCCTTGCTCAAATTCCAATTTCCTATCCTTTATCCTTTCCTAAAGACCCTCTACATCCTACGCTTGAGATAGCACTCGATATCACTCTAACTCGCGTGATCCAATCAATTTTCCCCCGCTGTAGATGCTTCTACAAAACGGTCTCTACGACTGCACTGATATCGATTCAGCAATTGCTATATTTTACAGTACACTTGACGCCTTCTTTGGTAACGATGTTCCTATTCGTCACACCTTGTATGCGAATAAGCCAACTTGGTTTTCAAGGCTACTTATTAGACTTAATAACGTTAAATCTAGGCTTTATAAAAGATCCAAGAAATCTGGAGCTCGTTCTAACTTTCATCGCCTTAATCAGATTTGTTATAAAGAAAACTTAAGGTATTGTAAAGCACATTTTTTTTTTTTAAATCCAAAAAAGTTTTACAGTTTTATAAATTCCAAACGGAAAATTTCTGGGTACCCTTCCTCATTTATTTTTGGACATAAAAAGCTAGCACCGATGACGACATTGCATAACTATTTTCAGAATCCTTTAAGTCAACCTATTCCTCCAGAAGTTTTCAACCCGGTCATTACCCGTATCACTTATACAGCTCGAATTCAATTCTGAATCCTGCTATTGATAGTAATACTGTTGTCAGAGTCTTAAATCTTTGAAACCCACGTTTTCTCCCGGACCAGATGGTGTTACCAGTTGCGTGCCTAAGTAGTGCGCTGCAAATATATATGAGACTATTCTAAAATTATTTGAATTATGTTGTTGTTGTAGCGATAAGGACACTCCCCGAAGATCTTGGGGAGTGTTATCGATGTTGATGGTCCTTCGCCGGATGCAGATCCGGTACGTTCCGGTACCAATCCCGACCACCTCGGGAACGATTTGTTATGACCACATGCGACCTTCTAGGCCATACCGCCCTCCCACCCCTAGATCCATGAGGAGTTCGTGGTCGCCAGAGCCTCGGTTGTTAATGTCACAGGATTCGCCACGGATAGGTGAGGTTGACAATTGAGTTTGGAGAAGTACAAAAGATCCATGTGGATCTTTGGAAATGTTCTGAACGCACGTGAACTGCACAAAAACGCACGCACTTCGTATTAGATTTCTGTCTAGGACTATAGAGAGACCTTTGAACCTTTTAATTAATAAAACTTATTTATTTTTATTAAATATATAAATGTATAGTCTTTTATTTAATTTATGTTACACTAGGCACTTATATTAAAATTTTCAGGACTAAACGTGTGTAGTTAATTGGCCGGTTCACTTTCAACTGAAAACTGCCGCTAACGCAACTCTCTAGCTAGGCAGTTTTTCTTTACGTTGCTTAGCAACGAAATTAGTCATGGCGTCGAGCAACGGCAGTTTCAACCAATCAGAAACTCTCCGACTTGCTCGACTCCAACAATTTTAGTGATGCCAAGTGCATCTGATGTATGGTTGCATCTTGCACTTTTCTAGAGAGGGAGTTGCCAGCTCCAATTTAATTTAATGCAATTTACTATAATTTTAATTTCTAAAGGTTTAGCCGTTTTATCGTATAAATCTTTATTTCTTATCTTATGCTTATTAATCAAATTTTTTGCAATTTTATGCGATTTTTGCATTCTAAACTTAAGCTCTTTTGAGTAGTTTTCTACATTGTAGATCGGATCAATTTGCTCTTTTTGCAATTCATATGGCATTGTAGTTTTTCTGCCAAATATTAATTCAAAGGGAGTAAATTTATTATCAAAAACCGAACTACTTGTAGTATTTTGTAAAAATGTAAAGTATTTTAAATATGTATCCCAATCTGAATACGTTTAGTTTAGGTATGCACGCAAGTATTCGTTAAAGACTCTATGATTTCTTTCAACAGTACCAACTGTTTCGTGGTGGTAAGCTGTTGAGAAATCATGATCAATCTTTAAAAGTTTTGTTAATTCAGATAATAATTCGTTTTTATATTCCGTTCCTAAATCGGATCTAATAGCTTTCATTGTACCATATGTTAATATAAAGGTTTCAAAAATAGCGCAAGCAATAGTTTTTGCTGATTTATCTGGTACAGCTACTGTTACCAGGTATTTAGAAAAGTCACAAATCATAGTAACAGCGAACTTGTTACCATATTTGGATTCCGGAAGTGGACCTATTGTATCGACAATTACTATGTCAAAAGGTTTGCAGGGTGTTGGAGTCAACACAAGATTTTCCTTTGTTTTTGGTTTTACTTTATTTAAAAGGCATTTATTGCAATTTTTGACAAATTTCGCAATGTCTCTTGTCATATTTTTCCAATAGTATTTTGTTCTTAATTTGGAATATAATCGTTTTGTACCGCAATGACCGCCTAACAAAGGGTCCTCATGATAAATTGTCATAAGTTTTTGTTTTTGCTCTGTTTCTGTTACAGTTTCTACAGGGTCTGTTAGTATTATTTGCAATGATTTTAAAATTTTATTACCGCTAATTTTAAGATTTGTAATTGAAAATTCTTTGAAAAATATATCATTTTTTGCCCATTCTAACTGCTTAATATTGTGACTGCCGGCTGCTTTTTCAAGCCTCGAAAATAACTCATCTAAATTTGTTTTTTCGTTAGCATTCACAAAATTAAGTAAATTTAGTTTTTTATGTTTTAAATGCGCATAAATTTGTATATTGGAGATCTCATTATTTTTATTAAATTGTATAGTCGACTTTATTCGCGGTATCTTTTTTGAAAAATTGTATGAAAATTTGTCATAAACTTGTACTTTAGGCGTTTCGCAAAAAGTATCAGTAAAATTATCGCCTTTATTTTGTAATTCCTTTTGTTTGGTTTGTGATCGCGTTTGGACTGTTAAAACATGCTTTGTAGATTCTTTTATTTCGTCTATACTAATGCGTGAAAGAGCATCAGCCACAACGTTGGATTTTCCTTTTATATATTCAATCGTAAATTTATATTCTGACAGTTCTAATCGAATTCTTGAAAGTTTAGAGGAAGGGCCTTTCATGTTAAAAAGATAGACTAGTGGTCTATGGTCGGATTTTACTGTGAAATTTGTACCATAAACATATGGACAAAAATGCTTTATAGCGAAATGTATTGCTAGGAGTTCTAATTCGATAATTGCTTTTTTCTGTTCTGCTTTATTAAAAGATTTTGACGCGAAACAAATTGGTAAATCGTTATCACCATGCTTTTGGCTTAATATAGCATCTACTGTAATTATAAATTCTTTTGTAAAGTCAGGGTATTGTAGTAGCTGAGGAAACATTAATGCTAGTTTTAGTTTTTCGAAAGCGTTTTCGCACGCTTCGTCCCAAACAAATTCAACTTTTTTTCCTATTTAAACGATTTAAGGGTGCTGCCAATGACGCAAAATTCTGTATAAATCGCCTGTAATAATTTGCAAAGGCGACAAATCGCCTAACCGCATCTTTGTCTTTTGGCTTAGTATACCTTTTAATAGCGTCTATTTTCGAATCATCTGGCAGCAAACCTTTTGACGTGCATTTATCGCCTAGAAAAGTTACTTCGGAACGAAGGAAATTGCATTTGTTTGGATTCAGCTTTAAATTAAACTTTCTACAGGTTTCGAAAACTTTTTCTAAATTTTTAAGGTGGTGTGTCTCACTACAACCAATGACGATAACGTCGTCAATATACATAAAAGCCTGATTTGGCGAAATGCCTGAAAATGCTATTGACATCATACGAGAAAAAGAGTTTGGTGCAATATTTAACCCGAAAGGTAAAACTTTCCAACGAAAAGCTCCTCGATCTGTACTGAAAGAAGTTACGTCTCTAGATTTAGGGTGAAGAGGTATTTGGTGAAAACCAGAAAAAAGGTCTAAAGTTGAAAAGTATTTGGCTCTGCCAAGATTGTCGAGTATGTCATCAACGCGTGCTAGTGGAAATTTGTCGGCTATAAGCTTTTTATTGACTGCTCTAAAATCTACGCACATGCGATACGATTTTTTGCCTGCTGGATTTTTTTTTCGGTACCAAAATTAAAGGACTGTTATAATTTGAAAAACTAGGTTCGATTAAATCATTCTGTAATAGGTTTTCGACTTGTTTATTTATTTCTTCGCGTTGTGTGTATGGCAAACGGTAATTTTTAATATAGACAGGACTTTTGTCAGTTAATCTAAGTTTTTGTTCATAGAAATTATTAAGCGTCATTAAGTCGGTTTTTAATGCAAAAATATCAGAATATTTCAAACATAAATCAAGTAAATTCTTTTTGGCGTAAGAAGGCATTTGTTTTGCCAAAATTGATTTAAGCTCTTCTATACGTTTTGAATCGATAAGTGTATCATTTATTCGATAGACATTGAAGTTTTTAATGTCTTCAGTTTGAATATTGAAATCTTTTACGTACTTGACCTCGTCGGTGGTGTTGATAATTTTTATTATTGGATTTTTTGTATCAACGATACATTTTACTGTGAAAACACCGTTACAAAGTTCCTGAGAATCAACAAAAACTGGACTTGTCGAATTTTTCAAACTAAAAACACGAAAAACTTCGCATCTTGGTGGAATTACAAGAGTATTTGTTGAAGTGCTATGCAAAATTGAAATATTTACCTTTTCTGTCCCTTGTCCGAATGTAATTGTGTCATTAGCATAATTGATTATGCATTTGTTCGTTTTTAGAAAGTCTTTCCCTATTATACCGTCCGAAGGAATATTAAAGTTGTCATTGACAACGTGAAGAGTCAGAGGAAAAAATGTATTTGATGCGATTATACTTGTATTAATTGTTCCTAGTGTTGTTACCGTGTCTGTTGTTACGCCTGTTATATTTATTACGTTACTACTGTCTACTTCTGCATCGTTTGCCAAACTGGAAATTTTTATTAGTGAGATGTCTGCCTGTGAGTCTACTAGAAAAGAACATATTTTATGAGAATCGCTACAAGCGACTTCGACGAAGTCGAAAAATTTAAATTTAGACAATATATTGATTGCGAAGTATTTAGTCGAATTACTCCTGCTCCCTCAGTGTTCGCGTCTGAGGGTCTTCGGCATTTAAAGAACGAACATTGGCTGAATTTCTAGAATTTGAACCCTGATTATTGGGATTTCTGTTATTTCCGGACCGATTATTATTGTTATTGTTGGAATTGCTATTGCCTCTATTGTAATTGCGATTATTGCTTCTGTTATAATTCTTATGTCGGAAATTTGTATTATTGTGTTGCCTATTTGCGTTATTGTTAAATCGAAAATTACTATTGTTGTTGTATCTGAAATTACTGTTACCTCTAGAATTTTCACGGAAATTATTATATCTTATTGGACGTGACCGAAACGCTAACACTTGCCGCTCTTTAACTTCCTGATCTCGCTCTATAATCATTTTTGCTACTACGTCCTTTGAGTCTTTGAAGGTTGTTGACGCAAGGATTGATTTCACCATATCTGACCTACTATTTAATCTACAAACGCTAATGGTTTGTTCAACTGCCATCTCATGGGCTTTTGCCTTCGTCATACCTTCAATGATTAGACAGCGCTCTAACGAGTCCGAAAGCTCTTCTACCTGCTTTGAAAATTCTGAAAAATTGTTATTGGTTACTCTTAAGGCTGCGATTTTTCCCGCGACAACTTTCGAGTTGTCTGGCCTAATTTCACTACATAGCGCTTCTTTAATTTGGTCGACGAATTCTATATGCGTTGGTAGGGCTTCGCGAGCTTTGCCTTCGAGCTTGGATTTTAAAAATGCAATAAAAGTAGGAGTTAAATTTTCGTTAGAGAATACTTCCATTAATTCAACTTTATTTATAAACGAGCCAAGTGCTAACGGGTCTCCACTGTAGTTGTCTCGCATAATCGAGGCACAAGTATTAATAAACGATTTTTTCTCATCGATTGTGGCCATGGTTGTAACGTTAAGAACCGGAGTTAGAATAGAAAAACTAGAATTTGGAATTACAGGTTGATCAGCAAATCCTAAAAAGTCTGCGCTCAGGGATAATTTATAATTATGTTCACTTGTTAAGGTATCAGTTGACGATGCACTTGAAGATGAATCAGAATCTGAATTATTGGAATCTATATCTTGCTCTGAGTTTTCGGAATCTAAATTTTGCTCTGAATTTTTGGAACTTGAACTCGGATGGGAATCTTTAGAAACAACCTTCCCGCTTCTTAGGTCCATACGCGTAGAAACGAATAGACAAAATATTAAAATTTTTGTTGCAAGATATGTGGAATTTGTTTATGAAGATTGAATAGAAATTGAATTTAAAGGAAATTAAATTGGAACGGGTTGAGTTGAGCTCAAAAGAAAATTATGAAAGTATTCTTAAAGGGAATTTATGGAAATATTTTAAAAGAAATTTGTGAAAGTATGTATTTTTGAAAGCATTTAGATTTTAGTTATAATTATACAATTGGTTAGCGAATGCTTATAACCAAAAAACTTTAGTTAGTGAATTTTATTGAAATACTAAACTTAGTGATTAGTTAGTGAAAAGAAAGATTAAAAAATATTTACTTTTGTTCGCAAATCCAAATCCAATGATTGGAATTAGCTAAAAAATTTTCATGTAAAACGGGAGTGGGAATTGGGATTCACATGCAATTTAAAAGATGTTGAATATTGTTTACGAATATATTTATTGGAATGTAAGAATTTATAATTGTACAGAGTGTGAAAAAATTTTGAATCAGAAATGTATGGCAAAATTATAATTTTATTTGAATTTAAATGCAAAGATTATAGAATGGCAAATATTTTTGTACAGGCTTTAAACGGACGCACTGCTTTTATCAAAATTGTCTTGTTTTTATTTTTATAGATACAGGCGCACCGCATCTTTCCAAAATTGTATTATAAATGTCCTCGGACGCGCAGGGGTTTAAAAAAAAAAATTTATGTCATATTTTTACCACGGACGCACCGCTTTAGAAAAGTAAAAAAAAATGTTTTTTTTTTTTTTAACGTTTATTGATGGAGCCCTTTTATGGAACTTTTATGAAAATTTATTGAATCACAATTGTTTGAATAACGAAAAGATCTAATGAAGTTTTTAATGCAGTTTTTGTCCGACTCTGTCCCACAGTGCCTACCCTATCATTTTACATATATATTTATGTATGTATATTTTAATAAATTTGGATGTACTGTATGTATGTATATAGAAAATTTAGATATAATGCAAACAATTATTTTTTTGTAATAAGTATTATAAGTAATTTTCGAAAATTGGAAAAATTAATGAATTGAAAATTTTTTTTTTTTTTTTTTGTTTATCGTATGAATATTGAATTTAAAAAGTATAAGAATAGAAAAAAATTAATTTTTTTGTGATTTTAAAATGATGTATTTTTCATTAATGTTCGCATACCAACTTCCGCTGCGCTCCGTTTACCGCTTGGTCGCTTGCTGTTCTGCTGCTGCGCTTACTGTTCTGCTGCTGCTTCAGCTTTGTGGCTTCGTTTTTTTTGTTGCTATGGATTTGCCGCTATCTGTGGTTTTTCGGGCCGCTATTTTACGCGCCGTTATAAGTGGCGTGGCTAGTGCCGTTTTACGAAAATTTTGGTACAGTTTTCAACGATTTATTTCAGTTTTTGTTAACTTCTCAATTATATTATTTCTTCCAACATTTTCCACTAGCCACTGCCATGCAACCACCATGCCGTATTTGTGCTGTTTTGAGAATTTTTTTGGTAGCGTCAACGTTTTAATAATTTTTATTGTAGATTTTTTTTTGTTGAAAATGTTTAATTGTTTTACATGTTTTAGTAGTTTGGTAATTCATAGTTTTGTCTTTGTATTTTTTGAAAAATTTTTAAATTGTGTAATTTTTGTAGTTGTTTTAAATTTGTTTGTAACTTTTTGATTTTATAATTTTTGTAGAATTTTTAAACTTGTATTTTTTTTTTGTAGATTTTTCAATGTTTTTTTTTTTAATTTTTTGAAGGGTTTATGTAAATTTTGTATTTTTTTGTATCTTTTTCCAAATTTTTAAAATTTTTATGTAATGGTTTTTATTTTTATTTTTTTTTTTTTATTTTTTTTTGTAAGAATTTTTAAATGTTTTGTATTTTTTTGTAAATGGCTTTTAAATTTTTGTAGTTTTTTTTTTTGTAGATTTTTGATGTTTATAAAAACTTTTTGTAGATTTTCTCTTTTTTGTGGATAGGTTTTTAACTTTTATATTTTTTGTAATTTTTTTGTAAATTTTTCATTTTTTTCATTATTTTTTAAATTTCGTGCTGGCTTCTTTTTTTTCTTAATTTGGACACCCCCTGTTTGGAGGCTTGCCTCCTTTCGGCCACACACCGTTTTTACAGGGCTTCGGCCCACGGTCGCCATATAAAAGATCCATGTGGATCTTTGGAAATGTTCTGAACGCACGTGAACTGCACAAAAACGCACGCACTTCGTATTACCTTTCTGTCTAGGACTATAGAGAGACCTTTGAACCTTTTACTTAATAAAACTTATTTATTTTTATTAAATATATAAATGTATAGTCTTTTATTTAATTTATGTTACACTAGGCAATTATATTAAAATTTGTAGGACTAAACGTGTGTAGTTAATTGGCCGGTTCACTTTCAACTGAAAACTGCCGCTAACGCAACTCTCTAGATAGGCAGTTTTTCTTTACGTTGCTTAGCAACGAAATTAATCATGGCGTCGAGCAACGGCAGTTTCAACCAATCAGAAACTCTCCGACTTGCTCGACTCCAACAAGTTTAGTGATGCCAAGTGCATCTGATGTATGGTTGCATCTTGCACTTTTCTAGAGAGGGAGTTGCCAGCTCAAATTTAATTTAATGCAATTTACTATGGCACTACAGAAGCTATATATTGCGCTGGCAACCTGAAGTGGTTGCGCTACACAACCCCTTGAATCTAGTTGGTATTTTAGTCTCCTCTTACGACAGGCATACCTACCGTGGGTATATTCTAGTCCCCTAACCCGCTGGAGGTACTATTCTATTTGAATTATCTCTGAGATCTGCGTTCATTCCCGACACTTGCATAAAAAAGGTAGTAGGTCGAACGTCGAGAACTACAAGGGCATTGCTAAGCTTTCAGCTATTCCTAAAGTTTTTGAACAGATTGCTACTGTAGTGGTTGAAACCACTATTATTAAATCAAATGTATTGGTTGAAACCAGTATTATATTTTATAAGAACTTTTTATTGAAAAACGCCTAAATGTAGATTTTATTTTTGATAAATATTTTTAACATAATGAAAATTTTTGATATTTGAAAAATCAAAATAATGAAAATAAAATTATTGAACATAAACTATTGAATTCACAAACTATATAAAGTTAACAGGTAAAATTTACAATATAATAGGAACCCTACATTACTCCCCCTCTCAGAGAATTAACATTAAATAAATTAAATGTGACTTTCTTTTTTGGTCCATTGTTATTATGATAAGCGTTAGTGTTGTCAAGTAACGTTTCAATAATTGTTGTTTTTAGCTTGTCAATAGAAATAGTATTGATTTCATTATCAATTTTAAAATACTTGTTGTTTTCAAGTACCTTGCATAGACCTTCATACGGTTGTTGTAAAGAACGCTTATTAATTAAACGAACAAAAACAAATTTACATGTTTGTAAATCTCTCGGAACATAAATACCAACATTAAGCGTTGTGATGATTTAAACTCGAATAAAAATTTCTAAATTTTTCACGTAATTTACCCAAAATTTCATTTGATGATGAATTTTCAGATGTTGGAACAATAAGTTCAACGGGCAATCGTAAATTTTGTCCAAGAACCATTTCAACCAATGTTGCTGAAATATCTTCTTTAAATGATGATGGCAAGCCTAACAGTATTAGAGGTAGCTCACCATACCAATGTCTGGTTCAATTTGTAGCCATTAAAGAAGATTTCAATTGCCTATGAAATCGCTCTACAATGCCATTCGCTTGAGGATGATAAGCTGGCGTTGTAACTTGATGACTGCCTAATAACTTTGTTAATTCTGTAAACAATTTTGAAGTAAATTGAGCACCCTGATCAGTTGTTATTTCAAAAGGCACACCAAACCGAGGTATATATTCACATACAAATTTATTTGCAATTGCTTCTGCAGACATTTCCCTTAATCCGTATGCTTCTGGCCAACGTGTGACTTCGTATGTCGATAAACTTTAGATTTTTGACAACTAATACATTCTTTGGACCATCTATTCATTTCTTTATTTATGTTTGGCCAAAAATATTTTTTAATAATTAGACGGCGAGTAGCTTTAGTACCCGGATGCACTATCTCATGTAATTTATCAAATACTGTTTTGCGTAAGTTATTTGAAATGATTGTTTAGATAAAAGATTTTTTAGTTCATCATCTTGTTGCTGTTCCTTTTCTAAAAGTTTAAAATTAAGTTCTGAATTTTGTATGGCTTCTATTTCAAATGCCCTAGATAAAGTATCAGCTACCACATTTTGCTTGTCCAGTAATATGCTGAATATCACTTGTAAATTGTGCAATAAATTCAAGATGTCTAGTTTGTCGTGGACTTCGTTCAGTTTTTGAATTGAGAGCGAAAATTAAGGGCTTATGATCAGTAAACACAGTGAATTCTCGTCCTTCTAATTGGTATCGAAAATGTTTAATATTAAGATAAATTGGTAATAGTTCTCTATCAAAAGCACTATATTTAATTTCAGCTGGAGCAAGTTTCTTCGAATAGAATGCGAGAGGCTGAGACTTATTGTTAAAATTTTGTTATAGAACACCACCGCCTGCCGTATTGGATGTATCTACAGTTAAAGTAAATTTTGCATCTTTGCTAAAATGATTTAACAAGACCTTAGATGCAAATTTATCTTTAATGCATTCAAACGCTTTAATATATTTATCACCCCAACCTAGAATTTTGTCTCGGTTTTTTACTTGATTTTGTAACGTAGCAAATGCTACGCCACAATATCTATTTCCCATTTAGCGCCCACCCCTAACATTATATTTTCCATTTACTGCCCACCCCTATTATTGTATGTACCGACATACATATACATACATACTGGCCCAAAAACCATCGCGCAAGCACTAGGCAAGCCAGCTATGGTGAACGCACAATGCTTGTGAATTTTCGTTCGTGGCGCGCTGTTACAAGGTCGGTTCTGCCGATGGTACTTCCCCCCCCCCCCCCCCCCCCCCCCGGCCTATTGGGCAGCCCTAACATTTTGTAATCATCTCCTCTGAGTAAGTCGGGGCTCACCCCCCCTATTACTCATAGGAAGGGTAATGCACGAATATACGGCTCAGTTAAGAGGGGAACACGTCCCAACGCCTGCGGCGGAACAAACTCCCCTACTACACTAGCCGAATACCCGAGCCAATATATTGCAGTTAGTTAAACTAGCCTCGTACTAATAGAGAGACTTCGCCGTAGGTACAACCTCATCGCCATCCCGATCCTTGGACATCCCATCCCTAAGTCTAGCCACCACCGTCTTCATAGCTATTTGGTGAGAGCCACCGTCACTCAGTACTCTCTCTTCGGGCGTGTTCCTAACTACCGCCGTCATTACTACCGCCGTTAGCACCCCTTAGCGAGAGCCACCATCGTCTTCAACATCTAAGCCACCGCTTAGCTAGCACTCTATCTCCCTCTCTCTGTGGAGAGCCGTCGTCCTTGGATTACACTATATTGTCAGCGACACTACCTAGTGAACATCTCTCTCTCTCTCCTGGATTCAAAGTTGTAGATATTTTAGCCGGAGAGCCGCGTGTGTGTGTGTTCGAAATAAAAACACTAATTCACTGTGTATTTATTCAGGTGGGGGAAGTGGGACCTCCATCCGACTTTGGATTGACTTGAGCATACCTCAGCCTTTGACCAAACCCACCTCATAAATGGCGCCTGAGCAGGGACCCGTCTCCTCAAGCGACTGTGCCAAAACCAACGAGAGCTCCAACACTGTAGGAACGGGTTCACCGAACACACCATTAACAATTGACACACAGATAAGCAAAAACACCACCACCACGCTCAACGTCGACTCTCTAGGCTGGATTTACCTGCTGAAGAAAGAGAGGCTAATCGAAAAATGCAAAAGCTACCGAATCTACACCGAAGGACATACCGTCGCCAAATTGCGCAGCACACTCAGCGCATACGTCCGAGAGCAACGAAAGCGTAAGTCAACAGAAAATCTTTTGAGAGAGGTAGAGATGGAGATCGCCGCCGAAGAGGCCCGGCCAGTCATATCTACGCAAAACAACACGCCGGCCGGCACAATTAAAGCAATATCCCCCCAGCGCGAGCAGAGCGGCATAAGTAACACGGAGGTCATGAATACAGTCCGCCGCTGGGATGTACATTACGCTGGAGGCGACACATTATACGACTTGCTGGAAAGGATTGAGGAACTGGCAGAATACTATCTGATTAAGCCAGATCAACTCCTCCCAACCCTTCCAGAGATAGTGCGTGGCAAAGCCCTTCAATGGTTCCGCCTGCGAAAACAACAACTGCACACATGGGCTCACTTCCGCTCCGAAGCCGGAAAATTCTTTTTGCCGAAGCCATACATTAGCCAGCTAGAGGACGCTATCCGCCAAAGAAAACAGACGAGCAGAGAAAAGGCCAAGGACTATATCCTTGCCCTCCAGACGATGATTTGCCGCCACCCGACTTTGTGCAAAGAAGATCATCTAGAACGCATATACGACGGACTACGGGTGGAGTATCGACTTTTTGTGAAGCGGGGCGAAATCCAAACGATAGAGCAGCTTATGGAGCTCACCGACGAGTACGAACTACTGCGGAGCGAAGAAGCCAAACAGAGCCATTTCACCAAATGTTTACGTATATAGCATATATTGTTGCCTGAAAAAATCATAGAGAGCGGTGGTACATATATTATATACCCCATATAGAAGCTTCAAAATTCATAAAATTTCATCAAATAGTTACGCTTACGTCATATATTGTTGAAATACGTGATTCGTAGTCATAGTTTTTACACGCATACCACAAAAAACCTGAAACTTTGCATCCTCACACAAAGTACCTACCTATTTTTATACCTTTCATGAAAAGGAAATGGTATATTAATTTCGTCGCGAAACAAAAATTGTAAATCCTTAAAGGGAAATAAATAGACCCACCATTAAGTATACCGAAATAATCAGGTTGAAGAGCTGAGTTGATTTAGCCATGTCCGTCTGTCCGTCTGTCTGTTTGTATGCAAACTGGTCCCTCAATTTTTGAGATATCTTGATAAAATTTGGTGAGCGGGTGTATTTGGGTGTCCGATTAGACATTTGTCGGAACCGGCCGGATCGGACCACTATAGCATATATCCTCCATACAACCGATTTTTCAGAAAAAGAGGATTTTTGTAATAGCTTACTCAATTTAACAGATTGAAGCTTCAAACTTCACCATATAATTTCGTATATTGCACATATTGTTGCCTGAAAAAATTAATGAGATCGGTCGTATATATAGTATATATCCCCCACAACCGATTGTTCAGATAAGAAACTTTTCGTAATTGCTGCCCTATTTTAAGAGCTAGAGGCTTCAAATTTCAAAGAATGCTTACGTATATAGCATATATTGTTGTCTGAAAAAATCATACAGATCGGTGGTATATATAGTGTATATATGGTGGTATATATAGTATATTTATTTATTTATTTATTTATTTATTATTTAAAGTCGACGACAAACTATGGTCGACTGCATAATATAAAAGATATATAAATATACAACTCAAAAGATAAAATTTAAGATATCTCGAGATTTCAACATTGTTATATTACAAACAAAGAAATATTAATGAAAATTACTATTTAATTTCAAAATATAATAATAATAAGAAATATGAGTAGAAATAAGATCTTATGCCGAAATCTTATACTGGCGGAATGCATCAGATTCCGCTCAGCATGATATCGGAATGCAGTGGATTCCAATCTCCCTGTTGGAATGCATCAAGATTCCAATCAGCATGTCATGGGAATCCGGCAGTGCTAAGAGTAGTGTAATGAGGATACGCCATCACAAGGCATAAAAAAGTAACATGACCTGTGTTGTTGGAATGCACCGGATTCCAATCAGCTCGATGCCTGACCCATAAGATTATACTGCCGGAATGCATACGATTCCGGTCAGTGACTCATGAAAAAGCATGTTTTTTACGTTGTTGGAATGCACCAGATTCCAATCAACACAGTACTGTCTTGTTCCTTCTTAATGATACATGTTGATAAATGTTCCTCCATCCTTAAGCGAAATAGTTCCCGTTTTATATAATAAAATGCCGGCAAATTAAATTAGCTTGTATCTCTTAAATTAGATAGGCAAGTATTGCATTACGTATAGTGGCAAAAGTACATTCAAGACTGATGCAGCTATACAAGTCATTGTAGTGCGCGCACCAGATAAGAAGAGGATTATTTTTAGCAAAGTTTCGTCGACAAAGGGGTAAATAGAAAGGAACGTAGTGTCTGGATACTCTAGGGGGAACCGCAAAAAACAAGCGGCTGAGGAGGTCCGCGGAATCAATTTCTCCAATAATGAGCTTATGGATGAACAATACCCCCAGTAATATTCTCCGATTTTCCAGAGTGGGTAAGTTAATAAGAAGAAGTCTACTTCTGTATGGAGGAAGGTGGAGACTTGAGTCCCAATTAAGGCCGCGCAATGCAAATATCAAAAATTGCTTTTGAACTGACTCAAGACGCTTTATATGCTTTTGAGAAACAGGGGACCAAACGCATCAGCAATACTCGAGTATTGGACGAACCAGCGATGTGTAAAGAACCTTAGTGAGGTACGGATCATCGAACTCTTTAGCCCATCTTTTAACAAATCCAAGTAAACCCAAAGCTTTGTTGGCTATAGATGAAATATGCATGTTAAAATTCAATTTCGGATCAAAAAGGACACCTAGATCATTTGCAATAGATATACGCTCCAAAGGCGTACCATCTATTACATAAGATTTCAATGCTGGCTTCACTCGGTGAAATGTCATATGCTTACATTTTGAGCAATTTAAAGCTAGTAAATTTGTTGTGCACCAACATTGGAACGAGTCCAAGTCGGCCTGAAGAAGATCCAAGGAACTCAAATCGGTAGGACAGTAAGTGTAGCAAAGTTTTACATCATCCGCATACATTATAGTATGGGAATATAATATTGTCTGTGGCAAGTCATTAATGAAAAGGGCAAAGAGCAAAGGGCCTAGATGACTTCCCTGGGGTACGCCGGAGGAAACTCCGAACGACTCCGACAGATTGCACTTGAACAGGACTTTTTGGGTCCGGTTAGAAAGATAGCTTTTCAGCCACATTAATAGGTGAAACGGAAAGCCCAGTAAATCAAGCTTATGAATAAGCAACTCATGGTTGACGGTATCAAATGCTTTGCTGAAGTCCGTGTAGATGACATCCGTTTGCTTGTTCGCTAAAAATCCTTCCATAACTATAGAGGTGAATACAAGCAAATTTGTAGTGGTTGACCTTTGACGAATAAAACCGTGTTGGCATGCAGATAAAAGACTAGAACACTGATATTGCAGTTGACTGGTGACAATCTGTTCAAAGAGTTTAGGAATGACTGAAAGTTTAGCAATACCCCTGTAGTTTTCAACTTTTGACCTACTACCTTTTTTATGCAGGGGTATAATAAAAGACTGTTTCAAAAGTGCCGGGAATGACGCAGATCCCAGAGATAGCTCAAATAATTTTAAAATAGGCTCATACATGTTTTCGGCGCAGTACCTAAGTACGCAACTAGGAACACCGTCCGGTCCCGGAGAAAACGTGGGCTTCAAAAATTGAAGACTCTGAAGAACAATATTACCATCAATAGCAGGATTCCTAATGTAATTTGAGCTATCTAAGTGATAGGGATATTGACCGGAATGAAAACCACTGGATGAATACGTGGACTTAAAGAACTCAGAAAATAGTTCAGCAACGTCGTCATCAGTGCAAGCTTTTTTACCTCCAAAGGTTAATGAGGAAGGATACCCAGAAGTTTTCTGCTTTGAATTTACGAAACTGTAAAATTTTTTTGGACTTCTAAAAAATTGGGCTTTACAACAACTCGAGTAATTTTTATAACAAAGCTGATTAAGACGGTGAAATTTAGAACGAGCTATTAGATATTTAGAGAGGTCTGCAGATGCTCCAGATTTCTTGAACCTCTTATAAAGCCTAGATTTAATGTTACTAAGTCTGATAAGTTGCCTTGAAAACCAAGGGGGCTTATTCGAACATAGGGTATAGCGAGTAGGAATGCAGGTATATATATATATTTTCGCAATTTTAGCCCCATTTTAACAGCTAGAAGCTTCAAATTTCGCCGAATGCTGTCGTATATGGCATATATTGTTGTCTGAAAAAATCATAGAGATCGGTTGTATATATAGTATATATCTCATACAACCGATTGTTCAGATAAGAAACTTTTCGCAATTTCTACCCCATTTTAACAGCTATAAGCTTCAAATTTCACTGGTTGCTTACGTATATAGTAGATATTGTTGTGTCAAAAATCTATGATCGGTGATATATATAATAAATATATGATGGTATATATAGTATATATCAAGAAGAATTTCCGAGCTCTAGGCCACACATATATATTAGTAATAAAAATGCAATTGATTATACCATATATGTTGTATTTATTTATTTTGTCGATATTTCGATTTCAATTAGAAATCATCTTCAGGGCTGTGAAAAAATACATTTTTCTATAAAAACCATAAATGCACAAACATAATCTGACACTTACACTTGTGAATGCACCTTGTCGACTAATTTAAAATTTCAATGCAGAACACAGAATATCATAAACAGAAACAAAGATGTATACAAATAATAAACAGTAATAATAAACAAAATATCTGCTAACAACAACGTATATATTAACTTATTGGACACCCTCAGCATTATTGTTGCTAACTTCTCTTCATTACCAAATGTCTGTATGCGTGAGCGATGTTATCGGTGTCGCTCTTAAAATTCATGCGTATGTCATTAGGTGTATTGATAATATGAAGATGATTTCTAATTGAAATTGAATTATCGACAAAATAAATAAATACAACATATATGGTATAATCAATTGCATTTTTATTACTAATATATATGTGTGCCCTAGAGCTCGGAAATTCTTCTTGATATAACTTTTGAAAGGCCGAAAATAAAAATAAAAACAACATCAATTATGGAACGGAGAGCACACCGTAACAACAAAAACACAGTAAACATTTACAGACGTGTTAAAGATAAATACGACATAGAAACCAACAAGTGTACAAAACGTTATCGCCAAAATACACAACAACTCACAAATCTGTCTCAATCCATAAAATTTCTAGTGAGATGCAGAAAAAGTGGTGTCATACCCAACTTCATTAGCAATGCTACTAACAACATCTCGTACACTTTAAAATGCAACACCAACAATGGAAAGATCACCAACTCAATAGAAACGTATTTGGCTACTGTGCAGAAAAAACTAATAAATCTTATTATTAAAATTAAGCATGATCTACAAAAACATAAAGGAAGAGAGGTAAATAAATTAAACAATAGATTACAAATAAAGCTTAACGCGGAGGATTCTAAGGTATTTTTCGATAGTGAAAGAGTATTGTCTCAAAACCTCAGAGCCAAAATTAGAAATATACAAATAAACAAATTTGAGAGGCTCAAGGACAAACAAACCCAATTACTTAACATACAAAATGTACCCGAGTGGTTTCACAATACCACAAATATTAGTATACCGACGGATGTACAGTGGATTCTCTCCCTGGGACCGAAATACTCCATACCAACAACTAATAAAGAATTTCCCTTATTTAAGCTTATCGCAGACGGCGAAGACTTTATCCAGACGATAAAAGACAAAGAGCAACAAGAGATTGAGAGGAATAATTTGACTACATTAATAAGGGGCCACTTCAATAGAGCAAACATTAGCATGCGTGATAAATATATTTTAGATACCTTACAAAAGACAAAGAAATTCTTCAAACAAAACAACCATCTCTTAGTTCTCAATGCAGACAAAGGAAACGTAACAGTTGTAATGGAAAAATCCGATTACGATAGAAAATTGTAAACATTAGTTAACGATATTTCCTCATACCGTGTTTTAAAACGTGATCCCACTAATAAATTGCTAGATAGGAATAACGAGATCGAAGAAAAACTGTTTAAAAACCAAATGATAGATGAAAAAGAAAAATATAAACTAATGAACAGAACGGCCAATGCGCCCAGATTGTATGGACTACCAAATATCCACAAACAAGGAACTCCACTTAGACCTATATGTTCGTCCATTAATTCTCCGTCGTATAATTTGTGTAAATACGTGGTTATTGTCCTGAAAAATATCACTAAAGAGTCCAAGTACAATGTTCTAGACAAAATTGAGTTCAAGAATAAGATTAACAAGTAAGGAAGGCTAAGTTCGGGTGTAACCGAACATTGCATACTCAGTTGAGAGATGTGGAGACAAAGTAAGGGAAAATCACCATATTGTAAAAAGAACCTAGGGTAACCCTGGAATGTGTTTGTATGACATGTGTATCAAATGGAAGGTATTAAAGAGTATTTTAAGAGGTAGTGGACCATAGTTCTATAGATGGACGCCATTTAGGGATATCGCCATAAAGGTGGACCAGGGCTGACTCTAGAATTTGTTTGTACGATATGGGTGTCAAATGAAATGTGTTAATGATAATTTTAAAAGGGAGTGGGCCTAAGTTCTATAGGTGGACGCCTTTTCGAGATATCGCCATAAAGGTGGACCAGGGGTGACTCTAGAATTTATTTTGTACGAT
Organism: Eurosta solidaginis; assembly: GCF_040869045.1. Classification (NCBI taxonomy): domain Eukaryota; kingdom Metazoa; phylum Arthropoda; class Insecta; order Diptera; family Tephritidae; genus Eurosta; species Eurosta solidaginis. The sequence goes on along the minus strand of NC_090320.1, from coordinate 166,530,915 downwards.
ATGGGTATCAAATGAAAGGAATTAATGAGTATTTTAAAAGGGTGTGGGCCTAAGTTTTATAGATGGACGCCGTTTCGAGATATCGCCATAAAGGTGGACCAGGGGTGACTCTAGAATTTATTTTGTACGATATGGGTATCAAATGAAAGGTATTAATGAGTATTTTACAAGGGCGTGGGCCTAAGTTCTACAGATGGACGCTGTTTCGAGATATCGCCATAAAGATGGATCAGGGGTGACTCTAGAATTTGTTTTTACGATATGAGTATCAAATGAAAGGTGTTAATGAGTATTTTAAGAGGGCGTGGGCCTTAGTTCTATATGTGGACGCCTTTTCGAGATATCGCCATAAAGGTGGACCAGGGGTGACTCTAGAATTTGTTTGTACTATATGGGTATCAAATGAAAGGTGTTAATGTGTATTTTGAAAGGGAGTGGGCCTTAGTTATACAGGTGGACGCCTTTTCGGAATATCATTATAAAAGTGGACCAGTGTTGACTCTAGAATGCGTTTGTACAATATGGGTATCAAACGAAAGGTGTTAATAAGTGTTTTAAAAGGGAGTGGGCCTTAGTTCTATGGGTGGACGCCTTTTCGGGATATCGCCATAAACGTGGACCAGGGGTGACTCTAGAATGCGTTTGTACCATATGGGTGTCAAATGAAAGGTGTTAATGAGTATTTTAAAAGGGCGTGGGCCTTAGTTCTATAGGTGGACGCCTTTTCGAGATATCGCCATAAAGGTGGACCAGGGGTGACTCTAGAATGTGTTTGTACGATATGGGTATCAAATGAAAGGTGTTAATGAGTATTTTAAAAGGGCGTGGGCCTTAGTTCTATAGGTGGACGCCTTTTCGAGATATCGCCATAAAGGTGGACCAGGGGTGACTCTAGAATTTGTTTGTACGATATGGGTATCAAATGAAAGGTGTTAATGAGTATTTTAAAAAGGAGTGGGCCTTAGTTCTATATGTGGACGCCTTTTCGAGATATCGCCATAAACGTGGACCAGGGGTGACTCTAGAATTTGTTTGTACTATATGGGTATCAAATGAAAGGTGTTAATGAGTATTTTAAAAGGGCGTGGGCCTTAGTTCTATAGGTGGATGCCTTTTCGAGATATCGCCATAAACGTGGACCAGGGGTGACTCTAGAATTTGTTTGTACGATATGGGTATCAAATGAAAGGTGTTAATGAGTATTTTGAAAGGGAGTGGGCCTTAGTTATACAGGTGGACGCCTTTTCGGAATATCGTTATAAAAGTGGACCAGGGTTGACTCTAGAATGCGTTTGTACAATATGGGTATCAAACGAAAGGTGTTAATAAGTGTTTTAAAAGGGAGTGGGCCTTAGTTCTATGGGTGGACGCCTTTTCGGGATATCGCCATAAACGTGGACCAGGGTTGACTCTAGAATGCGTTTGTACAATATGGGTATCAAACGAAAGGTGTTAATAAGTGTTTTAAAAGGGAGTGGGCCTTAGTTCTATAGGGGGACGCCTTTTCGGAATATCGTTATAAAAGTGGACCAGGGTTGACTTTAGAATGCGTTTGAACAATATGGGTATAAAACGAAAGGTGTTAATAAGTGTTTTAAAAGGGAGTGGGCCTTAGTTCTATGGGTGGACGCCTTTTCGGGATATCGCCATAAACGTGGACCAGGGTTGACTCTAGAATGCGTTTGTACAATATGGGTATCAACCGAAAGGTGTTAATAAGTGTTTTAAAAGGGAGTGGGCCTTAGTTCTATAGGTCGACGCCTTTTCGGAATATCGCCATAAACGTGGACCAGGGTTGACTCTAGAATGCGTTTGTACAATATGGGTATCAAACGAAAGGTGTTAATAAGTGTTTTAAAAGGGAGTGGGCCTTAGTTCTATAGGTCGACGCCTTTTCGGAATATCGTTATAAAAGTGGACCAGGGTTGACTCTAGAATGCGTTTGTACAATATGCGTATCAAACGAAAGGTGTTAATAAGTGTTTTAAAAGGGAGTGGGCCTTAGTTCTATAGATGGACGCCTTTTCGGAATATCGTTATAAAAGTGGACCAGGGGTGACTCTAGAATGCGTTTGTATAATTTGGGTATCAAATGAAAGGTGTTAATGAGTATTTTAAAAGGGCGTGGGCCTTAGTTCTATAGGTGGACGCCTTTTCGAGATATCGCCATAAAGGTGGACCAGGGGTGACTCTAGAATTTGTTTGCACGATATGGGTATCAAATGAAAGGTGTTAATGAGTACTTTAAAAGGGCGTGCACCTTAGTTCTATAGGTGGACGCCTTTTTGAAATATCGCCATAAAGGTGGACCAGGGGTGACTCTAGAATTTGTTTGTACTATATGGGTATCAAATGAAAGGTGTTAATGAGTATTTTAAAAGGGCGTGGGCCTTAGTTCTATAGGTGGATGCCATTTCGAGATATCGCCATAAACGTGGACCAGGGATGACTCTAGAATTTGTTTGTACGATATGGGTATCAAATGAAAGGTGTTAATGAGTATTTTAAAAGGGCGTGGTGCAATATTCATAATTGGCAGGATCTCCATGAAATATTCGTAATTGAAAGACGTTGCACGTTTGATTGTGCGACATTAAGTCTCTGCTTTATTGAATAAATTATTGTCTTTTATACTAATTTACTTAACCTATACTTTCATAAATATCTTAATACTAATAACTAAAAATAAGTACATAGGAAATGGGTTATGCATACATGGACGTTTGTATACAGTCTTTGTATACATGTAGTTTTGTATGCATAACTCCATACATGTAGTTTTGTACAATTTGCAGCGTCAGCAGATCAGTTTGAATATTTTGGTATTTTCCCACAATTAGTTGAATGTTTGTATGTATATTACAATGGGTTGTGTGTTTATATGTATAATTTATTAACTGTGATATGTGTCTCATATTCGGCATGCCGTGCCGTCTGGGTTAGTTCAATAATTGTAATATGATTATTACTAAAATATATTTGAATTTGTTATGCGTAAAGCCGCAAGTATGTTACAGTAGGTGTGGCATATAATGATACAATACTGTGTGTGACGTATAATGCTACACCATCCACCTTAGAAAAAAAAAGTGTTATATAATTGTTTTGTGAACAATTGTATAAGACTTTTTGTCATATTTTCAATTGTTTTGATATTTTATTGTTATTTGATATTGTAGTGAAAGAGGTTGTTTGCTTTGCTTTTGATCTGTTGACCTTGCTATTTTTATTGTTATAATTATTGTTACTTTTTACATATATATATTTGTATAAGTCCATTTATTTTTTCAAAATTGTAGAGAAAGAAAAAATCTTTTAATTTTGCTTATTTTATTTATATTGTTTATTTAAAATTTTATACAATTGTTTTATTGCCGGATTTTAAATATGTCGACCCATCTAAAATCCGATTGTTTTTAGAAATTATTTTTATTAATGAATCGGGTAAATTGGAATGATTATTTGCTAAAAAAAAATATTCTAAATGGGTTTAAGTCTATTCTTATGGATTATTAGTTCCTTATCCCTATTGTTCTTATTACCAGACTCCTGTCTATATGGTATTAAAGTAAAATTGTTATTTTCGTCGATTTTCTTTACTTTATACCGTCCTTTATATCTATGGTCTAGCTTATGGTTATCTTCTTCTTTTACTAATACTAAATCTCCTAATTTTATTTCCTTACTGTTGCTACTTTTATCATAATTAAGTTTTTGTTTTTCCTTGGCTTCTTTTACCAATTTTCTAGCTCTTTGTTGTGCTATTTGAAGTCTATATTTAATTTCCTTATCGTATGCCTCGTGATTATATACTGGGCTTATTTTATCTCATTTAAGAAGTCGTACATGGGGGGTTTTTCGCAAATATAAGCTCATAAGGGCAATAGTTATGTACGGTCGATGGGGTCGTGTTGTAGCAGTACGCGAAATATTTTAGGTATTCATCCCAATCATCTTTGTCACTGGATATATATGAACGTATATATTCATTAAACGTTCTATGACTACGTTCTACAGTGCCCAAAGTTTGATGATGGTATGGTGTTGAGTTTTTGTGTTCAACTTTTAGCAGTTTGCACAGTTCTTCGAATAATTTATTTTTGTATTCGGATCCCATATCTGTTAGGATTGTTTTCATGGGACCATAAATCAAAATGAAATGCTCGAATATAGCTTTGGCAACTATTAGCGCACGTTTGCTGGGGACTGGGATTGCTACCAAGTATTTTGTGAGATCGCATATAATGGTAACTGCGTATTCGTTTCCGTTTATTGACCTTGGCAATGGTCCGACCGTATCGATCTGTATTATATCGAAGGCTCTCGGAGGTGTCTCCGTTATTGTCATTGGCTCTTGTATATGCTTATTTATTTTATTCTTATTGCAGTGGATGCAGTTATTTACGTATTCTTTATTTCACCTCGCATATTTTTCCAGCTATAGTTTTGTTTGATTTTCTTTATCATGCGATTTATTGCTGGGTGGCCACCACTAATAGGATCGTCATGATATTTCTGCAGAATTTCTCTAATTTTCCTGGGACTAGTCACGTACACAACCTCTGGGGTTAGTGCCATTGTTAATTTCTTGAGAACCCTATTTCCTAATTCAATAAATTTGCCTACTCGAGTATAATTATCCTTAAACAATCTGTCCCCTAAGGACAACTGTATCTTTTCAAGTCCTAAATTGGCGGCTTCTTTTTCGAACCTGATAAAGAATTGGCCTAAGTCAATTTTATCATCTACAATTAGGTTGCTTGTATTTATGGTGCTACAAATTTTCTTTCCCTTTTTGAAATATAATTTCGGGGGATTGAAAACGAGCCTGACATGTCTTTTTACTTCAAATTTATTTAGCGCTTCATATATCTTGGGGTTCTCAGTGTGACTTTCTTGAATTTTAGCATTATTTGGTATATTTTTAGCTGTTGATCTAGTTGTGACTTTCATTATTTTGCATGCTTCCACTGACATTTCTTTTAAATTCGTTATGTTAATGCGAGACAATGCGTCCGCGATGTGATTTTCTTTTCCAGCAATGTACTCCACTCCGAAATCGTATTCTTCTAAATCGAGTCTTACTCGTGTCAATTTAGATGAAGGGTTCTTCATCGAAAAAAGGTAAGTTAAAGGGCGGTGGTCGGTTTTGATTTTGAATTTTCTACCATAGACGTATGGTCTGAAGAATGTTATGGCCCAATGGATTGCTGCTAGCTCTTTTTCTATTGTAGCTTTGTTTCTTTCACCTTTTGTAAAGGATCTAGAGGCGTAAGCGATTGGTAACTGTTTGCCATCATGTTCCTGGCTAAGGACTGCTCCGCAAGCATACCCACTAGCGTCTGTTGTTATGCAGAATTCTTTATTGAAGTCGGGGTATTGCAAAAGTTTTGGGCTGATTAATGCTTCCTTTAAATAGACAAAAGCTTTTTGACATTCTTCTGTCCAGTCGAAGGAAACATTCTTTTTGCAAAGCCTAGTTAATTTTCTTGAGTATTCTGCGAAATTCGGTACAAATCTTCTGTAATAATTGCAGAACGCTACGAATCTTTTAACTTCATCTGCTGTTTTTGGTGTTGGGTAATTTTGAACTATCTCAAATTTGTTTGGGTCGGGTAGTATTCCCTCGCTTGTGCATTTATGTCCTAGATAAGTTACCTCTTCGCTGAAAAATAGGCATTTGTCTTGATGTAATTTTAAATTGTATTTCCTACAAGTATCAAAAACATCTCTTAAGTTTTTCAGCATGTGTTTTTCTGAACACTCTAGTACAACTAAATCATCCATATATAGAAAGGCTTGGGATGGTTTGAGGCCTGCAAATGCCAGTGTCATCATTCTTTGGAATGAGTTTGGTGCTACTTTTAATGCATAGGGTAGTCCTTTAAATCTATATGTACCATTGTCTGCTGTGAACGAGGTTATATCTCTAGAATCTTGGTGTAATTCTATTTGGTGAAAACCTGACATAAGGTCAAGGCATGAAAAATATTTTGCTCTTCCAAGTTGGTCTAAAATATCATCAATTCTTGGAAGTGGAAATTTATCCGCTGCTAGTTTTTTGTTTACTTGTCTGTAGTCAACTACCAGTCTTCATCTTTTTTCAGTATTACCTGGTAGTGATTTTTTAGGTACCAGTAAAATGGGGCTGTTATACTCTGATATTGAGGGTTCTATAATGTCATCTTCGATCAGTTTATTAACCTGTTTGCTTATTTCTCCTTTTTGAGTTTCGGGCAATCTATAGTTTTTTATGTATACTGGTGTGTCATCTTTCATGTGTAATTTTTGCTTATAAAAATTATTAGACGAGATTGGTTCTGTTTCTAGTGCAAATATGTCTATAAATTCTGTGCATAATGAGGTTAATTCTGAATTTACAAATTTTGGGAAATTTTTAGTTAATCTTTTTAATTTTTCTGTGTCATTACTTTGTTTATTGCGTGTGTTTGTTTTAATTAAATTGTAGTCATCTAAATTTTCAGTATGTATTTTGTAATTTTGAATAGTTGTGTTTTTGTGTGTGGTGTTTATAATTCTGACAAAAGTTTGTTCTTTATTTGTGATCGTGTTTGCTATGAAAATTCCTTCATATAATTGTTGATGCGGTATGAAGATGGTTTTATTATCAGAGTTTACTGTTACTTGTCTAATGACTTCAGATCTAGCAGAGATCGTAATTGTGTTGGCAGACAGATAATTTGTTAGGTACATTGTGATTGTTTGAGGAAAATCATATGGTCTTAGGATTAGTTTATCCTCATTTTTGCCATAATCTAGAATACAATTATATTTCTTTATAAAGTCCAAACCTATTATACCATCACACGGTATTGGAAAATCGTCTTCTACGACGTGAAATTTATGATAAATTAGAAGGTCATCGCCTTTTAAATCGGCCTTAATTGTGCCTAATGTACTGGTTGTACCCTGACCGATGCCCTTTAAGTCTGTTATTTGTTCTGTATTAATTTTTGTATGATTAAGTACTTGATTCTTTTTAATTATGGAGGTATCTGCTCCTGTGTCTACTAAAAAATTTGAAAATGAGTTATTTAATGAAGTTCTTGTAGATACTATGTAACTATTTAAGTGTAGATTTAGTACATATATTTTTCTATCTACTGATTTTGAAGTGGAGTTTCTTGGTTTTCCTGCTGGGTACAATTTCGAACATTACGAGTCTGGTTGTATTGTCTATTGACGCTTTGAGTTTGTGCTCCTCTTTGAGCATTATTATTTGTTACTGTGTTATTATTGTATCTCGGTTGTGGTCTAAATCTTCTACCTCGGTAGTTCCCAAAGTTGTTACTTCGGTAACCTCCACGGAAACTACTTCGATATTGGTTTCGTTGACGAATGTTTAGGATTGCATTCGAGCTGCCTGTGATTTCCGTGCAGCTGTTTGTGAATTTTGAGATTGCGTCGTTCATTGTTGTGAACGTTCCTGCTTGTATTATCATTTTCACTTTATCATTGGAGCAGTTTTTACACATGGCTTTTACCGCTTCTTGCGTAGAATATCTCGTTGCTAAGTCTGGGTTAAGTCCATCCGAGATATAAGCTCCTTCCAATGATCTGGTGATTTTTTCTATTTCAGCAGTATACTGGTTTGCAGTTTTGCTGCGTTGTTGGATATTCAGGAGTTTTGCTGTTAAAACTTCTACTGATTCTCCCTTTATTGCAGTTTTTAGTTTATTTTTTATTTGAGCGATTGTATTTTCGTTACTTATGAAGTTCCTTGCCGTGCCTTTTAACTTTGTCTTTATCATGGTTATAGCTAAAGCTTCATGGGTATCCTTGATTTGGTCTAAAATATCAAGAGCATCTAAGAAACTGTGTAAATTTTCAGGCTTGCCATCAAACTCTGGCAGCACTGATGAGGCAGTTTTGATAAACTCTACTACCGTTTGTGCCATTGTGACGTTTATGAGTGGGCTATTCAGTGGTTTATGATCTTCCACTGATGGGGTTTGGCTAAATGATGGTGAAGGGGTACGGTTTCTTGAAGGTTCAGTTAGAACGGTATTAAAATCAATTTGGAAACTTTCTTCTATAGTAGTTGGTATAGGGATTTCGATGTTATATCTTGCTAATGAAGATACTAATTTATCCCGTACTGCTGAGAAAATTTGTTGAGCCTCTTTTTGGTGGTCGGCAGTAAGTATGTGATTTTCTTTACTAATCAATTCTTTTATAACATTTAAGGCTTCTAAAATTATGTTTAAATGTTTTGCTATCGTTTCTGTTTTTATGGTAGTACTTTTGTTTATGCACTTGTATGATTTATCTGCTTTTAATTTTTCTTCTGATAGCGCTTCTAAGATTTTTTCCCATTTGTTCATTTCTATCTTGGCGGGAAATGGAAATTCTAAATTTGAAGGGTTTTGATAAGGGTGACCTAATCGTTCCAATTTACTAAGAAAATATTTATGCTCATTTTTTATTTTTTATTTCTCAATTCTTTAATTTTTTCTTTCAATTTTATCCTATCCTCCTTATTGGTAGTGATATTTAGTAGTTTAAAGGTTTCAGCTATTTCCTTCTTTTTTTTTTAAATTGTTTACCTCCCCGTTTTCCTTTTCTTATTATTGTCGGGGAAGGTATTATAGGAATTGTTTCCTTCTTATAAAGATTGTTCCGTCTCTGATATTCCTCTATTGTAATCGGAGTTGGACCTTGTTTAGTTGTTTTATTTATTTTAATTTCTTCTGCTAATTTTATAAATTCCCTAATGGTGTCTTCGCACTTCTTAAAGACTTTGTGAAAATCTTCCTCAGTTTTTATTTCTTGCATAACTAAAGGAGATAGCTGAGCCTTCGTTTTTCAAATTGAATAGTACTGATTTTCTATTTAAAAGATATTTGTTCAATGTTTAAAAAAATTGCAACTAATTTTATTTCCTACTTAAAGAGAAGAGAAAAAAAAAATCCTAAGCAAAAACTTTCGTTTTTGCTAATGGTTTAGCGTCTCTGAGGCCGCTCAATTGATTCTAAAAATCTATACTTAAATATTTATAACTCCTTGTCGGTCTGGATGTAGTTTGCCGTTAATTTGCTGTTGCTGAAGATTTCCAACATTTATTCCACCTCTTTTGCTTATATTTGATCCGTCATTTTTATTCCAGCTTGCTTACGTTTTTATTTGATCCGTTCTCCTTATTGCCTTTTTATTCCACTTCGCTTATGCGTTTACTTGATCAGTCATCCTTCGATTCTGATTTGCTCCAATTTTCATAACTGATTGTTTTTGGTTTTAATTTGTTCAGCTCCTGATGATGCTAGCAAAAAAATTTTTTGAATCCTCTTTGTAGCATAAAATATCTTCTTTCTTTGTATCTTGTTACGTTCAGGACTACTTTATTTTGGCAGGATCTTTAGTCCTTTCTTTTCAAATTCTTGGCAGTTAGTGAGCTGTTTGTGAGATGGCAGGATCTCTGTCCAGGCAAGATCTGGCGAATTTTGCTTATGAGCAAATTTTCAGCTAAGTTAAGATCAAGCTGGCAGGATCTTCTCCAGTCAGAACGTTTTAGCAGTTGTGCTGATTTTTGTTCTGAGCTGGCAGGATCGCCATGAAATATTCGTAATTGGCAGGATCTCCATGAAATATTCGTAATTGAAAGACGTTGCACGTTTGATTGTGCGACATTAAGTCTCTGCTTTATTGAATAAATTATTGTCTTTTATACTAATTTACTTAACCTATACATTCATAAATATCTTAATACTAATAACTAAAAATAAGTACATAGGAAATGGGTTATGCATACATGTACGTTTGTATACAGTCTTTGTATACATGTAGTTTTGTATGCATAACTCCATACATGTAGTTTTGTACAATTTGCAGCGTCAGCAAATCAGTTTGAATATTGTGGTATTTTCCCACAATTAGTTGAATGTTTGTATGTATATTACAATGGGTTGTGTGTTTATATTCGGCATTCCGTGCCGTCTGGGTTAGTTCAATAATTGTAATATGATTATTACTAAAATATATTTGAATTTGTTATGCGTAAAGCCGCAAGTATGTTACAGTAGGTGTGGCACATAATGATACAATACAGTGTGTGACGTATAATGCTACAGTGGGCCTTAGTTCTTAAGGTGGACGCCTTTTCGAAATATCGCCATAAAGGTGGACCAGGGGCTACTCTAGAATTTGTTTGTACGATATGGGTATCAAATGAAAGATGTTAATGAGTATTTTAAAAAGGAGTGGGCCTTAGTTCTATATGTGGACGCCTTTTCGAGATATCGCCATAAACGTGGACCAGGGGTGACTCTAGAATGTGTTTGTACGATATGGGTATCAAATTAAAGGTATTAAAGAGGGTTTTAAAAGGGAGTGGCCCTTAGTTGTATATGTGAAGGCGTTTTCGAGATATCGACCAAAATGTGGACCAGGGTGATCCATAACATCATCTGTCGGGTACCGCTAATTTATTTATATATGTAATACCACGAACAGTATTCCTTCCAAGATTCCAAGGGCTTTTGATTTCGCCCTGCAAAACTTTTTAATTTTCTTCTACTTAATATGGTAGGTGTCACACCCATTTTACCAAGTATTTTTCTAAAGTTATATTTTGCGTCAATAGACCAATACAATTACCATGTTTCATCCCTTTTTTCGTATTTGGTATATAAAATTTGGCATTTTTTTCATTTTTCGTAATTTTCGATATGGAAAAAGTGGGCGTGACTATGACAGTCGGATTTCGGCCATTTTTTACACAATACAAAGTGGGTTCAGATAAGTACGTCAACTGAGTTTAGTAAAGATATATCGATGTTTGCTCAAGTTATCGTGTTAACGGCCGAGCGGAAGGACAGACGGTCGACTGTGTATAAAAACTGGGCGTGGCTTCAACCGATTTCGCCATTTTTCACAGAAAACAGTTATCGTCCTAGAATCTACGCCTCTACCAAATTTCACAAGGATTGGTAAATTTTTGTTCGACTTATGGCATTAAAAGTATCCTAGACAAATTAAATGAAAAAGGGCGGAGCCACGCCCATTTTGAAATTTTCTTTTATTTTTGTATTTTGTTGCACCATATCATTACTGGAGTTGAATGTTGACTTAATTTACTTATATACTGTAAAGATATTAACTTTTCTTTTAAAATCTGAATTTAAAAAAAAAAGTTTTAAAAAGTGGGCGTGGTCGTTCTCCGATTTTCCTAATTTTTATTAAGCAGGCATATAGTAATAAGTGTAACGTTACTGCCAAATTTCATCATGATATCTTCAACGACTGCCAAATTACAGCTTGCAAAACTTCTAAATCACCTTCTTTTAAAAGTGGGCGGTGCCACGCCCATTGTCCAAAATTTTACTAGTTTTCTATTCTACGTCATAAGCTAAACTCACCTACCAAGTTTCATCGCTTTATCCGTATTTGGTAAGGAATTATCGCACTTTTTCGATTAGGGTAACCCTGGAATGTGTTTGTATGACATGTGTATCAAATGGAAGGTATTAAAGAGTATTTTAAGAGGAAGTGGGCCATAGATCTATAGATGGACGCCATTTATGGATATCGCCATAAAGGTGGACCAGGCCTGACTCTAGAATTTGTTTGTACGATATGGGTATCAAATGAAATGTGTTAATGATAATTTTAAAAGGGAGTGGGCCTTTGTTCTATGGGTGGACGCCTTTTCGGGATATCGCCATAAACGTGGACCAGGGGTGACTCTAGAATGCGTTTGTACAATATGTGTATCAAATGAAATGTGCTAATGAGTATTTTAAAAGGGTGTGGGCCTTAGTTCTATAGGTGGACGCCTTTTCGAGATATCGCCATAAAGGTGAACCAGGGGTGACTCTAGAATTTGTTTGTACGATATGGGTATCAAATGAAAGGTGTTAGTGAGTATTTTAAAAGGGAGTGGGCCTGAGTTCTATAGGTGGACGCATTTCGGAATATCGTTATAAAAGTGGACCTGGGTTGACTCTAGAATGCGTTTGTACAATATGGGCGTCAAACGAAAAGTGTAATAAGTGTTTGAAAAGGGAGTGGGCCTTTGTTATATAGGTGGACGCCTTTTCGGGATATCGCCATAAACGTGGACCAGGGGTGACTCTAGAATGCGTTTGTACAATATGGGTATCAAATGAAAGGTGTTAATGAGTATTTGGGCGTGGGTCTTAGTTCTATAGGTGGACGCCTTTTCGAGATATCTCCATAAAGGTAGACCAGGGGTGACTCTAGAATTTGTTTGTACGATATGGGTATCAAATGAAAGGTGTTAATGAGTATTTTAAAAGGACGTGGGCCTTAGTTCTATAGGTGGTTGCCCTTTCGAGATATCGCCATAAAGGTGGGTCAGGGGTGACTCTAGAATTTTTTTACGATATGGGTATCAAATGAAAGGTGTTAATGAGTATGTTAAAAAGGCGTTGGCCTTAGTTCTATAGGTGGACGCCTTTTCGAGATATCGCCATGAAGGTGGACCAGGGGTGACTCTAGAATTTGTTTGTACGATATGGGTATCAAATTAAAGGTGTTAATGAGTATTTTAAAAAGGCGTGGGCCTTAGTTCTATAGGTGGACGCCTTTTCGAGATATCGACATGAAGGTGGACCAGGGGGACTCTAGAATTTGTTTGTACGATATTGGTATCAAATGAAAGGTGTTAATGAGTATTTTAAAAGGGCGTGTGCCTTAGTTCTATAGGTGGACGCCTTTTCGAGATATCGACATAAAGGTTGACCAGGGGTGGCTCTAGAATTTGTTTATACGATATGGGTATCAAATGAAAGGTGTTAATGAGTATTTTAAAAGGGAGTGGGCCTTAGTTCTATAGGTGGATGCCTTTTCGAGATATCGCCATAAAGGTGGGCCAGGGGTGACTCTAGAATTTTTTTGTACGATATGGGTATCAAATGAAAGGTGTTAATGAGTATTTTAAAAGGGCGTGGGCCTTAGTTCTATAGGGGGACACCTTTTCGAGATATCGACATAAAGGTGGACCAGGGGTGACTCTAGAATTTGTGTATACGATATGGGTATCAAATGAAAGGTGTGAATGTGTATTTTAAAAGGGAGTGGGCCTTAGTTCTATAGGTGGATGCCTTTTCGAGATATCGCCATAAAGGTGGGCCAGGGGTGACTCTAGAATTTTTTTTACGATATGGGTATCAAATGAAAGGTGCTAATGAGTATGTTAAAAAGGCGTGGGCCTTAGTTCTATAGGTGGACGTCTTTTCGAGATATCGACATGAAGGTGGACCAGGGGTGACTCTAGAATTTGTTTGTACGATATGGTTATCAAATGAAAGGTGTTAATGAGTATTTTAAAAAGGCGTGGGCCTTAGTTCTATAGGTGGACGCCTTTTCGAGATATCGGCATGAAGGTGGAACAGGGGTGACTCTAGAATTTGTTTGTACGATATGGGTATCAAATGAAAGGTGTTAATGAGTATTTTAAAAGGGCGTGTGCCTTAGTTCTATAGGTTGACGCCTTTTCGAGATATCGACATAAAGGTGGACCAGGGGTGACTCTAGAATGTGTTTGTACGATATGGGTATCAAATTAAAGGTATTAATGAGGGTTTTAAAAGGGAGTGGCCCTTAGTTGTATATGTGAAGGTGTTTTCGAGATATCTACCAAAATGTGGACCAGGGTGATCCAGAACATCATCTGTCGGGTACCGCTAATTTATTTATATATGTAATACCACGTACAGTATTCCTTCCAAGATTCCAAGGGCTTTTGATTTCGCCCTGCAAAACTTTTTCATTTTCTTCAACTTAATATAGTAGGCGTCACACCCATTTTACCAAGTTTTTTTCTAAAGTTATATTTTGCGTCAATAGACCAATACAATTACCATGTTCCATTCCTTTTTTCGTATTTGGTATATAATTATGGCATTTTTTTCATTTTTCGTAATTTTTCATATCGAAAAAGTGGGCGTGGTCATAGTCGGATTTCGGCCATTTTTAACACCAATACAAAGTGAGTTCAGATAAGTACGTGAACTGAGTTTAGTAAAGATATATCGATTTTTGCTCGAGTTATCGTGTTAACGGCCAAGCGGAAGGACAGACGGTCGACTGTGTATAAAAACTGTGCGTGGCTTCAACCGATTTCGCCCTTTTTCACAGAAAACAGTTATCGTCCTAGGAGCTAAGCCTCTACCAAATTTCACAAGGATTGGTTAATTTTTGTTCGATTTATGGCATTAAAAGCATCCTAGACAAATTAAATGAAAAAGGGCGGAGCCACGCCCATTTCGAAAATTTCTTTTATTTTTGTGTTTTGTTGCACCATATCATTACTGGAGTTGAATGTTGGCATAATTTACTTATATGATGTAAAGATATTAACTTTTCTTTTAAAATTTGAATTTAAAAAAAAAAATTTTTTAAAAGTGGGCGTGGTCGTTCTCCGATTTTGCTAATTTTTATTTAGCAGACATAAAGTAATAAGAGTAACGTTCCTGCCAAATTTCATCATGATATCTTCAACGACTGCCAAATTACAGCTTGCAAAACTTCTAAATTACCTTCATTTAAAAGTGGGCAGTGCCACGCCCATTGTCCAAAATTTTACTAGTTTTCTATTCTGCGTCATAAGCTCAACTCACCTACCAAGTTTCATCGCTTAATGCGTATTTGGTAATGAATTATCGCAATTTTTCGATTTTTCGAAATTTTCGATATCGAAAAAGTGGGCGTGGTTATTGTCCGATATCGTTCATTTTAAACAGCGCTCTGAGATGAGTGCCCAGGAATCTACATACCAAATTTCATCAAGATAACTCAAAATTTACTCAAGTTATCGTGTTAACGGACAGACGGACGGACGGACATGGCTCAATCGAATTTTTTTTCGATACTGATGATTTTGATATATGGAAGTCTATATCTATCTCGATTCCTTTATACCTGTACAACCAACCGTTATGCAATCAAAGTTAATATACTCTGTGAGCTCTGCTCAACTGAGTATAAATACATATATTTATGATGATGAGAGTCTGGTATCGTTTGATGTTATGTCCCTGTTTCCTAGTATCCTAGTAGACCATGCCATAGAGATCATATCATCCAAATGGGACCAAATAAAACCCCACGCAACCCTTAACCAAGAGCTATTTTTAAGTGTTGTACGCTTCTGTATAAAATATAACAGATACTTTAAGTACAACAACAAAGTTTATGAACAACGATCGGGTATGCCTATGGGATCACCAGCATCACCGGTAATAACCGATATAGTAATGGAGGAATTACTATTGAAATTTGAGGAAGAATCACGGCACAAACCTCATCTGCTCACAAAGTACGTTGACGGTTTATTCGCTATTGTGAAAACCGATTCCGTTGAAGAAATGCTGGACCTCTTGAACTCCTTTCATAACTCAATAAAATTCACATCTGAGATGGAAAATAATGGAATGTGGCCGTTTCTGGATACGGTAGTAATAAGAAATAACAACCACCTAACCTATGACTGGTATAAAAAGCCTACGGCTTCCGGGAGGTTAATAAATTTTAACTCGAAACATGATAGGAGTATAATAATAAACACGGCCAAAAATTTTATCAGGCGAGTTCTCTCTATCAGCGATAGAATATATCACCCGAAGAATATAAGCATCATCAAAAAAATACTTCAAAACAACGAGTTTCCGATCCACCTTATCAATGGTTATATCCACCAATTTTACGTTACGAATAAAAACAAAGAACAAAACATAAAGAAAATATATAAGACTGCCGTATTTGTACCTGGTTTGTCTAACCGAATAAAACATTCAAACATGTATGACAAAGAAAAATTCCAAATCGCGTTCCAGTATAAAAATACCCTACAACAAATATACAGCAATACAAAAAGCAAAATCGAAAAATACGAGAAATCCGACGTAGTATACAAAATTAAATGTAATGGCGATGGGTCCCACGTATGCAACAAAGTATATGTGGGTACTACTAAATCAAAACTAAAGACAAGGATTTCCGCTCACAAATCGTACATCAAAAATCGCGACCACCCTAACGACAACAGAACGGCTTTATCGCAACATTGCAAGACCACGGGACACTCTCCGGACTTAGAGAATGTTACAATATTGCAAGAAGAAAAACAATATTCCAAGCGGTGCACTCTCGAAATGCTACATATTATCAATACACCATACGCATGAAATTTAAGAGCGACACCGACAACATCGCTCACGCATACAGACATTTGGTAATGAAGAGAAGTTAGCAACAATAATGCTGAGGGTGTCCAATAAGTTAATATATACGTTGTTGTTAGCAGATATTTATTATTACTGTTTATTATTTGTATACATCTTTGTTTCTGTTTATGATATTCTGTGTTCTGCATTGAAATTTTAAATTAGTCGACAAAGTGCATTCACAAGTGTAAGTGTCAGATTATGTTTGTGCATTTATGGTTTTTATAGAAAAATGTATTTTTTCACAGCCCTGAAGATGATTTCTAATTGAAATCGAAATATCGACAAAATAAATAAATACAACATATATGGTATAATCAATTGCATTTTTATTACTAATATATATGTGTGGCCTAGAGCTTGGAAATTCTTCTTGATATAACTTTTGAAAGGCCGAAAATAAAAATAAAAACAACATCAACTATATAGTATATATATATTTTTTTTTTGCGATTTCGGCCCCATTTTAACAGCTAGAAGCTTCAAATTTCACCAAATGCTTACGTGTATAGCATGTATTGATGTCTGAAAAAATCATTGAGATCGGTGGTATACATAGTATATATCTCATACAACCGATTGTTCAGATAAGAAACTTTGCGCAATTTCTTCCCCATTTTAACAGTTAGAAGCTTCGAATTTCACCAAATGCTTACGTGTATAGTATATATTGTTGTCTGAAAAAATCATTGAGATCGGTGGTATATATAGTATATATCTCATACAACCGATTGTTCAGATAAGAAACTTTGCGCAATTTCTGCCCCATTTTAACAGCTAGAAGCTTCAAATTTCACCAAATGCTTACGAATTTAGCATATATTTGTCTGAAAAAATCATAGAGATCGGTGGTATATATATTATATACTTCATATAAACTGTCATTTTTGCCCCTTTTTTACGGATAGAAGCTTCAAAATTCATCAAATAGTTACGTTTACGCATATATTTTTGAAATACGTGATTCGTAGTCATACTTTTTACATTCAGACCACAAAAAACGTGAAGCTTTGCATCCTCACACAAAGTACCTACCTATTTTTTATTTTATATTTATCTTAAAAATCGTTTAGATATGTTCAAATTTCACCAAATGTTTGCGTGTATAGCATATATTGATGTCTGAAAAAATCATTGAGATCGGTGGTATACATAGTATATATCTCATACAACCGATTGTTCAGATAAGAAACTTTGCGCAATTTCTTCCCCATTTTAACAGCTAGAAGCTTCAAATTTCACCAAAGGCTTACGTGTATAGTATATATTGTTGTCTGAAAAAATTATTGAGATCGGTGGTATATATAGTATATATCTCAAACAACCGATTGTTCAGAAAAGAAACTTTGCGCAATTTCTGCCCCATTTTAACAGCTAGAAGCTTCAAATTTCACCAAATACTTACGAATATAGCATATATTTTTGTCTGAAAAAATCATAGAGATCGGTGGTATATATATTATATACTTCATATAAACTGTCATTTTTGCCCCTTTTTACGGATAGAAGCTTCAAAATTCATCAAATAGTTACGTTTGCGCATATATTTTTGAAATACGTGATTCGTAGTCATAGTTTTTACACGCATACCACAAAAAACCTGAAACTTTGCATCCTCACACAAAGTACCTACCTATTTTTATACCTTTCATGAAAATGAAATGATATATTAATTTCGTCACGAAACCCAAAATTGTAAGTCCTTAAAGGAAAATAGATAGACCAACCAATAAGTATACCGAAATAATCAGGTTGAAGAGCTGAGTTGATTTAGCCATGTCCGTCTGTCCGTCTGTCCGCCTGTCCGTCTGTCTGTTTGTATGCAAACTGGTCCCTACATTTTTGAGATATCTTGATAAAATTTGGTGAGCGGGTGTATTTGGGTGTCCGATTAGACATTTGTCGGAACCGGCCGGACGGACCACTATAGCATATATCCTCCATACAACCGATTTTTCAGAAAAAGAGGATTTTTGTAATATCTTACTCAATTTAACAGATTGAATCTTCAAACTTCACCACATAATTTCGTATATTGCACATATTGTTGCCTGAAAAAATTAATGAGATCTGTCGTATATATAGTATATATTGTAATATACGGCTTCGCTAGCCGCACGAAAACTCACCCTCGATTGCCTCCACACTATTCTTGGAGGGCGCCGCCTCCAAGTAAACGTTTCCTTTATAATGCCCGGAATGGTTATGTTGAGGGTACTTACTGAATTATAGCCCGAATCGCAAGTAAAATGAAACTATTGAATTTATATTTAAATTTTAATAAGTGATACACTTTTTATTTTATAATAAAATAACTTCCGAATTTGCTGCCGATCGCTTGTGTGTCAAAATTTATAATGATGGCGGTGAAACATGAAAATGTCGATGTCACTCTTGCCAATCGTTTTTCATGTTTCGCCCCACATATATCTGGTTCACTCTTACATACTACATTACAATATCTCATGACGTATTATGTGTATGTTTTATTCATTCTGTTTTAATATTCACAATTAAATATCATTGTGAGCAACAATATCGCAATGTTACCAGATGATTATTAAAAAGTAAATTTGGGGGATTTTATCCTCACATCACCCTTTTTGGGGAAAAGAAGAATTGACAAAGTGATCAATTTTGTCACATTCTTCTTTGGCCATAACTTATAAAAATTGTTGCGAACAAACGAATATATATTTATATTAGGGTGTACCTTCCCTTTTTAATTCGTTGGTTCGGAACCATTTTTATTAATAATTGAAAAAAGATTTTATACATCGCATAATTAAATTTTAGTTACATTTTTATAGTTCATTGTAACTTAAATGAATCAATTTTGATTTATGACAAAATATGTTGAATGTTTCTGTTTTTGTAAATATTTTTGTTTTACATATTCAGTTTAAAGTTTTATGTTTTGTATTACATATTAAATCTTTAATTTATGTGTTACAGACAGTTTTACGAGAATGTTTTTTTTTTTGAATATACAAAATTCGTATTTTCTCTTTTTGCTTTTTGGTTTAACAGTTGTTAGGACTTCATGGCTGCTAAAGTGCTCGGAAATAAATTTTGGATTTGCTTTTTAATCAAATTTAAGGTTTAGTGAGAGTATTAAAGTAATGTTAATTTACTTTACTAAGGCGGTTTTTATGTACCACTTTTTCTTTGTTTTTGACTTCATCGAAAATAGTTACGTTGGGTTCGTTAATTTTGGTTATGATGAACGGACCTTGATAAATATTTTCGTGTTTATGATGTGGTTCTTTTTGTAAAAGCACTCTATCTCCGATTTTTACAATTAAAGGTCGTGCCGTTTTATCGTACAAATTTTTACTTTGTAATTTATTTTTGTTAATTAGGTTTTGTGCCATTTTGTGCGTTTTCTGCATCCTAAACTTAACTTCTTTGGCATAGTTTTCGACGTTATAGATCGGGTCAATTTTTTCTTTTGTCAATTCATTAGGCAAAGTTGCCCTTTTCCAAAAACTAACTCGTATGGCGAAAATTGATTGTCGAAAGCTGTGCTACTCGTAGTGTTGTGTAGGAAGGTAAAATATTTTAAATAAACATCCCAATCAGAAAAAGTGTCTTTTAGATATGCACGTAAGGATTCATTAAACACTCTATGATTACGTTCAATCGTGCCAACAGTTTCATGATGGTATGCAGTTGAAAAATTATGGTTAATGTTTAAAAGCTTTGTTAATTCTTCGAATAATTCATTTTTAAATTCAGTACCTAAATCTGATTTTATGGCATTCATTGTGCCGTAAGTTAAAATAAATCCTTCAAAAATAGCTGAAGCGATTGTTTTTGCCGATTTGTCTGGTACAGCGACTGTTACCAGATATTTAGTCATGTCGCAAATCATGGTAAGTGCGAACTTGTTACCATATTTGGACTCAGGTAGGGGTCCTATCGTGTCAATTACTAGTATATCAAATGGTTTACAAGGAGTTGGTGTTAGAACAAGTTTTTCTTTTGTTTTAGGTTTAACCTTGTTTAACAGACAATCCTTACAATTTTTGATATATTTCGATATATCGCGAGTCATGTTCTTCCAATAAAATTTTGTTCGCAATTTTGCGTAAAGTCTTTTCATTCCGCAATGTCCACCGGAAATGGGATCATTATGGTAAATTTTCATAAGTTTTAATTTTGTATCTTCATCTGTTACTGTCTCCACTGGATCTGTTAATATAATTTCTAATGATTTTAAAATTTTATTTCCAATATTTTTGAAATTTGTAATAGTGTAATGTTCGAACATAATATCGTTTTTAGGCCATTCCATCTTCTTAATTTTGCGTTTGCCGGCTTCTGATTCAAGCCTCGAAAGTAATTTCTCTAAAGTCATTATTTCGTTAACAAGTTCAAAACTAAGTAACTCGAGTTTCTTATGTTTAATATGCGCAAAAATTCTTAAATTTGTTGTTTTATTATTTTTATCGTACGTAATTGCAGATCTTATTCGTGGGACTTTTTTCGAAAAATTGAATGAAAATTTGTCGTAGACATGTAAAGTAAGTTGTTTTTCGTCGGTTTTGTCTGTTTTTCTGTGTAAATGTTTGTCGTTTGCCTTTTTTGTCATGGCAAAGTAAATAGCTAAAAGCTCTAATTCTATAATAGGTTTTTTCTGTTCGGCTTTATTAAATGCTTTAGAAGCGAAACAAATTGGTAAATCACTACCTTGCTGTTCTTGACTCAGAATAGCGCCACATCCAGTTGTGGAAGCATCAACTGTAATAATGAATTGTTTAGTAAAATCTGGATATTGAAGTAATTTTGGTGAAAGTAACGCTGCTTTCTAAGATAAAAATGCGCTTTCGCACTCAACATCCCATACAAATTCAACTCTTTTTCTGCTTAATCGATTTAAAGGCGCTGCCAGAGACGCAAAATTAGGTATAAACCGTCTGTAATAGTTTGCAAACGCGACGAATCGTCGTACCGCGTCTTTGTCAGTCGGTTTTGTATATTTTTTAATTGCGTTTATCTTAGAGTCGTCTGGCAACAAACCTTTGGCTGAACATTTATGACCTAAAAATTTAACTTCTGGTCGTAAAAAGTTGCATTTATTTGGGTTAAGTTTGAGGTTAAAAGATCTACAAGTATCGAAGACTTTTGAAAGATTTTTAATGTGGTGTGCTTCGCTACACCCTATGACGATAATATCGTCGACGTACAAAAATGCGACATTGGGTGGTATACCCGAAAAAGCTATGGTCATCATTCGTGAGAATGAGTTAGGTGCTATATTTAAGCCGAATGGAAGCACTTTCCATCTAAATGCGCCACGATCAGTGCTGAATGACGTAATGTCACGAGAGTCAGGATGCAAGGGGATTTGATGAAATCCTGAAAAAAGATCTAATGTGGAAAAATATTTTGCTCTACCGAGATTGTCTAAAATATCGTCAACTCTAGCTAGTGGAAATTTATCAGCAATGAGTTTTTTGTTTACTGCGCGAAAATGTACGCACATACGATATGCTTTTTGACCGTTAGTATCCTTCTTTGGGACTACAATCAAAGGACCATGTAATTCGAATAACTAGGTTCAATCAAATCGTTGTCTAACAATTTATTTACTTGGCGATTAATTTCTTCACGTTGAGAATATGGCAATCTATAGTTTTTAACATATACCGGATCGTTGTCTGTCAATCTTAGTTTTTGCTCGTAAAAGTTATTTAAAGTCATTTTGTCCGTGTCAAGAGCGAAAATGTCGGCATAATCTATGCAAAGGTCAATTAATTTACTATGAGCATGTTGAGGTATTTGATTTTTTAAAATCGAAGTTAGTTTTTTCGTACGTTTGTCTTCTGTTTCTGTCTTGTTAATTGTATAAATATTATAGTTTGAAAGTTTTTCTGTCTGAATACTTTTTCTTTTGACACACTTTATATCATCCGTGGTATTTATAACTTTAATAATTGGGTTACTGGAATTAACAATGCACCTAGCTGTGAAAACACCTTTTTCGATTTCCTGCGAGTCCACGAAAAGTGGCTCGGGTGAATTTCCTAAATCAAAAAGTCTGAATATTTCGCATCTTGGTGGAATGATACAACTGTCGCTTTCTGTTCCGTGTAGGATTGGTATCGCGACTTTTTCATTACCTACCCAAAAGGAAATACTATTTCTTTCATAATTAATAATGCATTTGTTAATTTTCAGAAAATCTTTACCCAGTATGCCATCGGATGGAATATTAAAATCTTCATTTACTACGTGTAAAGTATGTTTAATAGAAAAGTTTGAAAAATTTAAATTTGCGGTAATTTTACCTAAAGTAGAAACTGAATTAGAAGTGACACCGGTAATGTTAATAATGTCGTTCGTATTTAAGGGAATATTTCTGTCTAGACATGATATTTTTATTAAGGAAATGTCGGCTTGAGTGTCTACTAGGAAAGAACAAAATTTTTGTGACTCGTTTAGTTGTAATTCTATAAAATCAGAGTAATTTAAATTTAAACAATAGATGGCTATTGGTGAGGGAAGTTCGCTTACTCGCTTAATTCGTCCTCCCTCAGTGTTCGCTCCTGAGGGGCACTGGCGTTTAAAGCGCGAACGTTTGCGTTTCGACCTCTACCATTGGCTGATCTCGAGTTGTTGTTTCTATTGTTACTATTGTTTGGATTAGAGTTGGTATTTGGACGCGCATTATTATTGTGATTATTTTGATATCTATTTCCGTGATAATTCCTGTATCTTTGATTATTATTACCGTTATAATTACTGTTGTGTGAAAATGAACTGTTATTATTTCTATAACCAGTATAGCCGCGGTTTGGGTAAAAACCTCGATAACTACCACGTGAATTTCTAAATGTACTGTTACCACGTGATCGAAAAGCTAAAACCTGACGCTCAGTTACTTCGTTGTTTTGTTCTACAATTAATTTTGCTACTACGTCTTTCGGATCAGTAAATGCCGTTGAGGCTAAAATGGTTTTTACTAAATTGGATTTTGCATTTAGACGACACACGTTAACAGTTTGTTCGACTGCCATTTCATGAGCTTTCGTTTGAGTGATCCCTTCAATAATAAGAGACCGCTCAAGTGAGTCAGCTAAATCTTCAACTTTTTTGGCAAAATCTGTATAGTTGTTACCGCTAACATGCAACGCTGCAATTCTCCCTGCTACAACTTTCGAGTTGTCTGGTTTGATCCTATTACGTAGAGCTGTTTTAATTTCGTTGACTGAAGCTACTTGTGTTGGTATTGCTTCACGAGCTTTACCCTCTAATTTTGATTTTAAGAATGCTATAAAAGTATCGGTTAAATCTGCAGTGGCGAATTGTTCGAGTAATGCAATTTTGTCTATGAAAGAATCAAGTGCTAGTGGATCACCACTGTAGTTTTCTCTAATAGAATTAGCACATGTGTTAATAAAAATTCTCTTTTCCTCTGGAGTTACCATGATTTGATCGTTAAGATCTGGAGCTGAATTAGCAGAAGATGAGGCCACGTTTGTACTAATTGGATCGTTAAGATCTGGGTTTTCGTTAGAAGAAGGATTAACTAAGTTTGCACTATTTGGGTCGTTAGGATTTTGTTTTAAAGTAGAAGAAGTTAA
Source organism: Eurosta solidaginis (assembly GCF_040869045.1). Classification (NCBI taxonomy): domain Eukaryota; kingdom Metazoa; phylum Arthropoda; class Insecta; order Diptera; family Tephritidae; genus Eurosta; species Eurosta solidaginis. The sequence goes on along the minus strand of NC_090320.1, from coordinate 166,507,121 downwards.
AATTTCACTATTTGAATCGTTAAGATTTGAAGCTAAATTAGAAGTTGAGTTTTTAATGGAAGAATTTTCGAAGCCTGGAAAATCTGTTGATAAAGAAAATCTATTTTCCTGGTTTGTGACTTTTTCGGTCGAAGATGAAGCTAAACTTTCGTAGCTTGAGCCTGATTTGTCTGAATCGGATTCTGAATCTGAAGTTTTTTTCATTTGTCTACCACTTCTAAGGTTGTACATATGAAATTACTAAAGCACTTGCTTGAATGTTGAATTTATATTCGAAGTTAAATTGTTGAGGAAAAAGAGCGAAGAAAAAAAAAATTAAGGAAATATTTAACAATTTAGTAGAGGAATTAATTGAAACTGCAGTGAATTTTTATGAAAGATCTATGAAAGTAATTGATTTTAAAATGGCTCAAAATTATGTATATGAATAGGTAAAAATCTTAAAATGTACTCACGGACGCACCGCTTTATTCAAAAAAATCTCAATTTGGTTTTTCACGGAACCACCGCATGTAATAAAAATTGAATTGTTTTTCACGGAACCACCGCATGTAATAAAAAAAAATTTGGTTTTTAACGGAACCACCGCATGCACCGAAAAATTGATTGGTTTTTCCGAAAACCACTTATGTATTGTCAAAAAAAAATCCAAAATTTATATTGAATGAGAAGTTAATTTAATTGGAAAACGGAGACACCAAATTTAATATGAAATTTTAATTTTTAATATACATACATATATAATTTTAAAGAAAAGTACCCGTAGGCAAAAGAAATGATTGATACATATATGTATACTTATTTTTGTCACTGCTGCTGCTGCGCTGGCAGACCTGAATCGCTGCTGGTGTTGTTGCTGCTGATGGTGTTGTTGCTACTCGTGTGTGTTGGTGGTGGTGGAGAATTTTGTATGTTGTTGGGTGCCGTTATGCGTGGCGTGGTGCGAGTACCGTTATGAAAATTTATGAAATTGTGCGTTGAATTTTCATTATTAAATTGTATCTTAATTTTGTTGAATTTTTCTTTTGTTAAATTTTTATCAGTGGAATTGTTTTTGCGGTTAATTAATTTAATGTAGAAAATTTGTATTGTCGTTTTTAAATATGATTTGTAAAATTGAATCGTAGAATTGTTTAAATTTGTACTAGAAAAACATATTTTAGGTTTGTTATATTTTATTTTAAGAAATTATATCGTAGTTTAGTAGAATTTAGATAGAAAATTATGTAGGAAATTATATCGTACTTTAGTAGAATTTTATTTTAGAAAATTGCATATTGAGGTTTTATTGAGTTTTAATTAGGAAATTGCACGGTAGTTTATTAAAAATGTATTTAGAAAATTATGTGTTAAAAATTAGTTGAATTCCATTTAGAAAAATATATCGTAGATTAGTGAAATTTTATTGTAGAAAATTTTAGGTTGAATTTTAATTAGAAAATTGTGTTGTAGTTTATTGAAAATTTATTTAGAAGAAATTTAGTTGAATTTATTTGGAAAATTAAGCCGTAGGTTAGAATTTTAATTAGCAATTTAAGTATTGAAATTTATTAGAAAATTGTATTGTTAAATTTTGCACATTTTCGCACCACACTCACTTTTCCTTTTTTTTTTTGTCCACTTGAAAAAATTTTCCCACTCACCGCTGTTACAAAAGACGTCCGGTTCGTTCCGATGCAAAAATAAAAGCAACCAAAGACCGGGCTCCAGCCTCACGGTCGCCATGTAATATACGGCTTCGCTAGCCGCACGAAAACTCACCCTCGATTGCCTCCACACTGTTCTTGGAGGGCGCCGCCTCCAAGTAAAGGTTTCCTTTATAATGCCCGGAATGGTTATGTTGAGGGTACTTACTGAATTATAGCCCGAATCGCAAGTAAAATGAAACTATTGAATTTATATTTAAATTTTAATAAGTGATACACTTTTTATTTTATAATAAAATAACTTCCGAATTTGCTGCCGATCGCTTGTGTGTCAAAATTTACAATGATGGCGGTGAAACATGAAAATGTCGATGTCACTCTTGCCAATCGTTTTTCATGTTTCACCCCACGTATATCTGGTTCACTCTTACATACTACATTACAATATCTCATGACGTATTATGTTTATGTTTTATTCATTCTGTTTTAATATTCACAATTAAATATCATTGTGAGCAACAATATCGCAATGTTACCAGATGATTATTAAAAAGTAAATTTGGGGGATTTTATCCTCACAATATCCCCCATAACCGATTGTTCAGATAAGAAACTTTTCGTAATTGCTGCCCTATTTTAAGAGCTAGAGGCTTCAAATTTAAACGAATGCTTACGTATATAGCATATATTGTGGTCTGAAAAAATCATACAGATCGGTGGTATATATAGTATATATATGGTGGTATATATAGTATATATATATAGTATAAATATATATTTTCGCAATTTTAGCACCATTTTAACAGCTAGAAGCTTCAAATTTCACCGATTGCTTACGTATATGGCATATATTGATGTCTGACAAAATCACTGTGATCGTTGGTATACATAGTATATATCTCATACAACCGATTGGTCAGATAAGAAACTTTTCGCAATTTCTACCCCATTTCAACAGCTATAAGCTTCAAATTTTACCGATTGCTTACGTATATAGTATATATTGTTGTGTCAAAAAATCATAGAGATCGGTGATATCTATAATATATATATGATAGTATATATAGTATATATATATAGTATATATGTAAATAAGTAGAGATGTTACCTTAGTTTTATTACTAGAAATATTTTAGTTTTATTTCAGTTTTTCTCAAATTTAGCTTCATTTATTTCAAGTAGTATTAGATTTAGATATTTAGGTAATTTTAGTTAAAGGTTAGAAAAATATTAGCTTTATATTTTTAAGTTCATCTAAATTATATGCAGAAGTAATTGCCGCAACTTCGCACTGATCAAATTTAATAAAGTAAATATATTACGAAAATATAGTGAATTTAACTTGTTTAAGCGATTTGGATTTTCAAATTATTAATTACAACTTTTATAAAAATTCAACTTCGTTCTTAAATCAACACGACCGAGCTCTTCTCTTCAACTGTTCAACTGCTTTTTTTTGTTTGTTTGATATTTGTAATTTTTCGGACATAATCTAGGGTTGCCATGTTACACTCGGCCCTCCTGATCGTCATCTGTCTCAGATGACAATAACACATCGTCATTTTCTAACGCTCTCCAAGGCATCATGTTGTCGGCACTAGTAGATGTATTGCCCGGACCTTTAAATTAGCCGCATTTTAAAACGTCGTATCTGTTGTTTCGCTTAATTTGGCTGACCTTGTATGGCCCTAAATATTCACTCGCTAAAATCTTTCCCGCAACAAACTGTGTCCTCTTTATGACAACTAAGTCGCCAGCGACGTATTCGTTTGCTGGTTTACATCTTTTGTCGTATTGCTGTTTCTGTCGTTCTTGCGCCTTTTGGATTTGCTCTTTTGCGTCCTTCCGTAATTGTTGTCGTTCCTCATCAAAACGTTGTAAAAATTCTTGCTGTAGCATATCGGATATTTTATTGTTCATATTTGTATTCATTTTAACGCCAAACATAGCCTCAAAAGGTGAGGTATTCGTAGAACTGTTTATGCACGCGTTAATCGCTTTTTGGACCTGGCCGACCTGTTTAAACCATTTTGTTGTATCGTCCACTGACAACTTCGCGATTACGGCCAAAATTGTACGATTTGACCTTTCAATTTGTCCGTTGCCTCTTGGAACTCCAGTGGTTATTAAAATATGTTCTACGTTACCTTCCTTACAAAAGTTTTCGAACATCTTCGAGGTAAATGCTGGTCCTCTGTCACTTACGATGCGGTGCGGATATCCATACGTATCGACCCACACTGCCAACTTTGCAATAGTCTCTTCCGCTGAGGGAAAAATCCACAAAAATTTTGAAAACGCATCCGTTATGGCCAAAATGTATTTGTATTTCTTTGCGGTTGCGTCCATTGGTCCCAGATGATCAACGTGTAGAGTATGCAACGGGGTATCACCTTTATCAATTACCTGCAACATTCCTTCTTTCTTTCCCAACTTTTTATTATGTATAATACATCTGACGCAATTGTTAATAACTTTATTAACTTTTCTTTCTAAATGCGGTATATAAAAATGTTGCTCGATGATATATGCAGTTTTTTGCGTGCCAAAATGACCTTCTTCATGCGCATTTCTAATTATTTCGAGCTCCATTAGTTTCGGAGTAAACAGTAACTCACGGCCATTCATACATTTGAATATTAACCCATTTTTCATCTTGAAACCCTCATACGATCCAGACTGTAGCGCGACTGCTATTGCACGTATCGAGTCGTCTTCTTTTTGTGCCTTTCGAAGTCTGCATGTTAGATCTGATGAAACGACCATTACATCTACTGGATAGCGGCTTAAGCTGTCAACATGCTTCATTCGTACTGAGGATCGGTGTTCGACTGTAAATGTAAAGTCCTGGATATACATGACCCATTGAGCTACTGATTTTGGCAAATCCTTTTTGTTCATTGTATGCTTGAACGCCGAGCAATCTGTTATTAGTTTGAATCGTAAGCCTAATAAGTAATGTCGAAATTTCTGTAATGCCAAGTAAGCTGCCTTAACCTCTAACGTATAACTATTTTGCTTAGCTTCAGACGGTGAAGTTTTCTTACTCCAAAAGTATACTGGATGTAGTTTGTTTTCGTGATTTTGAAGCAGTGTTGCACCAAAACCTTCCTTCGATGCATCTGTATGTAACTCAGTTTCAGCTTGTCGGTCATATAAACGTAGTACAGGTTCTTTAGTAAGCTTAGATTTCAGTTGCTCAATAGCACATTTCTCAGCTTCTCCAATTTTGAAAACAGCCTCCGTTTTCAGTAAGTTTGTCAACGGAGCTGCTATCTGTGCATAACCAAGTACAAACTTTCGAAAGTATCCTGTTAGACCCAGAAACGATTGGATACCCTTCACGTTTCTTGGACATGGGAATTTGCTCTGATTTTATCTTCTCCTGGCCAAGTCTCACCATTCTCGATGGAGTGTCCCAAAAAATCTATCCTAGTTTTCAAAAATTTGAATTTTTGCCATTTAAATTTCAAACCATATTGTGCTGCAACTTCAAATACATTATGTAGCTTTTTCATACATTCCTGTGGTGTTTCGCCGTATATTACTATATCGTCGATATATAGCTCCATTACATCGTCATTTATTAAACTTTGAAAAATATAGTTCACATACCTTACAAAATTAGCAGGCGAGTTGCAAAACCCAAAAGGTGCACGATTAAATTCGTATAATGCTCGCTTCGTTAAGAAAGCTGTGTACTTTTTGCTATTTTCGTCAATCGGGACATGAAAGAACCCATTTTCTAAGTCTATTGTGACAAACCACTTTGCCTTATTCAACTTTAACAACACATCTTCCACTATTGGCACTGGGAAACAGTCCTTTAAAACCATAGAGTTCAACTGCCGAAAGTCTACACATATTCGGTAACTACCACATTTATTCTTTACCACGACCAATCTGCTGGCAACTTCTGAGTGGGATCTACGAATTATTCCGCTCTGCAACCACTCATCTATTTGTTGGTTAACGGCTAACTCTTCTGGTTGGGGCAATCTTGCTGGAGCATGCCGAAATGGCTTCATGTCTGCACTTGGTACAATTTTCATAACAACAGGTGAATTTTTAACATTGTCTACTGTTTTGTATTTGTATACCAAAGCTTCGATATCGCGCTTAAAATTCGGGTCGACATCCAGCTCTGACGTGTCAACATTATACACATTTAATTCAATTTGATTATCTTCCGAATTTCTGTTGAAAAATGTATAACCGTCATCAAATTTACAAACAAAGTTTTTTATAAAATCAAATCCAATAATTGCATCAACTTTTACCGCATTGTTTTCTACAATAACAAAATTATGTTCATTTTCGACGTTGTCCGCCCGTACCTTACCGCTGATATACCCAATCGGTTGAGTTGATTTTTGGCCTAAACCGAACAACATTAGTTTATTATCACATAATTTATGATTGGAGAATTTACTATGGTATATTTCTTTTTTCATTATCGAAACGTCGGCACCTGTATCTACCAAACAATTTAATTCGACACCGTCCATCTTGATGGTTTTAAAGCGATTACTTGAAATAGCAACATTAACGCTTTTTTCCTGCAAAGTTTTATTTTTACTACATTCTTTTGAAATATGCCCAAATTTGTTGCATTTGAAACATTTCGCCTAATTTTTACATTCACTGCGTTTGTGATCTTTAGATCCACAATTGAAGCAGAATTTATTATTTTCCACTGTGTTTTTTGCCATCGGTTTAAAATTACTTTTGTTTTGCATATTATCCGTTCGCTCATTGACATGCTCGAAAATTTCATATTGCTCCCGGAGGTCTTTGTGACATTTTGCACTGCGCAAATTTTGCTTGGCACTCATCGGAATAGTCAATGCGTCTACTATATATCGTATTACCGCGCGTTCTTCCATGTCACAAAGTCAAGTTTTTCATTTGCAACATATACTCATGGAAGGTTTCGTCTCGTTTTTTCCGCCTTTCAGATAACATTTTGTGAACTTGAAAACTATCGTAATCGCGTTTAAACTCATGCAATAAAACGCGCTTCAAATTATCATAGTCTTTTACATTTTCTGTTTCCAAAAACAGTTTTGCGACACCTTCGATTTTATTTCTGGCTTGCACATATTTCTGTTTCGCATTAAGCTCATATGCCTCAGCATTACTTTCAAAAATTGCAAACCACTTTGCAACAGGTATTGATTTTCCATCAAAATCACAAATAATTTTTGAAAACCCATCATTAGTAATAGAGCCTTATTATTATCGTCAAACTTATTTGCAAGTAGCTTTATTAACTCGTTTAGTTCACTTGTTGCCATTTCTTTTGTTTCAGTTTCCACACGTTCCAACAATTCACTAGTCTTTGCTTCTATAGCACTCCCACTGCTGTGATTAAATCTATCCTCTACAATTTCGTCTTCAAAATTTTGATTCGGTCCTTTTTTATTTTGGTCTACTTCTCTCTTTCTTGGCCGCCGTTCATATATTTTCTTTTCCCTATCCTGTCGATCTACTTTATCGTCGTTCATTTAAACACATTATTTATCCACTACTGTTCTTTTCATCTGGAGTTCGTTTATTTACTTTGCAACGATTTTCTTATGTGTTTATTAAGTTTTCAAACGGTTGTTTTATACATATTTCTTGGGTTTGTTCGTCGAACGGTTGTTTCTGCTGTTAAATTGCATACGCTCTTACGTATATAAATGCAATTTTATTCACGTGGTTACATTTTTAATTAGCACAAATTCTATTATATTTTTAGCTGTTTTTTCTTTTTTCGCAAATGTAATGTCAATTTAAACGCTCCACTGTAGCTTTTGGTTGAGCCCCCATGTAAATAAGTAGAGATGTTACCTTAGTTTTATTACTAGAAATATTTCAGTTTTATTTCAGTTTTTCTCAAATTTAGCTTCATTTATTTCAAGTAGTATTAGATTTAGATATTTAGGTAATTTTAGTTAAAGGTTAGAAAAATATTAGCATTATATTTTTAAGTTCATCTAAATTATATGCAGAAGTAATTGCCGCAACTTCGCACTGATCAAATTTAATAAAGTAAATATATTACGAAAATATAGTGAATTTAACTTGTTTAAGCGAGTTGGATTTTCAAATTATTAATTACAACTTTTATAAAAATTCAACTTCGTTCTTAAATCAAAACGACCGAGCTCTTCTCTTCAACTGTTCAACTGCTATTTTTTTGTTTGTTTGATATTTGTCATTTTTCGGACATAATCTAGGGTTGCCATGTTACATATATATATATTTTTTTTGCGATTTCGGCCCCATTTTAACAGCTAGAAGCTTCCAATTTCACCAAATGCTTACGTGTATAGCATATATTGATTTCTGAAAAAATCATTGAGATAGGTGGTATACATAGTATATATCTCATACAACCGATTGTTCAGATAAGAAACTTTGCGCAACTTCTTCCCCATTTTAACAGCTAGAAGCTTCAAATTTCACCAAATGTTTACGTATATAGCATATATTGTTGTCTGAAAAAATCATAGAGATAGGTGGTACATATATTATATACCCCATATAAACTGTCATTTTTGCCCCTTTTTTACGGATAGAAGCTTCAAAATTCATCAAATAGTTACGTTTACGCATATATTTTTGAAATACGTGATTCGTAGTCATAGTTTTTACATTCAGATCACAAAAAACGTGAAGCTTTGCATCCTCACACAAAGTACCTACCTATTTTTTATTTTATATTTATCTTAAAAATCGTTTAGATATGTTCAAATTTCACCAAATGTTTACGTGTATAGCATATATTGTTGTCTGAAAAAATCATAGAGACCGGTGGTATATATAATCTCATACAACCGATTGTTCAGATAAGAAACTTTGCGCAACTTCTTCCCCATTTTAACAGATAGAAGCTTCAAATTTCACCAAATACTTACGTATATAGCATATATTGTTGTCTGAAAAAATCAGAGATAGGTGGTACATATATTATATACCCCATATAAACTGTCATTTTTGCCCCTTTTTTACGGATAGAAGCTTCAAAATTCATCAAATAGTTACGTTTACGCATATATTTTTGAAATACGTGATTCGTAGTCATAGTTTTTACATTCAGACCACAAAAAACGTGAAGCTTTGCATCCTCACACAAAGTACCTACCTATTTTTATACCTTTCATGAAAATGAAATGGTATATTAATTTCGTCACGAAACCCAAAATTGTAAGTCCTTAAAGGAAAATAGATAAGCCCACCATTAAGTATACCGAAATAATCAGGTTGAAGAGCTGAGTTGATTTAGCCATGTGCGTCTGTCCGTCTGTCTGTTTGTATGCAAACTAGTCCCTCAATTTTTGAGTTATCTTGATAAAATTTGGTGAGCGGGTGTATTTGGGTGTGCGATTAGACATTTGTCGGAACCGGCCGGATCGGACCACTATAGCATATATCCTTCATACAACCGATTTTTCAGAAAAAGAAAATTTTTGTAATATCTTACTCAATTTAACAGATTGAAGCTTCAAACTTCACCATATAATTTCGTATGTTGCACATATTGTTGCCTGAAAAAATTAATGAGATCGGTCGTATATATAGTATATATCCCCCACAACCGATTGTTCAGATAAGAAACTTTTCGTAATTGCTGCCCTATTTTAAGAGCTAGAGGATTCAAATTTCAACGAATGCTTACGTATATAGCATATATTGTTGTCTGAAAAAATCATACAGATCGGTGGTATATATAGTATATATATGGTGGTATATATAGTATATATATATAGTATATATATATATTTTCGCAATTTTAGCCCCATTTTAACAGCTAAAAGCTTCAAATTTCACCGAATGCTTACGTATATGGCATATATTGTTGTCTGAAAAAATCATAGATATCGGTTGTATATATAATATATATCTCATACAACCGATTGTTCAGATAAGAAACTTTTCGCAATTTTTACCCCATTTTAACAGCTATAAGCTTCAAATTTCACCGATTGCTTACGTATATAGTATATATTGTTGTGTCAAAAAATTGTAGAGATCGGTGATATATATAATATATATATGATGATATATATAGTATATATATATATATAGTATATATATATCATCATATATATATTATATATATAGTATATATATTTTTTTTTGCGTTTTCGGCCCCATTTTAACAGCTAGAAGCTTCAAATTTCACTAAATGCTTACGTGTATATCATATATTGATGTCTGAAAAAATCATAGAGATCGGTTGTATATATAGTATATATCTCATACAACCGATAGTAGATATTGTTGTGTCAAAAAATCATAGAGTTCGGTGATATATATAATATATATAAGTTAACACGCTGGCGGCTCCCCCATGTTGCTGTGTCAGCATAATCATTCTTCCCAAAATCCCATAGCCACCTGCCGCTGTGTCAGCATAATCATTCTTCCTACAGTCCCATGGGCTAACTTCAGCTGTGTCAGCATAATTATTCTTCCCACGTTTGATGGGCCACCTGCAGCTGCGCTAGCATAAATATTGTAAGCAGCATAATTGCAACCCAACACCCGCTTCAAGGGCAAGTGCATTTCATCATATCGCGCAATGACAATATTGCGCAACGTTATCAAATCTATGGGAACCTATTCAGTACCTATGCACATTGCAGCGGAGTCAGCATATTTCTATTTCACAATGTTGTGGGACTTTTGCATTGCACATGCCAGCCAAGTAAGACACACTCACACCCAGACGTCGCATATATCTAGCTACAGAATGTAGCTGCACAAAATGTTATAAAAGGAAGCAGCAGTCCACGCAGAGGGCAGTTGCGTCGGGGCTTTCATACTAACCGCTACCATACTTAGTTTTAGAATACTGAATAAAGTTCTAAATCTTAAATCTAATAAAGTTTCTTTTCTTATTTAATGTCCAGGGCAAGTTGGCCCTTTAATTTTTTTTAGTGTAAGGATCCCAGATCCTTTAAGTGGCGCCCGAGCAGGGACCGTGAAGCTAGTGTATAAAGTAAAAAGGATAGCCCAAAAAATTATAAAAGAAATAAACTGTGTGTTATAAGAAGTTAAAAGAGGCTGATAGCCCACGAAATTGCAAAGAGGGGAAAAACCCTGCTGTATAAAATGAAAAGAGGCTGATAGCCCAAAAAATTGTAAAAACAAAAAACAGTGTGCTAATGCTAAACCTATACGTGATAGTGGCGTAAATAGAATATCTAAAAACAAATCTTAATATTTCCTTGCAGGATAATGGAAGCGCTGCAGGCCACCGTTACAAATTTAACAGGTGCGGTTAACGCACTCTTGGAAAAGGTTAACAGCGTAGATAGGAGGGTATCTGCCTTGGACAATCAGCGATCCCGGCTCGACGTTTTAGAAGGAACAAGTCAATCATCCGTACCGGAAGCACAACCGCGAGCTCCTGCAACGGAGGCGGATCTTAAGGATATCTCCAGGTTACCCGACTGTGTAAAAGAATTGCAAACCTTTGACGGCAATCCCTTCCAATACATTTCATGGGTGCACTCTGTTGAGAGCATCCTGTCTGACATCAAGGTGGAAAGAAACAAACCGATATACCGTGCTATTTTACAGCACATTCGCCAAAAGGTACGGGGATCAGCTGACACTGCCCTAATATCGTACAATATATTCGACACCACCTGGAGTGCCATTAAGGAGTGCCTATCACTCCATTATGCGGATAAACGCGACATCCGCACTTTGGAGTATCAACTCCGTCAATTGTCCCAAAAAAATTTACGGCTTGATGAATTCTACGCTGTCGTGAATCACAAATTCTCCTTGATTATAAACAAGATCAAAACAGAGACGTACTCTGAGGAGACGACAAAAATCTTCATAGATACTTACAGGAATCGCGCCTTGGATGTTTTCATCCGCGGCCTGAACGGGGAGCTTGATAAAATGCTCCTCATACAACGTCCGAAAACCCTACCTGAGGCATATTCTGCATGCCTCGAAATTCAAAACACTAATTTCCGAAACTACACTATTCACAGCGCACGCCACGACAATCGCGTTGTTGCGCCAATGAACGCGATACTAGATCACATGCATGGTTTAGGTGCCACCAGGGCACCGCCAATACCTCCAAGTTCAAGGTGGCGTCCCAGGAGCGAATATAACCTTTCGAAAAGCGAAATTCAAATCAACAGGAATCCCCAAAGCTAGGCCAACCAACATCCTCCCAACCACCCGTTGAAAAGATGGACCTAGACCAGTCTATTCAGAGTAGGCGCGTAAACTACATAAACCGGCCAAACCCCTTCAAACGTGATGCTAGGTCCGAAAACACAAAGCAACAGCGACTTTATCATGTGACCACAGAAGACGCGGAGAAAGAACCTGAACCAGTCCAGGAAGAGGATTTTCTACAGAACGGCTATCTAGCATACCATATATAGAAAACAAACTTTCCGATGGCCGCCAGCTAGACTTTCTGATCGATACGGGTGCGAATAAAAATTTTATTAGACCAACTGTGGCAAACTGGGTTGTCCTGTGCAGATATTATTTAGCGCTCCATCAGCGGGGGCTGCGCAGATATAACCAAAAAAATAACTTAGAAATTTTTTAAAGACTTAGGCATTAATTCCGAGATAACTTGCTTTATCCTTCCCGGTCTTAAAACATTCGATGGGATTATTGGCGACGATACCCTTAAGGAAATGAGAGCAGTGGTAGATAGGAATAACAATGTTTTAAAAATTAAGAAATATAAAATACCCCTTAAGGCACGAATATACAGTGAAGCAAATTATACAATGTCTAGGGACCTTCCATTAGAAGCGAGAAGACGGATAGGCGAAGTAATTGAAAAATATGGCGAATTATTTCAACCGATTAATGGAAACGAATTGGTAGGCACTAGGCTATCCTTGCGCGATTCTGCAAATAGACATCTTCGAGATTGAAAAACAAAAATACCTTAGCGCAATAGATACATTTTCAAATTTCGCTAAGCTATTTGCGATAAAGAACAAGTCTTCAATACACATTCGAAAAAAGCTTACTGATCTCCTGCGCTACTTCTTAGTACCAAAAAGATTGTTAATGGACAACGAAAGAGGTTTTCTAACTCCTCTTGTCATAAACTATGTCCGCTCACTAGGTATAGAAGTCTACCAAACCACGCACAACGAAGTGAAAGCATTGGTCAGGTTGAGCGCTTGCACTCAACCTTGATTGAAATATACCGCTGCATTTCTCTTGAATTTAATAGATTAACTTCGAAGGAACGTGTCTAGATAACAGTGGACCGGTACAACAATACCGTTCATTCTGTTATTAACCGAAAGCCAGCAGACGTATTCCTTAACAGGACTGCTAGAGTCAATTACCAGGGATTGGTGGACTTCAGAGAAAAAAACGTATGAAGACGTTAAAGCATTATTGGAAGGCGAGCAGGAGGTCAGGAACGCTAGGTTGAACAATAAACGTTCTACCCCACGCACCTTCAGTGCGGAAGACAAATTATTTATTGCAAATAAACAGACAAAGGCTAAACAAAAGCCACTGTACAAAGAAGAAACTGTTGCTGAAAACAGAAACGTAACTATTTGTACTGAAAGTGGAAAAAATTCCACAAGGCCGACGTAAAAAACGTCTGAGATAACATTGGTCACAAGGCAAATCTCATGCTTAGATCCTTTAGTCCCAGGGCTTTGGGTGCAAATTATTTTGTAGCCGATCTAGTCAGAGGTTGGTTCAATTCCAAATAACTCGTTGGTTCGAATGATGACGATCGGTGTGGTTCAACTCCACCATAAGGCCTTTGCTTTAATTGACGTGAAGCTACTCGTGCCCCGAGTAGGCCATTTGCAATCATCAACGCTTATGGTTAAAAAGGATAAATTTTTTTTATACAATGCACGCACTGCTCAAAATAAAAACAAAAAAATAATAATAATAAAAAACAATCTTACAGTCATTCGGCTGGTAAATAAACCCGCATAAAGCGGCAATACGTAAAACGCATAAAAGCGTTCATAACAAAAAAAAAAAAAAGGGGGGAATGGGATCCTCACTAAAGGAAAAAGAAAAAAAAGGAAAAAAAGAAAAAAGAAAAGAGAAACAACTAACATACTAATAACTAACACCAAACAAAGAGCGAAGTCATTTCGCTACGCTGCTTCACTGCTCCCAAACAAAAAAACCCTTAAAAATACCTTAAAAATAAAAAATAAAAATCTAATTGTTCTTTCGAATTGCTAATACTTACTTTCCTTTCCAACCCACGCAACTCAACTAGTATAAAAATCCTAGAATAATGATAGTTATAATTTTAAATAGCTTTAATCGATTCACTGAATGAATGAATGAATGTGTAAAATCCTAGATTAGAAAATTAATATTAGAATTAAAATATACGTATGGGGTAAAAGTATGGGAAACTAACTCAATAAAATTAGATTAATGTCTTTATTTTATTAATAGCATCTGCCTCTGCGCAACTGTACACTCGTACGATATATTCGAGATAGACTCACCACTAGCTACCATACGAGATGGATACGCATGGATCATTGATGGGCACTTCAAACTTATTCATGCCATTGACCCGCAGCGATATGACTTGGCAACAACGAGACTAGAGCAAACACTAGAAACGCTTAATGAAACAACATCATCGGCAGAGGTACTATCATTCAAATTAAACAGAATCCGCACACACCTGAGCGAACTAAGAGGACATAAATCCGAAAGAGCAAGAATACCAATTAACTGGATTGGGTCTGCCTGGAAGTGGATCGCTGGCTCACCTGATGCCACCGACTGGTACGAAGTCCTCCGTAACGAAAATGTCCTCAAAGAAAATACTGAACAGCAATACAAGGCAAACAATGCCATTTTCAAAAAGACTAATGAATTATTGCAGAAGCTAAATGGAATAGTGACCATCACGAACAAAGTGCGTGATCGAAGGCACCTGGAAAAATTAGAGCAAGAAATCCAGCAAGCAATAACCATTTTAAAGGAGGACGTTAACGAGCTAATCCGCGCCTGTCAGATGGCTAAAGCTGGCATTATTAACAGCAACCTTTTGAGCAAAGAAGGAGTCATCCAACTTATTAGTGAAATCTACGTCCTCCCATACAGCAACGCTATCGAAGCCATTGAGTATAGCAAGCCATCGATTTACACCAACAGCACGCTCCTTCTGTATGTGCTGTCCTTGCCTAAGGTCACTGATGCCAGATTTAATCACTTAATCACAAGGGAAAATATCCAAGGTGGTCACCGTATACATTTGCGATACAGGTCAATCCTGACCAACATATTCGAGACTTATGGGATAAGGGAAAATTGCTTGCAATTATCTTCTGCTTTGGTCTGCGACCGGAAATCTCTTGACTTGTTACCGGAAACTGGTTGTCTGGCACGCCTTCTCAAAGGCGGACACACAAGTTGTACCTACTCTACATACAACGAATCCACGGTAGAAGTTATCAAAGAGGACACGATATTCTTTGATAACTTTATAGGCACAGTAGGATCCGGTAAAAGTTTAATATATCTAAACGGTTCTTATATTCTTCAGATGGACAACGAGACCATTGTCATTAACAACGAAACATACTCAAGCACTAGTAGTTCTGGAGCACAGGTTCATCCACCAGTTTTGACCAGCATTACAAACCACAGCATGGCACTAAACCTCAACCTGGTACACGGAATAACAATGGAAAACATCAAACTTCTGAAATACCTAAGGGACAAGACCAATTGGTTCGCACTTTCTGAAGGATTGGGGTTATTGCTACTTATGCTGTTCATTTGGTGCATCTGGAGGAGATCACAGCCAGGATAATCTTACCTGAAATAAACATTGCAAATCGGCTAAGTCGAAGAGGCGAAAATCCTTCTTCGCCAACTAATCCACGGGACGCAGATCTTTAAAGGGGGAGGAGTTAACACGCTGGCGGCTCCCCAACATGTTGGATTCCCACAAGCTGAAGCTTACACGTGCAGCTGTGTCAGCATAATCATTCTTCCCACAATCCCATAGCCACCTGCCGCTGTGTCAGCATAATCATTCTTCCCACAGTCCCATGGGCTAACTTCAGCTGTGTCAGCATAATTATTCTTCCCACGTTTGATGGGTCACCTGCAGCTACGCTAGCATAACTATTGTAAACAGCATAATTGCAACCCAACACCCACTTCAAGGGCAAGTGCATTTCATCATATCGCGCAATGACAATATTGCGCAACGTTATCAAATCTATGGGAACCAATTCAGTACCTATGCACATTGCAGTGGAGTCAGCATATTTCTATTTCACAATGTTGTGGGACTTTTGCGTTGCACATGCCAGCCAAGTAAGACACCTGCGGGAAGTCAAGGCCACCCTCACACCCAGACGTCGCATATATCTAGCTACAGAATGTAGCTGCACAAAATGTTATAAAAGGAAGCATCAGTCCACGCACAGGGCAGTTGCGTCGGGGCTTTCATACTAACCGCTACCATACTTAGTTTTAGAATACTGAATAAATCTTAAATCTAATAAAGTTTCTTTTCTTATTTAATGTCCAGGGCAAGTTGGCCCTTTAATTTTTTTTAGTGTAAGGATCCCAGACCCTTTAAGTTATATGATGGTATATATATTATATATATATTTTTTTTTGCGATTTCTGCCCCATTTTAACAGCTAGAAGCTTCAAATTTCACCAAATGCTTACGTGTATAGCATATATTGACGTCTGAAAAAATCATTGAGATCGGTGGTATACATAGTATATATCTCATACAACCGATTGTTCAGATAAGAAACTTTGCGCAATTCCTTCCCCATTTTAACAGCTAGAAGCTTCAAATTTCACCATATGCTTACGCGTATAGTATATATCGTTGTCTGAAAAAATCATTGAGGTCCGTGGTATATATAGTGTATATCTCATACAACCGATTGTTCAGATAAGAAACTTTGCGCAATTTCTGCCCCATTTTAACAGCTAGAAGCTTCAAATTTCACCAAATGCTTACGAATATAGCATATATTTTTGTCTGAAAAAATCATAGAGATCGGTCGTATATATATTATATACATCATATAAACTGTCATTTTTGCCCCTTTTTTACGGATAGAAGCTTCAAAATTAATCAAATTTCATCAAATAGTTACGTTTACGCATATATTTTTGAAATACGTGATTCGTAGTCATAGTTTTTACATTCAGACCACAAAAAACGTGAAGCTTTGCATCCTCACACAAAGTAACTACCTATATTTTATTTTATATTTATCTTAAAAATCGTTTAGATATGTTCAAATTTCACCAAATGTTTACGTGTATAGCATATATTGTTGTCTGAAAAAATCATAGAGACCGGTGGTATATATAATCTCATACAACCGATTGTTCAGATAAGAAACTTTGCGCAATTTCTTCCCCATTTTAACAGCTAGAAGCTTCAAATTTCACCAAATGCTTACGTGTATGGTATATATTGTTGTCTGAAAAAATCATTGAGATCGGTGGTATATATAGTATATATCTCATACAACCGATTGTTCAGATAAGAAACTTTGCCCAATTTCTTCCCCATTGATAGAAGCTTCAAATTTCACCAAATCCTTACGTATATAGCATATATTGTTGTCTGAAAAAATTATAGAGATCGGTGGTACATATATTATATAACCCATATAAACTGTATTTTTTTGCCCCTTTTTACGGCTAGAAGCTTCAAAATTCATAAAATTTCATCAAATAGTTACGTTTACGTCATATATTGTTGAAATACGTGATTCGTAGTCATAGTTTTTACACGCATACCACGTACATATATTATATAACCCATATAAACTGTCATTTTTGCCCCTTTTTACGGATAGAAGCTTCAAAATTCATCAAATAGTTACGTTTGCGCATATATTTTTGAAATACGTGATTCGTAGTCATAGTTTTTACATTCAGACCACAAAAAACGTGAAGCTTTGCATCCTCACACAAAGTACCTACCTATTTTTATACTTTTCATGAAAATGAAATGGTATTATTAATTTCGTCACGAAACCCAAAATAGTAAGTCCTTAAAGGAAAATAGATAGACCCACCATTAAGTATACCGAAATAATCAGGTTGAAGAGCAGAGTTGATTTAGCCATGTCCGTCTGTCCGTCTGTCTGTTTGTATGCAAACTAGTCCCTCAATTTTTGAGATATCTTGATAAAATTTGGTGCGCGGGTGTATTTGGGTGTCCGATTAGACATTTGTCGGAACCGGCCGGATCAGATCACTATAGCATATATCCTCCATACAACCGATTTTTCAGAAAAAGAGGATTTTTGTAATATCTTACTCAATTTAACAGATTTAAGCTTCAAACTTCACCATATAATTTCGTATATTGCACATATTGTTGCCTGAAAAAATTTATGAGATCGGTCGTATATATAGTATATATCCCGCACAACCGATTGTTCAGATAAGAAAATTTTCGTAATTGCTGCCCTATTTTAAGAGCTAGAGGCTTCAAATTTCAACGAATGCTTACGTAATAGCATATATTTTTGTCTGAAAAAATCATACAGATCGGTGGTATATATGTTAACATGGCATATGTTAACAATTGCTACAACAATAAATGATTAATAAGCAATAATAAATACAGGTAAAGCGGATATGCAACTCTCGTTGCACAATATTTCACATAAAAGCTCAAGAAGCAATGTCAGCAAAATTAGCTTGAATTTATTTAGAGCGGAAGTTCAATACTTTCCCACAAAATTGCCAGACGCGACGTCAGCAAATTAAAGCTCCAATTCATTTAAACAGGAAGCCCAACATGCGCAACTAAAGTTGGCTAATTCGCGGAATAGCAAAACGCAGCAGCAACGCCAGCGGAGTCGGCCAATTAATTAAGCGTAGTTATAAGTTAATGATTTTTGTAAAGTTAGTTCTACTTTTGGTGTGACTCAATAAAGGTCGTAAAGACCCTAAAAATATATTTTTTTGGATTTCTCAATAAAAGAATCCTTAACTGGCGCCCAACGTGGGGCCTACGGTTGTTCGCGGGTTGTAAAAGTAGTGATTAAATCCTTTAGATTCCGTTCAAAAAAACACTAAACAAAAAACCGTGTAAAATCGCGCGAATAAGAAAGCGTGCAATATTCGAGTGGAATACGTTAAGAAAAGGAAAAAGGAAAAAGCAACGAAAGCAGCAACCGAGGCCAGAGGATAGAAGCAGCGTATATCGGCCCCCCAGTAGACCGACCAAGGACAAAAAGGAGACGCCCAGTCGTCAGCCGGTACGCGAAGGACCTTCCCCAAAAAAATGGAGAAGCTAGCAATGTAAGTTAAGTTTAGAAATAAGTTTGTGAAATAAAATTTTTTATATCAAAAGTAAATTAATAGTAGATTACTAAGGAAATCGTTTGAAAAGTGAAGTTGAGAAAAAAATCTTATTTTGAAGTTAAAAGTAAAATAAAAAATTAATTTGAGAAATTTTATTGGAGAAACGAAAAATTGCTAAGCAAAATAAAATATAAATCTGCGAAAAAGGATTCGCCTTAGAATTTAAATTTTAGGAATAGTAACAAGCCTCTATTGAGAGCTAGATTGATAAAAAGTAAAATAAAAAGAGTGTAGAATTAACCCTTTGTGAATAATTAGTGACAACACCGAGAAAATTTTATGATAAAAGTGAATCAATTACCAAAATTTAAATAAGAAGAAGAAAGAAGTGATAAATTTATTCTTGTGGAAAACTTAAAGAAAGGTTTTATACTTTAGATTTTCAATTGGTTCGGTTCATTGAATTTCACTATTAATAAAAGAAATTAATTATATCAAATAAATTTAACATTTGAAATGAATCCAAACAACCTCGTTCGTCCACCAATCTTGAACGCACCCCAAGCTCCAGCTGCATCTTCTGGTCAGCAAGCTCCTCGTAACCCCAATGCGTTTTCAATGGAAGAACTTACAAATATTTTCTCAGGACTTGTCACCAACATCCTGAAAACCGAGGGGCGTAACCTAGTTCAAGCCGCCCTAAATCCTAACGCGAATTTTTCGAACTTTACGGACATTACAATCGATACAAATTTAACCGGTAATGTTTCCGAACTTGACAAAATTCCGGATGTCGTAAGATGTCTTCGGGAATTCTCTGGAAACCCAGGAGAATTCACATCTTGGAGGAAAAGTGTGGACAGAATCCTCCAAATATACGAGCCTCAAAGAGGAACTCCCAAATACTATGGCATACTTAATGTCATACGAAACAAAATTGTGGGCAACGCCGATGTCGCCCTGGAGTCGTACAACACTCCATTAGACTGGCAGGCCATATCAAAATGCCTGACACTCCATTACGCGGACAAGCGCGACCTTGGTACCCTCGAGTACCAAATGACTTCACTCGTACAGGGTAACCTTACGATCCAAGAGTTTTACCAACGGGTATACTCTCATTTGTCCTTAATATTAAATAAACTAGGCTGCATGGAAGTCGGCACAGAAGGCATGCACCTACTAACCCGCACTTATAGGGATAAAGCCCTAGACACTTTTGTCCGTGGCCTCAAAGGAGATCTCCCCAGACTCCTAGGAATGAGAGAACCGGCGGACCTCCCTCAGGCACTCCACCTGTGCCTTAAACTAGAAAATCAGAATTTCAGGTCACATTATGCTCTAAGCAATAATGGCCAAGGTAGAAAGCCGCAGGAATTTAGACCACCTTTGCCTCCTAGAAGGCTAAATAATGAATTCTACCCAGAATTGGCATACATGCCCCAACCCAGGTTGTACGCAACCAACCCATACCAACCACCACAGGTAAGTGGTCAAGGTCAACGTCCACAACCAGCTAATCATTATGGTCAGCAACCAAACTATCCACCACCGAGGCCCTTTCAGAACCCATGGATATAGACCAGTCGCTGAGAACGCGCAACATAAATTATATAAATAGGCCGCGTCCTAATGACCCAACTAACAAAAGACCACCTATCGGAAACCCTCCAGCACCAGTTCCCCCAAACAAAATCCAAAGGAACTTCCATATAGATGCCGACCAACCTGAGGAATATTCCCCTACCATGACAAATGACGACCAGACAAATGCAGATTACTACAACGACGAAACTTATACCACTCCTGACAACTGCGAGGAACAACACAAGGACAATTACCTAGACACAACAGACCTATATTTTTTAGGATGAACCACTCTTCACTGCCTTACTTCCAGTGCAAACTGAAGAGTGGAGAAACTGTAAAATTTTTAATAGATACAGGATCTACAAAAAACTATATACAGCCCTCCATTGTTCCCAATCCAATCAGAAACGACAAAATTTTTTTTGCAAAATCAATAGCGGGAGACATCGAAATCAAAGAACACACCTATCTCAATCTTTTTAACGCCGATAACAAATTGAAATTTTACCTCCTCCCCACATTAAAATCCTTCCATGGTATCTTCGGAAACGACAGCCTCAAGGAACTCGAAGCTGTGATCCACGTCAAGGATGACTTTATGGAAATAAAAGGAAACACAAGAATTAGGATAAAACAGTTAGCTTCGGGATCAATTAACAAAATTGACCTTAAGGAAGACAACATGTCACCAAGTCAGAAAAGTAAAATCAATAATTTAGTAGAAACATTTTCTAGTCTCTTCGCGGAACCCAACGATAAACTTACATACACCACTAAAGTCGTAGGCGAAATCAGAACTAATAAAGATACTCCTGTTTATACACGATACTATCCCTACCCCATGTCGCTTAAAAGCGAAGTTGAATCCCAAATAAACAAAATGCTAGACGACGGCATTATTCGACCATCAAGGTCACCTTACAACTCACCCGTTTGGGTGGTAGCGAAAAAGCCTGACTCCCAAGGCAACAAGCAGTATCGAGTCGTTATCGACTATCGCAAGCTTAACGCGATTACTGTAGCAGACCGCTACCCAATACCTCAGATAAATGAAGTATTGTCTCAGCTCGGGAAAAATAAATTTTTTTCCGTGTTAGACCTAAAAAGCGGATTTCATCAAATCCCGCTCAAGGAATCCGATATTGAGAAAACGGCTTTCTCAATCAATAATGGCAAGTACGAGTTCACGAGATTGCCATTCGGACTCAAAAATGCCCCGTCAATATTCCAGCGAACCCTAGATGACATTCTTCGTCATCACATCGGCAAACTATGCTACGTCTATATCGATGACATAGTCGTCTTCAGCAACTCTGAAGAAGAGCACGCTCTCCACTTACAGCAAATTTTTAAAACTCTAGAAGACTCTAACATGAAGATTCAACTCGATAAATGCCATTTTTTCAAGGACTCTGTAGAGTTCCTAGGATTCATTATTTCCTCAAGAGGAATTACAAAGAACCCCGCGAAGGTTGAAGCAATATCAAAAATACCTTACCCAAAAACCATTAAGCAACTTCGCTCATTCTTAGGCCTTTCCGGCTACTACCGCCGCTTCATTAAAGATTACGCCATGTTGGCTAAACCCCTAACGATACTCTTAAGAGGGGAAGAAGGGCATATATCCAAAAACAAATCAGCTAAAATAAATATCGAACTAAATGAAGAAGGAAAAGATGCTTTCAATAAAATAAAAAAATCTCTTATGTCTGACGATGTTATACTCGCATACCCCGACTTCAGCAAAGATTTCCATTTAACAACCGATGCCTCTAATTATGCGATTGGTGCAGTCCTTTCTCAGGATAAAAAACCTATCGCATTCATTTCAAGAACACTCAACAAAACAGAAGAAGCCTATGCTACAAACGAGAAAGAGTTTTTAGCTATAATATGGGCCCTAAACAATTTCAGGAACTATCTTTACGGCTCAGCAAAAGTAAAAATATTTACAGATCATCAACCCCTTACCCAGGCTCTTAGCAATAAAAACAACAACTCTAAAATGAAACGCTGGAAATCCATTTTAGAGGAATATGATCACGAACTCCACTTCAAACCTGGCACAACTAACGTTGTAGCTGACGCCCTTTCAAGAATGCCACCTGAACCAATTAATTCCTTATCCTCAACTCAACATAGTGACGAGAGTTCATCGGATAATTTAATTCCTCACGTCGAAATCCCAATAAATGTTTTCAAAAATCAGCTATTTCTGAAAGTAGCTGAAACTTCAACGTACCAATTTAAAATAATATTTCCCTCTTACCACAGGCACATTTTAGAGGAACCCGACTATAGCCCAGAAATTTTGATAGACCGCCTTAAAAGATACCTCAACCCCTCCGTAGTTAACTGTATTAAAACAGAAGAACGAATTATTGGAAAAATTCAGGAAATATACCCAATCCACTTTAGCAACTATAAGATCAGGTTTACACAACTGCAAGTCCAGGACGTGACAGACGAACAAGAACAGGAAGAAATCATAATCAAAACCCACAAAAGAGCTCACAGAAATTGTCGAGAAAATAAAATTCAAATTCTCGAAAATTTCTACTTCCCATCTATGACTACAAAAATTAAAAGAATAATTCAACAATGTTCAACCTGTAAAGAAAATAAATATGATAGACACCCCAGTAAACCAAAATTAGGAGAAACTCCCATACCTCAATTCCCAGGACAAATTTTGCACATCGACATTTACATGACCGACCGAAACATAGTCCTGACAGCAATAGACAAATTTTCAAAATACGCTCAAACCAAAATACTTAAATCCAGAGCAATAGAACACGTTAAAGAACCTCTCCGTGAAATACTTTTTCAATTTGGCGTACCCGAATATGTCATAATAGATAACGAAACATCCCTGAACTCAGCTTCCATAAGATTTTTAATGGAGGACACTTTAAACATACAAGTTTTCAAAACACCGCCTTATACCAGTTCCGTTAACGGTCAAGTGGAACGATTCCACTCGACCCTCACAGAAATAATGCGTTGCTTAAAAGCAGAACGCACCTTCTCTTCATTCGCCGAACTTCTCGACAACTCTGTCTACGAATATAATTATACAATTCACTCAACAACAAAAAAGAAACCAATAGAGGTGTTTTTCGGGAGAACAGTCTCTACTGACCCAAGCCAATTCGAAAGAGCGAGGAAAGAAAACATCTCCGAGTTAAGAAATAAACAGCTTAAAGATCTTTCTTATCATAATAAAACCCGGCATCCCATAAAGATTTTTCACCCAGGAGAAACCGTATCTGTGAAAATCAATAAACGGTTAGGTACGAAAATTTCCCCCAAGTTTAGAAAAGAAGTAGTAAAGGAAGACAGAAACTCAACCATTTTAACAGAAACAGGAAAAGTAGTCCATAAAAGCAACATTAGAAATTAAAAATTTACCCTTTCATTTTCAGACTCCTGTTAATTTACTGTGCCACTGCGACAGTAGACATTTACGACTATACGAACTCGCAACTAGTGACGATTAATGACGGACTAGTAAAAATACAGAACGGTGCCTTTAGGCTTATACATATAATTGACCTCAACAAGTACGAACATTTTTTGACAGACATGTACAAATTTATTTCATCGGACATACCTAAGGATAACATCCTGTATCCCACCTTAATACACGAGCTAACCCAATCCCTCCAGATATTAGACACGATCAAACCAATTGAAAAGAAACAAAAGAGATCTATAAACATTTTAGGGACGGCATGGAAATGCATCGCCGGAAGCCCAGATCATGAAGATCTTGAAGTAATAACAAATAATCTTAACGAAATTAACAATAATAATAATAAACAAGTAATTATAAATGAACTTTTCAATGAAAAAATTAATAATATTACAAATATAGTAAATAATCTCTTTAATAACATAAGGAAAGATATTTATGTAGAAAACGAAACAATAACCAACTTGCAAAATAGAGTAAGATTAATTAAGGAAGAATTGACGAATATTAAATACGCCATACAGTGGGCGAAAAAAGACATATTGAATACACTATTGTTAAATAAAATTGAAATTGAAATTGCTATGGAAAAACTCGAAGATGAGAAAATACCGTTTAAAAATGCGGAAGAGGCACTAGAGATTGTCAATATAAATGTTATTAGTCAAAATATGACAATTTTTTACTTGGTAAAAATACCACTAGTTATCAAAGAAAATTTTCAAAAAATTATTTTAAGACCTGTTGTAAAAGCAGACAACACTATAATTGATATAGAATTCGAAAAAATATTAAGAGGAAAAAAAGAAATTTACGGAATAAAAAAACTTTGCGATAGCTATAAGAAAATAGAAATTTGTAGACAGAATCATTTAGTTGACATAAGTAATAAAACTTGTATGCCTAGGATAATAAGTAGTCTTAATTCAACTTGCACTAAAAGCAACGGCCACCACATTCCCCAAATCGAAGAAATAAAATCCGGTATATTACTCCTTAATGGCTTTAAAGGACAGATATTCACAGACGGCGAGCTTAAGAATATATCAGGAACACAACTTATCAACTTTCATAATTCAACGCTGAAAATTAATAGTCAAACGTACATTAACTATGACATAGTACCATTTCCCGCTATCCCAGCAGTCTTGCAACCTGCACCAATCGAAAAGAATCGAATTGAGTTACTCTCCCTCAAGGCTCTAAAAGAGTTACACATAGAGAATATACACAGAATAAATCTTCTTAAAGTAGCAACTATATCCAACAGCTCACTTTCACTTGGAGCAGTTGTGACTACTTTAATCATCATAATAATTTTTTGCAAATTCTGGAAGAAGTCCAAAAACAAGATAGTAATTTCATCAAATCTTGACATTAACCAGATACCTGCACCAAGCATCACTCTAGGTGAGATCAAAGATTTTTCAAACGAGCAGCCCACATACATAAATTTTAATAACTTACCTTATTTTTGACAACGCTCGGGACGAACGTTTTTAAGAGGGGAAGTGTTAACATGGCATATGTTAACAATTGCTACAACAATAAATGATTAATAAGCAATAATAAATACAGGTAAAGCGGATATGCAACTCTCGTTGCACAATATTTCACATAAAAGCTCAAGAAGAAATGTCAGCAAAATTAGCTTGAATTTATTTAGAGCGGAAGTTCAATACTTTCCCACAAAATTGCCAGACGCGACGTCAGCAAATTAAAGCTCCAATTCATTTAAACAGGAAGCCCAACATGCGCAACTAAAGTTGGCTAATTCGCGGAATAGCAAAACGCAGCAGCAACGCCAGCGGAGTCGGCCAATTAATTAAGCGTAGTTATAAGTTAATGATTTTTGTAAAGTTAGTTCTACTTTTGATGTGACTCAATAAAGGTCGTAAAGACCCTAAAAATATATTTTTTTGGATTTCTCAATAAAAGAATCCTTAACTACAGTATATATATGGTGGTATATATAGTATATATATATAGTATATATATATATTTTCACAATTTTAACCCCATTTTAACAGCTAGAAGCTTCAAATTTCACCGAATGCTTACGTATATGGCATATATTGTTGTCAGAAAAAATCATAGAGATCGGTTGTATATATAGTATATATCTCATACAACCGATTCTTAAGATAAGAAACTTTTCGCAATTTCTACCCCATTTTAACAGCTATAAGCTTCAAATTTCACCGATTGCTTACGTATATAGTAGATATTGTTTTGTCAAAAAGTCATAGAGTTCGGTGATATATATAATATATATATGATGGTATATATAGTATATATATTTTTTTTTGCGATTTCGGCCCCATTTTAACAGCTAGAAGCTTCAAATTTCACCAAATGCTTACGTGTATAGCATATATTGATGTCTGAAAAAATCATTGAGATCGGTGGTATACATAGTATATATCTCATACAACCGATTGTTCAGATAAGAAACTTTGCGCAATTTCTTCCCCACTTTAACAGCTAGAAGCTTCAAATTTCACCAAATGCTTACGAATATAGCATATATTTTTGTCTGAAAAAATCATAGAGATCGGTGGTATATATATTATATACTTCATATAAACTGTAATTTTTGCCCCTTTTTTACGGATAGAAGCTTCAAAATTCATCAAACAGTTACGGTTACGCATATATTTTTGAAATACGTGATTCGTAGTCATAATTTTTACATTCAGACCACAAAAAACGTGAAGCTTTGCATCCTCACCAAAGACCTACCTATTTTTTATTTTATATTTATCTTAAAAATCGTTAGGTATGTAGATCTGTTCACTATATATTTCTTATCTTATACATCCGATTATTCGGAGATTACGAATGGGATAAGATTATTGTTCAGCCCCATTCGTGAAAGGTATGAAGTCTTCGGCGCAGCCGAAGATAGTCCCGTCCTTACCTATTTATTTTATATTTATCTTAAAAAGCGTTTAGGTATGTAGATCTGTTCACTATATATTTCTTATCTTATACATCCGATTATTCGGAGATTACGAATGGGATAAGATTATTGTTCAGCCCCATTCATGAAAGGTATGAAGTCTTCGGGTATAGCCGAAGACAGTCCCGTCCTTACTTGTTTTTATAAACAAAAACTACAAATGAAAGATGACACACCAGTCTACATAAAAAACTATAGGTTGCCCAAGACACAAAAAGGAGAAATAAGTGAACAGGTTAATAAATTGATTGAAGATGACATTATAGAACCTTCAATATCAGAGTACAACAGTCCAAATTTACTGGTACCTAAAAAATCACTACCAGGTAATACAGAAAAGAGATGGAGACTGGTAGTTGACTACAGACAAGTAAACAGCGGACAAATTCCCACTTCCAAGAATTGATGATATTTTAGACCAACTTGGAAGAGCAAAATATTTTTCATGCCTAGACCTTATGTCAGGTTTTCATCAAACAGAATTACGCCCAGACTCTAGAGATATAACCTCATTCACAGCAGAAAATGGTACATATATATTCAGAATACTACCCTATGGATTAAAATTAGCACCAAACTCATTCCAAAGGATGATGACACTAGCATTTGCGGGCCTCAAACAATCCCAAGCATTTCCCTATATGGATGATTTAGTTGTACTAGGGTGTTCGGAAAAACACATGCTGAAAAATTTAAAATATGTTTTCTCTACTTGTAGGAAGTACAATTTAAAATTACATCCAGATAAATGCCTATTTTTCAGTCAAGAGGTAACTTATTTAGGACAAAATGCACAAGCAAGGGAATACTACCCGATCCAAGCAAATTTGAAACAGTTCAAATCTACCCAACACCAAAAACCGCAGATGAAGTTAAAAGGTCCGCAGCGTTCTGCAATTATTACAGAAAATTTGTACCGAATTTCGCAGAGCACTCAAGAAAATTAACTAGGCTTTGCAAAAAGAATATTTCGTTCGACTGGACAGAAGTATGTCAAAAAGCTTTTGTCTACTTAAAGGAAGCATTAATCAGCCCAAAACGTTTGCAATACCCCCACTCCAATAAAGAATTCTGCATAACAACAGACGCTAGTGGGTATGCTTGCGGAGCAGTCCTTAGCCAAGAACACAATGGCAAACAGTTACCAATTGCTTACGCTTCTAGATCCTTCACAAAAGGTGAAACAAACAAAGCTACAATAGAAAAAGAACTAGCAGCAATCCATTGGGCCATAACATTCTTCATACCATATGTTTATGGCAGAAAATTCCTAATTAAAACCGACCGTCGCCCTTTGACATACTTTTCTCGATGAAAAGTCCTCCATCTAAGTTTACAAGAGTACGACTCGAGTTAGAAGAATACGATTTTGAAGTGGAGTACATTGCTGGAAAAGAAAATCACGTCGCCGGTGCATTGTCTCGCATTAACATTACAAATTTAAAAGAAATGTCAGTGGAAGCATGCAAAATAATGAAAGTCTCAACTAGATCAGCAGCTAAAAATATAAAAAATAACATTAAAATTAAAGAAAGTCACACAGAGAACCCCAAAATATATGAAGCGCTAAATAAATTTGAAGTAAAAAGACTAGTCGAGCTCGTTTTCAATCCTTCGAAATTCTATTTCAAAAAAGGAAAGAAAATTGGTAGCGATTTTGATACAAGATACCTAATTGTTGAGGATAAGATTGACTTAGGACAATTCTTTAACAGGATCGAAAAAGAAGCCGGCAATTTAGGCCTTGTACGAATACAGTTGTCCTTAGGGGACAAATTGTTTAAAAGATATTATACTGCAGTAGGAAAATTTATTGAAATAGGAAACAAGGTTCTCAAAAATCTAACAATTGCACTAACCTCAGAGGTTATATATGTGACTAATTCCGGGAAAATTAAAGAAATTCTGGAAAAATATCATGACGAACCTATAAGTGGTGGCCACCCAGGAATAAATCGAATGACAAATAAAATCAAGCAGAAATATAGCTGGCTAAACATGAAAAATTACGTAAGAAAATACGTAAAGATCTGCGTTCACTGTCAGGAAAATAAAATAAATAAGCATATAAAAGAGCCAATGACAATAACGGAGACACCTCCGAAGGCTTTTGATATAGTACAAATCGATACGGTCGGACCATTACCAAGATCAGTAAACGGAAACGAATACGCAGTTACCATCATATGCGATCTCACCAAATATTTGCTAGCAATTTGAGTTCCGAGCAAACACGCGATTACAGTTGCTAAAGCTGTATTTGAACACTTCATTCTGATTTATGGTTGCATGAAAACAATCCTAACAGACATGTGAACCAAATACAAAAATTGCTTATTCGAAGAACTATGCAAACTGTTAAAAATTGAGCATAAAACCTCAAGACCATATCATCATCAAACCTTGGGCACTGTAGAGCATAGTCATAGAACGTTTAACGAATATGTACGTTCATACATATCCAGTGACAAAGATGATTGGGATGAATACCTCAAGTATTTCGCGCACTGCTTCAACACGACCCCATTCACCGTACACGGGTATTGCCCTTACGAGCTTATATTTGCGAAAAACCCCCCGACCTACGAATTTCTAGGCGACAATAAAATAAGCCCCGTGTATAATCACGAGGCATATGATAAGGAAGTTAAATATATACTTCAAATAGCACAACAAAGAGCTAGAAAATTAGTGAAAGAAGCTAAAGAAAAACAAAAAGTTAATTATGATAAAAGTAGCGCCATTAAGGAAATAAAATTAGGTGATCTAGTATTAATTAGAGAAGAAGCTAGCCATAAGCTAGACAGTAGATATAAAGGACGGCATAAGGTAAAGAAAATTTACAAAAATAACAATTTTACATTAATACCACATAGAGTAGAAACTAGTAATAGGAACAATAAATATAAGGAATTAATAATCCATAAGAACAGGCTTAAACATATTTGAGACACCTTTCGATAACCTAAAGCAAATAATCTTATAATAAGAATTCCACTTTACTCATCACACATTAGATATTTAAGCAGTTGAAAACGAAATTTTTTTTCTCAGTTTCATATTTGTATAAATTATTATAAATACATAAATAATAGAGAACAATTTCTAAAGACAAGCGGATTTTAGGTGGGTCGACACATTTAAAATCCGGCTGTGTAAAATAATTGAAAACAAAAGAACATGTACAAAATATTATTCAAAAACAAAGTGTAAAAATGCCAAAAGTATCAAGGTCAGCATATTAAAAACAGAGTACACATTCTCTAAAGCATTTAAAATTCAAACAAAGTGTCTTATACAATTGTCCACAATTATATAAGCCTCTTTTCTTAAGGCGTATGGTGTAGCATTATGCGTTATGCCCACCTATGCAATACATTTGCGGCATTAAGTTTTATGAACTTCTATGCCAATGTATTTTTTATGAACCTGCCACACGCAGTCATAGTGCAGTCATATTACAATATTGTTCTACATAAATTATATTGACCCGACATAGCGGGAAATCAACATCAATTGAATGCCGAATACGAAACCCATGTCATTTCACACCTTCATAGTTTCGCTCAGTTTATCACGCCGGTCAATGCACGTGCCGAGCGGAATGTCTAATTGTCAGTGTTAATTTGTCAATGTGAATCACCTAAATGTTCACACAAAACTATTTTACATTGTTTACATAAATAGATCAATGAAGCAATCTGCTGACTTTGCATACCATTATTACAAATGTACATATTTTTAGTTTGTTAGTGTTAGAATAATAATGTATGTGTAGGTTAAGAAATTATGTATAAAGTAGAAAGAATTTCTTCAATAAATTCAATCATTACCAGACTTCCAAAGTAAAATATTCTTTTATTTAATTTTAACTTTTCACCATGTGTAAGAACTCGGCTAACGAAAGAGTTAAACTGATAATGCATGCAGGAACGTTCACATCTATGAACGAGGCTATTTCAAAATTCACGAATAGCTGTACTGAAGTCACGGGTAACCCAAATACAGTGTTACGCCTGATGCGCTCACAAGGTAATTACCGAGCTTCCGAAGAAGCTACCAAAATATTAATTATCGAGGTAACCAAAACCGAAGATGTTACGGTAATACTAACAGATATAATAATAACAATAGTAATAGGCAAAATAATAATTTCCATAGACGCAATTTTGGAGGTCAGTCAAGATCATCCAATCAGAGTAACACTAGCAATCTCCGTAGTATAAACCAACAGGAAAACCAACAAACTCCACTGCAACAGTAAATTCTAACGGTAATAAAATATGCACATTCAACTGCATTTAAACAGCTACATATCTTCCAATACTACCCTAAATAAGTCAACTTCACCGTTCCTGGTAGATACAGGAGCGGATATCTCAATAATAAAGAAGGTTCATATTGAGAGTAATGTCACAATAAATAACTCACAGATCACAGATTTAAAAGGTATTGGCAGAGGCATAACAAGCACACTTGGCACAGTAAAAGCAGATCTAACAGATGATAGTCTTTTAATAGGACACAAATTTCACATAGTAGAAGACAATTGCCCAGTCCCATGTGATGGAATTTTGGGACTGGACTTCATTAAAAAATATAATTGGAATTTAGATTATAATAAAAATGGGGACAGCCTAATACTACGACCATACGATTACCCAGAAGATCTAGTTATACAAATGACAAATAAACCAACAATCAATAGCATTACAATACCCGCAAGAGCCGAAGTAATTAGACATGTTCATATCAATAGTCACAATAAGGAACTATTAGTACCTCATCAAGAATTGACTGATGGTATTTTTGTAGCCAACACAATAGTAAACTCAAATCAAGCTTTAATAAGAATAATAAATACAACAGATAAACATGCAGTCATTCAAGATTATGACATCAAAACAGAAAGTTTAGAGGATTATTTAATAATTGAAAATACACCTCACTGTAAAGCTAATAATACAGAAAAGTTAGAAAGATTGAATAAAAAATTTCCGTCATTCGCTAGTAAATCACTCAACACATT
The DNA here is from genome assembly GCF_040869045.1 of Eurosta solidaginis. Classification (NCBI taxonomy): domain Eukaryota; kingdom Metazoa; phylum Arthropoda; class Insecta; order Diptera; family Tephritidae; genus Eurosta; species Eurosta solidaginis. Next base: position 166,475,106 of record NC_090320.1, on the reverse strand, counting down.
ATGCTCAGAATTCGTTGATATATTCTAATTAGAAGCAGAAACAATCACGACCAACAACTTTTACAAACAAAAGTTGCATCTGAAAGATAACACTCCTGTGTATATTAAAAATTATAGAATACCCCATGCACATAAGTATAAAATAAATAAACAAGTAAATAAACTAATTCAAGATGATATTGTTGAACCATCAACCTCAGAGTACAACAGTCCTATTTTATTGGTACCTAAAAAATTGCTTCCGGGCAAAGAAGAAAAAAGGTGCAGATTAGTTGTTGATTTCAGACAAATAAATAAAAAATTGACAGCTGATAAATTCTCTTTGCCTAGAATAGATGATATTCTAGATCAATTGGGAAGAGCGAAATATTTCTCATGCCTAGATTTAATGTCAGGATTTCACCAAATAGAACTCAGCCCAGAGTCAAGAGATATCACATCCTTTACAGCGGATAACGGTACTTATCGTTTCAAAAGATTACCTTATGGCCTCAAAGTAGCTCCAAACTCATTCCAGAGGATGATAGCATTAGAATTCGCAGGTCTAAAACCATCACAAGCATTCTTATACATGGACGATTTAGTCGTATTAGGATGCTCCGAAAAACATATGATTAAAAATTTACGGGATGTATTCTCCACATGCAGAAAATATAATTTAAAATTACATCCGGACAAATGCCTATTTTTCAGTCAAGAAGTTACTTATCTTGAACATAAATGCACAAGTACTGGAATTTACCAACTCCCAAAAATGCCGATGAAGCAAAAAGATTTGTCGCATTTTGTAATTATTATAGAAGATGCATACCCAATTTTGATAGAGAGTTCTTTATTACAACCCAAGAATATGAAGGAAAACAATTAGCCATTGCCTACGCCTCAAGATCATTTACAAAAGGTGAAATAAATGAAGCCACGATAGAAAAAGAATTGGCGGCCATAAATTGGGCAATTATATATTTTAGACCATATGTTTATGGCAGAAAATTCACAGTGAAAACGGATCATCGACCTTTAACGTATTTATTCTCAATGAAAAACCCTTCATCTAAATTAACTAGAATCAGCTTAGATTTGGAGGAGTATGACTTTGGGGTGGAGTACATAGCCGGAAAAGAAAATTACGTGGCAGACGCTCTGTCACGAATAGATATCAATGATTTAAAAGAAATGTTAGTACAGGCATGTAAAATAATGAAAGTCCCGACAAGATCGCAAACTAAAAATAATTCCAGTATAACAGTAATAGAAATTAAGAGAAGAAAAGCCATAAAGAGAACCCCATAATATACGAAGCGCTTAATAAATGTGAAGTAAAAAGCAGAGTCTAGCTCGTTTTCGATCCTCCGAAATTATATTTCAAAAAAGGAAAGAAAATTTGTAGTGAAATAAATATAGAGAATCAAATTGTTGAGGCGAAGATTGACTTAGGCAAATTCTTTACCAGGCTTGCGGTAAAAGCCGGCAATTTGGTAATTAAGAAAATACAGTTGTCCTTAGGATACAAATTGTTTAATTACACTCGAGTAGACACATTTAAGCAGATAGGTACCAAAGAACTCAAAAATTTAACTATTGCATTAACTACGGAGGTTTTGCATGTGCAATGGTGGCCACCCAGGAATCAATCGTACAACTAATAAAATAAGACCAAAATATTACTGGAAAAATATGAAAAATGATATAAGAAAATATATAAAGAAATGCGTTAATTGTAATAAAAATAAAATTTATAAAAATTTAAAATAACCAATGATTTTGACTGAAACACCACCGAAAGCGTTCGAAACAGTACAAATGGATACAACTGGACCTTTACCAGGATCATTAAATGGATAAGAATACGCTGCCACTCTGATATGTGATTTGACTAAATACTTAGTTGCAATTCCTATACAGAGCAAATATGCAAAAACAGTAGCTAGAGCCATATTCGAAAACTAGAATAGCAAAGGGGGATAAGCAAAAATTTCCCAGTAACATAGAAAATAGCAATAACATAAATAATAAGAAAATAATAATACACAAAAATAGACTTGAATTAGTGGAATAAGAAAATTTTCAACCTACAATCACAAAAAAAAAAAAAAAAATTAATCTATACTTAACTAAATAAAAATAGAATGCTCATGCATTCTCCAAATGCATAAGCATTCTAAAAAAAAGGAAAATGTAGTGTAAACAGCCAAAAAAATTTAATGCCAAATATTTAAATCAGCTGATATGCTACCCTGTAACAAAAATAGTCTAAATGTTCATCAACACATAAAAAGGCATCTGAAAATTGTTGCTGACATAGCAATTTACACGATTTAATACAGGTGTGTGTACAACACACAAGCAAACCAAATTTGCATTCCAGCAAATTTCCGAACGTTGCATTTCCCACAGAAGTCACAACTCAACACAGGTGTGTAGGTACATATTTTGTATCGAGTTGTATGTAGGTATGTAAGTATGTATGCTTAAGTTAAATATGCATGTAAGTATGTATGCTTAAAGTAAATATGTATGTAAGAATATGTTTAGAAAAATTTAGTATAAATAAGCTGACAATGCTTGAATAACAAGCATTCGCTCATTGATGTGAAAAACTGACAAAACCAATCACTTCATGTTAATATTTTATAATATATCTCCACCAAATATGAGGTCAACATCTTCATTGACGTAGAACGTCTTGTCAGCTAGAATCAAATCAGGGAAAGCCTGCCTAGCCATTGAGCTGATATGGAAGGATGGGGGATTCCTAGTAAGTTTAGCAAGAATTAAAACTGAGGTAGCCAAGCAGAAACACGGGTCCACAGGTGAACGTAGTTCAATATTGGACGCTTCCTTCACTTGAGCTGACACTGCATTTGTGATGCCTGAAACCTGGGCATGTATTTTTCTCGCAGGCAAATTGATTCTACGTTTCAGTATTTTAGTTATAAAGGAACATTCAGACCCAGAATCTTTTAATGTCCGAGCGGAGAAATTTGTACCATTATGATGAATGTGTACGTCAGCTGTTCCTAGTAGTACGCCTGTGCTTGAATTGACGTGGCAAGACGTCACTTTTTGGTGCTCGTTTAAACCTGGTTTTCCTGATTAATGTCTCCCCAGTGCCTGTCTAGAAGTAAAAGGGCAATTATCGTAGGAGTTCTGGTGCGAGTTGTAGGTAGTTCTTTTCTGGAGCGCATGCTGGAGCGTATGGTGACGAGAGTGGCACGTAGTGCAGTTGCAGGAACTGGTGCATTTGGTCACTGTGTGTCCTGGGGATAAACAACTCATCATTTATGGATTTTATGAATTTAATCCTATCTATAGGAGTTATGAAGTGAGTTTTTTCTAAAACTGGGATTACGCTCAGTCAATCCAGAGTCGAGTAAAGGTCCCACAAACACCTACTGAATAAGTACACTTACGAACACACACACACACGGCTGGAGGTGTTAGGAGGGCAGCAGCTTTCCGTTCCGAGATGGTGAGGGGGCGGAGCGGCGGATAGCGGTCGTCGTAGCAGAGGAGGTATCGGCAAGACGGTTGAACGGCGGTCGGGTAACGGACGGATTGGTACGGTGGTATGGAAGCAGCGGCGGGATCAGAACCGTGGCTGAACGGCGGTCGGCGTAGCAGCGGCTTAACGGCGGTAGGATGTTGGACGGCCAATGGTCGTCGTAGCAGCGGCCGCTTAACGGCGGTAGGATGGCTTATGGCCAACGCTAGTCGTAGCAGCAGCGGGGCGGAAGCGGCGACGGGCTGGAAGTGTTCGTCGTAGCAGCGGCGGCTGAACGGCGATAGGATGGCGAACGGCCAGTAGTTGATGTAGCCGCGGTGGCACCAGCAAGGCGTGATCGGCACGGCGGAAGTATGGCGGACGGCCAACGGTCGGCGTAGCACTGGTGGGATGGGATCATCGGCGACACCAGAGGAGCGACGATGCGAGGGCAGCGGCAGTGGGCTACGGAGCACGTACCAGGGTCGTGGTGAGAGGGGAAGTAGGCTGGCGACGGGGTATACCTGGACAGCGGCGGCTCGTTCCGGGCGGTGTCGGATGGCGGTATGGGATTGATCGGTAGTCTTCGGCAGGATCGATAGTTTGCGGTGTCGGTCACCTAAGCAAGGGACTGCGAGGACTTGGGTTAGTGCTGATTTCCCCGCTGGACACCCCGCCGCCCTACTTACACATTAGTAGAAGGTGCGTAAGGGGGGCGGGGTTGTACCAGCCGAGACACCGTGGATCGATCCGTGGGCGGAGCACAGCGATAGCCCCTTGTGTCGTAGGGAGATAGGCCGGAGACACCACTCCCGCCGTCCAGCCCAGGTGAAGGGTGACCTGCGCCCCCTTCCGCTCAGCCCGAGCTGCGGGGGAGGGACGGCTTAGTCATTGGGTGTTGAGGCGATGGAGGGAGATAGTCCGAAAATACCACTCTCGTCGTCCAGCCCAGATGAAGGGAGACCCTCGCCCCTTCCGCTCAGCTAGCTAGCCGGAGTGGAAATTATGCCTTTAAAAAGACAACCACGCCCGCTGGCTCACCTGCGAGGACTGAATAGCAAAATGCAAATTCGGTGTTTTTATACGGCTTGTGCCGCAAACTGCTGTAGAAATAAATACACCAGTATTGTGGCGATTGTCTTGTGTGGTGATTTTGCTGAAGAAACACACAATTGGCCTGCCATCAGCTGTTGGTCGCGTATGGCCATTTACCACTTGGTGGTTGTATTGTTGCCGCCCGCCATCTGTAGTTGGGTTGTTGGCTATGCTATAAAAAGAAGTAAAGGGGGGAGGGCGGGATCAGGCGTATGTGGAAAGAAGAAGTACAGGGGGGTTATGTTATTGCAAAGCTACGTTACAGTCCCCCTCCCACTTCGGATGGCGAAAAGTTGCTGTAGTGAAGGAGTGCATGTGGGCGACGCACTTTTCAAATATTTTTTTTTCTTTTTTTTCTCTCAACAATATCCAGAGTCATCCCAATTATATCTAACAGAGTTAATGTGTACATATCAGATTTTTAGTTCATTTTTATAACGTAGAATAATTACATTTCATTGTTCTTAAGACTAACAGAGGATATTTCATACAATTTATTATAATACATAATCTTCTTCGGTTCCACCTTCCTTGGGTTGTGATTTCAATATGACCATCAGTTGTTCGGTAAAATATGGCCCTTGGTACCCTTTGCATTTCCGCTCGGTTGGCTGGCCACTGGTACTGCTCCCTCAGTGTGCACCCGCCCCGACGTCGCTTTATTTCGCCGAAGTTTATGTCTGCTGAAGATGCTTTTGTACCCTCTTTGCTGACCATATTTACTGCAAATGTTATTTGTGGAATCTCCTAATCCCATGTGCGGTGGTCGCTCAGGAACGGTGCTAATGCTGTTCCGCCGAACTGCTTTCCACTGTCGGTGAGAAAGGTTTTCGGACAACCAAGTCGGTATATGACCTTTATTTTTAGCGATTTGAGCACGCTTACCGTTGTTGCTCGGCGCGCCGGGATAAACTCCACCCACTTTTAGAATTTGTAGATCATTGGGAGGAGGTAAGTGTTTCTTCGCTTGGAATGTGGTACTGGTCGGCGGTTACTATTTCCCATGGCTGCGGATATTGCATGGTTCCCAATAATCTCACCAGGCTCTTCTCTGCCGATTTTTGTTGTGTAAAATATGTCTGGTTCGGTGTTTTGTAACGGGAGAGCGCATTACATATCGCGTTCGGCGCTCTTTTCGGTACTCTTTATCGAAGTTGTATTTTTGTATAACCGGGTAAGGGGGGTAGAAGCATTGCTTCCGCGGTAGGTTAGGCTTAAGGATGGTCGAATGTTCAGCTGCAGAAATTGGACGAACGGTTTTGCTCAATCGCTTCTTGTGGTACGCTGAAAAAGTTTCCTGCTCCGAAATTTGGCCATTGTTTACATGTTGCCGGCTGGTCATTGCACATATTGTGTCTAGCTCGGCTGATCTCTTGGCCAAGGTGACTTCTAACGGCTGGCTATCTAGCGTGAAGGCAATTCCCCTTTCCCGTAGAAGGTCCCTTCCTAAGATCATCCGTTCTGCCAGGTTCGGGATGGCGGACATCATTGTGTTAGTCGTTCGTCCTTGGTACGTAATCCTTGCTGGGTAGGAATTCGAACTATAGATATACATCTGGTCTGCCAATTGGACGCTCCGCCTGTTAAGACGTGGTTTGATGTAGCCCCTCTCCAAGTGCTTTCGTATTGACATATCGACGTACGAAAGGGTGGCGCCGGTGTCCACTAACGCGAGCACTCTCATGCCCTCGACGGTTATTGGTATGTAGAAACGGTTAATCAAATTTAATCAAAATAACATCTATGAAGGCTGTCAAGGTAGAAGATTTATACCACAAACCTTATGAAATAATAACCTTTCGCAACATAATGCTTACTTAAAAACCTTACGTAAGTGGAAATATGCAAAATACCTAAAGTTACCACAAAATCGAAAACTAAAAAGCCAGCCAGAATGAAGAAAATAAAAAGTCCCAAAGAGAACTTTATTATAAATAAAGCGCTTAATAAATAAATAAATTTGCAATTAGACATGTCACGCTCGTTTTCATCCAAAATGATAGAAAATTTGTAGCATAATAGGACAATATTCAACCAGGCTGAAGAATGTCGGCAATCTAGGACTTGTAAGAGAAAAGACAGTTGTCCCTTAGGAGACAAATTGGTCAAGAATAATGAATACTCGAGTAAGCATATTTAAAAATAAAAATAGAATAGGTACCTAAGTTGTCAAAGATCTAATATTTGCATTAACCCCAGAAGTTATGCATGTGACAAATGTCGAGAAAAATTAAAGAAATTCTACATAAATATCATGACGATCCTATCTGGGAAGGCCACCCAGAAATCGCATGACACATAAGATCTAATAAAAATATTGCTGGAAAATATGAAAAATGGTATAAGAAAAGATATGAAAAATGTTTGCATCTACTGTACCCACTGATTTAACCACATATCACTATATAACTACTTCTTGCTCTAGCAGCAACTGAATCTACCCAATCTACTGTATATCATACGCTCAGAGGCGGGTTTTCGATTAATGTCAATTTTCAACCTATGATGACTGTAACCATTATCTTAATCTATACGTTTCAATTTTAATTAGAAATGGACTACCAATACAAAAGCTTTGTTTAACCGTTTCCATCTAGGAAAACCTCGCCTTTTAGAAAGGTCATAATTTTAGATAATAGGATTTTTGCATTTAAATAAATAGATAGTAGATATATAGGGCCCTGTATAATAGAAAATATCAATAAGAAAAATAATTTTATTCATTATTTATTTTTTTATAATTAAATTTAATAACCTGTAGAATAGGAAAAATAATTATATTAATAACCTGCGGAATAAAACAATATCAATGGGAACATTTTTTTTTATTAATACCCTATAAGGTAGAAAATATCGATAAAAATAATAATTTTACTCTAATACCCTATGAAGTAGAAAATATCGATAGTAAAAATAATTACACTTTAATCCCGTCTAGAATAGGAAATAATGATAAGCAAAAATTTCCAGGAACATAGAAAATACCAATATCATAAGAAAATAATAATACAAAAAAATAGACTTAAATTAATTTCATTTCATTTCATTTTCTTTCATTTATTAGAAATTACATTAGTACAGTAAGATAATATATCTTTTATAGTACAACAAACAGTGTCATAGATATGTATTTAACAAGATTGAATAAAATTTTTGGATAAAAAAAGGATACACATTATTACTAAGTTAACCGTAGTTAATGATGCTATACAAAGTACAGTAGTAGTGATATAAAATATGTGTAAATATAGTGGACATCTTAAAGACAGTTAATTAAAACTATACTCAAAGTAAACGACTTAGGAAAAAATTTATTAAAAAGGAAAAAAAAAAAAAATGGTCAGATTAAGAGTAATGTGAAGAGAAATAATTGAAAAGAATGCGCTTATAATTACTTTGGTTTACATTGTTCCTTATTGCAGCAGGAATTGAGTTCCATATACGAATGGTGTTGACGAAAAACAGCCTTGTAGAGACAACAAAATTCAAGCTGGGTACAACTATACTACATGACCTGAGAAGTCTAGCAAATGTAAGTTTTTCATATAAGTACGGTGTGGATTTAGTAGAAATTAACCTGAACAAGAAAATTACACTTCTAGCCTTCTGATAGGCGAATATGTCACATCTTAAGAGTTGAGACCGCCACGCAGAAATATGATCGAACCTGCGTAACCCAAATACGTAGCGAGTTACCTGATTAAAGGCAATCTCAATTTTATGTGCAGAGCACGAATCTAATTTGCTATAAACTTGCTCAGAGTAGGTTATTATTGGCAATATAAGCTGTACGGCAAGCTTTCTTCTAACATGAGGAGGCGTAAACAGAGCAGATTGCCTCAGATTGCGCAATGTACCATACACTTTACCAACAACGGAGTTTATATGGTCAACACAAGTTAGGTTTGAGTTAATTACGAAACCCAGATTAGAGATTTTAGTAACAGTTTGTAGAGCAATATTACCAATGCATATAGTAGGATTTAGTACATCGACGACCTTTTTCTTAGAAATAGGTAATACAAACGATTTATTATCATTAAGACAAAGACCATTACTATTGGCCCAGTACTGCACGCATGATAGGTAATTATTTACTTTGACCAAAGAGGATAAATATATTAAGAGCCGTCACTCGTTATTTTTTTGGCAATTACTCGATGTATACTGAGAGGTAGTCGCTACTTTTTTTTGGGCGAGATGTTTATAAATGTCTTCTATACATTTTCGTGGGGTATTTGTGCTTATTTTTCGACTGTATTTAATTAACTTATTTAATTCTCTTTCCAAAAATCTCAGTTGCACAAGGGGCCTACACGGCATGGATAAATGCGAGGCAATTCAAAATGTCCCTCTCAGAAAACATTTGGCATACATTTTTTCAATTTCCAGCGAGATACTCGCCACAAAATAACGAGTGACGGCTGTTATTATATTTATGCTCTTTGCTTTGACACAAAGTGTGCTTAGATTCGCGAAACTACCAGATAAATACATTTTTATATCATCTGCATACGCATGCATGCTCGTGTGCTTACACACTGAAAAAATGTCGTTTATAAAAATACTAAATAATAAGGGCCCAAGGATGGAGCCCTGCGGAACACCTTGGATTAAGTTCTTCATACCCGACACTTCACTTCCTGTGTTGACAAATTGAACTCTTCCAGTTAAATAACTTTCCATCAGCATCAAGGCGCTTTTCGTAAATCCGAAGTATAGCTGTAGTTTATAACAGAGCAACTCGTGGTCGACAAAGTCGAAAGCTTTTGAAAAGTCTAGTAAGCAGAGCAGGGTGAGCTGATTATTATCGAAGGGTATTCGGATATCATCGAGTACTTTTAGTAATGCAGTTGCACAGCTGTGATTAGCTCTAAAACCCGACTGGTACGGCGAAAGTAGATTATGCCTCAAAATATGTGAGTTAATTTGATCTGCTAGCAGCCTTTCAAAAACTTTAGATAATACTGGCAGAATGCTTATGGGTCGATAATCAGTGACTGAGCTCGCAGACCGTTTTTTAGGAACAGGTTTAACTATGGCACACTTCCACGACTCAGGAAAGCCAGATGTCGCAATGCAGTGGTTAAGAATGTGTGTAAGGGTACTCAGCACAAATGGTAAAATAATTTTTATAAATTTAATTGGTACACCATCAATTCCAGTTGCGTTGGACTTTATTTTAAGAATACTTCTTACTACCTCACATTCAGTAACCGCAGAGAATTCGAATGGACTTCCAGAGAAACACACAGAACCATTTGGAACAAAATTACCAAAGTCAACACCAAGCACGGAACTATGCACATACGCATCATTAAGGGTATCTGTATTCAATCTTGCCTTTTATTTCCATATATTCGAAGACTCTTTAAATTACGCCAAAGAGATTTAGGAGGTAATGGTGGATTTAGCCTTGAGGTGAAGAACTTACATTTTTGGTTTCTTATAATCCTAGTAGCAGTGTTTCTAGCGATTTTGTACGCCTTACATGCTGCATCAGTTTTATTCCTGCTCAACGATTTGTATGCCTTATAGCGCGCTTTAATTGCAGAAATAAGTTGGCCGTTATACCAGGGACAGGGCCTATTTGTAGGGTTGCTATAGCGAGTGGGGACATGCTTGTTATAGGCGTCTAGAATGTTATTATTAAGTTTTTCATTGGCAGTAACGAGGCGCCAATATTCACTGAAATCAACATGGGACAAATCGGAGTACAAAGCATTGTTGTCAAGAAAACGGTAATCTCTAAAAGCGAAAGAGCTATTTGCGTCACAGCGGTCAAAGTTAAAGTCAAAGGAACAAAAGATAAGGTCATTGTCTCATAGAAATCGTATCTGGTCAAATTTTAGAACAACAGCCAAGTCAGAAACAATAAAATAATCAAGTAGACTAGGACAACATTTAATACCAAGCCTTGTAGGAATATCCCTATTTACAACACTAAGACCAGTACCACAGAAGTTATTCAATGGACTGGAATTATACGGGTCACGAACGAGGAGATTAAGAGCCTCCTGCGATTTACAACAAGATTGACTGAATTTTTATATGTGTGCGTGTCGGGTATTTGACGCTTGCCCCGCGACTATCGAATAAAAAGCCATCAATCAACATTTGCATTAATGTCGCCACAAACAATTATGCTATCATAAGCTACAATGTGCGAGGACAAGGAAGAAAGTAACAAGTCATGATTATTAGTTTTATGGGGACTGTAAACACATGACACAAAGACCTTTGTAGAAGCATCACGTAACTCAACAAACAAATACTCTGAACCGGGGCCCACCGACTTGCAAATAGGCTTCATATTTATATATTTTTTACAATAAATTGCAAAGCCTCCAGCCTTTTTACCCACTCTGTCATTACAAACCAGATTATAGTTGCTTATATTGAAGTGCCTGTCATCAAGATTTTCAGCAAACCAAGTCCCTGAAACACATATAACGTCAACATTCGCGTTTTCAAAAACATACCTTACAAAATCTATCTTCTCAGCATTGAAGCTTCTGGCATTAAAATGTACAATATTAAAACCATTCCCACGCTGACATAAAACATGTATCATAGCAAGACTATTATCGCCCGCACCACTCAAATTGCTGCTAAGGGTCACCATAATGTATGCAAACAAAAGCAACCATACCCTGCAGTCAAAAGCCAAAGTAGTCAGCAAACATTCTAGTTCATTGTCTAGAATTTTGTGGGTTTATTCATAATAGTCAGCTTTTGAATAGTTCATTGACTATAATTTTGTGGTGTTATTCATAATAGTTAGTGTATGAGTAGTTAATTGACTAGAATTGTGTGGCGTCATCATACTGGCCAGTTTTAGAATGGTTCATTGTAGAGTTGTGCTTTTTCGTTCATTTCAGAGATTCGAAACTTTTGTTCTTTTTCTGATGAACGAACAAGTTGTTCTTTTTGCTCATTTGTTCTTTTTTTTTCAAGCAAATTTGTTCACTGCTGCTCGCCCCCGCGGAAAAAGCCTGCAAGTATAGATTGGGGTGTGTATGCAGCAATGCTTTGTGTAGGTATATTTAAATGTGCATGTAGCAGTGCCACACACAAAGGTGACTACACATATCTTTAGTGTAAGTGGCATCATGGACATTCGTGCTCACTGTGAATTTCTGCGTATGTATGTATGAATTTACGTATGTATGTTCGCGAACGATATGAGAGAAAGAATAACATTAGATAAAACGAACTAAAAGAACAAATGAACTAAAAGAACAAATGAACTAAAAGAAGAAATAGAACCGAAATCGAAGATCTAGTTTACTTGTTCAGTTGAGAGACCCGGTCAATTGAACAAGTTCAGAACGAAACGACCCAATTCTAGTTCATTGGCTATAATTTTGTGGTGTTATTAATACTAGTTAGTATTTAAATAATTCATTTGACGATAATTTCGTCTGTCGGCTCGAGGAAATGAGCGAGTGCTTTCTGTAGCCAATTTGCAATGTATACTTCAGTTGACAATGTTGGATATCGTCCAAATCAACGGGCACATAAACACAAGCATGACGAGTCAACCCTCACCGTTACCTCAACAGAGGTTAAAGAAGTTATTGAAAAGGCCAAGCCATCCATATCAATAGTCCCAGACGGAAGACCTATACCGATCCCAAAACACCTGTGCCATGAGGGCATCAGTAGCCTAGGACATTTTTTCTACTTGTCGTTACAAGCCTATGCCTTTCCAGAATAACAGAGAAAGACCGGAAACCCAGCCAGTATCTACCGATATTATCCCTTTAGTCAGTAATAAAAACGTTTAAAGCCGTTATGATTCCCTCAGTTAAATGAAATTGTTCGGTTATCCAGCCATAAGCATGACTTCCGTAAAGTGCATATCACTACCACCATTCTGAACTCCATTAACACTCATAACAGGACGGCGCTAGTGCAGCTTGGCCTGTTTTTACACAGTCAACCACTACTGGTTCGTCCCTTCTACGTTAGATAGATAGATAATTTATTGAGGATTGCACTGCGACCTTTGGTCAGCACCTCATCCCATCCGACTTCCATGATGAACCCTAGCAGTTCTCTTGGCTTGAGGGATTTAATGTGGGAAAAACGGAGATAGTACTTTGTTTACTTAAGCCGCAATCTCCACAACAAAGTGGGTTTTGTCCAATACCCAGAAAAAAAGTTGATTTTGTTGCATAACGTTATTATTATAAATACGAAACTACAGGTTTGACTCACTTATTTACTTTGACTTCCCCTATTCCTGATATTTGGCATATCTTTATTAACTTTTCAATCCAACCCCTGCAATTTTTCCTACAAAAATATCATGAGTTTCAGGTCTAAGTATAATAAGAATCAGGTAAAATAACAGATGCAATAAATATTGAAAGTGCTATAACTTCTTTGTTTATTATTTTAGTAATATGGTTTCAAAGCAACATTTTCTTGAATTTTTAAGTACTTTCGTTTGGTAAGGAAAAAAACATACATTAGGGGGGGTAAAATTTTGTTAGCTGACCTAATCATGTGAAAACGACTTCATAGCTTAAAAGGGCATTGAACGGAAATGTGGAGCTTCTCAAGGCCAAAATAATGACATATCAATTTTAAAAATCGGTCGTCAAATAACCAAGTTACAACGAAAAAACCTTTTTGGCTGTATCTCGAAGGATCAAAAAAAATTAAAAAAAAATTTTCGAAACCCTCTCAACATAATCTTCAAATTTAGGGGCGGACATTAGCAACTTTTTTTTTTTTGTATGAGGATCAACCCCGTCTACTGACTAGTATGTCAATTGGTATGATATTGGTGTATATAATAACTAGTATGCCAATTGGTATAATGCTGGCGCAAAGGCTGACTAGTATGTTAATTGGTATGAGTCTGATAGGTATGCTGACTAGTATGTCATCTGGTATGAGTTTGGTGTATATAATGACTAGTTTGTCAATTGGTATGATGCTGATGCAGAGGCTGGCAATTGATATTTCGTAGGACATCGCCGTGTTAAAAATACCAGTTGGTAATATGGAAAAAGGACAGAACTCATACTAGTACAGTTTTTTGGCAAACTAGTATTCTTCTAGTATACAACTAGTTGGTTTGACTGCAGGGTAAGACAAACACACAAAGTTACAGCAGCGAAAGTAGTCAAAGACGAGAAACATAAGTAAAGGAGTTTGAAGAGATTTAAGCTAAGGCCACACTGAGCTGCACTACACTGCGCTTCAAAATATTATTTGCATGTATTCTTATGGAACAATTCACACCTAGCGGCAGCAGCACTACGCGGCGTGGCCATGAGCGGCAATGTTGATCAAATAGGCAAAAAAGTGAAGCGCCGCTGCCGCTACATGTCGCGCCGCTTAGTGTGCACGCACCTTTAAGCGGACCATTTTAACATAAGGTGTTGGTGTTATATGTATGTATGAGGTTATATACGTATAATAATATAAATAGAAATATAATATTAAAAAGCAATAAGCTAGCACAACTTGTAGTCAGCGGTACTGCTTCATATCGTCAGAGGTGAAGATCTTCTCAGCAACGGAGTCTTTGGTAGCTCGTATGTACACTTCTCCCCGAAAAGTAAATGCAGATGCAATTTTGCCAGCACGCCTAAGCTTAATTGCTTCATGAAGAAGTTTTCTTGTACCTTGAGATACGCTCTCATAAATTCTAAAAGTGCCCTCAAAACCAATATCATTAAGAGTAACCTCTGCCTTTGTTTTTTGCGATGTTCGCTGAAACCACTCAAAGTCCGATTCCGATCATAGGGATTGTGAAATTTAAAGATTATGGCGCTGACAGCTTTGTTCAGTGGGCGCGCAGTTCGAAAAATATCTCTTACTTGCGGGGATAAGAAATCGATCGACATACACACTTGGCTGTACATCCTTTTTAAATTTTCTCCCTGCACATAAGGCACGTCAAATATGAGAGCATCAGCAATAAAGTCTGGAGTCCCTTTCTCGGATTGCACACTCTTTAATTGATTCTGAATGTTGCTCAATTCACTCTTGTATTCACTAACAACAACTTCGAGGCTATTTATACGCGCCTGTGCTTCGGCAGCTCTCGTTTTAAGAGCACCCACTTCATCATCGATTTTCTTTATTAACTCATTTTCAAGTGCTGTTATTTTGCCAGACAAGTCATCAAATAGAGATTGCATTTTGTCTGATTGTTGTTGCATTTTTGTCTCCAAGTCATGAAGACCATCAAGCACAGTTTTTAAAATTTAATTCTCGTCCAACTTCACTGCTTTAGCTATGGGCTATGTCTGCTTAAAACAACTTAACCAATAAAACCAGATGCACCGGCATTACGACGAAACCAACAATATTCCTATACAATTTAATTTCGCTAAAAAACCACAAAAATATTACTTTTACCGGAACGAAAAATTGGAACGTCCCCATTCGTCAGCCTCTTATTCAATTAATAATAAGTAAATTTTCAACCTACAAACATAAAATACAAAATATAGAATTAATTTATATTTAACTAAATAAAAATAGAATGCTCATGCATTCGCCAAATGCATAAGCATTCTGAAAAAAGGAAGATGTAGTGTAAACAGCCAACAATTTCAAAGCCAAATAAGTAAATCCGTTAATATGCTACCCTGTAACAAAAAGAGTCTAAATTTTAATCAACACAAAAGGGGCATTTGCTAATTGTTGCTGACAGAGCAATACACACGATTTAATACAGGTGTGTGTACAACACACGACTAAACCAAATTTGCTGACATTGCGCGTCCCAGAGACGTCACAACTCATTTGTATGTAGGTATGTAAGTATGTATAATTAAAGTAAATATGTATGTAAGAATATGTTTAGAATAATTTAGTATAAATAAGCTTAAAATATTTGAATAAATATTTATTCACTCATTCGCACTTACAACTCACAAAACAGACAATTCATTTTCCACCTTTTATACTGTGTTCTTTTTAATGCTTCCAAAATTGTGCCTACCCGATCTGGCCTTTCTACTACGCTCAGAGACGTCACAACACATTTGTATGTAGGTATGTAAGTATGTATAATTAAAGTAAATATGTATGTAAGAATATGTTTAGAATAATTTAGTATAAATAAGCTAAAAATATTTGAATAAAGATTCATTCACTCATTCGCACTTACACCTCAAAAAACAGACAATTGATTTTCCACCTTTTATACTGCGTTCCTTTTAATGCTTCCAAAATTGTGTCTACCCGGTCTGGCCTGTCCACTACCCAGAGACCACACAACACATTTGTATGTAGGTCCCTGCAGTCAAACCAACTAGATGTATATGAAGACTAGTTTGCCTAAAATCCCAACTAGTATGAGTTCTGTAATTTTTTCATATTAGCAACTGGTATTTTTAACATGGCGATGTCCTACTAAATATCAATTGCCAGTCTCTGCATCAGCATCATACCAATTGACAAACTAGTCATTATATACACCAACATCGTACCAGATGCCATACTAGCATCTCATCAGGGTCATACCAATTAACATACTAGTCACCCTTTGCGCCAGCATTATACGAGATGGCATACTAGTTGTTACCCTGCAGTCAAACCAACTAGTTGTATACTAGAAGAATACTAGGTTGCCAAAAATCCCAACTAATATGAGTTTTGTCTTTTTTCCATATTAGCAACTGGTATTTTTAACACGGCGATGTCCTACGAAATATCAATTGCCAGCCTCTGCATCAGCATCATACCAGTTGACAAACTAGTCATTATATAGACCAACATCATACCAGATGACATACTAGTCAACATACCCATCAGACTCATACCAATTAACATACTATTTAGTCAGCCTTTGCGCCAGCATTATACCAGATGGCATACTAGTTATTATATAATACACCAATATCATACCAATTGACATACTAGTCAGCATACCCATCAGACTCATACCAATTGACACACTAGTCAGTGTATTCAACATCAACATAACATTGGCATACTATTCAGTCTATGCATCATTGTAATAACAGTTGACATACTAGTTGCTATTTGCATCAGCATCCTACTATTTAATATACTAGTCTTAGTTGTGTTGAAAAATTACTTGAAAATTTATAAATTAGCTCAAATTTATGTTTTTCATTATATTTCATATATATAAAAGGTATGTATATATATACATATGTATATAACTTTAAAATTTATCACTTCAATACATTATACTTTGGAATAAATTTTAATAAAAATAGGTACATATTTTATTTTTTTTATTTTTAAAAAGTAACGGAATAACACACGAATGTGACGAAATCTCAAGACGCAGGGCTAAGTTTATGGGTTCACCATGGCCAGAACATTCCCACATTAAATCCCTCAAGCCAAGACAACTGCTAGGGTTCATCATGGAAGTCGGATGGGATGATGTGCTGACCAATGGTCGCAGTGCAATGCTCAATAAATTATCTATCTATCTAACGGAGAAGGTACGAACCAGTAGTGGTTGACTGTGTCAAAACAGGCCAAGCTGCACTAGCGCCGTCCTTTTATGAGTGTTAATGGAGTTCAGAATGGTGGTAGTGATATGCACTTTACGGAAGTCATGCTTATGGCTGGATAACCGAACAATTTCATTTAATTGAGGGAATCATAACGCTTTAAACGTTTTCGTTACTGACTAAAGGGATAATATCGGTAGATATTGGCTGGGTTTTCGGTCTTTCTCTGTTATTCTGGAAAGGTATAGGCATTTAACGACAAGTAGAAAAAATGTCCTATGCTACTGATGCCCTCATGGCGAAGGTGTATTGGCATCGGTATAGGTCTTCCGTCTGGGACTATTGATATTGGAGGCTTGGCCTTTTCAATAACTTCTTTAACCTCTATTGAGGTAAGGCTGAGGGTTGACTCGTCATGCTTGTGTTTACGTGCCTGTTGATTTCGACAATATCTAGCATTGTCAACTGAAGTATGCATTGCAAATTGGCTAGAGACAGCACTCGCGCATTTCCTCGAGCCGACAGACGAAATTCTAGTCAAATGAATTATTTAAATACTAACTAGTATTAATAACACCACAAAGTTATAGTCAATGAACCATTCTAAAACTGACCAGTATGATGAACGCGACAAAATTATAGTCAATTAAATACTCATACACTAACTAGTATGAATAACACCACAAAATTATAGTCAATGAACTATTCAAAAGTTGACTAGTATGAATAAACCAACAAAATTCTAGTCAATGAACTAGAATGTTTGCTAACTACTTTGGCATTTGACTGCAGGGATATGTAAGTATGTATAACTAAAGTAAATATGTATGTAAGAATATGTTTAGAATAATTTAGTATAAATGAGCTAAAAATATTTGAATAAAGATTCATTCACTCATTCGCACTTACACCCCACAAAGCAGCCAATTCATTTTCCACCTTTTATACTGCTTTCCTTTTAATGCTTCCAAAATTGTGTCTACCCGGTCTGGCCTTTCTATTTCCACACGATGGGCTTTGTACGCTGGCTTACTCAAAAGTGAGGCAGTTTCCTGAGTTAGTGCATGGGATAACGTTTCAGCAAATGTTAGTTTTGGATTCGCATATGTAGCTCGTTTCATTTCGACGTCTCGTATGCCATTTATGAAGCTCTGGATTTTTACCCTCTCGGTGTATTCCACGGGTGCGTCCGCATTTGCTAGATGTGCCAGCCTTTCAACATCCGACGCAAACTCCTGCAAAGTCTCATTAGCTTTTTGGTAGCGGTTTTGCAACTCAATTTGATATATCTGCTTCCTGTGTTCGCTTCCGTATCGTCGTTCTACAGCAGCCATCAACGCTTCATAGTTGTGCCGCTCTCCTTCGGGAATCGTCTGTAGGATTTCGGCTGCTGGCCCCTTCAGTGCTACGAAAGAGCTGCAACTTTATCTTCAGCATTCCAGTTGTTCACTGCTGCGGTCTTTTCAAACTGTAGCTTAAGGACCTGGAAAGGAACAGAACCGTCAAAGGATGGAATTTTTACCTTCGGATTGCTTGCTGGAACAGCCGGGCGAATTAGTTGTAATTGCTCCATACGACCTTTTAAATCATCGACTTCTGCCTGAAATTGTGTGAGTTTTGCATCCCGCGATTCAAGTTTTGATGATACCCTTGCTTCCTGTGCTTTCAACTGCTCAGCCAACTGAGTTGTCATATATGTCTTCTGTTCTTCCAGTTGTGAGGTTATATTTGTCTTTTGTACTTCGAGCTGTGCTGACATATTTGTGATGACATTTCTGAAATTTGTGCCGATATCGTAGCCAATATCATGTTCAGGTCTGTGTTCGCCATTGTCTGCGGTGTTTCATTTTTCTCCTCCAATTCCGTTGTCTCATCGCCATCAAGATGAAAGACATACTCTTCCACGTTAATTCCTCCGAATTCCATTTCCTCTCGCAGTCGTGCCTGAAGTTCGAGTTTGTTGCCGGTTGTGTTCAATCCACGGCTCTCCAACTCCTTCTTCAGTTGCTGGATCTTCAATTCACTCCACTTTTCCATGTCCTTGTTGTACCCAAAATCTTCGGAATTTATTCAAAAATTCGTCTTCTGACACCAATTGTAGCGAATTTATGGTATTTCTGCTTATTTGCAACCTTCTGCTAACGTTCGAATCACTAAACTGTTTAATAAATAACTCCAATATTCAATAATGCAAAACGGCCTTTATTAGACTACTTTCACAATTACACTTCTACTTCTCAATAAATAACACCAATATTCAATATTGCAAAATAGTCTTTATTAGACTACTTTCACAATTACACTTCTACTTCTCAACAGATAGCATGATTAAATCAAACTGATTACTGATTACTCAGCTTTAACTCCTTTTATATTCTGTGATGTCTCGCTCGCATACTTCTAGGCGTTTCTATCTTCTAGAATTTACTACCTGTTTACCAGCTATAAACTCATCAGCTATAACTACAGATGCACAATTATAGCTTCTCGCATAGCCATATGCGCGTGTATATGTGAGTGATTCTTCCACCGATGATTTTCTACTTTTGAGAGCATGTGTTTGTGCGTTTCTCTCTGCTGCTTGTATGAACATATGGGTAGACCCCTGCAGTCAAACCAACTAGTTGTATACTAGAAGAATACTAGTTTGCCAAAAATCTCAACTAGTATGAGTTCTGTCTTTTTTCCATATTACCAACTGGTATTTTTAACCCGGCGATATCCTACCTCCTCTGCATCAGCATCATACCAATTGACAAACTAATCATTATATACACCAACATCATACCAGATGACATACTAGTCAGCATACCCATCAGCCTTATACCAATTAACATACTAGTCAGCCTTTGCGCCAGCATTATACCAATTGGCATACTGCTTATTATATACACCATTATCATACCAATTGACATACTAATCAGTGTATTCAACATCAACATACCAGTTGACATACTACTCAGTCTATGCATCAATGTAATAACAGTTGACATACTAGTCGATATTTGCATCAGCATCCTACTATTTAATATATTGGTCTCAGTTGGGTTGAAAAATTACTTGAAAATTGATAAATTAGCTCAAATTTATGTTATTCATTATATTTCATATATGTATATAAAAGGTATGTATATATATACATCTAATATATAAAATTCTTCTGTCACGGTTTTAGAGGGTTAACTCCTCCGAAACGGCTGAACCGATTCTCATAAAATTTTGTGAACATATTGGGTAGGTCTGAGAATCGGCCAACGTCTATCCTTTTTTTCGCTACGTGCCTAGGGTCTTTAGATCAAAACGTGTACACGGGTACCCCTAGAATGTGTTTATACAATATGGATGTCAAATGAAAGCTGTTGATGAGTGCTATAGTACAGGATTATTTTCATACACCTGGGTGACTAGGGTCTCGATATATAGGCCAAAACGTGGACCCGGGTACCCTAGAATGTGTTTATACAATATGGATATCAAATGAAAGGTGTTGATGAGTGCTATAGTACAGGATAATTTTCATACAACTGGGAGGCTAGGGTCTCGGGATATAGCCCAAAACGTGGACCCGGGTAACCCTAGAATGTGTTTATACAATATGGATATCAAATGAAAGCTGTTCATGAGTGCTATAGTAGAGGATAATTTTCATACAACTGGGAGGCTAGGGTCTCGATATATAGTCCAAAACGTGGACCCGGGTACCCCTAGAATGTGTTTATACAATATGGATATCAATTGAAAACTGCTGATAAGTGCTATAGTACAGGATAATTTTCATACAACTGGGAGGCTAGGGTCTCGAGATATAGGCCAAAACGTGGACCCGGGTACCCCTAAAATCTGTTTATACAATATGGATGTAAAATGAAAACTGTTGATGAGTGCTATAGTACAGGATACTTTTCATACCCCTGGGTGACTAGGGTCTCGATATATAGGCCAAAACGTGGACCCGGGTACCCCTAAAATCTGTTTATACAATATGGATGTAAAATGAAAACTGTTGATGAGTGCTATAGTACAGGATACTTTTCATACCCCTGGGTGACTAGGGTCTCGAGATATAGGCCAAAATGTGGACCCGGGTACCCCTAGAATGTGTTTATACAATACGGATATCAAATGAAAGCTGTTAATGAGTGCTATAGTACACGATAATTTTCATACAACTGGGAAGCTAGGGTCTCGAGATATAGCCCAAAACGTGGACCCGGGTACCCCTAGAATGTGTTTATACAATATGGATATCAAATGAAAACTGCTGATAAGTGCTATAGTACAGGATAATTTTCATACAACTGGGAGGCTAGGGTCTCGAGATATAGCCCAAAACGTGGACCCGGGTACCCCTAGAATGTGTTTATACAATATGGATATCAAATGAAAGCTGTTCATGAGTGCTATAGTAGAGGATAATTTTCATACAACTGGGGGCTAGGGTCTCGAGATATAGTCCAAAACGTGGACCCGGGTACCCCTAGAATGTGTTTATACAATATGGATATCAAATGAAAACTGCTGATAAGTGCTATAGTACAGGATAATTTTCATACAACTGGGAGGCTAGGGTCTCGAGATATAGCCCAAAACGTGGTCCCGGGTACCCCTAGAATGTGCTTATACAATGTGGATATCAAATGAAAGCTGTTGATGAGTGCTATAGTACACGATAATTCTCATACAACTAGGAGGCTAGGGTCTCGAGATATAGCCCAAAACGTGGACCCGGGTACCCCTAGAATGTGTTTATACAATATGGATATCAAATGAAAGCTGTTGATGAGTGCTATAGTACACCATAATTTTCATACAACTGGGAGGCTAGGGTCTCGAGATATAGCCCAAAACGTGGACCCGGGTACCCCTAGAATGTGCTTATACAATATGGATATCAAATGAAAGCTGTTGATGAGCGATTTAGTAGAGGATAATTTTCATACCCCTGGGTGACTAGGGTCTGGAGATATAGGCCAAACGTGGGCCTGTGAACGCCAAAATAATGTTTTTACATTGTGGGTATCAAATTGAGGCTGATGATGAGTGCTTTAGTACAGGATAATTTTCATACAACTGGGAGGCTAGGGTCTCGAGATATAGGCCAAAGCGTTGATCAGGGTAACACTAGGATGTGTTTTTACGTTATGGATATCAAATTTGAAGCTGTTGATGTGTGCTTTAGTACAGAGTAAGTTTTATGCCGCGGGTGACTAGGGTCTCGAGATGTAGGCCAAAACGTGGACCCGGATACCGCTAGAATGTGTGTGTATTATGGATATCAAATGAAAGCTGTTGCTGAGAGCTCTAAAGTTCATTGTGATATTCGATTTAGTCGCATCAACCTAGCAAAACTGATAAATATGCATGCGAAGCCGAAATAAAGACAAGAATTAATAATACCCATATACCTATTTACATACGTCCTATTCGATTTGCCTGAAATTTCGTATATAAATTTGCCTATATTAGTATTTACGATGCTTTTTTCCAGGAAGTATACCAGAGACGGACTGGGACTGGGATTAGGACTAGGACTGGGACTGAGATTGAGACTCGTAGTGGGACTGGGACTGAGACTCGGAACGGGACTGGAACAAAATACATACCACCCTCTGGGACTGGCAATAAGAGATGAAAAAGAAGATGGGGATGAAGCGAAAAAGACGGAGGGAGAAGTGAATAAAAGGATTAAGAAAAAGTGTAGACGGGAGGGCAGAGTTAGACGGAAAAAGCTTATTAAAATGTATGCAGATAGACAAAATTTAGGGCAGAACAACGTCTGCCGGGTCTGCTGGTATGTATATAACTTTAAAATTTAACACTTCAATACCTTATACTTTGGGATAAATTTTAATAAAAATACGTACATATATATGAAAACTAAAAAGTAACGGAATAACACACGAATGTGACGCAATCTCAAGGCGCAGGGCTAAGTTTATGGGTTCACCATGGTCAGAACATTCCCACATTAAATTCCTCAAGCCAAGAGAGCTGCTAGAGTTCATCATGGAAGTCGGATGGGATGAGCTGCTGACCAAAGGTCGCAGTGCAATCCTCAATAAATTATCTATCTATCTAACGGAGAAGGGACGAACCAGTAGTGGTTGACTGTGTAAAAACAGGCCAAGCTGCACTAGCGCCGTCCTGTTATGAGTGTTAATGGAGTTCAGAATGGTGGTAGTGATATGCACTTTACGGAAGTCATGCTTATGGCTGGATAACCGAACAATTTCATTTAATTGAGGGAATCATAACGGCTTTACACGTTTTCGTTACTGACCAAAGGGATAATATCGGTAGATACTGGGCGGGTTTCCGGTCTTTCTCTGTTATTCTGGAAAGGCATAGGCTTTTAACGACAAGTAGAAAAAATGTCCTAGGCTACTGATGCCCTCATGGCACAGGTATTTTGGCATCGGTATAGGTCTTCCGTCTGGGACTATTGATATGGATGGCTTGGCCCTTTCAATAACTTCTTTAACCTCTGTTGAGGTAACTCGTCATGCTTGTGTTTATGTGCCCGTTGATTTGGACGATATCTAGCATTGTCAACTGAAGTATGCATTGCAAATTGGCTACAGAAAGCACTCACGCATTTCCTCGAGCCGACAGACGAAATTCTAGTCAAATGAATTATTTAAATACTAACTAGGATTAATAACACCACGAAATTATAGCCAATGAACCATTCCAAAACTGACCAGTATGATGAACGCCACACAATTCTAGTCAGTTAACTACTCATACACTAACTAGTATGAATAACACCACAAAATTATAGTCAATGAACTAGAATGTTTGCTGACTACTTTGGCTTTTGACTGCAGGGTATGTATAACGCAAAGCGACGCGAGGAATCACTTTCAGCCAAGTGAAACCAATTTCGTATCATATAGGAGCATTCATTCACTTCAGTGACTCTCAGTGACTATCGGTGACTGCAGGTGATTGTCTTACGTTTTTTCGTATTATATAGCGACGCAAAGTGTCACGAATACTCATTTTTGCTGTCAAAATATTCACTTGATCCTGGGTCGCGTTTGCTTCATTCACTTCGTTTTTTTACTGTCCTTTTTTCATGATTTTTTTTACATTTCGTGAAAAAAAAAGAATTAAATCTTGCATAGACATCTAGATATCCACTAGAATGGATTGGTAAAAAATTCGTTTCATTTGGTTGAACCGTATCTTAGTTATGGGACAGTGGTTTTATTCTTTTCCTAAAAGGATGAATGATTCGTCATGAAAATACTGTGGGTATCCCCGGAATCCCATGCACTTTCTCAAAGGAAGATTTTTTAACCGGAATTTTTCGACGCAAGAAAAGAATACCTATTAAAATGAGTCTCTGATTATAACTAAGTTATACTATATTTTCGCCTTTCATCAAGATCCTTTCGCAGTTTTATTTCAGCAACTAATTCTGAGTAAAAGGCAAATCAAAATTATTAAAATGATTAGGAATTTTTTTAGTAACTATAATAACTAGGAGATATACCTCCGTGCCATGATTCAATCACAAGAGGTTTGCTCGACAGACAGATTTTTTGACAATTGCAGCCATTTTTCTCCCAAATCGAATTGACATCCGTTAACTGTGTTGTTTCTTTGCGATTTTTCGAAAAATATTAGTAGTAGAAATAGGAAGCAATCAGTTTACAAATACCCGATAAGTACTGAAGTGCATAATCCCTTAGAACATTTATTTTAATTTTATGATTAACTTATTACCTATGCCATGATCTATTAGTGTGGCTGAACATAGATTTTATGAAAAGTACGGACACCAAAGAATTGTGCACTTTCGTAAACCTATGAACATACGAAACCAAAACCACTTCAAAATTCATCTTTCAACGTCAAAAACTCGACTAGTAAATCGATTCATGTAAAACTGTCATTAGTAAATAATGGAGATGACATAACGAAATATTGGTACATTGCGCATTTTAACTTATTCATTCCGTATGTTCGGAACATTCGTCTCTATTTAAGAATTTGGGGAATCGGTTTATATTTTGAATATTATATATATTCGGACCTCGTGAGGTAGTATCAAACGAACGTGTTCCGAATATTCTAAATTACTGTTTTATCCGGAACACTTCCATGAATAATTAACGTAAAGGAGCTTTCCGAAATGTCAGAATAAAAAGGTAAATACTCTATGTGTAGCAGGATCGCATAAAATCTGAACTCTTCTGTCAAAGTCAAGACCGGAATATAAAGTTCTAAGACAATAAGCCATTTTCTTTTATTTTCTTTGTCAGACCATGTCGGCTGCGTTTTCAATATCGTCCTATCTCAAAATATTTTTCAAAAACTTCCCATTTCATGATTTGTCACAAAAACGCCCTATATTACAATTAGATTGAAGAACGCCTCGCAATGCTTTTCATTAACTCCCTCTTATGTCAAAATGTATTGAACTTGTGCTCATATAGGGAGTTTTTGAAACAAATTATGATATAGTGTATATTTGAATAAAATTCTAAACCAACATAGCTCTTTATCAATTCACGAAATATTTAGTAGAAAATGAATTATTTCCTCCAAAACCTGTTGGCATTCACAAATTTATTATCAGTACTAATATACTACTAAAGGTACTTTTATACTACAATTTTCGCTAAAGGGGATTGAATTATTACCCGCTTTCCTTACTTCGTAATAGCAACCCGTCCAGATTTTTCAATATGGGAGTGTCAAAGCTCTGCAGTCATTGAAGAAAAAACCTCTAGTAATTGAATCATGCCTCCGTGCTACTTTTTAAAAAAAAATTTCCTATAAATGGATGATTTCGAACTCATCTGCAAGGCAGATGAGTTTTTGCTGACAAGTCCTTAATTGAAGAAATACACTGTTTATTAAGCACTGCTTATGTGAAACCCCAACCGTTTGAACACAGGGACTTGTGGATACAAAGCTAGTGCACTATTTCCACACCACGACTATTTTTTTTAGGAATGAAACATTCAAATCCAGGGGAGTTAAACTGTCCAGGCACAATAAAAGCAACAGGATAGGCCTACGTTGCTAACAACATACAAAAGTACGCCACTTTCGTGATACGCGTCGCCAGTTTACTCGTAAGATTTAAAAACACCCAATCTAAAAGGCTTCAGGCTTCAGTGAAAACACTGCACTCAGAACTGACACGGAATACTCACCTGAACAGCATCGACACAGTGAGGCAAAGGAGCTCAATATAAAGGAGCTTTTTGAAATGCTACACAGTTTAAGCTAAATTCTCAACCACCAAGACATGCCAGAAAGCAACTGGTTGATATATCCCTGCTTCGCAGGAAGGTAAGGAGATATCACCACTAGTACTACGATGAGATTTGGTACTTACAAACTCAGCCGTTAAATCTAAATAAAATAATTTAAAAAAAATTTTTAAGTTAAACGGTTTTATTGAAAACAATACTTACATGAAGTAATAATAATACGAAAAGCTAGAAAATAATTAGGTAGGTCCTACGTACTAGTCATCACACTCCTTATCAATCTATGGCGTTGATCAGACAATTAAATAAAAGCGTTGGGCGCGTGAAATTTCTAAAAATGTTAGGCGTAGCATAACCTGATTAAGGTTCAGCTGGTTTTACTTATGACTATCAATAGAACGCTTTTATTTAATTGTCTGATCAACACCATAGATTGATAAGGAGTGCGATGACTAGTACCTAGGTCCTACCTAATTATTTTCTAGCTTTTCGTATTATTATTACTTCATGTAAGTATTGTTTTCAATAAAACCGTTTAACTTAAAAATTTTTTTTAATTATTTTCTTTTCAAGTTTTTAGTCTTTATTTAATTGCCTATTATTTCTCATTCTATTTAGTTCATTTAGTAACTCATTATTACAAGGACTCTTTTCTGACAATTTGTTACAATATAAGTCCTCAATACATAATCCTTCCAAAGACTTTACTCGACTCTGCGCCACGTATGCTTGTCCATCCTCCAACTCCAAAATATTTTGATGTCACTTCTACTGGACTGTATGCAATATTTGTTCCAAATATGCGCCAAATCGGGCATTATAGGTCGCTTTCTATTCATGTATGTATTATGTGTTCCAAATATGGACCAAATCAAATCGGACCACAAATACGATTTTTGTGAATATCTCGATCCTTGCGCCACCTAGCGGCGATTTTTTTTTTTCATAAGTCGATTTCTACTCTTGCATGTATTACGTGCTCCAAATATGAGCCAAATCGGACCATAAATGCGAATTTTGCGATTTTTTTTCACAGGTCTATTTCTATTCTAGCATGTATTATGTGTTCCAAATATGAGCCAAATCGGACCACAAATGCGAATTTTGCGAATATCTCGATCCTTGCGCCACCTAGCGGCGATTTTTTTCTTATTATTGCATTGTCATCGGGTTCTGAACTATATTCCAAGTTTCAAGCTTGTAGCTTATCGGGAAGTTACTTAAATTTCAATTAAAAGATTCGTTCACAACGGCCGTGCGGCCGTGCATGCAGCCTGCTTGTCAACTCAAGCTAAATAAAACCGTTTAAAAAGCACGAGGAGGTCTTCTATATAATCCACACGGGGAGGATAAACATTTTTGCCAGGTACCTCCCTGCCATCCCTGCTTTCAATGAAGGGCATGCAACTCTCGCAGAAATGGAAATCAGACTAGATTGTAACGTTCCAGACACCTCCTTGATCTAAGTAATGTAGGTCCAGCATGCGATGTGTCCCCACATGTCACCACCAATTTTCTTAATTGTAATGCGGAATCAATGCCTCTATAAACAATGTCTCTATGCTACTGGTAATTTGTGAGTAGTAGCTCTTAAAGGATGAGGCAAAGCACTGTCTACAAAACAACAAAAGTGCTAATTTACATAATTAAACACTCATATGGTTTTGTACAAACTACAAGATTACAATCTTCCAAGCATTGCTAAACATAACTAAACAACAACAAACGGTAACGTTTTATAAGTCGGTGCACCACCTAATTTTTATCGAAAATTATCAAAGGTGTTATCAAAAGACGCGTCTCGGCCTCCGTTTTTAGGATCCGAAAGCGAAAATTAAAATTTGTATTTCTGTCAAAAGATATAGCAAAAAATCGGTTGAAATTTTCATGTGGTTGTTGTTTTTTGGCAGCTTTGTTGTACGCACACACATATTATGCATAAAGGCGTTCTGCGTGCATTTAGTTTTGATCCCCAAACTGGTGTCGGGTAATTTTTTATAAGCGCGGCCTTCGGCGCAGAAAAGTTTTTTATGCAAAGATACTATGGATCGGGACCCATATTTCGGACCCTCTAGGGTATTTCACGGTTTTTTTGTAAATAACTTTCGACAGAAATAAAATTTTTGATTTCCGCTTTCGGATTCTTAAAACGGAGGTCAAGACGCGTCTTGCTACCAACTTTGATAATTTTCGATAAAAATTAGGTAGTGCACAGTAGGGCGGGTCGATTTAAAAATCGCTCATTGCTCTGTGAAAATCATATTCTGGGGATGGGGATCAAAATAAGAAATTTTGCCGAAGGAACCATACCTCTAAAACGAATTCTGATGTCCCCCCCCTTTGGGTCGAAATTTTGGGTAGGGGCAATTTCAATTCTACCTGCTGTGTCTTGTGGTGGCTTAAAAAAAACAACACAAGCAATTTTACGATCTGGAATTGTGTCACAGTAATACCTTCATTTTTTAAAACGGTTGAATAAAAAACCCATACATATCTCTGCACTGAAGATTCGTATTTCGGCCGTGGAATTATTGATACGTAGTCAAATCAAGTATATTCACACTCCTCCTATACTTTTGCACGTGTGTTCTTGGTCGACCCCTGCCCTGGAGTATTCACCTTTCTAAACAAACACTATTTTTTAAGACAGCTTACATTTTATTTAGAACCAAACACTAAAGAATTTTCAAGCTATAAATAAAGACTGCACTTTCCGCTATCATTTTTGTTTTGCAATTATCATATGGTCGACTGCATTACTGCCAGATCATTTACACCCTGTTCTTCCGAAAAAAATGCACTAGAATGAGTTCTGAAATAATAAATAAACCAACAGGCTACATCGGCTACGTAACGTGTTTGACAGTCTCAGTGAATACGTAGTGAATACGTAAGAGGATAAACGCGAATACGTAAGAAGTTATAAAATACGAATTCGAGGTGAATGTGAATGTGAGCGAATGCGACGCAAGCATTCACGGTGACATACATAATACGGGCCTTGGTGTCACTAATATTCGTCACAATACGTTTTATTTAAAAGGTTAAGGGCCCAGATCCCACTTATTGCGCGGAATTTTATTAGAGATACATTTGGCTTGCGCCGTTTAGTTTTTTGCTCTTTTTAATAATTAATATAAATTCGAAATTAAAATATATATATATTTTAACGGAAATAATGCCTTTGGAAAGCGGAAGTTCTAAATGGTGCATATCTTGAAAGCTGGCGAAATGTGTGGTGTAGTCAACGGAGAAGAGCCATTGCCGCATACGGGTGAGCAGGAACAGAAAAATTGGCGTAAAATTGATGCCAGAGCTCGACTTTAGGTAAGTAAACAACCGCTATTGCAAATTCTTAATTGTGATTCTGCTAAGAACATGTGAGATACACTCAAAAGTGTATGCGAGCAAACATCAGCTGCGAGCGTTTTATTTTTGCTGCGGAAATATTACAGTATCCTGAAGGATCCAGAGTATGATATTGCACCTTTTTTGTCGAAGTTAATGGAAATTGTTCAGCATCTTCGTGATCAAGGCGAAACCATATCAGATTCGATGATTATGTCAAAAGTTTTGATTTCATTGCCGGCAGAGTACAATAATTTTCGTTGTGCTTGGGAATTGGTGCGATAAGATGATCAGAATCTTAATACTTTGAGAGCTCGACTTATGGCAGAGGAAATTCGTTTGGATGGTCAAGAAAAAATAAAAGTTGAGCCTTTTGTGGTAAGACATCCGAACGAGCAAAGCATGAAAAAGTAACAGAACAAAAACAGCAAAACATTAAAATAAAATATCAAAATCGTACTGCGCCGTAAGTCGATGTATCAAATCAAATAAAAAAAGTTTATAATCAGCTGCTCCATGCTGCCACCTTGTATCGTTGCGCCATGAGTTCTTCACAATAATAACACTGCTACTGCTCGACAGATGGAATTCTTAAATCAAACTGATTTTAGCACCTCTGTAGAAGTCCACGAAAGTGGGGAAAGCTTTCGACCGCCATTCACCTGGCAATGGCCAGAGCGATTCTTTTGCATGTGGTTCAAGCAGCTCACTACTGCCGGTCGCTTGCGGCCAAGTATCCTCTGGGTAGCCGCTAAACATCCGTTTACCGGTGAGCTAATGTGAGAAGGCGACAACCTGGCTAGGCCACTCTGACATAATCGGTTTAAGGGCAAGCCGGGGGAGATCTCATCGGCAGCGTCTGTACACCTCTAGGTGCGGCTGCAAGCGGGCGTCTGTCTTGGAGCAAGCGACTCGCTATATAAACGTGCAAGTAATATTTTCATCCCCGCTGAGCGGGTTGTGCGCTGGGCTTGGGACCCGCCACGTAAAACCATACTCCAATGAAATATAACAACAAGCCTCGGATAAATACACTCTCTATTGATGACGACCATGGCAAACGTTTGAAGGACAATGAATTGAGGACATGCACCTGGATCGTCCGCTCCCTGAATGGGATTGGTGCAGATGCCCGGCTGAATGATGTCCTCGTCAAAGCAAAATCTGACATCACCGCCATACAAGAAATGCGTTGGACAAAGCAAGGAAGAAAGAAGATCAAAAATTGTGACATCTCTTGGAGTGGCTATACGAATAAGCGCAGTTTCGGCGTCGGATACGTAGTGGGAGAGAGACTTTGTCGCCAAGTGCTGGCGTTCACGCCTGTGGACGAGCGTCTCGCCGCTATCCGAATAAAAGCAAACTTTTTTAACATATCATTCATCTACGCCCATGCGCCGACAGAGGAGAAAGACGAGCGGTGCCCCCGTCATGATATAAAAGTCGTGCTTGGCGACTTTAACGCCAGGGTGGGCAAAGAAAGTGTTTTTGGCCCTACAGTCGGAAAGTTCAGCCTACACAATGAAACTTCTCCTAACGGACTGAGGCTGATTGACTTTGCCGGTGCTCGAAACATGGTCATATACAGCACTAGATTCATGCATAAAAAAAACATCAAGCTACATGGCTGTCTCCTGATCGAAATACTCGCAATCAGATCGATCACGTTGTGATAGACGGACGGTATGCCTCCAGTGTTTTAGATGTGCGCACGATCCGAAAACCTAACATCGACTCTGGCCATTATCCCGTTGCAGCCAAAATACGCACCCGCCTCAACGCGGCTAAAACCAAGGAACAAAAAACACAAGGAAAGCTAGACGTCGAAAAGCTTCAATCACAACAGAATGCCAATGATTTCGCAACTCGACTCTCACACCTGCTCTCTGAGAGCTCAACTCATCCTGAAGGAATACAGGAGCAGTGGGAGTATATCTCCAAAGCACTTCGTACTGCCGCCGGGGAAAAAATTGGTTACCGGCGGCCACGAAAAACAACTGGTACGATGAAGAATGCCGCGTTGCAACCGAAAGAAAAGACGCTGTCTACAGGGCTACGTTAAAAGCGAGCGCGACAAGAGGAGTGTCTGAACGCTATCGTGAGTTGAAAAAGGAAACGAGACGCCTTTTCAGGAAAAAAGCAGAAGCAGAAAGGCGTGAGTGCGAAGAGCTTGAGCTGCTAGCCATCAGGAATAACGCGCGAAAATTTTTCCAAAAAATACGGCGACAGACGGAAGGTTTTGAGACCGGGGCAAACTCCTGTAGGAACGAAAACGGCGACCTTGTAACTGATGTCCAGAGCGTGCTTAGATTATGCAGGGAACACTTCTCTGCTCTCCTAAACGGAGGCAGCAATTCACCGCGCAGAGATGAAGAATCCGATCCCGCAATCCATGATGATGGAATATATGTCCCCCCGCCCGATTATGACGAAGTTAGAATAGCAATAACCAGATTGAAAAACAACAAGGCCGTGGGCGCTGATGCCTGCGGAACTATTCAAGTACGGCGGCGAGGAGCTGGTAAGGCGCATGCAGCAGCTTCTTAGCAAAATATGTGTGGAAGGGTGCATGTCCGACGGTTGGAATCTAAATGTTCTTTGCCCAGTCCACAAGAAGGGAGATACTGCAAAATGCACAAACTATCGTGGAATCAGCCTTTTTAATATCACATAAAAGGTCCTTTCAACTGTATTGTACGAAAGATTGAAGCCCACCGTGAACCGGCTGATTGGACCTTATCAGTGCGGCTTCAGACCTGGTAAATCTACCATCGACCAGATTTTCACAATGCGCCAAAAACCCGTAAAAAGAGAATCGACACACATCACCTCTTCGTTGACTTTAAAGCCGCCTTCGACAGCAGGAAAAGGAGTTGCCTATATGCCGCTATGTCTTAATTTGGTTTCTCCGCAAAACTTATACGGCTGTGCAAAATGACGTTGAGCAACACCATCAGCTCAGCCAGAATTGGGAAGGACCTTTCCAAGCCGTTCGAAACTAAACGAGGTTTCAGACAGGGTGACCCCGTATTGTGCGATTTCTTTAATTTGATGCTGGAGAAAATAATCCTAGCTGCAGAACTTAACCGCACTGGAGCAATATACTATAAAAGCGTGCAATTACTGGCATATGCTGATGACATTGATATCATCGACCTAAACACCCGCGCTGTTAGTTCTGCTTACTCCAAACTGGAAAAAGAAGCGGTAAAGATGGGTTTGAAGGTGAATGAGGACAAAACGAAGTACCTGCTGTCATCGAGCAAAGAGTCAGCGCATAAGCGCCTTGGCAACCACGCTACTGTTGGCAGCCATAATTTCGAAATAGTAAAAGACTTCGTTTATTTGGGAACCAGCATGAACACTAGCAACAACATCGGCACTGAAATCCAGCGAAGAATCAATCTTGCCAATAAATGCTACTTTGGGCAAGGTAGGCAATTGAAAAGTACAGTCCTCTCTTTGCGAACGAAAATCATACCCTACAATTCACTTATCGTACCCGTCCTGCTATATGGGGCAGAAGCTCGACAGATGGAATGCTTAAATCAAACTGATTGTAGCGCCTCTACTGTTGCTGCCTTTTATACTCTCTGATTTCCTCGTTACATCTTCTAAGCGCTCCCAGAATTTACTTAGTTACTGCTATATAATTATAACTACAGATGTACGTGTATAGCTCTCATATGCGCGTGTATTTGTGAGCGACACTTCCACAATTATAATTGCATATCTCAGATAAGATATCTGCATGTTTTTGTGCGTTGCTTCTCCGCTGCGTGTACGTACATATGTGTAGACATAATGATTGAATTATTGATGTGCATACAGTCACTGCTTAGCATAGGCTTAAAGATGACAGTACCTCTTAGTAATGCTAATATTCGTACCAATATTTATGTGTCAATATTAGAAGATGTATGAGTGTTTAAGCTCCAAATATATGTATGTGTGTATACATATAATTTTACCGCTCTGCCTGGTGCTAGACTGTTTCCCACTATAAAAAAGTGACCGTAGGGGATAAGTATACCGTCCCAACGAAGCGCTCGTATTAATTTGCGATCAAGTTGTTTGTCACTCAATCGCTCACGGTGGGCAGGAAGTACCGATAGGTTGCATGACAATGTCGACAAAAGAGGAAAGCGGGGTTGTATTTGGTGATGATTATAGATGAAAAATTCGTTGGATTTGAAATCCTACCTGCTCCCATTTCAAAAATATTCATACTTTACATATTTCTGAAAGCATCAGTTTTTGAATGGCGTGTTTTTGTATCGTTGGAACATATTTGTGCAATATATATTTGATATTTTATATTTGATACATAAATATATACATACATAAGTAACAAAATTTGTAAATAAATAAATATATATATGTATTCATAGCTTTTCGGCAGACTGGAAAGCATAACAATTGCAAGTAATTCGTCTTGCAAATTTATGTCCAACTCAACAAGTTTCTCGAACAGATCAAAAAATTTGTTTAAATGCTCTGCCATGGGGTCTTCCTCACCCATTTTCAAGTTGACGAACGACTTGAAAATTGTAATTTTCCGCGCTGGACGGCTAGATGCATGAACTGCAGCCAATTTTTCCCATGCTTCTTTCGAAGTTTTAGCATTTTTCATATTCAGTAATTGACTTGGTTTTATGCACAAAAGCAATGTAGCTAATACTTTTTCGTCCAACTTTTTCCATTTTCCTGCAGCAACCCGCTCAGTTGGCTCGACGCTTTCACCGGACACATAGCCCCATAAATCGCATTGCACTAAGACGGATTTGATAGTTGCTTTCATCTAGTTTTTCAATTTGATATAGCCCGGAACTCATTTCGGTAGTATTACAAACAATATTTACCGCGTCAATAACTTTAAAACGCTTTTATTGAAACAGATCTCGTCTGGGCCCATAACCATTGTTAGGTCAAATCGACGAAATAAAGTTAAACACGCACTTAAACATTAGGTGTGCATAGCCCGATTTATTAACAGCAATTAACTCATATAAAATGTAAGGTGAAATATAGAAGAGAGAAAAGTGTTACAATTTTGTCAGTGTTGTCGATGTAAGCAATTCTTATAAATGGGAATTTTACTAACACTTATGAGCAATTTGATAATGGCAAGCTTTTAAAAAGACCATTCAAGGGAGAGGAATTCCTGATTCCGAGAATACCCTTCCCTTCAAATGATTTGCCGTTTCAGTTTTGGCGCATTCAGTTTCCAGTGAAACTTCCATATGCGATGACCATTAATAAGTCACAAGGACAGTCGTTGCAAGTCTGTGGCATAAATTAAGAGATGCTATGCTTTTTAGACTATATGTAGCATATTCCCGAGTTGGGAAAGTTAGGTTAGTTTGAACTGGCCGGTCCATGAGGACCTCACATAGATTCATTGAGTCCGTAGTGTTACCAGAAGTTTGTTTTAACGACCAAACTGAAACCCCCTATCAAAAACCAGGACCTATGTTATAAAATAACTCCGTCCTCTTGGCAAATACTAGAAGCTTCCTAGGACTAAAGCCACTAGTTGCTTTTAGATCTGACAGCTGTATCACTCTTAATAGCTGGAGTCTTAGCCTGACAAGTGCAGGGCATGAGCACAGAACGTGCTCGATCGTTTCCTCCTCCATCCCGCACTTCCTACATCTGCTATCACTGACCAAGCCTAATTTAAAGGCATGTGACGCCAGAAGGCAGTGTCCAGTCAGAATACCCGTCATGAGTCTAAAGTCCTCTCTTTTTAATGATAAAAGCAACTTTGTTAGTCTAAGGTTGTAAGACCTACACATAATCACTTTACAGCCCGCGCTTGAACCCACGCTTTTCCCGCTTAGTCGATCATGTGCACCTCTCGCCTTCGCTTAATCTCGCCCAGTCTAATTGGCACGTCTATGGAGCAAGCTTCAAGGGTTGCGCCCTTTTTAGCTAGTTCGTCCGCTTTTTCATTCCCATCTATTCCCATATGCCCTGGGACCCAATATAGATGTATGCTTCTCCCTGTTCCGATTCTCTCCAGAGACTGCTTACACTCTAACACGCATTTAGATTTTGTGCTATGCGAGATTATTGCCTTAATTGCTGCTTGACTGTCAATATATCAGTTAACACGGTTGCAGCTTAACCTATTCTCTTCCAGGGTTTCTTTGGTTACGGCTAATATTTCCGCTTGGAAAACGCTACAGTAATCCGGCAGCCTGCAGGATCTGCTTATTTCCGGATCAGCACAGTATACCGCAGGCCCTACTCCTTCTAATACTTTGGAACCATCTGTGTACACATGTATCGCCTCGTCCGCCATTTGCTCACCCTTGCGCCAACCGTCCACCTCTATTGTGGCCTTAAGATCTCCCTCGAAGCGCAGATAGGGAATCAGGTAGTATGTTCGTCTTGTGATTTATGACGCTATACTACTACGGCCATATGGTCGGCGCTCAAGCTGCCCCGAGGCACCGAGCCTGGTTGCGGTTGTTAATGATATGTTCTTTGCTACCAGGTCTACAGGTGGAATGTGCAGAATTGCATACAGTGCAGCCCTCGGGGTTGCTTTCAGGACTCCCGTAATGCTAAGCATCGATAGTCTGCACACCCCCTCTAATTTTTTGAGGTATGTTATTTTTTGTGTGGCTTTCCACCAAACAATAACTCCATAGTATAGAATAGGGCTTACAATCGCTGTAAAAACCCAATGAGAAAGAGAGGGCCATAAGCCCCACGTACACCCCAGTATTCTTTTACATGCAAAGAGTGCCGTTGAGGCCTTCTTGACCCTCTCCTCCACGTTGAGCTTCCATGACAGCTTACTATCTAGGATGATTCCCAATTATTTGGTGCAAGGTTTCTCCTGTAAGGTCACCCCTCCTAACTTAGGCCTGGTCCAATTTGGGACCTTGTACCTCTTTGTAAACAAGAACATATCCGTCTTCTCCGCATGGACTTTCAACCCGACATTAGATGCCCAGGTATGAATATCCCGAAGCGCCCGATCCATCAGAGAACTAATCGTTGGAAGGCACTTTCCAGTTATGACAATTGCAACGTCATCTCCGTAAGCCGTAAGTTTTACGGGTCCCTCATGGAATCGCCTGAGCAGTTGGTTGATGACGAGCGTCCTCAGCAGAGGTGATAGCACCCCTCCCTGCGGCGTGCTCCTGTCCGGTCCTGTCGCGACTGCGACTAAGGCTAAGCAAAAGGGTTTGCATTAAACATTCAACACTTTATTGTAGCTGTGTGATTGGTTTATTCTGAAAGAATTCATTAATTATGTACAAATGTATTTCATAAAAAAGACTATAATTATCTTACCACAGTTTTGCACCCTTTCTTTGGCGATCAAAGTTCAATAATAAAATAGATGTTTCGAGCTTTGAAAAATGTCAACGTGAATAGAGAGAACGAATAAATAGCGATGAAAGAATGAGTGCAAAACATTGGCTTATAACTCAAGGTTGTACTAAAGGGTACTTAGATTAAATAAAACAAAACTTTAGGTGACATTTTCCAACACCCCCACCCCCGTGGAGCGATCAGCTTCACTACTTTCCACATCCAAAACCGCCAGTTTAGATACCGCGCGCTGCAAAGGTCCGCCTATTGTTCGCACGTCAGCACGTCGGGCCACGCCATCCTTACCAGTGTACAAACGGTCAACAATTCCGCGTCGTCACTGATTTCTTGGCATGTTTGGGTCACAAATAAATACTGCATCCCCTTCCCTAAGGGGAGCCGTTCGTTGGCACCATTTTACTCTTCGCGTTAAAGTTGGCAGATACTCCAGTATCCATCGTTTCCAGAAAGCGTCCCTTAGACTGCGTGCAACTCGCCACTGCTTGCGTAGGCTATGTACATTAATATCAGGAGCATTGAGCGCTGGAGTGTTAGGAGCATTTCCTTGGTCAATCAGGAAATGGTTAGGTGTGAGTGGCTCTTCTTCGTTGGCGGAGACGGGCAAGTGCGTCAAAGGGCGCGAATTTATTATACTCTCTGCTTCTATCAATAGGCTTTGTAAAACGTGTTCCCTTGGTGCTACTTCTTTCAACGTATGTCGAAGGACCCTTTTTACGCTTTGCACCATCCTTTCCCAGGCTCCACCTTCGGATGGATTGGCAGGGCAGTTGAAGAACCACTCAACACCTCGCTCGGACGGTGAGACACGTAAATAGAGCAACCCAACATTTTTCAGTTCGCCGTCCGATCGTGACACAAATTGGTCCGAAATAATCGAGCCCTGTATATGTGAAGGGCCTTACATGAGGCTGGAGACGGTCTTCTGGTAGGAGGCCCATTTTTGGCGTTCGAGGTTGCACTCTGTTTACAGAACATATTTTGCATTCGTATACTATACTCCGTAGTAACTGCGTTATTCTGGGAATACAATATTTCTGACGAATATTGGCTATAGTTGTTTCATGGTTTTGGTGTTTCATCTGGCAGTGATGATATCGGATGACCAGTCACGTAAAAATATGTCCATTCTGTAGTATAATCGGCCTTCTGGTATTATACGGCAAGTAGCTAGCTGCATCTATACGCCCTTGCACCCTTAACAGTCCGTCCTCGTCAATGCATGGCGAAAGCTGTCTTATTGGACTGTCGCTGAGTAAATCTTGACCATTTTCGATGCGATTGCGTTCTAAAGGGAAGGCTTCCTTTTGGACAAATATACATAAAATGCGTTCGGCGGCTTCAATCTCTGATGCAGTGAGTCCATATTCTTTATACTAGCGAAGCATCCACGCCACAGTTCTTTTTAGCCTAATGAGGCTTGACAATCGACTATAGTTAATCAAGGTGTTATTGCTAGCAACCAAAACAAATTTGGATCGAAGTTCTTCATCTACGTCAACAGCGTTTCTGGTATCAGTATCTTCAGTAGGCCAGGTGTCTTCGGAACGTCGCAAGAAATTCGGTCCGTGTAGCCAACGAGATTTATGTGAAAGATCAATGCTTCCGTTACTTCTCGTCGCATCGTCAGCAACATTATCATGGGTTGGCACCCATCGCCATTCGTGAACTTCACTCCCACTCAGAATCTCCGCGACGCGGTGTGCCACGTATGGTTTGTAGCGTCGGTGTTCACTCCCGATCCATTTCAAAACAGTTCTGGAGTCGCTCCATAGGAAACATCGCTGGGGGTTAATTTGGTGATTATCCAATACTAACTTACGCAGACGTACACCAAGCACGGCGGCTTGCAACTCTAATCGTGGAATGTTACAGGTTTTAGTGGATCACATTTCGTTTTCCCAGCAATTAATGACACTTCGATACCACCGTTCGACTGCATTGTTCTCCAGTAAGCAACAGCTGCAAATGCCTCCTCGCTTGCATCAACAAACACGTGGAGCTCCAAGTATTGAGGCTTACCACGATCGCAGTAGAATCGCGGCACACGAAATTCCGCTACCTTGTGAAACTGTCGCCTCCATTTCTCCCACGATACGTTCACTTCATTGGGAATGGGCTCGTCCCAACGAACTTCACGACGCCAAACTTCTCGCATGAGGGCCTTGGCGGCAACGGTGTAATGGCTTAAGAATCCAAGCGGATCAAAGGTTGACATAATAATGCTGAGGAGTTCCCTTTTCGTAGGGAATCTTTCACCTTTAATTACTGCATGGTCAATACGATGAAATTTCAAACTAAACTTAAAGTTATCGCTTCCTGGCTCCCAAAATAGTCCAAGAACTTTTTCTGTACTCTCATCTGCTGCGATTTGTTTCGGGTTCGTAGTGCCATCTAATTCTCTAACCACTTCCTCAGAATTGGAAACGAACCCACGTAATTCGAATCCGCCATCGCTGTGAATGTTCCTTACCATCTTTGTTACGTCTACCGCTTCTTGGATCGTCTCAAAACTGTCAACGAAATCGTCCACGTAATGGTGCTCAATAGTAGCCTCAACAGCGCGAAGATTACTTTCATAATGCTCTCTGGCATTCTGTCTCATGACATATTGTGCCGAGCAAGGCGAGCATGCGGCACCGAAAATCATAACTCACATTTCATATTCCTTGGGCTGCGTATTACTCCTCCCATTACGCCAAAAAAAACGTTGTGCACACGTATCAGATGGTTGAATAACCACTTGGTGAAACATTTCTTTTATGTCTCCACAGACAGTAACTGCACGTGTTCGAAAATTAAATAAAATGGAAGGAAGAGAGGTGTACAGCTGTGGCCCTTTTAATAAATTAGAGTTTAAAGACGACCCTTCAAATTGGGAGGCAGCGTCAAAAACAAGACGTAATTTTTGCGGTTTATTCGGGTTCACGACGCCAAAGTGTGGGAAGTACCACTTCCTAGGTGAAACGACACAATCTTCCTCCTGATTAATTTCTCGCGCATAGCCCTTTTCTAGATACCCTGCGATGACATCTTTGTATGCGGTTGCAAACGCTGAATCACGTTGCATTTTTCTTTCTATGCCCTCTAACCTGTGCAAAGCGGAAATGTAATTATTGGGTAGTTGTATGTTGTTGGCTTTCCATAACAGTCCCGTTTGATAACGGCCTTCCACTCGCTTAGTTGTACTTTCAAGTAGCTGTTTGGCTCTGACGTCATCGTTGCTTTCAATAGGCGTCGAAGTTCGGACACCAAGATTCTCGATGTTGAAATAGTCGGTCACTAGACGATGTATATCTTCCTCCTCGTTTCGGGCGTGTACAAATAAGCAGGATTGAGTTGTAAGGGATGATCGGCTGCTTGGTCCGAAAACTACCCATCCCAGTTCAGTATTGCAAGCGTACGGACCTTTATCACTGATCCTTTTAATGTCAGTCGGCAAGCCTAGGTGCGCATGATCGATTCCAATTAGCAGCTGGGTACAGCATCGCAATATGGATGCAGGGGGAGGCACGAAGCAAATTGGTTGGCACCCTTTAAGTCATCGCGGCATAGGCTCTGCATCGGTAAATCAAGATTGGCTACTGCATACACGTTGCGCAGAAGATGACGTTTATTTTTACCAGCTCCGCTTATTTCAATATTAAATACCTCTGCAGGCTCTTGCACTGCTCTTCCCCCGAACCATTGTATATATAGGCAATGTTGCCGACCGCGTGTTCCTAACTGTTTGGCAAGTTTGCTATCAAGCATCGTAATTGAGGAACCCTCATCAAGTAAAGCATATGTGTCGATGCGTTTGTTTTCACCATATAACGTGACAGGAAGAACACGAAATAGCAGTTTCGGCTTAGAAGCGTCAGTGGTCGCGCAGCTCAATACGCTTCCTCGTACCTCTCCTCCTTCCTCCCTTAAGACACTGGAGTTCGGAGCTTTCACGATGGCTTCGTGCAGTAGGCTATGGTGTCTGCGTTGGCAACCTTCTGCAGAGCAAAATTTCTTACGGCGACAGTTACGTGTATTATGGCCCACGCTTAGGCAGGAAAAACAGACGCGATATTTCTTCACTATATCCCACCTATCAGAGA
This sequence comes from Eurosta solidaginis, assembly GCF_040869045.1. Taxonomy (NCBI): domain Eukaryota; kingdom Metazoa; phylum Arthropoda; class Insecta; order Diptera; family Tephritidae; genus Eurosta; species Eurosta solidaginis. Next base: position 166,434,050 of record NC_090320.1, on the reverse strand, counting down.
CCATGGCATTAAGGAAACGGCGACAATCTTGGAGTTTATGTTGCCCTTGGCAAAGGGGGAACTTAAAGGGACTCATAGCCGAGGGGTTTAGGACGGTTTTTCGGATGTGTGTAGCACCACACGTCGCTTACCCTCTTTATTGTCAACACCTTGTATGGTACATATTAAATTAGCAAGTTCACTTACCCAGTCGCTAAAGTGTAGGATCGTAGGATATGGCAGTATCGACGCGGCGGTCCTTGCCCATTCCAGCCGCTTGCTCATTGGGAGCTTTGATAACAACTCCTCCAATAGCGTAGGATTTGCTAAGTGTTGTTGGCCATTCACTGATTGCAGAAACGTTGCTAAATTTTTCACTTTGGTAGCAAATGGCACTAACTTCGACAAGGCATTCTCCGCAATATTTGGCAAATCCCTCGCTTGCCGTAGCTGGCTCTGAATTAATTGTTCAGGGCGACCGAAACGAAAGCGTAGCTGCTCGATAGCAGCGGCAACGTTATCAGGGTGAATTAAGAGTGATTTAATTACCTCGCGAGCTTCTCCTTTAACAGCTTTCTGCAACCGCTGGTTGTTTTCTAAATTGGTGTAGTTATACACCGATGTGGACTGGACATAATTTGCATAAAATATTGGCCAGTCCTCTGGCTCGCCACTAAAATCGAGCAAATCTTGTAATTTTCGCAGAAATCTTGCGGAATTGGTCAAAAGAAAGAAGTTGTTCAAGTCATTCAGTGGCATAGACGTTTGCATATACTGATTAATATTATTAGATAGCGTGGGTGTATATATCGAGGACGATGTGCATGGCATGCTAAAGTGACTCTGTGTAGAGTGCAATTGACTTGTAGTTAAATATGTTGGCGCAGCGGCAGCAGTCATAGTGTACGTCGGCAGCGATGAAATTATGCCAGCGTTCTCGGCTGGCAGAGTAGCAGCGCCGCTCGCGATTGGCAACGTAGCGGAGTGCACATAACTGTTTGCAGTAAATGGTCCGATATTATTTGAGGTTGCAGCAGCTGACAAATACTGCACATGGGACGTAGTTTGCAAATTTGTGAGGTTAAGTTCTGCAGCACCGGCTGATGGTGCGAAATTCGTAGCAACGGCAGGCACTGTAGTTGGGGCGGCTGTAAAGGGTACAGTATTTGCCATATCTACTGTATTTCGCAGCGCTGTTTCCAGCCTTTGGCAAATACGACTTTGTTCATTAAACCTTACCTTAGATTCCTCTAATTGTTTTTGAAGAGTGGCGATTTGCTTTTGCATTTCCAAAGTTGAGGTGACTCCTAAACTGGCTGTGGTTGCGACGTTTGTACTGGCAGTGGCGGTGGCGGTGACGGCGGTCGTATCATAGTTCGCTGTGGTGGTGGGCGGTGCAGGCGGCATTTCTTCTGAATCCACCTCTACTTTGTGGAGCCGAGGACTGCGTCGTTTCTCAAGATTTTCTTCTGGTTCTTTCATAAGTGAATTCTCACTTCACGGCCGTGGAAGTAATCATTAAATGAAAACTGCGAATAAAATTGTCGCGACTACGACTAAGGCTAAGCGAAAGGGTTTGCGTTAAACATTCAACACTTTATTGTAGCTGTGTGATTGGTTTATTCTGAAAGAATTCATTAATTATGTACAAATGTATTTCATAAAAAAGACTATAATTATCTTACCGCAGTTTTGCACCCTTTCTTTGGCGATCAAAGTTCAATAATAAAATGGATGTTTCGAGCTTTGAAAAATGTCAACGTGAATAGAGAGAACGAATAAATAGCGATGAAAGAATGAGTGCAAAACATTGGCTTATAACTCAAGGTTGTACCAAAGGGTACTTAGATTAAATAAAACAAAACTTTAGGTGACATTTTCCAACAGGTCCATCTGATTAAGGCAGGATGTACTTTAATGTAATTAAGACCATCCATAATCGCCCATCTTGCAACATTATTGAAAGCCCCGGCAATGTCTAAGAAGACTCCTAGAGCATACTCCTTATATTCCAGGGGATTTTCTATGCTTATTACCACCCTATGCAATACTGTGTCTACCGACTTTCCTTTGGTGTATGCATGCTGAGTTGTGGAGACCAGCTTTTCATCAACGTTGGACTTTATGTACACATCTATCAGCCTCTCAAAGGTTTTGAGCAGAAATGATGTTAAGCTAATGAGTCTATAGTCTTTGGGATACACGTGACCGATCTTCCCCGCCTATGGTAGGAAAGCTATACGAGCAGCTCTCCAAGAGTGCGGTACATGATTCAGCCTTAAGCACCAATCGAATATTATTTTAAGCCATTCCACGACCGCCGTACTTGAAAATTGGAGCATGGCCGGGCCCGGCGATTTAAACTTAGAAAACGTTTTCACTGCCCATTCTATCTTGGTATCGGTAACCCAGCCCGGCACTACTAGCTCTGTGATCGAAGTGTGAGTCATGTCTGCTGGCTCTTCTAAACCGTCTGCCGATGGGAAATGTGTATCGAGAAGCACCTCAAGGGATTCCTCACTATTACGTGACCATTCCCCGTTCTCTTTCTTTATTAGTCCCTGACAGAAACTTTTCCGTAGATCCCTGTACTCGTCCCAACACGCTTAGCTTTCCGCGGTCTTTGCGAGCTTAAACATTTTTTTTACCTGTCTTCTTAGAATACTCAGCTCATTGCTCCACCATGGCGGCTTTGCTTTTCCTCTGAATCTTCTTAGAGGGCAAGCTTTGTTATACGTAGTGATAAGCTTCCTTGTTAGGAATTCATTCGACTCCTCCAGTTCCTCCACATTGGCAACCTCTTTTTGGGTTGTCCCAGTTTTGTTTCTACATGTTTCTGGAATTTAGTCCAGTTCGTTGACCTAGGGTCTCTAAAGGTTCCTCCCTTCTCTACCCTCTTTAGGGGGATGCTGAAACTGATATACGCATGGTCGGAGAATAATTGTCTATCAAGAACCATCCAATCATACCTTGATATATCACGCTCGGAGCTCAGTGTAATAACCAGAATATTGATGGATGTTGGACCAATGTATGTAGGAACATTTCCCCTGTTGGCTATCTGCAAATTGGTTTGCAGGATGTAACAAAATAGAGATTCGCCTCTTCCGTTCGTATCTGCTCCTCCACCGCATTGTGGTGCGCATTTGCATCTGCGCCTATGACCAACCGCCCTTTGCGCCCTTCCTCCTGTTCAAGTCTTTTGCACTCCATCGATGGAACCTCCGCATCATGGGCCATGTAGCAGGACGCCGGGATAAATGCCTGCTTATTGTTCTACTCAACGGCCACCGCTACGAGGCCCTCAGTGGTGTAATTAGGCAGAATATATGAATGCAGCTGTTTCCTTACCACTACTACAGCTCGCGTCCGTCCTTCCGTTTGCGCGTAGTAAACGCCAAACCCGCGCGCGCTAGGTCCAGAAACCTTTCCTCCCGATGAGAGCCACGGCTCCTGGATCAGCGCCACCTCAAACGAACCCTGCTCAAGGGTTAGGAGGAGTTCGCTCGACGCCACTTTACTGTGTTGGAGGTTTATCTGTAGGACTCGCAGCACCATTGGGCTGTTTGTTCCCCTCCAGCACCTTCGTCTTGACTTCGTCGGCCCCCCCTTTGCCCTTTTGGTTTAGAGTATTCGAGGCCTCCTTCAGCCTCTCGTGGCTGTTGTGCGGGGTGTTCCTCTGTGCGAGTCGCAGCACCATTTGGCGGTTGGTTCTCTTCTAACACCTTCGCGGTGACGTCGGGGACCTCCACCTGTCTTTTTTCCCTTAGGCTTTTGAGGTCCTTTTCGACTTCGACCACCTCTAGCGTGTTCGGCTTTTTATCCTCGGGACTTCTTTTCCTCTGTCGCATGTAAATTTTGCCAGTGCCAAAGGACACTTTGCCAAGCTGCGTGTACAAAATATCCCCCACCTGCTTGTTTATTTGGAAGATGTAGAACTGACCATCCTCGAGATACAGTAAGTACCTTCCAATCCTATGCAGGAATGTTCGGATTCTGATTATGCAGAAGTCGCAGTGTATCCTCCGACTTCATCACGCATGGTATCCATACCTTACCTTTTGGTACCGTGGGGATTTACGCTTTATCCACCACCTAAAACCGCGCGTTCATGCCTTGCCTTTGGAGTTTTGGAACCACTTCCTCCAGCCACCGCAAGCTCGCGATATTGTCGCACGCCAAAATCTTCACACCATTATAACATTCCCCCGAATCAAAGGTTGGAAGGGGTTTACTTGGTTGTTCCCGTATCATCTTAAGCATTAAGCTAATAAGCTCCCTTTCCACAGATGTCCACCTTTCAGCAGTCATTTGCCCGAAAGGACTGCTACGATCAACCAGCGCCACAGTTTGTGACCGCTTTGCCACATCACTCATCTTCTCGGGAAAAGCCGTAGTCTTAGTGTTATCTCCCTTTGGCACCTCCGAGAAAGCCGGAGTGTTAGCGTTAACTCCCTTTAGCACCTCCGAGAAAGCCGGAGTTTTAGCGTTATCTCCCTTTGGCTTATCTCCTACTACCGTAGTTGGAACTTTCCTCTGACTTACAGCTTTCGAGGTAGTTGCTACCTCGCTATTGGGGCCCATCTGTCTTACAGCTTTGGGTCTACTTGTCTTGTCTCTGCTACTGCCCTGCCTCGCGGCTCTAGGACTGGGTCCTTTCTGCCTCTTGAAAGCAGGCTTGTCGCCTTCCGCCGAACTGCCTTCGACCTATTTCAACCGCTTCATGGGCCCATTCCAAGCGCTCGGTCTCCTCTTCTGTTGGGTCGACCACTGCTCCCAAGCGTTGTACAATTCTTAGTGCTGCACGGTACTGCGAGAGAGCTCTTTTACTTTCACAGCTCCGCACCCTTCTTCACTCTTCTACTCCGTTTTCATTTGTGTGCTTCTCCAACACGGAGTTCATTGAATCAGCACTACTCTCGCTCCACGAGTCCAACGCATCGCTTAATTCGTATTTGTCATCCTTGGATTGCGACTCAGTCCTCCTCTTTATATCGTCCTTATTACAATCAGGTAATGGGTCGTTCATCTTGGTCGTACGACCACCTGCACGACAAGGCAGTATTATATATGGGGAAAGAATCATCCGCCACTGCAGCGCCCCTTACTGTGGTAAGGCCAGAAATACTTCCCGAGGTGGCCCGGTATCGGGAAGGCTCCGTTCGAATACAGCCGAATTTATCCCCTGGATGCAAATCGTCCAATAGGCAGGGCCCGCATAACACCCTGGATTAACGGGTTGGCAATTCTTTGTCACCGACATCCCGCCGCCCTCCTATTAGGCGAAACGGCGTAGATGTTAGTCCTAAACAGCTCCGCTTCATAGTCGGGCGCTATGGAGTTCGCCTAAGCCCTCACACCAACGACAAGGTGCCTACCCTAGTGAGGGCCGAGTTGGGAAATCATCAACACTTTTTATTTACGCTCCAGATCAGAAAACTAAAAATGTTGTGTATCGTGCAGCTTTGAATTGAACACACTAATTACTCTGCCCTTTTTATAGGGTGCAATATGATGCAATATTTAATTTAATTTTACTTTCTGAAACAAATATACTTAGCGCTGTGAATTTAATTCAAATCATAATTTTAATAAATGTATAACCTAAGTTATTAGCAATCACAAATTTCTAACCAAAACTAGAAGTGTTGAAATTTATTAATTAGAACAATATATTTTGGACAAAACGAAGTTTGCCGGGTTCAGCTAGTGAATAAATAAAATTGATCTGACGGATGTCCATAACCTTCGCATTATAAGGGGGACTATTCGGTATCGGCATGCTCAGTTTCAGTATTGTTAATTACATTTTTATTTATACTCATAAATGTATGATGACTATAGGGAAAGTAGGCCAGTCCCTAATATCCCAATAAGACTGATTACAACCAGAGGGCATCAGGTATATGGAGGTCACCGTGATAAGACACACTAACGTAGTGCCGTTCATCCCATGGGCACGGTATGAATAACACTCGGGATTAAGATGGGGCTGCCTTCTCCAGACCCATCATATTCCAAAAATGAAGGTTTGGGCCACCTAATTCAAGATGTGACTCCTTATCACGGTTGGTTGGTCTTGGGCTAAATAATAGATAAGTCCCTGCTCAGTTAGAAACTTTGCCCTGAATGAAAGAAGATAGGGGAAGCGGGGGGATCTGGGACAAGGAGGGGAATTAGGTTATAGGGGGGGTGGAAAAAGTCGCTGTTCGAAATCGCCGCCGAAGCGTCACCAGGTGTCACGATGAGGAGGTCCCAACCCAATATGGGAAGGAGAGTGCAAACACCTTCTAGTCGATGGTTTGGGATGACGCCGGTGTGCGCAAGACCAGACATTCCCAACAAGGGCACCCCGGTGTGGTGGAACAATGGTGTGACGATGAAAGCGTGCGAATCGCGAGCTTGCGTTGGCAAGGGGAAGTGCTTCAAAACCACCAAAAGCAAAGCACGATCGCGCGCATTTAGGTGGTGTATAGAGCGCAGATTTCCATGAAACCAAAAGCTAAATTATGCATACCATGCGTGATGAAGTGGGACAATACCACACGTCTTCTGCAGACTCAGAACCCGAATATACCGACATAGGATTGAAAGCTACTTACTGTTTCTCAGCCTACGGAGGAGGGTTAGCACTTAATCTTCCAAGTAAAGAAGAAGCCGGAGGATATATTGTACACGCAGCTTGGCAAAGGCAAAATTTATATGCGACTGAGGAAAAGAATTCCTCACGATAACAATCGTAGCACGCTAGAAGCGGGCGAAGTTGATAAGGACTACGATTAATGTCACATATTAATTCAAAGTAATTCGGTGTACTGTACGCAATTGCAAGATCGTCTGCAAAGGCAGTGGCCTTGCCTCTCAATGGAAGCTAAAATATTGAATTAATATAGACCAAGAACAATATTGGACCAAGAACTGAGCCTTGGGGAACGCCCAGATTAACAAGCTGTAAGCTACTGTAGCTACATTCTACTTTAACTTTTTGTGTTCTGCCCGATAGATACGATTTAAGCCACTTATGCATAACACCGCGGAATCCTGCACTATATAGTTTATCCAATAGTACACCCCTATCGACCATATCAAAAGCTTTTGTTATGTCCACAAAGAGACAGCACAACTTCTTTTTTCATCCAGAGCTTTGTAGACGTTGGTGCAAAAATCTAGCAAAGCGTCTTCTGTTGAAAGGTCAGAACGAAAGCCAAACTGAATGGAGCTAAAAAAGCTCGCTTTATTTAGAAAATCAACAATTCTGGTTTTAACAGCCTTTTCAAAAACTTTAGATATGGCCGAGAGTAGTGAAATGGGTCTGTAATTATTAACATCTTTTTTATCCCCTTTTTTCAAGATCGGAATTACAATCGCACATTTCAAACCATCGGGAAAAATACCCTGAGTAATGCTGGTGTTGAATAAGTATATCAGTATATCAACCACATTAAAAAATATCTTTTTTAAAATTAAATTGGAAATACCATCCTCAACGCATGAACTAGAGTTTTTTAAGGTTTTTATAATACTTATAATTTCGAAACCTGTGATAGGGTCAAAAAAGAAGCTATTTCGAGCATCTTGGCCCGATGGTAAATGGGTCGCAAACCGACAATTGCAGTTAGTTAATACTGTGTTCCCAACCGTTGTAAAGTGCGTGTTAAGTTTATTGGCTACTTCCACAGCATCCGTAATCGACTGACTTCCAGCTTGCAATACTATTAAGAAGATTATTGACAACTTCCCATTCTTTCCTAATATTGCCAAGTGCTGAATTAAACTTGTTTCGAAAGAAGTTTTCCCGCGCCAGTCGTATGGCCTTATTGGTGCTATTACTTATTTTTTTGTATCTAGTGCGGAGCCTTCTATTACTAGGATGCTTAGCACACTTTTTTCTTAGTTGGGTTTTGAGCTTTATTTTCTGTAGGAGATCCCGAGTAATCCAAGGCTTAAGTCTCACATTTTTTTTACGATTATTCACAGTATACGAAGAGTTGAGAACGTGCGCGTTTAAGGTATCTAAAAATATGTAAAAAGCTACTGATATGTCATTTTCAGCGAGGACATTCGACCAACTTTCGAAACATAGCTTATGGTTCAGCATAGGGAAATTAACTTTGGTATATGATTTCTGAACGCGATTTGCTTTTGGTTTGTCGAAAACAATTCCAAATATTTGCAAACCCGTCATCGTGTGATCAGTTACTTGCAAGTCAATGTTAAAACTATTACAATATCTATATGGTACGGCATTAAAGCGGCAAAAAATATGATCAATACACGTACCCGAACTTAAGCGCGTCGGCTCATTAATATAGGAAGTATAACCATTTCCTACCATCAAGGCCAAATAATCGTCAGTTGTATTACAGTGATGCAAAATGTCTAAATTAAAATCACCCAATATGAAAAAGTTTGTAGTTTCTTCACACAGCACGAAACTGGAGTATTCTTGAATAAATACAGAAATAGGAACAGATTGTAGTCTGTATACCCCTAGGAAAACAAATTGTTCGCCTTTTATATTAAGAGAAAGTTGTAGCATATCGGCACTATAAAGATTTTTACTTATTGAGGTACACTCATAAGTATCGCACACAAAGGCTCCAACACCTCCCGCACTGTATCTATCATTCGCATTGGCATAAAAATTGAAATGAGGTATGCTGTAGTCACTTACTTCATAAGAATATATCCAAATTTCCATTAAAAATATAATATCTGGTAGGCAACCTAATGCATCGATATGACTTAAAAATAAATCAAAATTCTGCCTAAGGCTACGTATATTCTGATGCACAACTTTTATATCGTTAGAACCTACTGAGGGCGCTTTTTGAAAAAAATTTTTGCTAGCGATGATTGGGTTATCATCAATCAGAACGTCAACAAACATCGAAGAAAAATAAATGAAGAAAAAAAGAACAAAGAGTATAGCTACAGAGTAGCTAATCAACAATAAATTTTATGTCTTCAAAAGTTCTGATGTTGATAACCCTCTCATTTTCTGCTCTTTTTAATAGGAAGCTCGATTTCCCTAACCATAAATATTTGTAGTGTTTCTCTTTCTTTAATTTATATGCTGCCGTAAACAAAGCTCGATTAAAACCTGTGAGTGCATCATTAATATATATTTTGTTATTGCTAGTTCCATCAAACATTCGCGCTGTCAGCTTACGTGCTTTTGTTTTTCTCGCTGCCATAACTCTCTTCTTGGTATCAGTTGAGGAGTAATGCACGCGTATAACATTGCGGGTGAGCGAAGCGTCTTTTTTTTGCTTTATGCTCCTTACTACGCATTTTTCAATCTCAGATGGTGTTACTGAGATGCCCAAAGTGTCCACGATTTTCTGCATACATTCTTCCGCATTGTTGCTGTGTTCTTGTGGAATGCCAGCAATTTCAATCACGTTGTTAAGGTCTCTCTGGTCTCTCCAGTTAAGCTTGCTCTCTAACGTAGTTACCTTTTCTTTTAATGCTTTGTTTTCATCAGCAAGCATACTCAGTGTGCTAAGCATTTCAGAGTTAACACTTTTGAGGGCAACTATCTCTTCATATAGCAGCTGAAGAGTTATAGGCTTTTTGCTGCTATTCGGTAATCCGCAAGGTTGTTGACCCGTAGATGCCTTAATTTGACTTTTTATTTGATTGTTACCTTTATTTTTTATGCTAATCGTATTGGCATGTGTGTTACACTGAGCTGCACGTTGTTTTTGGTCTTAGTTTTTGTTTGGCTTAGTGTCCAGCGCAGTGGGAGTTGTGGAGGCGACAGGTGGATCAGAAACAGCTTCCATTGGTGCCAGGGACTGCGTCTGCATCGATTTGCGACGGAGGATGGAACATCCCTCACATCTATAGTTAAAATTATTGGCTTTCATATATTCCACATCAGCCTTGTCCATCTTGGCGCATAAACAATGAAATATGCACTTACAATCTGCACAGGTGACTTTGGCAGGATCTGCGCGGTCAACTTTTTGCATGCAAACTTGACAGTTCATAATTATTTATGTAAATTATTTGGTATAAAAGAAAAAAAAATAAAAAACTAAATCAGTTTAGTGAAACGAAACAATCAAATGCGCGCACCCCACACACACCGAAAAACACGTCCACTCGTGACGACGATCACTTTATTGTGTTCCAGTATGTCGTCCATTATTATGTCTGCTATGGTTTGAGAAAGGTTTCCCATTGGCAGTCCATAACTTTGTGTGAAGATTTTGTCATCGTAGATAAAATAATTGTTGTCGTTCAGACAGAAATTCAAAAGTTTAAAGAATTAGTTTTTTGGAATGTTCGATTTGATTTTGTTGAATTTGGTCATGATGATTTGTATGGCTAGGTACGTTGATATGTTAGTAAATAGTGATACCACATCGAATGATACCAGTATGTCGTCTTCCTTTATGTTTATGTTTTTTAATTTTTCTTTTAGTGTGTAGGAGTTTTTAATGTTGAATTCGTTCGATGTTAAATTGTTTAATATTTGACCAATGTAGTTTGACAACCCGTAACAAGGGACGCTGACAGATGATGCTATTGGGCGTAAAGGAAGGTTTAGTTTGTGGGTTTTTGGTAGACCGTATAGTCTAGACGCCGTGGATGCGGTACAGGTTAGTAGCCTTTTCTCTTTGAAAGTTATTATTTTGTTTTTGTAAAGATCGTAGACTAGTTGGTTATTCTGTGTTTGTAGTGCGTGTGTTGGGTCATTTCTCGATGTTTTATACGTGTTTTTGTCTTCAAGTAATATTTACTTTTTTTGTTTGTAGTCAATTTTGTACATTGCCAGATAGCATCATTATTACAGATTCGGACAAAGGAAATAAGACAGTTTGTTGTTCCTTTAGAGCTTTTCGGCCGATTTATTTCAATAAAATATATCTTTTAATTTAAATCAACGCTTTTCGACGCATATTCGCGTTTTCCTCAGGATTAATATTGACAACATTAAATTCGTCTAGTTATTGAGCACATATAAACATATATACACATAATATTAGCAAACCGATACATTTGTTTAAAAAAAGTAAAAGCCGCACAGTACGTCTTTATTCGTCAATCTTTTGCATCGACTGACTTTTTGCTAAACACTCCAACTCAGCGCGTGTTTTTGCACTGACCGTGAGTAGTACATCGTCTGCGAATACTTATTATTATATTCCAGAAAATGGCGCCGCATATAGAGCTTTGAACACAGCCCTTTGTCGTAGGTTTTGTTGCGGTGGATTTTGCGGCATCAAGCTTTACCGTGCGATCTTGGAGGTATTCTTGATTAGTTTATAAATATTTGAAGGTGTTTTGTTACGTATTAACGAATTGGCATTGGCCACCAGGTACTACCGAACGCGGCCTTTATATCTAAAGATACGCAGACCACTTGATATCACCTACGCTTTTTGCTGGTTGGACGACCACAATTTTTTGTTTTCAGCATTACACTCCAAGCGCTAGGTAAAGAGTGTATGATGATAAACTGTCAGCTTCTTTGTTCGGTTTTGGCAAGATTTTTATGTAGGCTTCTTTCCAAGCCTTGGGAAAATTACCTATTCTTAAGCAAGCGTTGTATATACTTGTTATAAGCATTGGGTCGTCCTTCATTACCTCCATGCAAATATTAGATGTAATGTTATCTAGACCCGGAGCCTTGTTGGGTTTTATAGAGTTAGGGCTTCAAAAACTTCGTCTTGTGTAAAATCTGAATCATTCGGAGTGCTTAAAACTTGCTCAGCTTGATTTCGAATACCCCGATGTCGTGCGGAAGAATCTTCACTATCTTCGGGATAAAAGTGACGCAATAGTGATTCACCTGTTTCGCTGCTTGTTTCAGTAAATCTACCATCTTTGTGAAGAGTTGTCGGTGGGCAGGGAGTAGGTGTATCTTTTATGATACGATTTGTAACCGTCCATACATCTTCTCTGCCCTGATAATAACATAATTCTCTAAAATTTCTGACCGATTGTTCTTTTAAGGCTTTGGCGTATTTGCGTTTGCCTTCCGCATGGAGCACTGCAACTGCGTTTACTGGTCTGTGGTTCTTGCTTAACCAGTTGAGTTTTTGGTGAAGTTTAATGCAATTTTCTTTTAGGGCTTGTAGGTCTTGATTCCACCAGGGATTACACGGTTTTCCACCTTTCTTTATTTTAATCGATTTGTTACAAGTAAAATAATGCTAGGGTGTACGTGGGGTTTATGTCTCTTCTGATTGTGCGATTGTAAAGACTATTCTATACTGCGGAGTCCTTGTTTGGTGGACAGCCAGACAAAAACAACCCTACCTATAAAATTTAGAAATGGTATCTCTGAAAACAACCCCGACCGCTGCACTGTGTGCCATTCTGCACATTCCACCTTTAGAACCGGTGGTATGAGCATATCGTTAACAGCTGCAACGAGGCTCAATGCCGCGTGCGTTGGGAGAGTTACAAACATACAATTGAAGCTAATATAAGCGTGTTAAAATAGAAACCTTTTCTTGAAATATTTGTGCATGTTTGTGAAAAATCGCATATAACATCCGTTTTGTACGGCACACCAGTCACGCAGGTGAAACCTTAGCGAAACATTTATTAAAATAACAAAGACATTTAGACAGGTTTATTCGAAAAAAAATCATTTGTTTAAAAATAAATTGATTTTACAGAACACGTGTGAAATTTCCCTTTCAAAATTTGATTTCCCTTATACTATAAAACGTAGCGTACTCCTATCTCACCGAAAATCCTGAGTTGCACTCTCATCAATAAAAAAATAATTGGAAATTCGGAAATAAATTTTTAGCGCTTTATAAACCTTTTGTATTTTCGTATGAATAAGGGGGGTATAAACGAAACTCGTGCATTTGTAACAAAATTGAAATAAATAGTTTGACAATGTGCTAACAAGATATCCATAATATGGGAAATTAATTAGAAAGATATTTTTTATTTGAAGCAAAGCACGATTATAATTCACCGAGCAGAAAAGCGAGTTTTATTTTGTAAAAAACCTCAAAAAAATTTGTTTTTGATAAATGCAACCCTCTACGAAGAAATGCAGCTGTCTAGTCGAACGTGCATGCATGATTTTCGGTACGGAATATCGTGGCAAGTATTATCTGTTTTCATAAATATTGATGCACCACTTCCGTTGGAGCTCTATTCAAACCTAGGTGCCTTTGCCTTGCGTGGCATACTAGCTTTTAGAACATTCTAATCTGGTGATGCGGTGAGAAATGTTCATATGTATAAATTATTGAAATACGTTTTTAACTTTGATATTTCAATTTTATTTCCCTGACACAGGTCAGTGCCGGTTAGATGAGCAACTATGACTAACATACAACTTCTCGGTGACTGCACCTGAATGCCTATCTCTACTTCCCTAATCGCGACGCTGCTGCCCGTGATAATGCTGACTTGGCATTTGCCGTTTGCTGGTATGCTCGGCTTTCATTATTCGAATCGAGTTTTGCATTGCCGTAGGAATGATAGCAGCTTGGTGTTCACTTGCTGATTCAGCGTCTGGCTTAACTTGTGCTGTTGTTATGATACGCTGTTGTTATTGTTGCTGTTTGCATAGTTACTGTTGGGTTGCTGTTTGCATAATTACTGTTGGGTGCGAACTACTCTTCCACTTGAAGTGAAGCCGTCCGCGGCTTCTATTATGGCAATGTTTAGATTCGCTCGGTTTTTTGTTTTCGTATCTGACCAACCGCAAAATTTATGATGGCTGCTGCTACGAAAAGTGACAGAGCGCTTATTGATTGTATTGAGCGAGTACGACTAAGACTCTCTAGGTGCGATATGTGCTTGAGATTCCTTATGTTGATTTTTTTCAAGTATGGGAGTGACAATAGAGTCATGTGGTCAGTAAATTTTATAGTTTGCGCTGGAGTAGCTTCGGGACGAGAGTGAGTTATTTCCAATTACTATAGGTGGTTGCGTTATTTGTGATTTCCCCGTCAAAGGTTATTTTGAAGTTTCCCCTTGTCAGCCTTGTTAAGTTTCCATCGTACAGCGTTGCTGGTTGGTTATTTATTAGTACAATGCCATTATCGATTTCCCTTATGGCAGCTACATAGTTAGCTGATATCATTTTGCAGGTTGCTGAGTGAAAGTTTAAAAGCTGCATTGCGCACGGGCTATCCCTCAAAGGCTGGCAAAAGCTCCGCATTAGAGTTTCCTTGCAATTGTGCAGTGGTATATTATTTCCCTTGCATTCGGCTATATCTTCTGTCTCCAATGCAGGCATGCTTAACCAACGAACCGATATCATTTCGTTACGATAATTAACGTTAATAAACGAAACAAAGTCATTTCGTTTCGTTTATTAACGTTAAGAACGTCAAATTAACGAAATGATTTCGTTTCGTTTTCTGCCATATCAAAACGAAATCAAATCGTTTATGTTGATTATTAATTTCAAACTATGCTGGCAAAGCTGATTGATGGCGGAGTCATTAAAGGTGAAAGCATTAGCCAAGCTGATTGCAACTTTTCTCATGAATTTTGACAGTACGAACATTTCTCAGAGTATTTTTGACATTACCACCAACGAATTACACAAACAAATTACATGGAGTTTGTGTGTGTATGTGCGCTCGTTGTTAGCACCTTACGGCTTCACCATGGCTATAGCATTGCCAGCACAATTCAAACATAAAGTATCACGTTTTTGTTAACGTTTTTAACGTTAACGAAAGCTTTTCGTTTCGGTTAAAAACGAGATACAATTTACCTTGATAATTTCTTTATCGATAATATTTCGAAGTGTTTCAACGGAAACGGTGGAAATTTTTTGATAAACGATTAGCTTAACGTTAAGGTGCATCCCTGCTCCAATGAATAAATAAATTTTAAGACTAACAAAAGAGAGCACTAGCTGCTATGGCTACCAGCTAAATTTTTGCTGCAGTGCTAACTTTTCATTTCCACCTACTACTGAAATAATGCGGACCTACTTGTCTTTTTCCAATTCGGCAACGGCGTCTGCCATGCAAAATGGTAGTGGAATTGAAAATTTAGTGCACTTTGCCCGTCTATGTCAGTACCTTTGTACATGGCTTAGTATATGCAAACATTTGGAATATAAATTTAAAAATATGTACGAATATTTATCTTTTATGTTGTTGTTGTTTATTCCGGTGACGACATAAACCTGCACAAAGCTTTTAAAAAGCGCATACGAATAGGTCGATCTTGCTTACTTACTTACTTAATTTGCGCTTAACCGTTTAAACGGTTATGGCCGTCCAACAAGGCGCGCCAGTCGCTCCTTCTCTCTGCCAACCGGCGCTTATTGGTCACACCAAGGGAGTTTAAATCGTTTTCCACCTGTTCCTTCCAACGGAGTGGGAGCCGCCCTCTACCTCTGCTTCCATAGTCGAGTTCCGATAGAAACACTTTCTTGGGCGGAGCGTCATCTTTCATTCGCATAACATGGCCTAGCCAGCGCAACCGCTGTGTTTTGATTCGCTGGACTATATTGATGTCTGCGTATAGCTCGCACAGAACATCATTAAGTCTTCTTCTGTACTCAACATCGCCAACGCGTAAAGGTCCATAAATCTTTCGAAGAACTTTTCTCTCGAACACTTCCAGATCCGTTTCATCAGATGTTGTCATGGTCCATGCTTATGCCTCATATAGCAGGACGGGAACGATAAGTGACTTGTAGAGTATGATTTTCGTTTTGCCTACCTAGTTCAAAGTAGCATTTATTAGCAAGAGTAATTCTTCGCTGGATTTCAGAGCTGATGTTGTTGCTAGTGTTGATGCTGGTTCCCAAATAAACGAAGTCTTTTACTATTTCGAAGTTATGGCTACCAACAGTAGCGTGGTTGCCAAGGCACATACGCGCTGACTCTTTGCTCAATGATAGCAGATATTTAGTTTTGTCCTCATTCACCATCAAACCCATCTTTAGCGTTTTTTTTTATACTCAGCTGGGCAGATCTCACAGAGTATATTAATTTTGTTCACATAACGATAATCTATAACGGCATATAAACTAATCGAGATAGATATAGAATTTTATATATCAAAATGCTCTGAGCGAATAAAGAAATTTATTTAGCCATGTCCGTTGACACGATAACTTGAGTATATTTTGGGGTATCTTGATGAAATTTGGTATGTGGATTACTGGGCACTCATGACAGATCGCTATTTAAAATGAACGAAATCGGACTACAACCACGGCCACTTTTTCTATATCGAAAACTTCGAAAAACCGAAAAAGTGCTATAATTCATTACCAAAGAAAGACAAGACGATGAAACTTGGTAGGCGGGTTGACGTAGAATAGAAAATTGGTAAAAAAAAGGCGTCCACCAATAGAAATAAAGCCCACTCCCTTTTAAAATACTCATTAACACCTTTCATTTGATACCCATGTCATACAAACACATTCCAAGGTTTCCCTACATGGTTGTTGTTGTTGTAGCGATAAGGTTACTCCCCGAAGGCTTTCGGTAGTGTTATCGATGTGATGGTCCTTTGCCGGATACAGATTCGGTACGCTGCGGTACCACAGCAGCATTAAGGTGCTAGCCCGACCATCTCGGGAACGATTTATGTGGCCCCATTCAGGCCATTCCTCCCTCCCCACCCCCAAGTTCCATGAGGAGCTTGGGGTCGCTAGAGCCTCGTCTGTTAGTGAAACAGGATTCGCCGCGGATAGGAGAGGTTGACAATTGGGTTTGGAGAAGCTATATATTGCGCTGCCAACCTGAAGGGTTGCGCTACACAGCCTCTTGAATCTGGTATTTTAGTAGCCTCTTACGACAGGCATACCTACCGCGGGTACATTCTGATCCCCTAACCCGCTGGGGTCACCTACATGGTGATTTTCCCTTATTTTGTCTCCAAAGCCCTCAACTGAGTATGTGATGTTCGGTTACACCCGAACTTAGCCTTCCTTACTTGTTTAATATATCATTCATCCTCGCCCATGCAGCGACAGGGGAGAAAGACGATGAGGTGAAAGGCACTTTTTATGAACAATTATAACGCACATACGAGCGCTGCCCCGCCATGATATAAAAGTCGTGCTTGGCGATTTTAACGACAGGCTGGGCAAAGAAGGTGTTGTTGGCCCTAAGGTCTGAAAGTTCAGCCTACACAATGAAACTTCTCCTAATGGACTGAGGCTGATTGACTGTGCAGGTGCTCGAAACATGGTCATTTCCAGCACGAGGTTCATGCATAAAAAGATACATCAATTTATATGGCTGTTCCCCGATCGAAATACTCGCAATCAGATCGATCACGTTGTGATAGACGGACGGCATGCCTCCAGTGTTTTAGATGTGCGCAAGACCGAGGACCTAACATCGACTCGGACCATTATCTCGTCGCAGCTTAAATACGCACCTGGCTCTGCGCGGCTAAAACCAAGGACCAAAAAACACAAGGAAAGCTAGACATCGAAAGGCTGCAATCGCAACAGGCTGCCAATAATTTCGCAACTCAACTCTCACACCTGCTCTCTGAGAGCTCAACTCAGCCTGGTGTAATGCAGGAGCAGTGGGAGCATATCTCCAAAGCACTTCGTACTGCCGCAGAGGAAAAAAATGGTTACCGGTGGCAACGGAAAAACAACTGGTACGATGAAGAATGGCGCGTTGCAACCGAAAGAAAAGACGCCGCCTACAGGGCTACGTTAAAAGCGAGTGCATCAAGAGGAGTGTTTGAACGCTATCGCGAGTTAAAAAGGGAGGCGAGACGCCTTTTCAGGAAGAAAAAAGCAGCGTCTCCTTAATGGAGATGTCGATTTACCGCACAGGGATGACGAATCCTATCCCGCAATCGATGATGGTGGGTAAATGTCCCCCCACACGATTATGACGAAGTCAGAAGAGCAATAACAATATTGAAAAACAACAAGGCCGCGGGCGCTGATGGATTGCCTGCGGAGCTATTCAAATACGGCGGAGTTGGTAAGGCGCTTGAATCTGCTTCTTTACAAAATATGGGCGGACGAGTGCATGCCCGACGATTGCAATCTAAGTGTTCTTTGCCCATTCCACAAGAAGGGGGATACTGCAAACTGCACCAACTGTCGCGAAATCAACCTTCTTAATATCGCATATAAGGTCCTGTTAAGTGTATTGTGCGAAAAATTGAGGCCCATCGTGAATCGGCTGATTGGACGTTATCAGTGTGGCTTCAAACCTGGCAAATCTACTAACGACCAGATTCTCACAATACGCCAAATCTTGGAAAATACCTACTAAAAAAGATTCGACCACATCACCTCTTCGCCGATTTGAAAGCCGCCTTCGACAGCACGAAAAGGAGCTACCTCTACGCCGCTATGTCTGAATTTGGTTTCCCCGCAAAACTTATACGGCTCTGCAAAATGACGTTGAGCAACACCATTAGCTCAATCAGAATTGGGAAGGACCTCTCCTAGCCGTTCGAAACTAAACGAGGTTTCAGTCAGGGTGACCTCCTATCGTGCGATTTTTTTATTTTATGCTGGAGAAAATTATAATAGCTGCAGAACTTAACAGCTCTGGAACAATATTCTATAAAAGTGTGCAATTTCTGGCATATGCTGATGATATTGGGCTAAACGCCCGCGCCGTTAGTTCTGCTTACTCCAAACTGGAACAAGTAAGGAAGGCTAAGATCGGGTGTAACCGAACATTACATACTCAACTGAGAGCTTTGGAGACAAAATAAGTGAAAATCACCATGTATAAAAATGAACCCAGGGTAACCCTGGAATGTGTTTGTATGACATGGATATCAAATCGAAAGTATTGAAGAGTATAGGTGTAGGTGGACGCTATTTTGAGATATCGCCATTAAGGTGCACCAGGGGTGACTCTAGAATGTGTTTGTACGATATGGGTATGAAATGAAAGGTGTTAATGAGTATTTTAATAGGGAGTGGGCCTTAGTTCTCTAGGTGGAAGCCTTTTCGAGATATCGCCATAAAGGTGGACCAGGGGTGACTCTAGAATGTGTTTGTACGATATGGGTATCAAATGAAAGTGTTAATGAGTATTTTAAAAGGGAGTGGGCCTTAGTTCTATAGGTCGACGCCTTTTCGAGATATCTCCATAAAGGTGGACCAGGGGTGACTCTAGAATGTGTTTGTACGATATGGGTATCAAATGAAAGGCGTTAATGAGTATTTTAAAAGGGAGTGGGCCTTAGTTCTATAGGTGGATGCCTTTTCGAGATATCGCCATAAAGGTGGACCAAGGGTGACTCTAGAATGTGTTTGTACGATATGGGTATCAAATGAAAGGTGTTAATGAGTATTTTAAAAAGGAGTGGGCCTTAGTTCTATAGGTGGACGCCTTTTCGAGATATCTCCATAAAGGTGGACCAGGGGTGACTCTAGAATGTGTTTGTACGATATGGGTATCAAATGAAAGGTGTTAATGAGTATTTTAAAAAGGAGTGGGCCTTAGTTATATAGGTGGATGCCTTTTCGAGATATCGCCATAAAGGTGGACCAGGGGTGACTCTAGAATGTGTTTGTACGATATGGGTATCAAATGAAAGGTGTTAATGGGTATTTTAAAAGGGAGTGGGCCTTAGTTCTATAGGTGGACGCCTTTTCGAGATGTCGCCATAAAGGTGGACCAGGGTTGACTCTAGAATGTGTTTGTACGATATGGGTATCAAATGAAAGGTTTTAATGAGTACTTTAAAAGGGAGTGGGCTTTAGTTCTATAGGTGGACGCCTTTTCGAGATATCGCCATAAAGGTGGACCAGGGGTGACTCTAGAATGTGTTTGTACGATATGGGTATCAAATGAAAGGTGTTAATGAGTACTTTAAAAGGGAGTGGGCCTTAGTTCTATAGGTGGACGCCTTTTCGAGATATCACCATAAAGGTGGACCAGGGGTGACTCTAGATTGTGTTTGTTCGATATGGGAATCAAGTGAAAGGAGTTAATGAGTATTTAAAAAGGGAGTGGGCCTAAGTTCTACAGGTGGACGCCTTTTCGAGATATCGCCATAAAGGTGGACCAGGGGTGACAATAGAATGTGCTTGTACGATATGGGTATCAAATTAAAGGTGTTAATGAGTATTTTAAAAATGAATGGGCCTTAGTTCTATACGTGGACGCCTTTTCGAGATATCGCCATAAAAGTGGACCAGGGATGAATCTATAATTTGCTTGTACGATATGGGTATCAAATGAAAGGTGTTAATGAGTATTTTAAAAGGGATTGGACCTTAGTTCTATAGGTGGACGCCTTTTCGAGATATCCCATAAAGGTGGACCAGGGGTGACTCTAGAATGTGTTTGTACGATATGGGAATCAAGTGAAAGGTGTTAATGAGTATTTAAAAAGGGAATGGGCCTAAGTTCTATAGGTGGACGCCTTTTCGAGATATCGCCATAAAATTGGACCAGGGATGACTCTAGAATTTGCTTGTACGATATGGGTATCAAATGAAAGGTGTTAATGAGTATTTTAAAAGGGAGTGGGCCTTAGTTCTACAGGTGGACGCCTTTTTGAGATATCACCGTAAGGGAGGACCAGGCGTGACTATATAATGTGTTTGTACGATATGGGAATCAAATTAAAGGTATTAGTGAGGGTTTTAAAAGGGAGTGACCTTTAGTTGAATGTGCGAAGGCGTTTTCGAGATATCTACCAAAATGTGGAAGAGGGTGACCCAGAACACCATCTGTCGGGTACCACTAATTTATTTATATACTTATAGCACGAACAGTATTCCTGCCAAGATTCCAGGGGCTTTTGATTTCGCCCTGCAGAACTTTTTAATTTTCTTCTACTTAATATGGTAGGTGGCACACCAATTTTACAAGTTTTTTCTAAAGTTATATTTGGCGACAAAAAACCAATCCAAGTACCATGTTTCATCCCGTTTTTCATATTTTTTATAGAATTGTGGCATTTCTTTGATTTTTCGTAATTTTCGATATCGAAAAAATGGGCGTGTTCATAGTCGGATTTCGGCCATTTTTTAAACCAAGATAAAGTCAGTTCAGGTCAGTACGTGAACTAAGTTTAGTAAAGATATATCGATTTTTGCCCATTTAATGGTGTATATGGCCGAGCGGAAGGCAGACGGTCGACTGTGTATAAAAATTGGGCGTGGCTTCAACCGATTTCGCCCATTTTCACAGAAAACAGTTATCGTCATAGAAGCTATGCCCTTAGAAAATTTCACAAGGATTGGTAAATTTTTGTGCAACTTATAACATTAAAAGTATTCTAGACAAATTAAATGAAAAAGGGCGGAGTCACGCACATTTTGAATTTTTCTTTTATTTTTGTATTTGGTTGCACCATATCATTGGATTTGAATGTTGACATAATTTACTTATATACATACTGTAAAGATATTCAATTTTTTGATAAAATTTGACTTTTAAAATTTTTTTTTTTAAGTGGGCGTGTTCGCCATCCGATTTTGCTAATTTTTATTTAGCACACATATAGTGATAGGAGTAACGTTCCTGCCAAATCTCATGATGATATCTTCAACGACTGCAAAATTACAGCTTGCAAAACTTTTAAATTACCTTCTTTAAAAGTGGGCGGTGCCACGCCCATTGCCCAAAATTTTACTAATTTTCTATTCTGCGTCATAAGGCAACCCACCTACCCACCTATCGCTTTATCCTTCTTTGGTAATGAATTATCGCAATTTTCGATTTTTCGAAATTTTCGATATCTAAAATGTGGGAGAGGTTGTAGTCCGATTTCGTTCATTTTAAATAGCAATCTGATATGAGTGCCCAGGAATATACATACCAAATTTCATCAAGATACCTCAAAATTTACTCAAGTTATCGTGTTAGCGGGCAGACAGATGGACGGACAGACGTACGGACATGGCTCAATCGATTTTTTTTTTCGATACTGATGATTTTGATATATGGAAGTCTATATCTATCTCGATTAGTTTATGCCGTTGCGGATTACTGGTTTGCGAACAAAATTAATATACTCTGTGAGTTCTGCTCAGCTGAGTATAAAAATTTTGCATTTATTCGGATAGCTGCGAGACGTTCGTCCGCAGGCGTGAACGCCAACACTTACCGACAAAATCTCTCTCCCACCACGAATCCGACGCCGAAACTGCGCTGATTTGTATGGCCACTCCAATGGATGTCACAATTTTTAATCTTCTTTCTTCCTTGCTTCGTCCAACGCATTTCTTGGATTTCGGTGATGTCAAACTTTGATTTGGCGAGGACATCAATCAGCCGGGCATTTGCACCAATCCCATTCAGGGAGCGGACGTTCCAGGTGCATGCCCTCAATTCATTGTCCTTCAAACCTTTGCCATGGTCGTCATCAATAAAGGGTTTCCTTTTTATCCGAGGCTTGTTGTTTTCATTGGAGTGTTGTTTGGCGTGGCGAGTTCCAAGCCCAGCGCACAACGCGCTCAGCGGGGTGAAAATATTACTTGCATGGCTTGCAGCCGCACCTCGTGGTGGTCAGACGCTGCTGATGAAAGATGCCCTGGATAGCTCTTGAACCGATTATAAAATAAAACAGCCGAGTTTAAATAGAACCGGTCGCTTTAACATATGGGTCCAATGCATTGTCCTTATGACGCAGAATAGAAAATTAGTAAAATTTTGGACAATGGGCGTGGCACCGCCCACTTTTAGAGAAGGTAATTTAAAAGTTTTGCAAGCTGTAATTTTGCAGTCGTTGAAGATATCATCATGAGATTTGGCAGGAACGTTACTCCTATCACTATATGTGTGCTAAATAAAAATTAGCAAAATCGGATGGCGAACACGCCCACTTAAAAAAAAAATTTTTAAAAGTCAAATTTTATCAAAAAATTGAATATCTTTACAGTATGTATATAAGTAAATTATGTCAACATTCAAATCCAATGATATGGTGCAACCAAATACAAAAATAAAAGAAAAATTCAAAATGTGCGTGACTCTGCCCTTTTTCATTTAATTTGTCTAGAATACTTTTAATGTTATAAGTTGAACAAAAATTTACCAATCCTTGTGAAATTTTCTAAGGTCATAACTTCTATGACGATAACTGTTTTCTGTGAAAACGGGCGAAATCGGTTGAAGCCACGCCCAATTTTTATACACAGTCGACCGTCTGCCTTCCGCTCGGCCATATACACCATTAAATGAGCAGAAATCGATATATCTTTACTAAACTTAGTTCACGTACTTACCTGAACTGACTTTATCTTGGTATAAAAAATGGCCGAAATCCGACTATGAACACACTCATTTTTTCGATATCGAAAATTACGAAAAATCAAAGAAATGCCACAATTCTATACAAAATATGAAAAACGGGATGAAACATGGTACTTGGATTGATTTTTTGTCGCCAAATATAACTTTAGAAAAAAACTTGTAAAATTGGTGTGCCACCTACCATATTAAGTAGAAGAAAATTAAAAAGTTCTGCAGGGCGAAATCAAAAGCCCTGGAATCTTGGCAGGAATACTGTTCGTGCTATTAGATATATAAATAAATTAGCGGTACCCGACAGATGGTGTTCTGGGTCACACTCGTCCAGATTTTGGTCGATATATCGAAAACGCCTTCACACATTCAACTAAGGGCCACTAAGAGCCATCCCTTTTAAAACCCTCATTAATACCTTTAATTTGATTCCCATATCGTACAAACACATTATAGAGTCACCCCTGGTCCTCCCTTATGGTGGTATCTCGAAAAGGCGTCCACCTATAGAACTAAGGTCCACTCCCTTTTAAAATACTCATTAACACCTTTCATTTGATTCCCATATCGTACAAACACATTCTAGAGTCACCCCTGGTCCACCTTTATGGCGATATCTCGAAAAGGCGTCCACCTATAGAACTAAGGCCCACTTCCTTTTAAAATACTCATAACCACCTTTCATTTGATTACCATATCGTACAAACACATTCTAGAGTCACCCCTGGTCCACCTTTATGGCGACATCTCGAAAAGGCGTCCACCTATAGAACTAAGGCCCAATCCCTTTTAAAATATTCATTAACACCTTTCATTTGATACCCACATCGTACAAGCAAATTCTAGAGCCATCCCTGGTCCACTTTTATGGCGATATCTCGAAAAGGCGTCCACCTATAGAACTAAGGCCCACTCCCTTTTAAAATACTCTTTAACACCTTTCATTTGATACCCATATCGTACAAACACATTGTAGGGTCACCCCTGGTCCACCTTTATGGCGATATCTCGAAAAGGCGTCCACCTATAGAACTAAGGCCCACTCCCTTTTAAAATACTCATTAACACCTTTCAATTGATACCCATATCGTACAAGCAAATTCTAGAGTCATCCCTGGTCCACTTTTATGGCGATATCTCGAAAAGGCTTCCACCTATAGAACTAAGGCCCACTCCTTTTTAAAATACTCATTAAGAGCTTTCAATTGATACCCATATCGTCCCTCGTAAAGATGGGTTTGATGGTGAATGAGGAAAAAACTAAGTACCTGGACCTCTACGCGTTGGCGATGTTGAGTACCGAACAAGATTTAATGATATGCTGTACGAGCTATACGCAGATATCAATATAGTCCAGCGAATCAAAACACAGCGGCTGCGCTGGCTAGGCCATGTTATGCGAATGGAAGATGACGCTCCGCCCAAGAAAGTGTTTCTATCGGAACTCGACTATGGAAGCAGAGGTAGAGGGCGGCTCCCACTCCGTTGGAAGGACCAGGTGAAAAACGATTTAAACTCCCTTGGTGTGACCAATTGGCGCCGTTTGGCAGAGAGAAGGAGCGTTTGGCGCGCCTTGTTGGACGGCCATAATCGTTTAAACGTTTAAGCGCCAATTAAGTAAGTAAGTAAACAAGATCGACCTATTCGTATGCACTTTTTAAAAGCTTTGTGCAGGTTTATGTTGTCACCGGAATAAACAACAACAACAACAAAAGTACATAAAAGATAAATATTCGCACATATTTTTAAATTTATATTCCAAATGTTTGCATATACTAAGGCATATACAAAGGTACTGACATAGACGGGCAAAGTGCACTAAATTTTCAATTCCACTACCACTTTGCATGGCAGACGCCGTTGCCGAATTGGAACAAGACAAATTTTGGATTTTTGCTTTTTTTATTATTTTTTTTGTACTTACTTTTCTCATGACTAGTGGCAAAATTAATTCCAACATACCTTGTTATTAGCTTCACAACCCGAGATTATACATAGTGGGCCTTCCGCACCAAAGACATTTTTTTGTAGAATGCACATTTTTTTTTAATTTTTGCATTTCATCAGCACGCTGGTAGATTTGATACTACCAAAGCAATCATTACCAAAGATCACTAGCGAGTGATCTTGGCTACCGTGAGCATATGTATGCATGTTAGGAGCAGTGTTGCCAGGTTAGCCTTTTCCAGGCTATATTCCCTTTTAAAATACTCATTAACACCTTTCCCTTTTTTCCCATATCGTAAAAAAACACAATCTAGAGTCACCCCTGGTCCACCTTTATGGTGATATCTCGAAAAGGCGTGCACCTATAGAACTAAGGCCCACTCCCTTTTAAAATACTAATTAACACCTTTCACTTGATTCCCATATCGTACAAACACATTCTAGGGTCACCCCTGGTCCACATTTATGGCGATATCTCGACAAGGCGTCCACCTATAGAACTAAGGCCCACTCCCTTTTAAAATACTCATTAACACCTTTCATTTGATACCCATATAGTACAAACACATTCTAGAATCACCCCTGGTCCACCTTTATGGCGATATCTCGAAAAAGCGTCCCTATAGAACTAAGGCCCACTCCCTTTTCAAATACTCATTAACACCTTTCATTTGATACCCATATCGTATAAACACATTCTAGAGTCACCCCTGGTCCACCTTTATGGCGATATCTCGAAAAGGCGTCCTCCTATAGAACTAAGGCCCACTCTCTTTTAAAATACTCATTAACAACTTTCATTTGATACCCATATAGTACAAACACATTCTAGAATCACCCCTGGTCCACCCTATAGAACTAAGGCCCACTCCCTTTTAAAATACTCATTAACACCTTTCATTTGATACCCATA
The DNA here is from genome assembly GCF_040869045.1 of Eurosta solidaginis. NCBI lineage: Eukaryota > Metazoa > Arthropoda > Insecta > Diptera > Tephritidae > Eurosta > Eurosta solidaginis. Next base: position 166,408,052 of record NC_090320.1, on the reverse strand, counting down.
TCGTACAAACACATTCTAGAGTCACCCCTGGTCCACCTTTATGGCGATATCTCGAAAAGGCGTCCACCTATAGAACTAAGGCCCACTCCCTTTTAAAATACTCATTAACACCTTTCATTTCATACCCATATCGTACAAACATATTCTAGAGTCACTCCTGGCGATATCTCAAAATGGCGTCCACCTATACCTATACTCTTCAATACTTTCGATTTGATATCCATGTCATACAAACACATTCCAGGGTTACCCTGGGTTAATTTTTCAACATGCTGATGTTCCCTTATTTTGTCTTCAAAGCTCTCAGTTGAGTATGTAATGTTCGGTTATACCCGAACTTAGCCTTCCTTACTTGTTCCAGTTTGGAGTAAGCAGAACTAACGGCGCGGCTGTTTAGACCAATGTCATCAGCATATGCCAGAAATTGCACGCTTTATAGAATATTGTTCCAGAGCTGTTAAGTTCTGCAGCTATTATAATTTTCTCCAGCATAAAATAAAAGAAATCGCACGATAGGGGGTCACCCTGTCTGAAAACTCGTTTAGTTTCGAACGGCTAGGAGAGGTCCTTCCCAATTCTGATTGAGCTGATGGTGTTGCTCAACGTCATTTTGCAGAGCCGTATAAGTTTTGCGGGGAAACCAAATTGAGACATAGCGGCATAAAGGTAGCTCCTTTTCGTGCTGTCGAAGGCGGCTTTCAAATCGGCGAAGAGGTGATGTGGTCGAATCTGTTTTAGTAGGTATTTTCCAGGATTTGGCGTATTGTGAGAATCTGGTAGTTAGTAGATTTGCCAGGTCTGAAGCCACACTGATAAGGTCCAATCAGCCGATTCACGATGGGCCTCAATTTTTCGCACAATACACTTGACAGGACCTTATATGCGATATTAAGAAGGTTGATTTCGCGATAGTTGGTGCAGTTTGCAGTATCCCCCTTCTTGTGGAATGGGCAAAGAACACTTAGATTCCAATCGTCGGGCATGCACTCGTCCGCCCATATTTTGTGAAGAAGCTGATGCATGCGCTTTACCAACTCCCCTCTGCCGTATTTGAATAGCTCCGCAGGCAATCCATCAGCACCCGCGGCCTTGTTGTTTTTCAATCTTGTTATTGCCATTCTGACTTCGTCATAATCGTGTGGGGGGAAATTTATTCCACCATCATCGATTGCGGGATAGGGTTCATCATCCCTGTGCGGTAAATCGACGTCTCCATTAAGGAGACGCTGCTTTTTTTCTTCCTGAAAAGGCGTCTCGCCTCCCTTTTTAACTCGCGATAGCGTTCACACACTCCTCTTGTTGCACTCGCTTTTAACGTAGCCCTGTAGGCGGCGTCTTTCTTTCGGCTGCAACGCGCCATTCTTCATCGTACCAGTTGTTTTTCCGTTGCCACCGGTAACAATTTTTTTTCCTCTGCGGCAGTACGAAGTGCTTTGGAGATATGCTCCCACTGCTCCTGCATTACACCAGGCTGAGTTGAGCTCTCAGAGAGCAGGTGTGAGAGTTGAGTTGCGAAATTATTGGCAGCATGTTGCGATTGCAGCTTTTCGATGTCTAGCTTTCCTTATGTTTTTTGGTCCTTGGTTTTAGCAGCGCAGAGCCGGGTGCGTATTTAAGCTGCGACGAGATAATGGTCCGAGTCGATGTTAGGTCCTCGATCTTGCGCACATCTAAAACACTGGAGGCATGCCGTCCGTCTATCATAACGTGATCGATCTGATTGCGAGTATTTCGATCGGGGAACAGCCATATAACTTGATGTATCTTTTTATGCATGAACCTCGTGCTGGAAATGACCATGTTTCGAGCCCCTGCACAGTCAATCAGCCTCAGTCAATTAGGAGAAGTTTCATTGTGTAGGCTGAACTTTCAGACTTTAGGGCCAACAACACCTTCTTTGCCCAGCCTGTCGTTAAAGTCACCAAGCACGACTTTTATATCATGGCGGGGCAGCGCTCGTATGTGCGTTATAATTGTTCATAAAAAGTGTCTTTCACCTCATCGTCTTTCTCCCCTGTCGTTGCATGGGCGCAGATGAATGATATATTAAACAAGTAAGGAAGGCTAAGTTCGGGTGTAACCGAACATTACATACTCAGTTGAGGGCTTTGGAGACAAAATTAGGGAAAATCACCATGTAGGTGACCCCAGCGGGTTAGGGGATCAGAATATACCCGCGGTAGGTATGCCTGTCGTAAGAGGCTACTAAAATACCAGATTCAAGAGGCTGTTTAGCGCAACCCTTCCGGTTACCAGCGCAATATGTAGCTTCTCCAAACCCAATTGTCGACCTCACCTATCCGCGGCGAATCCTATTTCACTAACAGACGAGGCTCCGGTGACCCCAAGCTCCTCATGGAACTTGGGGGTGGGGAGGGAGGGAATGGCCTGAATGGGGTCACATAAATCGTTCCCGAGATGGTCAGGCTAGCACCTTAATGCTGTTGTGGTACCGGAGCGTACCGGATCTGTATCCGGCAAAGGACCATCACATCGATAACACTCCCCAAAGCCTTCGGGGAGCAACCTTATCGCTACAACAACAACAACCATGTAGGGAAATGAACCTAAGGTAACCCTGGTATGTGTTTGTATGACATGAGTATCAAATGAAAGGTGTTAATGAGTATTTTAAAAGGGAGTGGGGCTTAGTTCTATTGGTGGACGCCTTTTTTTACCAATTTTCTATTCTACGTCGATCCGCCTACCAAGTTTCATCGCCTTGTCCTTCTTTGGTAATGAATTATAGCACTTTTTCGGTTTTTCGAAGTTTTCGATATCGAAAAAGTGGGCGTGGTTGTAGTCCGATTTCGTTCATTTTAAATAGTGATCTGACATGAGTGCCCAGTAATCCACATACCAAATTTCATTAAGATACCCCAAAATATACTCAAGTTATCGTGTCAAGGGACAGACGGATGGACGGACATGGCTAAATAAATTTCTTTTTTCGCCCAGATCATTTTGATATATAAAAGTCTATATCTGTCTCGATTAGTTTATATGCCGTGACGGATTATCGTTATGCGAACAAAATTAATATACTCTGTGAGATCTGCCCATCTGAGTATAAAAAAAAGCGCTAAAGATGGGTTTGATGGTGAATGAGGACAAAACTAAGTACCTGCTATCATCGAGCAAAGAGTCAGCGCGTATGTGCCTTGGCAACCACGCTACTGTTGGTAGCCATAATTTCGAAAAAGTAAAAGACTTCGTTTATTTGGGAACCAGCATCAATACTAGCAACAACATCAGCTCTGAAATCCAGCGAAGAATTACTCTTGCTAATAAATGCTACTTTTAACTAGGTAGGCAAAAGTAAAGTCCTCTCTCGGCAAACGAAAATCATACTCTACAAGTCACTTATCGTTCCCGTCCTGCTATATGGGGCATAAGCATGGACCAGGACAACATCCGATGAAACGGGTCTGGAAGTGTTCGAGAGAAAAGTTCTTCGAAAGATTTATGTACCTCTACGCGTTGGCGATGTTGAAGATTTAATGATGTGCTGTACGAGCTATACGCAGACATCAATATAGTCCAGCGAATCAAAACATAGCGGCTGCGCTGGCTAGGCCATGTTATGCGAATGAAAGATGACGCTCCGCCCAAGAAAGTGTTTCTATCGGAACTCGACTATGGAAGCAGAGGTAGAGGGCGGCTCCCACTCCTTTGGAAGGACCAGGTGGAAAACGATTTAAACTCCCTTGGTGTGACCAATTGGCGCCGGTTGGCAGAGAGAAGGAGCAACAGGCGCGCCTTGTTGAACGGCCATAACCGTTTAAACGGTTAAGCGCAAATTAAGTAAGTAAGTAAGCAAGATCGGCCTATTCGTATGCAGTTTTTAAAAGCTTTGTGCAGGTTTATGTCGTCACCGGAATAAACAACAACAACAACAAAAGTACATAAAAGATAAATATTCGCACATATTTTTAAATGTATATTCCAAATGTTTGCATATACTAAGGCATATACAAAGGTACTGACATGGACGGGCAAAGTGCACTAAATTTTCAATTCCACTACCACTTTGCATGGCAGACGCCGTTGCCGAATTCGAACAAGACAAGTAGGTCCGCATTATTTCAGTAGTAGGTGGAAATGAAAATTTAGTACTGCAGCAAAAATTTAGCTGATAGCCATAGCAGCTAGTGCTCTCTTTTGTTAGTCTTAAAATTTATTTTAAGCCTAAATACATAATAATAATAATAATAGTAGTGAACAAATTTAGTTGTAGTGGAAATGATAATTAACTTCACTGTGCCCAACTATGGGTACTAATGCAATGTTCGAATATGTTCATATTTCTTTAGTGCTAGCGAACTAAAATTTACAGACATACACAATGCAACTTTACCTTCCTTCGCTCTTTAGCTATCTATGTAAATCTCTCTTGGTGTAAGAGATAAACACAAAACATTTTTTTTTTTTGCGAAATATGCATATATTTGAGCATTTATTACAAAATCGATCCCTTTTCCCATAACTATATCCCAAAAATCGACTAGGTTTATTGAAAAACTCTTCTAGTACTTCGATTACAGAAAGTGCTGTATCAATATGGATATTCAATGAAGCGAGTCCATTCAAACGTGTAACGACAGCCTATCTCCATACTGGCTTAAATGAGTGAGTAGTACTAACTAAAAATTGTCAAATTTTGGATTTTTGGCTTTTTTTATTTTTTTCGTACTTACTCTTCTCGTGACTAGTGGCAAAATTAATTCCAACATACCTTGTTATTAGCTTCACAACCCGATATTATACATAGTGGGCCTTCCGCACCAAAGACATTTTTTTGTAGAATGCACTTTTTTTTTAATCTTTGCATTTCGTCAGCACGCTGGTAGATTTGAAACTACCAAAGCAATCATTACCAAAGATCACTAGCGAGTGATCTTGGCTACCGTGAGCGTATGTATGCATGTTAGGAGCAGTGTTGCCAGGTTAGCTTTTTCGAGGCTAGATTTAGCCTTTTTTTGCCTTTAACCTCGAAATTTTGGGTTTAGCTTCGTGACTTTTTTCTAGCCTTTCTGACTCCGAATGTATTTTTAATAATTTCTAAAATAAAATAATGTCAATAGTTCCTGTGAACACCTTGTACATAAGCAACGCCTGGAACGTGTTCTAATCTTTAGTTATTCGGAGCAACCCTGTGACAATGTTGACGTTTTGCTTACGGCGAAATCTATATATATATAAATGAATGCCATTTTATAACTCAAGAACAGGCTCACCTATCCAAACCAAATTTTTAGGCATTGTTCTGACTATTCAGTAGATGGTTTGTGTTTTGAAATTGTGGGTTTAGCTTCGTGACTTTTTTCTAGCCTTTTTACTCCGAATGTATTTTTAATAATTTCTAAAATAAAATAATGTCAATAGTCCCTGTGAACACCTTGTACATAAGCAACGCCTGGAACGTGTTCTAATCTTTAGTTATTCGTAGCAACCCTGTGACAATGTTGACGTTTTGCTTTCGGCGAAATTTATATATATAAAAATGAATGCCATTTTATAACTCAAGAACAGGCTCACTTATCCAAACCAAATTTTTAAGCGTTGTTTTGACTATTCAGTAGATGGTTTATGTTTTGAAATTTTATGAATCGGATACCACGGTCTCGAGATATAGGCCAAAACGTGGACCCTGGTGACCCTTGGATGTGTTTGTACAATGTGGGTATCAAATGGAAGCTGTTGATGAATGCTATAGTATAGAGTATTTTTCATGCGCTCCGTGACTAGGGTCTCGAGATATAGGCCAAAACGTGGACCCGGATAACTTTAGGATACGTTTGTACAATATGGGTAGCAAATGGGAGCTGTTGATGATTTCTAGAGTATATATTATTTATCATGCCCCTCCGTGACTAAGGTCTCGAGATATAGACCAAAACGTAGAACCGGATAACTTTAGGATGTGTTTGTACAATATGGGTAGCAAATGGGAGCTGTTGATGATTGCTATAGTATAGATTATTTTTCATGCCCCTCCGTGACTAGGATCTCGGGATATAGACCAAAACGTAGACCCGGATAACCGTAGGATGTGTTTGAACCACATGAGTATCCATTGTAAGTTGTTGATAAATGCTAATGAAAAGATGGCTTTTCTTTTCGTTGGGTAACTAAGGACTCGAGGTATAGACCAATTGGGATCTCGCCTTCAGTTTAAAAGAGATTGCATTCTTATGTACTACAACCAGTTAAAATGGTACATTCATTCACATAACAATATAATCTTTTGTACCTGAAGGCGCTGAAAAGCGCTCAATGCATGGTGAAATTATTTTGAAAAACACAGATTCACAGTCAGATTCATCCCAATTAGCCAGCGGATTATACGTTTTCATATTAACATACATACATCAATAATAGTTTAATCATTTACTAAACGATTTGTTACCTACTTAGCTATGCTCTTTCGCTCTCAAAATGTATGTGCTTTCGTTTTAACTAGCTTACTTATTATTCCCACCTACAAACTTACTTGCATTCTATTTATATCAACATGTATGTATGTAGCAGGCAGATCGACAAACAAAGTAGGCTTTGAAAAGACATCAAACAATATTACGGTGCATTTTTTTGCATAGAGAAATACATGAATATTTTGTATAGATAGGTATATAGAGCTTTAGCTCTTAGCATTAAGAAAATTCAAATTAGGAGAATAAATGACATTGGAGTGTAAAACATCGCTGGAGCGTTTTCTCTGGCCTCAACACCATTCGTTAGCAGAATAAACGAAGCAGCCCAATACGTTCAGTAGTGTCCGAAATTACCGCGGTGCAAATTATTACATAAAAATGCAAATTGTGTTTTTGTTTAATAATTATTGAAGTTTGTGTGACTTTGCGAAAAGAAGAAATATAGCGCAAAGCGAATTTCCGAGCAAAAAACGGTAAGTTTTTGAAGTGAATTAAGTGAATTACACGAATGCATGTGTGTTTCCTTATTTGAAAAAACATATGATGTACCACTATTTATGTAGAATTTTTTTAAATTTAATTTATTCTTTTTTAATTGAAAGAAAAATGCCACGACCCACACGAGGAAATATAGGTCGCCTAACGCGTCATGCAAATGCTGCGGCATTACAAAGACGATCACAGACTCCAGATGAACGAGCACAAGCTAATACATCGCAGCGTGAACGTAATGCACGAAATAGATCTGTTGTACCCGAAATTATGCGTGCTGCTTTTAATTACAACAGTCAGATTGAATTCAGTATGTACGGATATATTGGAATAATGGACGCTATATGTCCACATTGTGATGCGGCATCTTTGGGAATTGCTGCTACATTATTAGGAGGTGGTCGGACAGCACACTCTGCATTAAAATTGCCATTGAATGTACAGGTGATTGAAACTCCAACTTGCAATATTTCAAGAAATTCTGATATGGCAAAAGTTCTGCGATTAACATCAATTATTTTATGGGATGAGTGTACAATGGCGAATAAAAAATTAATAGAACAATTTAATGGAACAATGCAAGATTTACGTGGTAATGAACAGCTTTTTGGTGGTGCTTTGATATTACTGTCAGGGGTTTTCGACAAACATTGCCTGTCATTCCTCGATCAACTCCTGCTGATGAAATAAATGCCTGTTTGAAGTCATCAGTTCGTTGGAGATATGTACAAAAATTGACACTGAACATTAATGTGCGTATTCACCTACAAAATAATCCAGCTGCCCATGAGTTTTCAAAACAATTGTTGGAAATTGGTGATGGCAAAATACAAATCGACAAAACCAACGGATTGATCACTGTACCGAACAATTTTGGTACAATTACGAAAAATTTTGTTAGCTGACCTAATCATGTGAAAACGACTTCATAGCTTAAAAGGACATTAACCGGAAATGTGGAGTTTCTGAAGGCCAAAATAATGACATATCAATTTTAAAAATCGGTCGTCAAATAACCAAGTTACAACGAAAAACCCTTTTTGGCTTTATTTCAAAGGATCAAAAAAAAATTTAAAAAAATTTTTCCGAAACCCTCTCAACATAATCTTCAAATTTAGTGGCGGACATTAGCAACTTTTTTTTTGTATGGGGACCAACCCAGTCTAGTATGCATGTAATTCTTTAAATTTTTACTTTACTATTATATAATAACACTGGTCGACGGCCAAAATTTACCAGAGACGCCGTTATGAAATTCGTATGTAAAACCACCCCCTGATTTCGAAAATCGAGTTCATTTTTGATTCTATGGTACCGTTTTTGAGATATTTGCAATTTACCGTTATTCCAAAAATCCAAAAAGATGGCTTCATTTAATTACGTATATCTCACGAACGGGTCAAGCAATTGCAAATAAGTTTACAGAATCGGAAAGACGATACAATTTGCTATAAATACATTATACATTGGTTTTTGCTCAACCATATAGTTTTCGAGATATTAGCTCATCATTTCAGATTTTTGTTTTTTTTTTAATGAAAATATGAAAAAAATTACTTTTGCGAGGGCAGCATTCCAAAACCACAACTTTTTTTCAGATATTTTTTATTTACATAAAGCTCCGTTTAATTAGAAAAAAGATAAGCTATCACTGAAGAAAATCGATGTAAAACTACGTAAGTTATAAGCGATCAAATAAAAATACCCAGGTTGCGCAACTTCAATGTATGTATACATACATATATAAAAGGTATAAAGTGCTAATGGGATATTATCCGGATAAACGAATAACACCATAGCAATGATAATACTGTTTCTTTAAATAAATAATATAGTACTTTTAATACTCGAATTGTTTTATAGTAGGTAGAGTGGTTGCATCGAAAGGAAGAGTGGTTGGGTTCGAAACCTGCTGTAGGCATGTAGTTATAAACATGTATTTCCGTCACTTATGGGTAAGTATGCAGGTAGATTTTCAAAATTATTAGACACAGAAAATTTTTAAAGCCTACATCTAAAGCAGGTAGTATTTTCTTTTCCCGACTTCGTATAAAAAGGAACCTTTCTGTCTAGGTAAGATTTGATTTTTTCAATTTTATTCTTGTTCCGAGTATAAATATGAGTTAATGCGCCTTTAAACTTCATAACATCTGCAAGGCTCGCCGGAGATAGTTCAGTTCATAAGTCAAATTACAAAACCGTGATTTATTAAAAAAAAAATAAAATGAGTAAAAGGACGCGAGAATTTGAGTGTAATAACGATCCAGATATGTTCTGTTTCATGTGTGGCCAATATACTATCATAAGGCGACGACGAATGTTCTCAGATCATATCAAAACTTTATACTCCAAGTATTTTGGCATTGAGCCTAAAAATGCTGAAAAACCATGGACACCGAACACTTTGTGTACATCGTGTCGAGTAGAATTGATTCAGTCGGAATCAGGACAACAAATAAAATTTGATACACCAATGATATGGAGAGAACCTACTTGCCATTCAATAGAGTGTTATATTTGTCAAACAAAAGTACTTGGCGTTGGAGGATCAAGAAGAGTAACCTATGCCAGCGTACCTACAGTGACATTACCAGTACTACATTCAACGGCAGTTGCGGATCCAGTTCCATTGTCAACAGTAATATCTGAGTGCGGGGAATCAAGTTGTACTGAATTTCGCATGGGAAACGAGAGAAACGTTCTGTCACAAGCACAACTTAATGATTGGATAAGAGATTTGGAACTACCCAAGGAAAAGGCCGAGATCCACACTTCTCGTATGCAACAATTTAAATATGTGTCATCCGATGTTAAGGTGATATATTGTAGAACTCGTCACGAACCATTTTCCAAACACTATACCAAGAAAGACAGTATATGCTACTGCAACGACATTCCTGGTTTATTCAAAGAGTTTGGTCAAATATATGATTCAAAAGAGTGGCGATTGTTCATAGACAGCAATAAACTGAGTTTGAAGGCTGTATTATTGCATATTGGTAACAAGAAGCCTTCTATCCCGATCGCACATGCAGTAAATACAAAGGAATCCTACGAGGAAATGCAAAAACTACTCAAATTTATCAAATATGAAGAGCATGATTGGAAAATATGTTCTGATCTCAAAGTCGTTGCAATGCTATGCGGTCTACAAAGTGGCTACACCAAGCACTGCTGTTTCCTCTGCAAGTGGGATAGCCGAGCTCGTAAGGACCACTACGTCAGAAAGGATTAGGCGGAAAGAGTCGAGTTTACCGTTGGTGTGGATAACATCAAATACACCCCTCTTGTCAAGAAAGAGAAAATCATACTTCCACCCTTACACATCAAGCTCGGTCTCATTAAAAACTTTGTTAAGGCTTTGGACAAAGAAGGCGAAGCATTCGACTATTTGAAAACAATTTTTCCAGATATTTCTCAAGCCAAGATAAAGGAAGGTATTTTTGTCGGACCACAAATAAAAAAGTTGATCAACAATAATCAATTCAAAGGACTACTCTGATCAGTTGAGGCAGCAGCGTGGGAATCCATTGAAAATGTTGTTGCTTCTTTTCTCGGTAGACACAAAAGCCCTAACTACGAGCAGATAGTGAATGACTTAATCAATAACTATGCGAAAATGGGTAAATATTAAAGGCCTATTAAAATTAATTTCCCAAAATTCTATAACTTGTTTACCTAACTAATATTTTCTTTCCAGGCGTAAATATGTCGTTAAAAATTCACTTTCTGCACTCACATTTGAGCTTTTTTCCGGCAAATCTTGGCGACGAAAGTGACGAACATGGCGAAAGGTTTCATCAGCAAATGAAATTAATTGAAAATCGATATCAAGGATTCTGGGACGTCGCAATGATGGGTGATTACTGCTGGTTTCTCATAAGAGAAACCGTCCTAAACTGAATAAGCGTCAAAGTCGAACACATAATTATTTCGACTACATAGTAAAATAAAATTAAGATAAAGATTGTTAGAATATAGTACAAACATAAATAAATTTAAAAAAAAAGTTAACAATATTGGTAATTTCATTCACAAATTGAACTTTTAACTAAATAGAAACAGAGCGTAGCTAGATATTTCACTCTTCTTTATAGCATACATACGTTTTGAGGTATACGTTGAAATTGCGCAACCTGGGTATTTTTATTTGATCGCTTATAACTTACGTAGTTTTGCATCGATTTTCTTCAGTGATAGTTTATCTTTTTTCTAATTAAACGGAGCTTTATGTAAAGAAAAAATATCTGAAAAAAAAGTTGTGGTTTTGGAATGCTGCCCTCGCAAAGAGTAATTTTTTTTCATATTTTTTCATAAAAAAAAAAACAAAAATCTGAAATGATGAGCTAATATCTCGAAAACTGTATGGTTGAGCAAAAAACAATGTATGATGCATTTATAGCAAATTTTATCGTCTTTCCGATTCTGTAAACTCATTTGCAACTGCTTGACCCGTTCGTGAGATATACGTAATTAAATGGAGCCATCTTTTTGGTTTTTTCGAATAACGGTAAATTGCAAATATCTCAAAAACGGTACCATAGAATCAAAAATGAACTCGATTTTCGAAATCAGAGGGTGGTTTTACATACGAATTTCATAACGGCGTTTCTGGTAAAGAGAAAGAGTTGAAATTCGTGGTCCAGTGTAATTATTATTACAGAAAATCCAAGCGATATTACTGTCACCAAAGTGAGACATCAAGTGACAGCGATAGTTTCATATCGAGCCGATTTACGCAACGCAATACACATTGCAATTCACACTTCAATTCGCAAATTTTTTCTTTAATTAACGATGGTCATGAGCCGGACAAATTAGTTACAGCCTGCGATACACGGTGGCTATCCATTGAAGCAGCAGTTAAACGTATTTCCGATCAGTGGATTGAACTGAAAATACATCTAATACGTCATTAAAAGAAAGCTATCATAAAGCCAAAATTTTATATGATTTATAAACGGATACAGGCATGGCATATCTTATATTTTTAAAGCCAATACTGAATGAAGTTTAAAAAATAAATAAATCATTTGAAAGTTATTCGGCTGAACTTCGTAGTTTCTGATCTAAAAAATTTATTTCTACTTATTGTCAACAAGTTTTGCTGTATTCCGAGGATTTTGATCGTCTGTCGTCGCCTCTTAGCTCGTATTTCATGGCAACACCATATTTTTCATACGACTTCGAGGAATATATAAGATCCAAGTTGAATGAAGGTAATATTAATGACGAAGTACAAAAAAATATTCGTAAAAGCTGTCAACTATTTTTAATTGAGTTGATAACCCAGTTACGACAACGCATACCTAATAATATGAGTTCTCTACAAAAGATAAATTTTTTCTGCTGAAAATTCGTTGAAAGTTTCAAAGCCAGATGTATTTTCTTACTTTGAGAAAGAGAAGTATATTTATTCTTCAAGTTAAATAGCATTAATAGAGCTGCAGTGGCGAACACTTATAACTATACAATGGAAAAATGTACACTCCACCATGGAATTTTATTCGGAAGTCCGAGAACATTAAAATGCATTAAACGATCCTCCTTTTTTAGAACTTGTCGAATTCGTATTTAGTTTTTTAGTATTACCACTCAGTAACGCGGAGATTGAAATAATTTTTAGTGGCATGAAAATTCTGAAAACTAAATTAAGGAACAAAATTAAAATGATTAATGCACTGCTTAATATTAGATGCTCGTTAAAACGCTTATCTAAATGTTGTAATGATTTTGAAATTACCGATGATCTCATATATATGGTAAATAGCCAAACTTTATACGCAGACTTAAGCTCTTCTGATTTTTCAGACGGGCAATATTTTATATAAATAATTAGTTTGTAATATTTTTTTTTTATGTATATACACATATGCAATCATTTAAAGTAATTCCATGTGATAGTCAAGGAAAATGTGCCTGATATGTTTTGAAACAAGAGGTTATGTTTAAGTTATGTTGATAAGTTTTTATTTACAAATGGGTTTTTTAACTTCTTTTTTTCTAAATTTAGCGTTTCTAACCTTTTTTTGCCAATCTAGCCTCTTTTTTTTCATCACCTGGCAACACTGATTAGGAGTATTGTTTTTTTTTCAGCATTTTTCAGCAAAACTGCAGCGGCGCTGTTGGAGAACGTGAGATTGGTGAGTGCATTTCGAATGATTATATTCGAAGTACATATATTGGTTAAGATTCCTAATCTTGAAAAAAATATAGTAGGAATTTGCAAAGTAAAGCAACAACGAACATATGTACATATGCCCACACATGAATTCATAAATACACACATTTTACTTACATACTCTTTTTTATATAATTGCATACCTTTTTTATTCATATATTTTTTTTGATGACCTACTTTTGCTTTGTATTAAATTAATTTTGGATATTGCTTGTGCATTTGCGTTAGGTCGGGGATTAGGGTTCTTGGTTTTTATTCGGTTTCCCTTATATTATTTATTATATTTTACTTTGCTTGGATTTTGAATCTTTAGATGCTAAGATGTGTGCTGATAGAATAGTATATTAGGGTGGATCATAAATATTTATTTCTACGGAAATAAGATACCCCATACCTTTCTTCTTTTTTTTATTTATATTTTTTCCTTTACAAACCATTGTATTAAATTTAATCGAATTGAATTGAAATCATACGTTATTTGTTTTGCTATTTTTTTGAAATTTAATTCTAAGCGGTTTCTGTTTGCATTCGATAAGATAGATAGCTCCAGGGTATAGTTCTAAGCAAAATTAAATTGTTAATAAAATTTAAAATGTTTGGATGAAAACGTAGCTTTTGATAATGCAGGGCTAAGTTCGAATTTTGGTGTGGGTGTTGCGCTTGTGCGCGGTAAGGTTAGGTGAAGGTGAGTGGTAGGGAAAAATTACCGAGCGACACACGGACAGACTGGTGTCAGGTTTGGGGGCACTGTAAGTAGATAGGAGTCAGAACAGGGCCCAAGGTGCGGTGCAAGTTGCACTGCAGAGGGAGGGTAGACTCAATCTGACAGGACAGGCCTCCATCTTTTCCCTCCCCCTATGCTTTCACCCCTTATTTCTATTCCACCCTCACGTATATTTCTTTCTTTTACAGCTTTTCCTATTTTTTTCCACAATTGCAGGTATGAACCCCTTTTTGTCCACGTGACTGCGGGTGAGGCCGGTGGTGCAATACCCCGCCCAAGACGACGAGCTCGCCTGGGTCCGCAAGCATACCTGCTTGCCGTAGCTCCTCACCACCCCAAACAGTCAGCCACGTTATGTTAGGAATCATTTGGATTCACCATCTCAAAAAAACAAGAGAAATTAGAAATATGGAATACAAATTTTGTAGGTAATCATCAAAATTTTACCCACCCCAAGTGCATCAAACACGTTTTTAAAATTCTGATCATCGACTCGCCTACTACACATTTTGACTTCCATTTGGAACAATTTACAACACTTTCATAAAGTTCATGCAGTTTATTGCATTTTTCAGCGTTGTATTGATTTTTGGGGAACAAAACACCGAAATTTTCGAAAATTAGTTGGTGTTTCATGTAACGGCTCTTGATATGAGTTATGAATGCATCAAGCAAAGGAATATAGAATGCGATTTTATAATAATCTTCGACGCTCTCAGTATCAACGTTGCATCTATTTAATTGATGTTTACTGATGCGTGGATTCTTGTGTAGCGCAACTCTCTCAAGGGGTTGCCAACGCACTATATAGCTTATCACCTACCCGTGGCGAATCCTGTTGCATTAAAAGCCAAGGCTCTAGCAACCCCGAACTCCTTATGGATTTAGGGGGTGGGAGGGCTGTATGGCCTAGAAGGTTTCATGTTGTCATAACAAATCGTGTCCCGAGATGGTCGGGCTGCTACTTTATTGCTCTTGTTACCGGCACGTACCGGTTCTGCATCCGGCAAAGGACCACCAGCATCGATAACACTCCCCAAGGCCTTCGGGGAGTGTCCTTATCGCTACAACAACAACAGCAACGTTTGGAATTGCACGCTAGAAATAGCAGCTTCAAAGGCTTCGAATATTGCTGGCTGAAGTTCAATGTAAGTGGATACCGCTCCCAGACTTGTACACAGGGTATTATAACTTTGATTGGATAACGGTTGGTTGTACAGGTATAAAGGAATCGAAATAGATATAGACTTCCATCATCAGTATCGAAAAAAAATTTGATTGAGCCATGTCCGTCCTTCCGTCCGTCTGTCCGTTAACACGATAACTTGAGTAAATATTGAGATATATTCACCAAATTTGGTACACGCGCTTATCTGGACCCAGAATAGATTGGTATTGAAAATGAGCGAAATCGGATGATAACCACGACAACTTTTTATATATATAACATTTTGCAAAACACAAAAAACCTAGAATGTTCTCATTTGACGTGTGGACTGATATTGAGACTTTTGATACAAATTTGGAAAAAAAATTAAAAATGGGCGTGGCACCGCCCACTTGTGATAAAATCAATTTAACAAATATTATCAATCATAAATCAAAAATTGTTAAACCTATCGTAACAAAATTAATCAGAGAGGTTGCCTTTACTATAAGGAATGCCTTGAAGAAAATTAACGAAATCGGTTAGGGACCACGCCCACTTTTATATAAAAGATTTTTAAAAGGGTCGTGGGCGAATAAAATAAGCTATATCTTTGCAAAAAGAGCTTTATATCAATGGTATTTCATTTCCCAATTGGATTTACAACAATAAATAGGAAAAACTTCAAATTTAAAAAAATGGGCCTGGCACCTTTTATGAGTAAGCAAGCAATTTTCTATGTTTCGGGAGCCATAACTCAAAGAAAAATTTGTTCAGAATAGAACCATATGTATATGTATTATTGCGCAGGCTTGTAACACTACACACAAAATAAACAACAACAGCATTTCAAGCGTACAGCTGTGTATGTAATGTTCGGTTTCACCTGAACTTAGACTTCCTTACATGTTGCATAATCGAAATTTTTTTCTGGAGAAGTTTTTGCCTTTTTGGCCATCAGTAAAAATCAAAATAAATGCACCCTGCCTACATCATGTTACAATCAAATATTCGACATAAAATAATGAAGTAAAAAGCCCCGGGAGTATGGTTCTAGTTCCGCCACTTACTCACATATATGCACATCAACAAAGAGCGCAGACGACATTACTCAAACATTGACACCGCATTAAAGAGCGCAAATGATATTACTTAAACTTCAGATGTACATCTATATAGCCAAAATAAATATGAGATACCGAAACGAGAAATAGAGAAGCAAGTATTCGGAAAGGCTGTCGCAACACATCTAGACCTTAGGAGTAAATAATTGCAAGCCAACTTAGAGTATGAAAACAGCGCAATCAAAGGAATGACCAATCAGCTTGGCTTTAACAAGTTGTAGGTGAAGTGCGCGAATAATTTAAAGTTCTTCTACCAGAGTGGTGCTGTGAATAAAGATAATACTATATACAAACACACACTAAATGTTTATTGAGTAGATTTAAACATCAGTTATGCATGGCTCAACTATATGGTTGGCTCAGCTCATCGCTGATTTTATTTTTTTCATTTCGCTGGAAAAAAATAAATGAAAGGCGCGATAACATCCAAAGAGATTTAAGGCCGAGCTTCTCTTCCAATTTGCGCCATGCTCCTTTTAATTTTTCCTACAAATTGGCGGGACGGGACTTTCTTTTTTATGCCGACTCCGAACGGCATCTGCAAGGCAGATGAGTTTCCACTGAGAGCTTTTCATGGCAGATATAGACTCGGAGTGCTTACCAAACACTGCCGAGGGGCGACCCCGCTTAGAAAAATTTTCTTCTAATTGAAAAAACTGGTGTCTGATGGTTTTTGCCCTGGGCGTGAACTCAGGGTCTTTGGTGTGGTAGGCGGAGCACGCTATCATCACACCACGGCGGGCACTGGAGTAGGGATTGTCAAAAGAGGATGGCAAACTCAAACTCAAAATAAAAAACAAAACATTGAACACATTTTCTTTACTTTCTTACTTAATTGGCGCTTAACCGTCTAAACGGTTATGGCCGTCCAACAAGGCGCACCAGTCGCTCCTTCGCTCCGCCAACCGGCGCCAATTGATCGCACCAAGGGAGTTTAAATCGTTTTCCACCTGGCCCTTCCAACGGAGTGGGGCCCGCCCTCTACCTCTGCTTCCATAGGCGGGTTCCGATAGAAACACTTTCTTTGCCGGAGCATCATCTTTCATTCGCATAACATGGCCCAGCCAGCGCAGCCGCTGCGTTTTAATTCGCTGGACTCTGTTGATGTCTGCGTATAGCTCGTACAGCTCATCATTAAATTTTCTTCGGTACTCGCTATCGCCAACGCGTAGAGGTCCATAAATCTTTCGAAGAACTTTTCTCTCGAACACTCCCAAAGCCGCTTCATCTGCTGTTGTCATGGTCCATGCTTCTGCCCCATATAGCAGGACGGGTACGATAAGTGACTTGTAGAGTATGATTTTCGTTCGCCGAGAGAGGACTTTACTTTTCAATTGCCTACCTAGTCCAAATTAGCATTTATTGGCAAGATTTATTCTTCGCTGGATTTCAGTGCTGATGTTGTTGCTAGTGTTGATGCTGGTTCCCAAATAAACGAAGTCTTTTACTATTTCGAAATTATGGTTGCCAACAGTAGCGTGGTTGCCAAGGCGCATGTGCGCTGACTCTTTGCTCGATGACAGCAGGTACTTCGTTTTGTCTCCATTCACCATCAAACCCATCTTTACCGCTTCTTTTTCCAGTTTGGAGTAAGCAGAACTAATAGCTCCAGTGCGGTTAAGTTCTGCAGCTAGTATAATTTTCTCCAGCATCAAATTAAAGAAATCGCGCGATAGGGGGTCACCCTGTCTGAAACCTCGTTTAGTTTCAGACGGCTCGGAGAGGTCCTTCCCAATTCTGACTGAGCTGATGGTGTTGCTCAACGTCATTTTTCACAGCCGTATAAGTTTTGCGGGGAAACCAAGTTCAGACATAGCGGCATATAGGCAGCTCCTTTTCGTGCTGTCGGAGGCGGCTTTAAAGTCGACGAAGTGGTGATGTGTGTCGATTCTCTTTTCACGGGTTTTTTCCAAGATTTGACGCATTGTGAAAATCTGGTCGATGGCAGATTTACCAGGTCTGAAGGTCCAATCAGCCGGTTCACGGTGGGCTTCAATCTTTCGCACAATACACTTGAAAGGACCGTATATGCGATATTAAGAAGGCTGATTCCACGATAGTTGGTGCATTTTGCAGTATCCCATTTCTTGTGGACTGGGCAAAGGACACTTAGATTCCAACCGTCGGGCATGCTTTCGTCCGCCCAAATTTGGCTAAGAAGCTGCTGCATGCGCCTTACCAACTCCTCGCCACCGAACTTGAATAGCTCCTCAGGCAATCCATCAGCGCCCACGGCCTTAAAACACAGAAAAATTTCAAAGTTTTATATTTACTTTCCATTATAATACCAACACGCACATTTTGACAGTCAGAACAAAGGTATGTTGTTGCTGCAGAGATGAGCCAACCAGCTATGAAATTACTATTGTGTAAGTTAAATTCAGTTGTATGAACACCACTCAATTTAAATAGAAATTGCCTCAATTTATTTTTCTGTTTGAACATAGTATAATTTTATATAGAGCATTTTGCATGTACTTATTCGACAGTTCGAACGTTAACAAAGGAGCAGAATTATCAAGAATTTCCTAAAACTCCAACAATACATTATTATGTAGCGTTTCTGCAATCAATTTGAGCAATTTAACGGATTTTAATCACAAACATTTATTTTACTAAGGCAACTGCACACATTTTTTTCTACTCTTGTTATTCAACTCGCGGTGTAGCTACATATATAGTGAAACCAGAACAGCCCACACTCTTTTACAGTGTTTTACCAGTAATAGCTGCCTTTTTTTAAATCTATAGACGTTTACGCTTAAACTTTATATGGACTGCTAGGCGTCAAACTTTATCTACTCCTCCGAAATTGCCGCGCATAAAATTAGTACTATTAAATTTCAATACGCATTATACTCCGATTCGACTGAAATATGTGTCTAGGTTTCACCTCTGCACTAATTCTATATATCACCTTTTAAAATGGTGCGTGTCCACAATTCATCGCAACTGATTCAGCTTTATATTATACACTATGGCCATCGGAGGGTTGTGCCTCCGCTTTTCGGTACACCCTGTGCTGTAGCTAGTTATTTAACCACTGCTGCTAGATGGGTCTTCTAAGCATTATCTAAGCGAGGATAAGCGTTTTTTTACGCGCAAAGGTAAACGTATACGCGTGTAAAAAAAAACCAGGCTAATGATCCGACACACACACATCTAGAAATTCACTTTCTTTTCGGATCAGTCCTTAGTTCCTTTGTTTTTGGTACAACTTAGTTTGAACTGGCCGGTCAATAAAGATCTCACATAGACTAAATG
Source organism: Eurosta solidaginis (assembly GCF_040869045.1). Taxonomy (NCBI): domain Eukaryota; kingdom Metazoa; phylum Arthropoda; class Insecta; order Diptera; family Tephritidae; genus Eurosta; species Eurosta solidaginis. The sequence continues at coordinate 166,388,686 of NC_090320.1, read as the reverse complement.
TGTCCATAGTGTTGTTGGTTCAACTTCTTTCAAAATTTTTTGTGAGGGCGTAATTTAATATATCTTATCAAAATCTGCGAAAAACGTACAAGATATATGAGTATCCCCTATGCAGTTTTTAGAGCGCGTAAACAAATAATGTAAATTTTAATAAATCACCTTTTTATTATTTGTGGATCACGATAATAGTTTTGGTTGTAGATTACATCACTTTCATTTATTCGATCCCAGTTTGTCTGACAAGCTTGTTCTTTTTTGTACGCGTTATATGTAAGTAAACAAGTTGTCATTGATGGATTTGGCTGAACGGGGCTATCCCAACGCTCTTCGTCATCGTAACTAATTATTGAGTTAGAGCAAGTTTGCCTAGATATCGAATTCGCCACGTTAACCATATACTGCGTGTCATAAAAAGGAATCTGATCTAAACGGAATGGTAGTTTTTTCGTAGGTATTGGTAATGGTCCAAGTTGTGAGGAGTTTACTTCCCTTATATTTATTCGGTCAAATGGTACATTACGTGTGCATTTATTTATGCCGGAAAAAAAGCGTTGGTTGTAAATGTGGACCTAAAAACGGAAAATTTAAACATGATAATATATATTAAAAGCACGGATGATTGTTAGCTACAGCTTAAATTAAAATAATCATTTATTAGTTCGCAAATTTACTGAGTTTGAGACGTATTCACAATAATTTCCCTTATTAAATTATTGTAATTTTATTATAATGGAAAAACCGCTGGTATCGTATTGTTAAAAGTTTTGATCACCTAACCTAGCGGTTATTATTGCATATTTTACTGTTGGGTGCTATTTTCCAATCATACGATGTAAAAATGTATGTTCTTTGGCGATCGTTCCAAAATAACAAACCCAGCGGAAGTTTGGATAAAGAAAATGGCTATGTTAGTTGCTGTTAGTTTAGCATTGACAGCTATGTTGGCTGGTATGTAAACTTAGCAGCTTGGGGGCTTTGTTAACTTATAGATATGTTAAAGCCTCCATTACTGATACTTAGCATAGACTTGACTTGACTTGGCGTAAACTTGCCAACTTAGCCACGATTATACTCCACTTGGCGCATACAATCTGGCATCATAATCAGCGTTGATATTTATTTTTAAATAAATGTCAATTTGTATGACAAAATGTCAAAATGAAAGGAAACAAACAAATGGCATCTCAAAATGTAAACGTCACTTAGAACTTACATAGAAAATCAAAATTCAACAGACTTCTATGTTAAGTTAAGTGTTGCTAAGTTTTGAGTAATCAGTAACATGCAATGTTCATTTAACAGAACTGTAAGTGATAATCAGCTGTTTATCGTTACGACGGTAAACCAAAACCCAATTGGTTGGATACGATACGGTTACGACCTTAGCGGCACCAATAATCGATTGCATTGATTCTCATAAGGTTGGTCGAATCAGCTGTTAAAAGGTTACCGATACGGTTACCGATAAAGTACCAATGTCTCCAGCTATACTCACGAACGTGCGTACCAAAAACGTGTCAGCTGACACGACCTATCTTATGAGTGTGCAATGTAAACGAAAACTCACCGACGTGCAACGCTCGTACGTACGTAGCCCGGAACGTAGAAATCAAAACAATTTTGATTTTTTCCGTAAGAACGTGTCAGCTGATCGCTCTCTCACTAGACAGAGTTGCCTAGTAAACGTTTGTGCGCTAATTTTTGATCGTTTGCAGTTTTATGCAAAAACACCTAATTAAAGTTTGAATAATTGTGAAAATAATTCGAAATAATTATGTAAAAGTGCAGATTATAAATATGTAATCTGTTTATATTTATTTAATAGTAATTACAGCCTTTTACAACATCAAAAATTAAATTGGAAAAAGTTGATGTTTCCATAAGCATGCATGCAAAATGGCCAATGGCAGCAGTGCTTATCTGTAAACAATACACACACAAATATATTATGTACATGTACACAGCCGCACACATTGATTCCTACGGGCTTGAGGGTTCGGTCAAACGTGTTTCGTACGACAAACGTCCGTACGTACGGCAAACGTCGGTGGGTAATTGCCGCTTAGATCTCGAAGCGTCCTCGATTCGTAGATGTAAACATTTCACATATTTTTGCTTAAGTCGAAAGTGGAAATATAATTACGTGAATAGTTTAGTCTAACATAAAATTGGTTTGTTACAACTAATTACAATTGGGAACTGATGTTACATAGATACATACAAAAATAACTTAACAAAATTAAACAAAACATAAAATAAGCTTTTTACATTTTTAGAAACATAATGATTATTTAAAAAATCAACAAGTGGTTAGAAAATTTTTTTTGATATTTTAATTTTGTGTGTTTGTTATTATTTTCAAAAGGTACTCTGGATAAAAAAGCTTCCTTTTTTTAACGGATATTACTTATATACACTTTTCTGCCAGTAGCGAGATCTTGCTCAATTATCTTCTCGAAAAATACCTTATCAAATGTATTCCCACGCCTTTTATTTCTTCTTATGAACACCTTTTCTCCAGGGCTATAATTTCTAACTACTCGGCCTCGATTACGTTTTTGGAAAGGTTTTTCTTGAGCTTCAGATAACTGTATTTTTATGGAATCCAACTTTTCCCCATCACAATTGTGAAATATATCAGCTAGTTTCGATGACCGAATGGTAACTACAATTGTATTTGTGAGCCGCCAAAAGAACTAGGTCAATGGGATTGTCTATCTTTTGCTGTTCTTTGATACAGCGGGTGATAAGGTAGAGTGAAAACTTTCCGCCTCACCATTACTTTCACTGTGAAGAGATGGAATGAAAAACTGATCTATTGCAAAGGTGTCTGTTAGTAAACATTTTATTGCATTTGATTGAAAAGCCTTGTCCATATCAGAAACAATGACTTTCGTATTATTGAATATCAATAAGATTTCTAAAAGGGTGTATTTGATGTCGAGCGTACCTCTCGAGGCAATTGATTTTACCACTGCAAACTTGGAAAACTTATCTTTGCTCGTTAGAAACAATTGCTAACCAATTATAAAAATGCCTATATGGAGAATTTCACCTGGAAGATTAGGAATTGGCGTTCTACCTTTTTCAGGATCGGGAGGTTTCCTTTGAATTCCAGACAAATCTTGCAATTCGTTTTTACTGATTCCAATAATTTTTTAATGTCTGGAAACTAATATTCACGATATATCTGGCGAAAATTTTCATGTAAGCCCCTATGGGCACGATTGTGCTCCGTCGCTATCAATTCCATTTGATCATCTTTATTGATTAAATCGATTAGGAATGCCTGGAAAAGCATTTACTATTGTATTTTGTATCTTTCCTAATGTTTGAAGATCGCAGTATACCCCTTTGGTGACGCAGGGTTAATAATACTTTTTAAGCAATGAAGAAGATTTTCATAGCAGTGAGTCAATTCACGTTCAATGAAGTTGTGAAGTGAAAGCATTTTTCACCACTTCATTTGATATGCGATCCAGTTTGAAAAAAAAGTGATATTTATTGTCAAATTTTTTCATTTAACGAATATTTTTTCACCGCATTTTTCACCACTTCATTTGATATGCGATCCAGTTTGAAAAAAAAGTGATATTTATTGTCAAATTTTTTCATTTAACGAATACTTTTTCACCGTTGAATTTGCCCGTGAAAAATCTATATATATAAAAGAAAGTGGTGTTAGTTACACTATAACTCAAGAACGGATGAACCGATTTGGCTGAAAATTGGTGCGAGAGGTAGCTTAGAACCAGGAGACGGACACAGGCTACTTTTTATCCCGTCTGGATGGTTTTCGGGATCCATCTGGGATCCCGTCGGGCTTATTTCGCGACATTCTCGGTATTCTTCAGGCATCATTTCTGGATAGTTTTCGGGATCCATCTGGGATCACGTCGGGGTTATTTCGGGACATTCTCGGTAGCCTTCAGGCATCATTTCTGGATTGTTTTCAGGATCCGTTCGGAATCACCTCAGGGTAATTTCTGAAGATTTTTGGGCTAACTCGGGATCATTTGGGGACCCTACTGCCATCATTTCTGGATGGTTTTCGGGATCCGTTCAGGGGCATTTCGGGATCATTTTGGGACACTTCTGGCATAATTTTTTGATGATTTTCGGGATCCGGTCAGGGTCTTTTCGGAACTTTTTCGGGACTATTTCGGGATCATTTTGGGACCTTTCTGGGATCCCGTCGGGGTCATTTCGGGATCATTTCTGGATGGTTTTCGGGATCCGTCCGGGATAACGTCGGGGTAATATCGGGACATTTCGGGATAATTTAGGGACCTTTCCCGGAGGGTGCTTGGGGTCCATCCGGGAGCCCGTCAGGGTCATTTCAAAACTTTCTCGAGACTATTTAAGGATCATTTGGGAACCCTTCAGGGATCAGTTCTGTGTGGTTCTATGGATCACTCTAGAATCGCGTCGTTGTCATTCCGGGACTTTTTTGGGACTATTCTGGGACCATTTGGAGACCCTTCCAGGAGCATTTCTGGATGGTTTTCGGGATCCGTCCGCGATACCTTCGGGGTCATTTCGTGGCTTTTTCTGGATAATTTTGATCATTTGGGGATCCTATCAGGTTATCAGCTCATTTAGTTATTTTTTTTACTCTATTACAAGAATTAAATTACAAGAAATTAATAAGACAGAAAATTTTTTTAAAACAAATAACTTGATAAGCAGGTTAACGTGAATAGTCCATATGATTTATTTGCTCCTTGCGGACGAGGCCACGGGTAAAGGCTAGTATAATATATTGTCACGGATATTGGCATCGCTGAGCTGTACCATCACTAAGGCGATGCTAAGGCCATGCCAAGCAGTATTTACGTCAATAATCAAATCATGTATACACATATATAAGGCAGCCGAAAGAGATGTCACACACAGATGCATTTACTTATGCGCCTATGTATGCGCGAGAGACTGTAAACTACAAACATTCACATCAATAATTCAATCATTATGTATCTACATAAACGAATAAATAATTGCGTCTACACATATGTACGTATACGAGCAGCGGAGCGGCAATGCACAAACACATGCATATATCTTATCTCAGTTGTCACAAGAGAGGGCAATAATTTTTGCACGTAGTTGTGGCTGGCGATTTTGTAGCCGAAATAACTAGTAAGTTCTGGAAATCGAAGAGCCTAGAAGTATGCAGCGTAAACTATAAAAGCGTGGCAGGCGAGTAAGAAGTAATTCAGTTTGATTTGAGTTGTCAAGCAGTTACGACTAAGACGATATCTAGCGAGCAATAGCAGTATTATTTTGAAAGTCAGTTTCATTTAAGCTATCAGTTTGGTTATTAAGCTATTCGTTGCACAGTTTGAGTGTTATTGTGAAGTATTTTAATAAAGGCCATCTTTTTCCATTATTCAATATTGGAGTTATTTATTCAACAGTTTAGCGATACGAACCTAGCAAAAGGGCAAATAAGAAGATTTGCAGCAAATTCGTTACAATTGGTGTCAGAAGTCGGATTGTTGAATAAATTCAAGAGGACAACAAGGACATGGCAAAGTTCGGTGAATTGAAGATCCAGCAACTGAAAAAGGAGTTGGAGAACCGTGGATTAAATACAACCGGCAATAAGATCGAACTTCAAGCACGGCTACGAGAGGTAATGGAGTCGCAAGGAATTGATGTGGACGAGTTTGTCTTTTATCCTGATGGGGACGAAACAACAACAAAAATTGAAGAGAAAAACGAAACATCGCAGACAGTTACGAGCACAGACTTGAACATGATATTGGCTGCAATATCTGCACAAACATCGACAGTAGCATCAATGTCGTCGCAATTGGCATCCCAACTGGAAGCGCAAGAGGCACGTATAACAGAAATGTCATCACAAATATCCACAAATATGTCATCACAACTAGAAGAACAGAAAACGTATATGGTATCTCAGCTGGAATCGCAGGAGAACCGTATAACAGCGAAGATTGAAGCACAAGAGGCACGGATATCCGAAATGTCGGCTCAAATTTCAGCACAGATATCATCGCAAATCTCTGCTCAACTGGAAGAGCAAGAAGGACGTATTTCCTCGAAGTTGGAGGCGCAAGATACAAAAATTTTACAGTTTGAAGAAAAAATCGAGGCCGAGGTGGATGCTTTGAGAGGACGTATCGAGCAGTTGCAACTGAATCGCCCAGCAGTCTCAACTAGTAATTCAAAGGTAAAAACACCATCCTTTGACGGTTCTGTTCCTTTCCAGGTCTTTAAGCTACAGTTTGAGAAGACCGCAGCAGTGAACAACTGGAATGTGGAAGATAAAGTTGCCGCACTCTTCGTAGCATTGAAAGGACCAGCTGCCGAAATCTTACAGACTATTCCAGAGTACGAACGGAACAGTTATGACGCATTGATGGCTGCTGTAGAACGGCGATACGGAAGCGAACACAGGAAACAGATATTTCAAATAGAATTGCAAAACCGCTACCAAAAAGCTAACGAGACTTTGCAGGAGTTTGCTTCGGACATTGAAAGACTGGCTCATCTTGCAAATGCGGATGCACCCGTGGAATACGCGGAAAGAGTGAAGATTCAGAGCTTTATAAATGGCATAAGGGACGTCGAAACGAAGCGAGCCACATACGCGAACCCAAAGCAAACATTTTCTGAAACGGTATCCCATGCATTGACTCAGGAAACGGCGTCATTATTGAGTGAACCAGCATACAAAGCTCATCGTGTGGAAGTAGAAAGGCCAGAGTGGGTAGATAAAATTTTGGAAGCTCTGAAGGGATCACAACAGAAAAATGCCGGAGTTATGAAATGTTTCAAGTGCGGTAACCCAGGTCACATTGCACGTCATTGCAGTAGCAATTCCAATAGTTCCAACGATGTGGGTGGCCGTAAACGCAGAGCTGAAGGAGACGAGCAAATCTCCAAATCCACTCAATCGTTAAACTAAAACGAGTCAGCCGCAAGGGGCGACAGCTGGCTCCCTCAATTGAATGCCCCATAATCTCTATCTCGCAAATTGGAAGAAGGTCAAGCAATCTTACTGTCGGAGGACATGTGGATGGAAAGGAACGTTTACTGACTGTAGATACGGGTGCATCCCATTCCATCATTCGATCAGATTTAGTCAACAAGAAGATAAGACCATTGCTTGGAGCAAGATTACGTACAGCCACGGGAGAGGACACCCAGGTAATTGGAGAAGTAGAATGTGAAGTAGCAATTGGGAACGTCTCGGTACTTCACAATTTTATAGTGGCAGGTATTGTTGATGAAATCATAATTGGAGTGGACTTCTTAATCAACCAAGGCATCAAGATCGATATGCAAAGCAAGATGATGCGATATAAGAACATGGATGTGCCACTTAATTTCGGCTACGAGAGAGGCTACAGCAGTAAACGAGTGCTGGTGGAAGAGAGTCAGCGAATACCACCAAAATCCGAAGCAGTCATCTGGGCAAAGGTTGATGGAGATTGTGGGACAAACAAATTGTGGGTTGTCGAAGCAGCAAACAAATCAGCACTAAACATACTTGTAGGAAAAACCCTGGCTATGACAAAACAAGATGGACGTATTCCGGTAAGAGTACTCAATGAGTTCAAGTCACCACTCAAACTGACTAAAGGAGCTATTTTGGGAAGATGCCAAGAGGCTGAAGTAGTTATTAACTGTGAACAGCTCCAGGAACACGTTTCAGCTAGTAATACTGATCTTTCAAATGACATCACGGCATGGACACAGGGGCTAGAGGAAGCATTTCAGAGTAAGGCAAAACAACTGCTCCTAAAGTACGCGAACATATTTGACCAGGATGATTCTAAACCAGGCCGCACCAACGTTGTGAAGCATCAAATTGACACTGGAGATGCGAGGCCGATCCGTCAAGCTCCACGTAGTGTTCCACTGGCGAAGCGGGAAGTTGTGAGTCAAATCATTCAAGAAATGAGCGACAGCGGCGTCATCGAACCATCAACTAGTCCATGGAGCTCACCGGTAGTACTTGTAAAAAAGAAGGATGGGAAAATGAGGTTTTGCGTGGACTACCGGAAGTTGAATGACGTAACGAAAAAGGATAGCTACCCATTGCCAAGAATTGATGACACTCTGGACTCGCTATCTGGTACGAAATGGTTTTCCACGCTGGACTTGAAAAGCGGCTACTGGCAAGTGGAGGTGAAGGAGGAAGATAAAGAGAAAACAGCCTTCAGTGTCGGTGATGGTCTTTGGCAATTTACAGTGATGCCTTTTGGACTTTGTAATGCACCAGCTACTTTTGAGAGACTCATGGACCAGGTACTGAAAGGACTACATTGGAAAACATGCTTGGTGTACCTGGACGACATCATCGTATTGGGCAAGAACTTTGATGAACATCTTAAGAACTTAGAGGAAGTTTTCCAGAGAATAGCTGGCGCTGGTCTGAAGCTGAGTCCCAAAAAGTGTGCGCTGTTTAAAAAGGAAGTCAATTATTTGGGTCACAAGGTAACGACAGAGGGCATCTGCACTGCGAACGAAAAAATAGAGGCTGTACAGGATTGGCCAAGACCACAGAACCTACATGAATTGAGAAGTTTTCTTGGGCTGTGCACATATTACCGCCGATTTGTACCAAATTTTGCCAGCGTAGCCCATAGTCTCCACGAGCTAACAAGAAAAAACAAAGCTTTTGAATGGAAGAAGGAGCAAGAAGTGGCTTTCCAAACATTGAAGGAGCGTTTGTGCACTGCCCCAATGTTAGCATATCCGATTCCAGGAGCAACATTTATTCTAGATACAGATGCAAGTGGATATGCTATAGGAGGCGTTTTATCACAACTGGTCGATGGACAGGAGAAGGTAGTTGCATATTACAGCCGATCGATTGGAAAACCAGAGAGGAACTACTGTGTTACGCGGAGAGAGCTGTTGGCATTGGTAGAGTGCATTAAACATTTTCACAAATACCTCTACGGCCAGCGATTCCGTGTCAGGACAGATCACGCAGCGTTGAAATGGCTTCTGCAGTTCCGTAATCCGGAAGGACAATTGGCACGGTGGATCGAGCGACTACAAAGCTATGACTTTTCCATTGAGCATCGAAAAGGTAGTACCCATGGAAATGCTGATGCAATGTCACGAAGACCATGTAGTTTAGAATGCAAGCACTGTTCAAAGGCCGAGGCTAGAGAAGACATTATAGATGTCCGGCTAATGACTATAACGTGTACGGATGAATGGGACAAGGAACAACTAAGAAAGTGTCAGCTAGAAGATACAGATCTGTCACATGTTATGCAAGGGCTCGAACGAAACGAAAGACCAAGCAGAGAGGATATGTCAGCAGAGAGTCCCATTGCGAAGTCATATTGGGCACAGTGGAACAGTTTGGAATTGATATCCGGTTGCTTGCATCGAGTATGGGAGAGTGAGGATGGTCAATGCAAGAAGAAACTGATAGTTGTTCCCAGAAAGAGGATTCCTGACGTGCTCAGCGAGTTGCACAATGGTCCAAGTGGAGGCCATCTTGGAATCACGAAGACACTCGAGAAAATTAAGCAGAGATTCTATTGGGTTGGTTGCCGTCAGTCGGTCACCGAGTGGATTGCCAATTGCGAGGTATGCAACAGAGCGAAAGGGCCCAAAACCCGAAGTCGTGGCCAGATGAAGCAGTATATTTCAGGTGCACCATTTGAAAGGATCGCCATGGATGTCGCAGGTCCATTTCCTACTAGCAACCGCGGAAACAAATACGTACTGGTGGTTATGGATTATTTCAGTAAATGGCCAGAGGTATACCCAATCTCAAACCAGGAAGCAGAAACAGTAGCAGAAGTGGTTAAAAACGAATGTGTTGCAAGGTATGGTGTACCAATGGAGTTACATTCTGACCAAGGCAGGAATTTTGAATCAGCTGTGTTCCAAGAACTGTGCAAGAAGTTGGGCATTCGAAAAACACGGACAACTGCATTGCATCCTCAGTCCGATGGTATGGTGGAACGTTTCAATAGAACATTGGAGGAGCATTTAAGGAAAGTAGTCGACAAGTACCATAAGGACTGGGATACACACATATCATAATTCTTGATGGCCTACCGATCGGCAGTACATGACACAACGGGCCAAACTCCTGCAAAGGTAATTTTTGGCAATGACCTTCGACTGCCAGCTGATTTGAAGTATGGGATAGATGCCGATGCGGAGAGGAATGTCAAGAAATCCACTGATGTATTAGAAGAAGAGCTGAGAGAGATACACGATCTGGTAAGGCAACGAGCAAAGATTATGAGTGACAAGATGAAAGCGAGGTACGATAAAGCAATTAATTCGGAAGGGTTTCAGGAAGGAGATTTGGTGCTGCTATACAACCCACAACGAAAAAAAGGTTTGTCCCCGAAATTGCAGTGTAACTGGGAAGGCCCATACAAAGTTGTAAAACGGATCAACGATGTAGTGTACCGCATACAAACCACTACCAAACAACGAACCAAAATGAAAGTGGTTCATTTGGAGAGATTAGCAGCGTTTAGATCGAGAAATTTGTCTGATCAGACTTAGGTGGAGGGCAGTGTCACGGATATTGGCATCGCTGAGCTGTACCATCACTAAGGCGATGCTAAGGCCATGCCAAGCAGTATTTACGTCAATAATCAAATCATGTATACACATATATAAGGCAGCCGAAAGAGATGTCACACACAGATGCATTTACTTATGCGCCTATGTATGCGCGAGAGACTGTAAACTACAAACATTCACATCAATAATTCAATCATTATGTATCTACATAAACGAATAAATAATTGCGTCTACACATATGTACGTATACGAGCAGCGGAGCGGCAATGCACAAACACATGCATATATCTTATCTCAGTTGTCACAAGAGAGGGCAATAATTTTTGCACGTAGTTGTGGCTGGCGATTTTGTAGCCGAAATAACTAGTAAGTTCTGGAAATCGAAGAGCCTAGAAGTATGCAGCGTAAACTATAAAAGCGTGGCAGGCGAGTAAGAAGTAATTCAGTTTGATTTGAGTTGTCAAGCAGTTACGACTAAGACGATATCTAGCGAGCAATAGCAGTATTATTTTGAAAGTCAGTTTCATTTAAGCTATCAGTTTGGTTATTAAGCTATTCGTTGCACAGTTTGAGTGTTATTGTGAAGTATTTTAATAAAGGCCATCTTTTTCCATTATTCAATATTGGAGTTATTTATTCAACAGTTTAGCGATACGAACCTAGCAAAAGGGCAAATAAGAAGATTTGCAGCAAATTCGTTACAATATATATAGAGTGATGCATACCACTTGAGGTAAACCCACTTCTGGGGAATGGTCCCTAACCGACGCGTAAGAATAGATACAAGAATACAGATAAGGGTAGAAAGAGCATTGGAATAGGGAGAGGAAGGATGCATAGGAGAAGGAAAAGGGAACGAAAACGAAAATTAAAAGAAGAGGGACAAGGAAATGGAGAAGAGTAATAGATCGGGAGGGCGAACGGGAGAAGCTGAGAAGGAGAGGGATAAAAAGATGGAAGAGAAGGAGGGGGACGGAGGTGTAAAGGAGAAGAAAGGAAAAAGGAGAAGGGGAAGAAAAAAGGGATGGAAAGGAGAATGAAAAGGAAAAGGGGAAGGAAAGAGAGAAGGAAAATGGGAAGGAAAGGATAAGAACCACGGAATGGAAAAGGAGAAGGGGAAGGAAGAGGGAAAAGAAAGGGAGCGGAGAGGAAAGGCGGTGGGAGAGGGGGGGGACCGAGGGGAAGGAGAGTGAGAGGGAGGGATATAAAAGATGGAGAAGAGGAAGAGCCATAAGAATGAGGCTAGAGAGATGCCAAATTCCCAAGAAGAAACAAATAATAAATTAGACGCACTAATTGCAAAAATTCTTTAAAAAGTTGTTTATTATTCACGAAGGTATCCACTGATATGGGCTATGGGCTTTCTGACTTAGGACAATCTAGCCTTCGACTTTATCCCTGACAGGACTGACTATTGCATGCCGATAACTGCCCCCTGTGCAACCTTCACCCCAGTCATTCCCCGGGAGAGGAATGGGGAAGAGGACTCATCCGGGGAAAGGAACCGGTTTACTTGTTCACGGATGTGTCGAATATGGACGGAAATGTTGGTGGGGGGCCTTTTGTTAAGAGCTAAATGTAAGCGGCAAATTTAAGTTGGCTGGTCACTACAGCATCTGTCATCCTTTGCTCTGAAAGCACTGCAAAGTACTGCGTCCCCTTGAGTGGGGACGGTACAGTAGAGATCAAGACAACGAAGGGATGTCCACAAGAGGGTGTCCTGTCATCCCTGCTGTGGAGCTTGGTAGTAGATGAACTTCAACAGAGGCTCTCAGAGAACGGAACCCGATATCAGGGTTACGTGGATGATATTGTTATAATTGTAAAAGGCAGATTTTAAATCACCCTTTGCGACATAATTCAAAGGGCATTGGGGGTAACGAAAGCATGGTGTACTAAGGTGGAACTAAGTATCAACCCTAACAAGACAGCCATTGGTCTGCAGACGTATTGCAGGAAGATCCTGGGGATGCAGCCTAAAGATCCTAAGATGGATGTACACCACTATAGTGAGACTTACCATAGTGTATGAAGCAGTTGCGTGGGCATCAAGGACAACTATGTTGACCGTACAAAAAATCACTCACGAAGCTTCAACGCTTGGCATGTGTCTGCATTACGGGAGCTATGCGAACATGGCCGACGGCGGCAATAAAGGTGCTGCTTAAGTTAGCACCTCTACACATAATAATTGAGCAGTTAGCCAGGAGTACTTCAGTAAACATAGGTAAAGAAGAATGCGGAAGAGGCAAAGTGATACAGTCACGGAACATGGAGAAGCTGAAAGAGCAGATTCCACTCATCCAACTTCCCAGTAATGAGACACCGATGGCTTGAAGACACCGGAGGGCATAAGAGCGGAGATATTCGGCCCCGAACCAAAATGTCCCCACCAATCGGAAAATGTCCGAGCATCTTCCAAGCCAAAGTTTTCGCCATGAGCCGGTGTGCAGAGATAAATTTACAGCGGGGATATACGAACGATGGAATCGCTGTACTCAGCGACAGTCAGGTTGCGCTCAAGGCACCATCTTCAGTTGAGATTATACATCAACAGTCCTTGAGTGCGTAGAGAGGTAAAGCAGTCTAGAGGCCAATAACACCATCCGTTTAGCCTAGGTAACTGGACACAGAGGAGTGGATGGTAACGAGCTTGCCATGTTGACGGCGGCGGAAAAGCCAATAGGACCCGAGCCCATCATACCGATAGTGTCACACACAATTAGGGAAGAGTTCAGGCAAAAAGAAGCGTGCCTCAGAGTACAACACTGGCGCGAAAGTCCAGGATAGGAGGATAAGCTATATAAAGCCATGATTAAGCTCCCAAAAATTTTAACAGGCATACTACAGGTCACTGCAGGCTAAAGAGTCACATGGATAAACTAGGTATATTGTCTAGTAGCCTCTGTCGATTCTGTAATCGCGAAGACTGCAGAACACATCTTGATGGAATGCGATGCAGTCGCGAGAGGGATATGAGAAAACAAAAGGCGAATATTGAGCATTTAAATACTGAATTTAATAAAATATTTAACATGTAAATGATAGGCATGGTTACTTTACGGTTCCTCCCACTTCCAGTCATATCATAACCAAGAAAAATAATATACCGAATTGAAATAAAAAGTCGCATAAAATAAGTGCATTTCTACTGCATTCTGAAACACTAATAGTTCGAATTTAACCTAGTGTCCTAGGCGGTGGAAATTGTCCCAGCTGCTTTAACGTTTTACTAGTTCCTAACTATATATAAACTTGTTTTTGGTACTTTTTCGATAGTTACGTACTGGTGGAATAGTGTTGAGAAAGATGCTTACTCATATGTAGCCGCAGCTCGTTAAAGCTGGTAGCAGTTTTTTGTCAATTTTATAACTTAAAATCTAGCTATTAGCGAACTAATACATATTTGGCACTCTAGGTCTAGTTCTGAACCAGAATTTTGTATCATTAGTTATTGACTTCCATTGATGGTAATGAACTAATATAATATTACGTTAGAATAGGCTACTCTTGTTTTGGTACAGTTTTGCTTACATTCTTTGGTCATATGCCCATATACTTCAGCTCCGCGGTCAATTATCTATTTTAATTTTATTTATGAATCAATTTTGATTACAAATGTTTTTCAGTGCTATAATTTTAAATGGCGCTGGCACGTACACAAACCCAGTCGGACTTGGTAGCTGTCAAAATTAACGTATCGCATTGTTTTCTTGAATGCATTTAAAAATACTACATGCGTTCAATTCAAATTTAATTTAATGTAAATTTTAATTATTAAATAAATCAAACAAAACTTCATTGTTTTCGTACAGGTGAAACAAAAATATACCCAAAAATATACTTCAAAAGTCATTTCTTTTCGAAATTATAGCAGTTTAGTTCCTAATGGGTACAGCAGAATACGTTCGATTGTAGGCGAGAGGATAGAATGCGTGCGCGCGGGGATGTGTGGTGCGCTTGCCTTTGCGGTGCGCTTGCCTGAGCGTTTTACTAGGGGTGGGAAAAAAATTATTCGAATAATAAACTCTTTTATTCGCCAGGTATTCGTAATCCGAATAATATTTATTCGAATTTTTTATTCGTTTATAGTACTATAGTAAATTGGGTAAGATATTACAAAAATCCTCTTTTTCTGAAAAATCGGTTGTATGGAGGATATATGCTATAGTGGTCCGATCCGGTCGGTTCCGACAAATGTCTAATCGGACACCCAAATACACCCGCTCACAAAATTTTATCAAGATATCTAAAAAATGGAGGGACTAGTTTGCATACAAACAGACAGACGGACAGACGGACATGGCTAAATCAACTCAGCTCTTCAACCTGTTTATTTCGGTATACTTAATGGTGGGTCTATCTATTTTCCTTTAAGGACTTACAATTTTCGGTTTCGTTACGAAATTAATATACCATTTCATTTTCATGAAAGGTATAAAAATGAAATGTAACATAAAGATGATGTCAAAAACATAACCTCACTTTTTCGGCACATATGTACATATGCATTTATAAAATTTGTCATTAAAAAAGGAAATGTAACATAAAGATGATGTCAAAAACATAACCTCACTTTTTCGGCACCTCTATTTGCCAGTATCATCAAATATATTACTAGTAGTGGTGGGACTATTTTCGAATTATATTCGAATAAACGAATAAATTTATTCGTTTCAAATAATCCGAATAATATTTATTCGGATTTTTTATTCGTTTATTCGGATAGTACTATCCGGATAGTACTAGTGCGCACTATCCGGATACTGCGAATAGTAAAATAAAAGACATTGCGTTTATGTTACGCTCATCGCTTGTGCAGATGAGCATTCACATATATTTATACGTACATATATTTATGTGTCTATAGATGCATATATGCATATATTTTTGTTTGTTTGGGGTTGCTTTGTTAATATTCATTTATTTAGTTACATATATTTACGTAACCAAAGTTGTGCTTGAAGCTTAAGCTAGAAATAGTTATCGGGGTCGTTTACAACTGCACTGATCATAGAACTTTGTTTATTAGTAAACAGGTGTGGAAATGGTAATATGGTAGGGATTTTTGTTTCCCATATACATACATACATATAAACATATGTATGTATGTAAGTTGTCTGGAAAATTTTTGTTTTGATATCTTTTGGTTTGTATAAACATCTAATTGGTCACCATTAAAAAAATAAGTTTACATGTCATTGTCAAAATTTTTTGCGAAGTCTGATGGATCAAAAGTTATTTTAGGTCAATGTTGACTTAATGAAAACTTTGGAAAAAAATTTCCTAAAATAAAGTTTGAAGCAATCCATTTTGAACGTAACAAAATTCTAGTGGAATTAGTGATTAGTTTCAAAAACGGCTGTCTGTCTGTTTTTGCCGCTCCTTAAAATTTTGATTGCCATTGAACGTGTTAAACGCTGTAATATAAATACCCAAATGTGCATATAAGCATATTCTAACATATGTACGTGTTGTATTCTTGCAGATTCCTTTGAAATTAGATTCATATATAAGTGCATGTGGGTATCTCTATGTGTATGTATATGTATTCAAGAAAATGCGCAAAGGGTGTTATGAAATAAGAATCCCACCTAATTTTACGGTTAGTGTGGGTATTATGTTTATTTTTATACTCAGTTGAGCAGAGCTCACAGAGTATATTAAGTTTGATTGGATAACGGTTGGTTGTACATATATAAAGGAATCGAGATAGATATAGACTTCCATATATCAAAATAATCAGGATCGAAAAAAAATTTGATTGAGCCATGTCCGTCCGTCCGTCCGTCCGTCCGTTAACACGATAACTTGAGTAAATTTTGAGGTATCTTGATGAAATTTGGTATGCAGGTTCCTGAGTACACATCTCAGATCGCTATTTAAAATGAACGATATCGGACTATAACCACGCCCACTTTTTCGATATCGAAAATTTCGAAAAACCGAAAAAGTGCGATAATTCATTACAAAAGACAGCTAAAGCGACGAAACTTGGTAGATGAGTTGAACTTATGACGCAGAATAGAAAATTAGTAAAATTTTGGACAATGGGCGTGGAACCGCCCACTTTTAAAAGAAGGTAATTTAAAAGTTTTGCAAGCTGTAATTTGGCAGTCGTTGAAGATATCTTGATGAAATTTGGCAGGAACGTTACTTCTATTACTATATGTACGCCTAATAAAAATTAGCAAAATCGGAGAAGGACCACGCCCACTTTTAAAAAAAAAATTTTTTTTAAGTAAAATTTTAACAAAAAATTTAATATCTTTACAGTATATAAGTAAATTATGTCAACATTCAACTCTAGTAATGATATGGTGCAACAAAATACAAAAATAAAAGAAAATTTCAAAATGGGCGTGGCTCCGCCCTTTTTCATTTAATTTGTCTAGGATACTTTTAACGCCATGAGTCGAACAAAAATTAACCAATCCTTTTGAAATTTGGTAGGGGCATATATTTTATGACATTAACTGTTTTCTGTGAAAATGGGCGAAATCGGTTGATGCCACGCCCAGTTTTTATACACAGGCGTCCGTCTGTCCTTCCGCATGGCCGTTAACACGATAACTTGGGCAAAAATCGACATATCTTTAATGAACTTAGTTCACGTGCTTACTTGAACTCACTTTATCTTGGTATGAAAAATGAACGAAATCCGACTATGACCACGCCCACTTTTTCGATATCGAAAATTACGAAAAATGAAAAAATCCCATAATTCTATACCAAATACGAAAAAAAGCATGAAACATGGTAAGGTAATTGGATTGTTTTATTGACGCGAAATATAACTTTAGAAAAAACTGTATAAAATGGTTGTGACACCTACCATATTAAGTAGAAGAAAATGAAAAAGTTCTACAGGGCGAAATAAAAAACCCTTAAAATCTTGGCAGGTATTACATATATAAATAAATTAGCTGTATCCAACAGATGATGTTCTGGGTCACCCTGGTCCACATTTTGGTCTATATCTGGAAAACGCCTTCACACCACTCCCTTTTAAAACTCTCATTAATACCTTTAATTTGATACCCATATCGTACAAACTCATTCTAGAGTCACCCCTGGTCCACCTTTATGGCGATATCTCGAAAAGGCGTCCACCTATAGAACTAAGCCCCACGCCCTTTTAAAATACTTATTAACACCTTTCATTTGATACCCATATCGTAAAAACATATTCTAAAGTCACCCCTGGTCCACCTTTATGGCGATATCTCGAAAAGGCGAACACCTATAGAACAAAGGCCCACTCCCTTTTAAAATACTCATTAACACCTTTCTTTTGATACCCATATTGTACAAACAAATTCTAGGGTCACCCCTGCTCCACCTTTATGGCGATATCTCGAAACGGCGTCCACATATGGAACTAAGGATTACTCCCTTTTAAAATACTCATAAACACCTTTCTTTTGATACCCATATTGTACAAACAAATTCTAGGGTTACCACTGGTCCACCTTTATGGCGATATATCGAAACCGCGTCCACCTATGGAACTAAGGATTACTCCCTTTTAAAATACTCATTAGCACCTTTCATTTGATACCCATATCGTGCAAACGCGTTCTATAGTCACCCCTGGTCCACCTTTATGGCGATATCTCGAAAAGGCGACCACCTATACAACAACCACCACTCCCTTTTAAAACCCTTATTAATTTGATACCCATATCGTACAAACATATTCTAGAGTCACCCCTGGTCCACCTTTAGGGCGATATTTCGAAACGGCGTCCACATATAGAACTAAGGCCCACTCCCTTTTAAAATACTCATTAACGCCTTTCGTTTGATGCCCATATTGTACAAACAAATTCTAGGGTCACCCCTGGTCACCTTATGGCGATATCTCGAAACGGCGTGCACCTATGGAACTAAGGATTACTCCCTTTTAAAATGCTCATTAACACCTTTTTTTTGATACCCATATTGTACAAACAAATTCTAGGGTCACCCCTGGTCCACCTTTGTGGCGATATCTCGAAATGGAGTCCACCTATGGAACTAAGGATTACTCCGCTTTAAAATACTCATTAACACCTTTCATTTGAAACCCATATTGTACAAACGCATTCTAGAGTCAACCCTGATCCACCTTTATGGCTATATCCCTAAATGGCATCCACCTATAGAACTATGGCCCACTCCCTCATAAAATACTCTTTAACGCCTTTCATTTGATACACAGTCCAGGGTTTCCCTCGGTTCATTTTCTTATATGGTTATTTTCCCTTATGTTGTCACCATAGCTCTCAACTGAGTATGTAATGTTCGGTTACACCCGAACTTAACCTTCCTTACTTGTTTTTTTTAATTTCATTTTATTGATGCTTGGACTAGCTGAGTATTTTTGCTTGCGAATGAAATTCTTTTCTTTTAAATCTTTTGGTTTTTGCAATACTTTTATGTGGGCATACTCATGTATTCTACCTGCTACTGACTGACCTAACTACTGCTACTGACTGATCACAGTTCTCAACCATAAATACATACGTGTAGGTAATTCTAAAATAAATTTGCATATACATAGATAGAAATATTCAGGCAAACTTTTCCTTCGGTTTTTAGTTGTGGGTTTTTAATCGATTATGTATATGTTCTTTGCCGTTCTTTAAATGCCGCGTTTGGAAATTTCGTTAACAATAAATATTAACCAGCATTGTCCTTTTATATCCTGCATCGTATTGTTTATATGTACATAAGTATGTACGTATTTCATCGAATAGAATAGAAAACTTGAACTGCTACTGACTGACCTAACTACGATCGTTACAGCAGATCGCTTAAGCTGGAGACATTGGTGCTTTATCGGTAACCGTATCGGTAACCTTATAACAGCTGATTCGACCAACCTTATGAGAATAAAAGCAATCGATTATTGGTGCCGCTAAGGTCGTAACCGTATCGTAGCCAACCAATTGGGGTTTGGTTTACCGTCATAACGATAAACAGCTGATTACGTTAGGGATACGGATACAGCGATACGACATACGGCACCAATGACTCCGGCTTAAAAAAAGATGCTTAAAGTAAAAGAGTTTCACACCTCAAGCAAGAACGTTCTGTTGATCCAAGCATAAATCAAGACATTTAAAAAATCACAATGCCCATAAGCAAAGTTTGGCAACATTTTACAATCGTGGAAAACACTGATGAAGCCTCCTGCAATTATTGTAATGCTGTGCTAAAACACATGGGATCCACTACTTGTTTATGGAACCATTATAACTTCTAGCACAAACTCAGTTATGGAGTTGATTATCAGCAAGCAACTTCAAGCAGCAATGCTACTGATGATTTTGGAGAAATTTCGCCACCAAACCGGAAACGGCAGTCACGAGTTAGTATATCAATCAGCAATTCCTGTAATATCAGTCAAGACCGGCAGGAACTGATAACACAGGCGTTAACGAAAATGTTGACATTGGATATGATGCCGACGTCGTTTGTTGAAAATGATGTATTTAGGTCCTTAATGAGTACTTTGGAGCCAAGCTACAAAGTTCCTTGTCGGAAAACTATTCGGAAACGAATTGAAGCTCTGTACTTTGACGAATTAGCCAAAGTTAAAGATGTCATTGGCAAGATTAATACATACATAGCCCTACCCACAGATGGTTGGACTTCAAGGGCGTTAGATTCCTACGTCACAATAACAGGTTAGTTGTCTACAATATATCTATTTATGGTTGGCTTGCGGCCAGTCTTATGTAAATAATTTTTTTCATACGTGGTATTTTTTCGAGCGTTCTAAGAGTTATGCCAAAAAATTATTTCTTAAAATAAAATTTCTTATATTGTAATTGAAAAACTGTTTTGGAAAATAAAAAGTTATAATATATATACATTTTTTTTTTATAAAAATATTTGTCTGTAGCGCATTATTTTGATTCTGATTGGATCCTACATTCAATGAATTTGAAAACAGATGAATTGGGTTCAACTCACACATCGGAAAACTTGCGCAAATTTCTTCTGGACTCCATAGAGGAATGGGTAATTTCCGGAAGAATATCAGCTGTAGTGCACGATAATGCAAAAAATGTGACAAACGCGGTTCGGAACTTGCAAAGCAAGGACATAGGCAACGTGGCTTGTGCAGCACATACGCTGCAGTTAAGCATTAAAAAAGCCATGGAGATGGAAGACTGTAGCAACCTCCTAAAAAAGGCATCAAATTTAGTAAGTGCCTTCAACCATTCGTCAAAAAGAACTGCAGCACTAGAGAAACACCTTGAGCAACTTGGAAAACCCGCACTGTCTCTAATACAAAGTTGCCCCACAAGATGGAATTCCAGTTTTTATATGGTCGAGCGGTTAATAAGCCTGAGACCATCATTGGAGGTAGTGCTCGCAGATAGAGAATTTTTTGATGGTCGACCGCCCAAAAAATGGAAGTTTTTGAGAAGGAATGGCTGAAGCTAAGTGACGTCTGTAATTTGTTGCAGCCTTTAGAGAAAGCAACAACTGTGTTGTGCTCTGAAGCTACTATAACAATATCTTTAGTTCAGCCAATTTTAAATAGTTTAGTATACAAAAACCTCAGACCGAATTGCAATGATTCCAGTTTTGTAAAGGATATCAAAAACAAAATTTCGGATGACTTGGTTCAACGGTTTGGGCTTTATACAACGTTGGAAACACGATCCGTCGATCCATGCCACATCGCATCATTCTTAGATCCGCGATATAAGAATTTGCTTTTTGAAAGTTCAGAGGTGTTCAGAGCGAAGATATGTACAACGGCAAAAGAACTATATAAATCCGGCATAAACACGCCATCAACTTCGGTCGCTCAGGATGCACCAACAGTGATGGATATACTTCTTTGTGGCGACAACATAAACGAAATGCAGGATGAGTACGAAAGATATATTTAAGAGCCTCAAATAAAACACAATTTAGAGGCAAGAATTTGGTGGAAGGATCATGGAAAGCAATATCGCTTACTTTCTATGCTGGCAAAGAAATATCTTGCCATACCAGCTACTTCAGCAAGTTCCGAGCGAGTTTTCTCAAGTGCTGGTAATATTGTTAAGCCTTCAAGAAGTAAACTTAAACCATATCTTGTATCAGCTTTAATATTTTTACACCAAAATAAAAAAAATTAAATATTTACACAGATTTTAGAACTAAGTCATCATTTACATATATATAAATAAGAAAATCAACTTTATGTTACACTGAAATGAGTAATTAAGCAAAGATTGTTTTTATTGTAAGTATGTATATAAAAGAAATAAATAAATAAAATTTTATCATGAAATTAAAAAAATTTTTCACTTTGAAGGGCAAAGGTTAAGGTTTTTTGCTTTTTAAATGTCTTATAACTCGAAATAAACCTCAAAATACTACTGATTATTTGTGATAAGTGATTTGTCTTCTGTTCAATACGGAGTATAGGTACCCACGCCATCAACAAAAAGAAGATGGTATCCTCATTTTATACTTTCCATTGTGTCGTTTTTTAATTATGAACAAGTTAGGCGATGCAGGATATAAAAGGACATTGCTGGTTAATATTTATAGTTAACGAAATTTCAAAGCTAGGAATTTAAAGAAACACAAAGAACATATGTATACATAATCGATTAAAAACCCACAACTAAAAACCGAAGTGAAAGTTTGCCTGGATATTTCTATCTATGTATATGCAAACTAATCACTAATTCCACTAGAATTTTGTTACGTTCAAAATGGATTGCTTCAAACTTTATTTTAGGAAATTTTGTTCCAAAGTTTTCATTAAGTCAACATTGACCTTAAATAACTTTTGATCCATCAGACTTCGGAAAAAATGTTGACAATGACATGTAAACTTATTTTTTTAATGGTGACCAATTAGATGTTTATACAAACCAAAAGATATCAAAACAAAAATTTTCCATACAACTTACACACATACATATGTATATATGTATGTATATGGGAAACAAAAATTCCTACCATATTACCATTTCCCCACCTGTTTACTAATAAACAAAGTTCTATGATCAGTACAGTTGTAAACGACCCCGATAACTATTTCTAGCTTAAGCCTCAAGCACAACTTTGGTTACGTAAATATATGTAACTAAATAAATGAATATTAACAAAGCAACCCCAAACAAACAAAAATATATGCATATATGCATCTATACACACATAAGTATATGTACGTATAAATATATGTGCATGCTCATCTGCACAAGCGATGAGCGTAACATAAACGCAATGTCTTTTATTTTACTATTCGAAGTATCCGGATAGTGCGCACTAGTACTATCCGGATAGTACTATCCGAAAAAACGAATAAAAAATCCGAATAAATATTATTCGGATTATTTGAAACGAATAAATTTATTCGTTTATTCGAATAACGTTTATTCGAATATAATTCGAAAATAATCCCACCACTACTAGTAATATATATGATGATACTGGCAAATAGAGGTGTCGAAAAAGTGAGGTTATGTTTTTGACATCATCTTTATGTTACATTTCCTTTTTTAATGACAAATTTTATAAATGCATATGTACATATGTGCCGAAAAAGTGAGGTTATGTTTTTGACATCATCTTTATGTTACATTTCCTTTTTATACCTTTCCTGAAAATGAAATGGTATATTAATTTCGTCACGAAACCGAAAATTGTAAGTCCTTAAAGGAAAATAGATAGACCCACCATTAAGTATACCGAAATAAACAGGTTGAAGAGCTGAGTTGATTTATCCATGTCCGTCTGTCCGTCTGTCTGTTTGTATGCAAACTAGTCCCTCAATTTTTGAGATATCTTGATAAAATTTGGTGAGCGGGTGTATTTGGGTGTCCGATTAGACATTTGTCGGAACCGACCGGATCGGACCACCATAGCATATATCCTCCATACAACCGATTTTTCAGAAAAAGAGGATTTTTGTAATATCTTACCCAATTTAACAGATTGAAGCTTCAAACTTCACCATATACTTTCGTATATTGCACATATTGTTGCCTGGAAAAATTTATGAGATCGGTCGTATATATAGTATATATCCCCCACAACCGATTGTTCAGATAAGGAACTTTTCGTAATTACTGCCCTATTTTAAGAGCTAGAGGCTTCAAATTTCAACGAATGCTTACGTATATATCTGAAAAAATCATTAAGATCGGTGGTATATATAGTATATATCTCATACAACCGATTTTTCAGATAAGAAACTTTTCGCAATTTCTACCCCATTTTAACAGCTATAAGCTTCAAATTTCACCGATTGCTTACGTATATAGCATATATTATTGTCTGAAAAAATCATAGAGATCGGTTGTATATATAGTATACATCTCATACAACCGATTGTTCAGATAAGAAACTTTTCGCAATTTCTACCCCATTTTAACAGTTATAAGCTTCAAATTTCACCGATTGCTTACGTATATAGTATGTATTGTTGTGTCAAAAAATCATAGAGATCGGTGATATATATAATATATATATGATGGTATATATAGTATATATATATAGTATATATATTTTTTTTTACGATTTCGGCCCCATTTTAACAGCTAGAAGCTTCACATTTCACCAAATGCTTACGTGTATAGCATGTATTGATGTCTGAAAAAATCATTGAGATCGGTGGTATACATAGTATATATCTCATACAACCGATTGTTCAGATAAGAAACTTTGCGCAATTTCTGCCCCGTTTTAACAGCTATAAGCTTCAAATTTCACTGATTGCTTACGTATATAGCATATATTGTTGTCTGAAAAAATCATAGAGATCGGTTGTATATATAGTATATATCTCATGCAACCGATTGTTCAGATAAGAAACTTTTCGCAATTTATACCCCATTTTAACAGTTATAAGCTTCAAATTTCACCGATTGCTTACGTATATAGTATGTATTGTTGTGTCAAAAAATCATAGAGATCGGTGATATATATAATATATATATGATGGTATATTTAGTATATATATATAGTATATATATATTTTTTTTACGATTTCGGCCCCATTTTAACAGCTAGAAGCTTCAAATTTCACCAAATGCTTACGTGTATAGCATATATTGATGTCTGAAAAAATCATTGAGATCGGTGGTATACATAGTATATATCTCATACAACCGATTGTTCAGATAAGAAACTTTGCGCAATTTCTGCCCCGTTTTAACAGCTAGAAGCTTCAAATATCATAAAATGCTTACGTATATAGCATATATTGTTGTCTGAAAAAATCATAGAGATCGGTGGTATATATATTATATACTTCATATAAACTGTCATTTTGACCCCTTTTTACGGCTAGAAGCTTCAAAATTCATCAAATTTCATCAAATAGTTACGTTTACGTCTTATATTTTTGAAATACGTGATTCGTAGTCATAGTTTTTACATGCAGACCACAAAAAACGTGAAGCTTTGCATCCTCACACAGATTACCTACCTATTTTTTATTTTATATTTATCTTAAAAATCGTTTAGATATGTTCAAATTTTACCAAATGCTTACGTGTATAGCATATATTGTTGTCTGAGAAAATCATAGATACCGGTGGTATATATAGTATATATCTCATACAACCGATTGTTCAGTTAAGAAACTTTGCGCAATTTCTGCCCCTTTTTAACAGCTAGACGCTTCAAATTTCACTATATCCTTACGTATATAGCATATATTGTTGTCTGAAAAAATCATAGAGATCGGTGGTATATATATTATATACCCCATATAAACTCTAATTTTTGCCCCCTTTTTACGGCTAGAAGCTTCAAAATTCATCAAATTTCATCAAATAGTTACGTTTACGTCATATATTGTTGAAATACGTGATTCGTAGTCATAGTTTTTACACGCAGACCACAAAAAACCTGAAACTTTGCATCCTCACACAAAGTACCTACCTGTTTTTTATTTTATATTTATCTTAAAAATCGTTAAGGTATGTAGATCTGTTCACTATATATTTCTTATCTTATACATCCGATTATTCGGAGATTACGAACGGGATAAGATTATTGTTCAGCCCCATTCATGAAAGGTATGAAGTCTTCGGCACAGCCGAAGACAGTCCCGTTCTTACTTGTTTATACTCAGTTGAGCAGAGCTCACAGAGTATATTAACTTTGATTGCATAACGGTTGGTTGTACAGGTATAAAGGAATCAAGATAGATATAGACTTCCATATATCAAAATCATCAGTATCGAAAAAAAAATTCGATTGAGCCATGTCCGTCCGTCCGTCCGTCTGTCCGTTAACACGATAACTTGAGTAAATTTTGAGGTATCTTGATGAAATTTGGTATGTAGATTCCTGGGCACTCATCTCAGATCGCTATTTAAAATGAACGATATCGGACAATAACCACGCCCACTTTTTCGATATCGAAAATTTCGAAAAATCGAAAAAGGGCGATAATTCATTACCAAATACGGATTAAGCGATGAAGCTTGGTAAGTTAGTTGAACTTATGACGCAGAATAGAAAAATGGTAAAATTTTGGACAATGGGCGTGGCACCGCCCACTTTTAAAAGAAGGTAATTTAGAAGTTTTGCAAGCTGTTATTTGGCAGTCGTTGAAGATATCATGATGAAATTTGGCAGGAACGTTACTCTTATTACTTTATCTTTGGCTTAGATTCTAAGACGTTAACTGTTTTCTGTGAAAAAGGGCGAAATCGGTTGAAGCCACGCACAGTTTTTATACACAGTCGACCGTCTGTCCTTCCGCTCGGCCGTTAACACGATAACTTGAGCAAAAATCGATATATCTTTACTAAACTCAGTTCACGTACTTATCTGAACTCACTTTGTATTGGTGTAAAAAATGGCCGAAATCCGAATATGACCACGCCCACTTTTTCGATATCGAAAATTACGAAAAATGAAAAAAATGCCATAATTATATACCAAATACGAAAAAAGGAATGGAACATGGTAATTGTATTGGTCTGTTGACGCAAAATATAACTTTAGAAAAAAACTTGGTAAAATGGGTGTGACACCTACCATATTAAGTTGAAGAAAATGAAAAAGTTTTGCAGGGCGAAATCAAAAGCCCTTGGAATCTTGGAAGGAATACTGTACGTGGTATTACATATATAAATAAATTAGCGGTACCCGACAGATGATGTTCTGGATCACCCTGGTCCACATTTTGGTAGATATCTCGAAAACGCCTTCACATATACAACTAAGGGCACTCCCTTTTAAAACCCTCTTTAATACCTTTAATTTGATACCCATATCGTACAAACACATTCTAGAGTCACCCCTGGTCCACGTTTATGGAGATATCTCGAAAGGCGTCCACATTTAGAACTAAGGCCCACTCCTTTTTAAAATACTCATTAACACCTTTCATTTGATACCCATATCGTACAATCGATATTTCGAAAAGGCGTCCACCTATAGAACTAAGGCCCACGCCCTTTTAAAATACTCATTAACACCTTTCATTTGATACCCATATCGTATAAACAAATTCTAGAGTCACCCCTGGTCCACCTTTATGTCGATATCTCGAAAAGGCTTCCACCTATAGAACTAAGGCACACGCCCTTTTAAAATACTCATTAACACCTTTCATTTGATACCCATATCGTACAAACAAATTCTAGGGTCACCTCTGGTCCACCTGCATGTCGATATCTCGAAAAGGCGTCCAACTATAGAACTAATGCCCACGCCTTTTTAAAATACTCATTAACACCTTTCATTTGATACCCATATCGTACAAACAAATTCTAGAGTCACCCCTGGTCCACCTTCATGTCGATATCTCGAAAAGGCGTCCACCTATAGAACTAAGGCCCACGCCTTTTTAACATATTCATTAACACCTTTCATTTGATACCCATATCGTAAAAAAATTCTAGAGTCACCCCTGGCCCACCTTTATGGCGATATCTCGAAAAGGCATCCACCTATAGAACTAAGGCCCACTCCCTTTTAAAATACTCATTAACACCTTTCATTTGATACCCATATCGTATACACAAATTCTAGAGTCAACCCTGGTCCACCTTTATGTCGATATCTCGAAAAGGCGTCCACCTATAGAACTAAGGCCCACGCCCTTTTAAAATACTCATTAACACCTTTCATTTGATACCCATATCGTACAAACAAATTCTAGAGTCACCCCTGGTCCACCTTTATGGCGATATCTCGAAAAGGCGTCCACCTATAGAACTAAGGCCCACACCCTTTTAAAATACTCATTAACACCTTTCATTTGATACCCATATCGTACAAACAAATTCTAGAGTCACCCCTGGTCCACCTTCATGTCGATATCTCGAAAAGGCGTCCACCTATAGAACTAAGACCCACGCCCTTTTAAAATACTCATTAACACCTTTCATTTGATACCCATATAGTACAAACAAATTCTAGAGTGACCCCTGCTTCACCTTTATGGCGATATCTCGAAAAGGCGTCCACCTATAGAACTAAGGCCCACACCCTTTTAAAATACTCATTAGCACATTTCATTTGATACCCATATCGTACAAACAAATTCTAGAGTCACCCCTGGTCCACGTTTATGGCGATATCCCGAAAAGGCGTCCACCCATATAACAAAGGCCCACTCCCTTTTAAAACACTTATTACACTTTTCGTTTGACGCCCATATTGTACAAACGCATTCTAGAGTCAACCCAGGTCCACTTTTATAACGATATTCCGAAATGCGTCTACCTATAGAACTTAGGCCCACTCCCTTTTAAAATACTCATTAACACCTTTCATTTGATACCCATATCGTATACACAAATTCTAGAGTCAACCCTGGTCCACCTTTATGTCGATATCTCGAAAAGGCGTCCACCTATAGAACTAAGGCCCACGCCCTTTTAAAATACTCATTAACACCTTTCATTTGATACCCATATCGTACAAACAAATTCTAGAGTCACCCCTGGTCCACGTTTATGGCGATATCCCGAAAAGGCGTCCACCCATATAACAAAGGCCCACTCCCTTTTAAAACACTTATTACACTTTTCGTTTGACGCCCATATTGTACAAACGCATTCTAGAGTCAACCCAGGTCCACTTTTATAACGATATTCCGAAATGCGTCTACCTATAGAACTTAGGCCCACTCCCTTTTAAAATACTCATTAACACCTTTCATTTGATACCCATATAGTACAAACAAATTCTAGAGTGACCCCTGCTTCACCTTTATGGCGATATCTCGAAAAGGCGTCCACCTATAGAACTAAGGCCCACACCCTTTTAAAATACTCATTAGCACATTTCATTTGATACCCATATTGTACAAACGCATTCTAGAGTCACCCCTGGTCCACGTTTATGGCGATATCCCGAAAAGGCGTCCACCCATAGAACAAAGGCCCACTCCCTTTTAAAATTATCATTAACACATTTCGTTTGATACCCATATCGTACAAACAAATTCTCGAGTCAGGCCTGGTCCACCTTTATGGCGATATCCCTAAATGGCGGCCATCTATAGATCTATGGCCCACTTCCTCTTAAAATACTCTTTAATACCTTCCATTTGATACACATGTCATACAAACACATTCCAGGGATACCCTAGGTTCCTTTTACAACATGGTGATTTCCCTTACTTTGTCTCCACAGCTCTCAAATGAGTATGTAATGTTCGGTTACACCCGAACTTAGCCTTCCTTACTTGTTAATAACAAATTTTATAAATACATATGTACATGGATAAATATCTAGCTGACGAAGAGTGCAATCATAACTAACTGTTTGGAGATACCTGCCTCATGATCAAAAGCATCAACGTAAGAGATTTCAGTATCAAAACTCCCTCAACTAACTGAATGGTGACCTCTTGCTATGACGATTGCTCAGTTGTATGGACTTCTGCTTGATTCTGAACTTTATTATTATAATTTTTTTTTTTCTTTGGAAGAAATCTTCCTTACTCACCTTCATCTTCTTTCTCTATGATCTGACCGACGAGGGTCACTAGCAAATAACACTTTAAAGTTAGTTTATCACCGGCCTTAACGATTCCAATATTTTTGGTGCAACGTATGAAAGAATGTTTTATTATGGGACTTTGTAGGCCACACTAGTTTTGGCAAATCACTATGCTCAGAATGGTTTCTGCGTAGCGGGCGTGTCCTAACAGCGTGAATAATGATATAAGATAAGAATCACAAGCTATTCCTTTCCCCTATCCCTTGTGTGGAGCAATATGTACATACATGACCCCTTCATTTTATCAGTTGATCTTTTAATGAATTAGTCGACCTCTAATTTTTATTAGAGTTTTTAAAGATCTTAACACCTTCTAAACCAAATAACAATGTACTGAAAAAAAGACAAAAGCAAAGAGATTTTAACAAAATGTGATTGACAGTTGAATATGATTCTCTTGTAAGGCACTATTATGTCAAACAAATGTAAACACATAAATCAACCCTATGAGGTGCATATGGCATTTTATCACTTCTTTTTTTTTTTTGCATTTTACCCTGTAGACAGCATTATTTATATCCTACAAAGAAAATAATATGAGAACCTTAAAAGCCGATCGTAATTATTTCAACAAAACCAAACACACAAGTTACATTTGTCTATCTGACACTATATTTAAAGGGTATTTTTCTAAAAATAAAGCATATCTCTTTTCAAACCGTTTAAGCTTTTTTTGTATTTAATTGCCCAAGATTTATGCTTTTCCGCATTAATTATCTTCCCACTTCCAGAACAACTTTTTGTTGGGATTTTAAGTTAATATATCTAACCTCTTCGATCCTTTCTTCCATGTTTCATATTTTCTCCTTTCAAGCTTTCTGCTTGAGTTTCCAAATCGGACACATACATGGTATTTTGTTTATTGTGCTTAACTTGAAGGACTCGGTCCAGTTGGAATGGGAACAGCTCCTGGATACAGCCGAGCACGTTTGTAAATACTCAGATCTGACGGATAGCTGATAAAATAAGTTTACTTAAAAATATTTTCGGAAAGGCAAGACAAAACTGTTAATACAATCCCATAGATTTCTTGCCATTGCTTACGTCTTTGTTCGCAAGCTGGCGTTTTGAGAAACGACGAACTACTTTGCTGTTGTAACACACACCGAAATCTTTATACCTTGTGCTTATTTTCATATTTCTACCTTCTATGATCTTAATGGAATTGTAAGAGGATTTAAGGGGTTGATAAATGCAATAAAAAGCTTTATAGCCTTACAGCTTCCGCAACCCAATTGTCAACCCTGTTAAAAATATGAAAGTATCATACAAATATTTAGCGAAGCTTCCGCGCCCAAAGTTCCTCATGGAAGTAAAAGTGGGTGGCGGGGTCTCGGGATGGTCGGGCTGGTACATTCATGGGGCTTGATACCGGAATATACTAGATCTATATTCGGAAAAGGAATCATCGATAACACTCCCAAAAAACCTTCGGGGAGTGTCTCTATCGCTACAACAACAGCAAGATGGGCTTGAAGGCTGCGAAATACTATAAATTTACATGTACTCTACTGTTCTTGGCGTGTTTTTATCGTAAATGATGGTGTTTTGTTGAAAATATAAAATTTTTAGAAAACTTTCTGAAAGAGTTAAGACTTTTTTCTTTTTGACATTATAATCCGGTTCTCTATGACAGAACTGTCAAATTCAATCGCACTATGTTAAATACACTTTGGTCAAAAGAAATAATAATAAAAATTACTCAAAATACTGGAAAAAAGCTCGACAATTTTCGAGTAGTGAGCAATGAACAGTTGTTGCGCGCACTCGTTGCTCGAATACCAGGGCTGCTGGAAAATGTGCGAACAATCGAGAGCTCTGCTTCTAATGGCTAAAGGGGCACGTTCCAAACACAACTCTCATTTTGGACCTATGGTAAAATTAACTTTTCCAGTTTTTTCATATTCACTTATCACTGATATGCTCCGTTTTCGTTTGGACCTTCCCAATTATGGTGTGACAACCGTGTTTTAAGTATAGTGATTTTACCTGTTGTGCCAAATTAACCAAATCTTGAAATTTCGCAGCTCGGTAGTGCAGCAGAACTTGAAAAAAAGAGCTCTCACGCCATTTCTTAACATATCTCCGTATGAATTCTGCAGTTAGTTCGTTCACTTCGCCAGTCTTTTCATTTACCAAAGGTTGGAAGCGCTGTCTCTCAAGATAGCCACGATATGCTGTAAGATCAAAATAAACATAAATTTTATTTATTGTACGCTATTACGTTTTTTTTAAGATTCACTTTATTTAATTACTATTAGCTACAAGGTCTAGACATCTCAGAACCCCGTACTTTAAGTCTCTATAAAAACAGGGATTTGTAATTTTGTAAACTAATGAAGTATAGGAGCCGTGTTTAGAAGTCCACGAAAGTGGGAAAAGCTTCTGACCGCCATTCACCTGGAAATGGCCAGAGCAGTTCTTTTGCATGTGGTTCAAGCAGCTCACTACTTCCGGTGGCACGCGGCCAAGTACAATCTGGATAGCCACATCCGTTTAGTGGTGAGCTAATATGAGAAGGCGACAACCTGGCTAGGCTACTCTGACATACTCGGTTAAAGGGCTAGATGGGGGTCTGTCAACAACGAGGTGTGGCTGCAAGCGTGCGTATGTAATGGATCAAGCGGCTCGCTATATAAAAAAATAAAATTTTCATCCCCGCTGAGCGGGTTAAGCACTAGGCCTGGGACCCGCCAAATGCGTTGGACGAAGCAAGGAAGAAAGAAGATTAAAAATTGTGACCTCTATTGGAGTGGCCATACAGACAAGCGTAGTTTCGGCGTCGGATTCGTGGTGTGAGAGAGACTTTGTCGCCAAATACTGGCGTCCATGCCTGTGGACGAAAGTCTCGCCGCTGTCCGCATAAAACAAAATTTTTTAATATATCATTTATCTACGACCTTGCACCGACAGAGGAGAAAGACGCTTTCTATGAACGCTTAGAGCGCACATACGAGCCCTGCCTCCGCCTTGATTTCAAAGTCGTGCTTGGCGACTTTACCGACTTAGTGGGCAATAAAGGTGCTTTTGGCTCCACTGTCGGAAAGTTCAGCCTACACTATGAAACTTCTCCTAATCGAATGAGGCCGATTGAGTTTGTGGGTGCTCGAAACATGATCAATCCAGCACGAGTTTCATGCATAAAAAGATCCATAAAGCTACTTGGCTGCCCTCCCGACCAAAATACACGCAATTAGATCAACCATGTCGTGATAGACGAATGGCATGCCTCCAGTGTTTTAGATGTGCGCACGATCCGAGGACCTAATATCGACTCGGACAATTATTTCTTTGCAGCCAAAATACGCGGCCGCCTCTGCGCGCCTAAATCCAAGGAACAAAGGGCACAAGGAAAGATAGACGTTGAAAGGCTGCAATCGAAACAGACTGCCAATGATTCGACTCTCACACCTGCTCTCTGCGAGCACAAGTCAACCTGACGAAGTGCAGCAACAAATTAAATGGGGTACAGTAGGCGTGAGATGTTGGCGGATCAAATAGAAGAAATGACGTTCTGCACAATAAACGGAGACGCGCCCACACGTATGGTAGGAAGCTGTCACAGTTCGCCGGGTATTTCAATCGTGACCGCAGAACTCATAAACTGCGTCACTGGCAGCCGATGGTAACATTGGCATCTGACCACCTGCCTATACTTATTTCGCTCGAGCGTACAGCCGACTTCATCGTCAAGGAAAAACGCACTTTCATAAACTTTAAAAAAGGAAAGTGGGACGAATACAAATCCTCTACAGACAACCACTTTGCTGCCCTCCCTATCCCGACAGATGCCCGCCAAAGGGAGCGTGCTTTCCGCAAGGTCATTGAATCCGCCTCGGCACGTTTCATTCCCGCCGGTAGAATTCCCGAAATTCGGCCCACTTCCCGGCGGAGGCCGCAAATTTAGCGAGATAACGTGACTTTATAAGACACCTGGATCCCTGCGATCCCCAAATAAGGGATATAAAACCACGCATCAGATTGCTTGTGGAAGAACACAAGCGGGCGAAATGGGAGGAGTAGGTAAACTATGGTCCACCGTAAAGTCCCTATCGAATCCGTCTAGGCACAATGACAAAGTTTCCATCGCCTTTGGCGATAAAGTGCTGTCGGATGCGAAAAAATGCGCGATCGCTTTCTGCCGACAATATATAATGCATTCTACTGTCGACAAAAATATACGGAGGGCCACAGACACGCACATAAACATAAATTCAGCGCGTCACCAATTACCATCACCGCCAAAGAGGTTGAGGATGCAATCGATCGTGCTAAACCATCCAAAGCAGTGGGCCCAGACGGCATAGCCATGCCGATGCTTAAAAGCCATGGGGAAGAGTGTTTCAAATATTTAGCACATGTCTTCAACCTGGAGAGTCGTATCGCCCGATAATTCTCCTATCGCCAGTAGCCAAGACGCTTGAAGCCATTTTGCTCCCCTACTTCAAAGCAAATTTGGAGCTGGCTGTCATCAACATGGCTTCAGAAAAACAGTACTCGTTGCGCTAGACCTATCAAAAGCTTTTGATACGGTCAACCATGGCGCGTTCCTATATCGTGCTTTTTCTTTAATTTGATACTGGAGAGAATTATACTAGCTGCAGAACCTAACCGCCCTGGAACAATATTCTATAAAAGCGTGCAATTAGCAATTACTGGCGTATGCTTATGACATTTTTATCATCGACCTGAACACCGGCGCCGAGATTCTTCTTACTCCAAACTGGAAAAAGAAGGTAAAGATGGGTTTGATGGTGAATGAGGGCGAAATGAAGTACCTGCTGTCATCTAGCAAAGAGTTAGCGCATATGCGCCTTGGCAAGCACGCTATTGTGGGCAGGCATAATTTCGAAATAGTAAACGACCTCGTTTATTTGGGAACCAGGATTAACACTTACAACAACATCAGCTTTGAAATCCACAGAAGATTCACTCTTGCCAATAAATGCTACTTTGAACTAAGCAGGCAATTGAAAAGTAAAATCCTCTCTCGACAAAAGAAAATCATGATCTACAAGTCACTTATCGTATTATATGGTGAAGAAGCATTGACCATGACAAGATGAGATGAAGCGGCTCTGGGAGTGCTCGAGAAAAAAGTTCTTCGAAAGATTCTGTACGCATTGGCGATGGTGAGTATCGAATAAGATTTAATGATGAGCTGTACGAGCTTTACGCACACCTCAATATAGTCCAGCGAATTGAAACGCAGCGGCTACGCTGCTAGGCCATATTATGGAAATGAAATGCATGACTAAGTCTTTCTATCGGAATCCGCCTATGGAAGCTGTTGTAATAGTTTGTATATATTTAAAGTACATTGTATTAATAATTTGTACCTTTATCACTGTATAACAAAACACCCCAACAATTTGTTTATTTATTCATGTAAGAATGCTCTGAACTATTTATAAGCAGATTTGGCATATCTTATTGAATTGCTTCATTGTCTAATAAAACTTTCATCTGTTCGGACTGTTAAATACGTTTTATTTAAAAGGTTATGGGTCCAGATCCCACTTATTGCATGGAATTTTATTAGAGATAAATTTTGCTTGCCGTTTAGATTTTTGCTCTTTTTAATAATTAATATAAATTCGAGAGTAAACAAGGAAGGAAGGCTAAGTTCGGGTGCAACCGAACATTATATCACCTTTTACCAAATGAACCTGGAATGTGTTTGTATGACATGGATGGCGGCCACCGTGGTGTGATGGTAGCGTGCTCCGCCTATCACACCGTATGCCCTGGGTTCGCACCCCGGGCAAAGCAACATCAAAATTTTAGAAATAAGGTTTTTTAATTAGAAGAAAATTTGTTTAAGCGGGGTCGCACCTCGGCAGTGTTTGGCAAGCGCTCCGGGTGTATTTCTGCCATGAAAAGCTCTCAGTGAAAACTCATCTGCCTTGCAGATGCCTTTCGGAGTCGGCATAAAACATGTAGGTCCCGTCCGGCCAATTTGTTGGGAAAATCAAGAGGAGCACGACGCAAATTGGAAGAGAAGCTCGGCCTTAGATCTCTTCGGAGGTTATCGCGCCTTACATTTTTTTTTTTTAATGAACGTTTTAAAAGGGAGTGGCCATTAGTTGTATATGTGAAGGCGTTTTCGATATATCGACCAAAATGTGGACCAGGGTAACCTAGAACATCATCTGTCGGGTACCGCTAATTTATTTATATATTCCATACCACGAAGAGTATTCCTGCCAAGATTCCAAGGTCTTTTGATTTCGCCCTGCATAACTTTTTCATTTTCTTCTACTTAATATGGTAGGTGTCACATCCATTTTACAAAGTTTTTTCTAAAGTTATATTTTGCGTCAATAAGCCAATACAATTACCATTTTTCATCTCTTTTTTCATATTTGGTACATTTTTCGTAATTTTCGATATCGAAAAAGCGGGCGTGGTCATAGTTGGATTTCGGCCAGTTTTTATTTTTGTTCAACTTAGCGTGTTAACGGCCGAGCGGAAGGGCAGATGGTCGACTGTGTATAAAAACTGGGCGTGGCTTCAACCGATTTCGCCCATTTTCACAGAAAACAGTTATCGTCATAGAATCTATGCACCTACACCCACCTAAAGGGCGGACCCACGCCCATTTTGAAAATTTCTTTTATTTTTGTATTTTGTTGCACCACATCATTACTGGAGTTGAATGTTGACATAATTTACTTATATACTGTAAATTTTTTGTTAAAATTTGATTAACAAAAATTTTTTTTTGAAAGTGGGCGTGTTCGTCATGCGATTTTGCTAATTTTTATTTAGCACACATATAGTAATAGAGGTAACGTGTCTGCCAAATTTCATCATGATATCTTTAACGACTGCGAAATTACAGCTTGCAAAACTTTTAAATTATCTTTTTTTAAAAGTGGGCTGTGCCACGCCCATTGTCCAAAATTTTACTAGTGTTCTATTTTGCTTCCTAAGTTCAACGCGCCTACCAAGTTTCATCGCTTTATTCGTCTTTGGTATTGAATTATCGCACTTTTTCGGTTTTTCGAAATATTCTATATCGAAAAAGTGGGCATGGTTGTGGTCCGATTTCGTTCTTTTTAAATGGCGATCTGAGACGAGCGCCCAGGAACCTACATACCAAATTTCATCAAGATGCCGCAAAATTTACTCATGTTATTGTGTTTACGGAAGGACGGACATGGCTAAATGAATTTCTTTTTTCGCCCAGATCATTTTGATATATAGAAGTCTATATCTATCTCGATTAGTTTATGCCGTTACGGATTACCGTTATGCCAACAAAGTTAATATACTCTGTGAGCTCTGCTCAGCTGAGTTTAAAAAAAATTTTAAATATGTTCAAGGTTCGAATTGCTAGAAAGCAAATACATTGACACGCTGAAGAGTATTATCGAAAAGCAATTTATATATCTTTTCTTGATAATATCATTCTTGAATTACAAGGTAGATTACCTGAAGATACATTTCAAGTTTTTAATCTTAATTTGCCACTCCCATCGCGAATCATCAAAAATAATACACTGCTAAAAAGAATTTGTCTAAAGAGCTTGTCCAAGATCTTGGTAAACGATACGCATCTCTTATTGGGGGAAATAAAATTAATCTAGATGGAGAGTACGAAGTGTGGTCAGAACGCTGGTCTGATAAGCAACAACAATTCCACTATCAGCTGAAAAAGTTTTAAATGATTGCAATGAATATGCGTTTCCATCAATAAATGCTCTTATCAAAATTCTGGCCACGCTTCAGCTAGCAGTGCTTGTGCTGAAAGGAGTTTTTCGACACTTCGCCGGTTGAAAACGTTGTTACGGTCCACAATATTCCAGAACAGACTCACTGGTCTTGCACTTTTAAATACCCATTTCGATATTGAGATTGATATTGATCATATAGTTCAAAGATATATAAAAAAAAGGGAAGCATAGAATTAAATTTACTGTGTGAATATGAACTATGCAGAAGGTAAAAATGATGTCAAAAAATTGGATGCGCTATTGTTAATTTGAAAAACTAAATGAAACCAAATATGTCTATGAAATTATTAAATAATGTAAAAAATACTAATAAATTTACCCCTAAAAAATAACGGTATGCTATACGTGTTTTGTCTTGCATTTTCACGTATGTATAAAGTATCTTGATGTGAACTTTGTTCAAAACACATCAGCTATTGGGAGAAACAATTACAGACTGAAATGCCCTCGTTCCTCGTTCCACCAATATACCGGAGTCCGATTTACTTTTGCGCGACTTCTGGGGATGGCAGCATCACACGCCATACCTAATGACTTAGATATTTGAACCGCATGTGTCCTTCGTATTATGGCATCATTCCATACAACACCAAATGCTTCTGGTTCAAAAAGGTGTTGTTTCCACCTTTTTCTTTGCAGTTGGTTGGATTCTGTCCTTGGTGAAGTTTCCACTAGCTCTAGGATAATAGATTTGTGGTCGCTGTGCGTGTAGACGTTACTGATAGACCATCTTGCTTGTCTCGCTATTTCGCTATTAGCAAACGTGAGATCTATAATGGAGCGTCTATTGCCAGTGCCGAATGTATATTTCCCTGCCCCATTTAGAAGTTCTAGCCTCAGAGGAGTAATATTTTCGAGAAGAACCCTCCCTCTATAGTTAGTTCTACTACTACTCCATACAGTTTACCATGCATTGAAGTCTCCACATATTATAAGCTGGTGTTTACCCTGTGCTTCTATGGTAATCTCAAGAATTGTGTTCTCAAATTATGTGCTAGTCATGCTCGGAGGTGCATAGCAACTAAAAATGTATATTCCTTTGATTTTTGCCCACGTGAATCCTACCACTGTCGGTGTCATCTTTTCCAGTGGAAGTTTTCCTGGTATCCAAATTGAGGCTTTCCCATCATAGTCCGTGATTCAGCCTTGCTTCTGCTTATTTGTGTACGGCTCAGAGATTACCGCTATGTCAAATCCTCCTTCAAGCATTGTTTGGGATAAGAGGCTTTGGGCCGCTTCACAGTGGTTTAAATTGAGTTGCAACAATCTCATAGGGAAATCTGGTTACTTTCTTCCCGTTGTGGGCATCTAAAACTGCCTGCCGAATGTTGTCCCCCACATAACACACTTTTCGGTACGTTGGAG
The DNA here is from genome assembly GCF_040869045.1 of Eurosta solidaginis. Lineage (NCBI taxonomy): Eukaryota > Metazoa > Arthropoda > Insecta > Diptera > Tephritidae > Eurosta > Eurosta solidaginis. The sequence goes on along the minus strand of NC_090320.1, from coordinate 166,350,062 downwards.
TAGTTCGCGTTATGTTCCTTACTTAGTTACTTACTTAATTGGCGCTTAACCGTCTAAACGGTTATGGCCGTTTTTTTTTTTTTTTTTTTTTTTTTGTTTTTATAGAGGACATCAACCAGCCGGGCATCTGCACCAATCCCATTCAGGGAGCGGACGTTCCAGGTGCATGCCCTCAATTCATTGTCCTTCAAACGTTTGCCATGGTCGTCATCAATAGAGAGTGTATTTATCCGAAGCTTGTTGTTATATTTCATTGGAGTATGGTTTTACGTGGCGAGTCCCAAGCCCAGCGCACAACCCGCTCAGCGGGGGTGTAAATATTACTTGCACGATTATATAGCGAGCCGCTTGCTCCAAGACAGACGCCCGCTTGCAGCCGCACCTAGAGGTATACAGACGCTGCCGATGAGATCTCCCCCGGCTAGCCCTTACACCGATTATGTCAGATTGGCCTAGCCAGGTTGTCGCCTTCTCACATTAGCTCAACGCTAAACGGATGTTTAGCGGCTACCCAGAGGATACTTCACCGCAAGCGACCGGCAGTAGTGAGCTGCTTGAACCGCATGCAAAAGAATCGCTCTGGCCATTCCCAGGTGAATGGCGGTCAGAAGCTTTCCCCACTTTCGTGGACTTGTACACATGGCTCCACCCTCCGCGTTATGTTCCTCCTGACCGCATTTCCTGCAAAGTTTTGACCTATCTATAGTCTCTTTGCACTTATGAGCTATATGTCTATAGGCCCAGCACCTGTAACAGTATCTCTCCTGTTTCACCCCTCTAATTCGACAAGGTACCCATTCCACTTTATTCTTTGCACATTTAGACAAACTTTAGCATCATCCGCTGTACGGCTAACGAGTCCCGATTTTATACCGCTGTACCTTGTACGTATACCTTTTTATAGTAGTTGGATCATATCGTTCTATCCTGCATTGCTGATGGATCGCATCACAAATCTCATTGGGGGTTGCAATCTCATCGAGGTCTCTGAGCTGAAGTGTGATCATTTGAGACTTTGCTGTGACGTTCGCTGACTCCTTTAGAACTGCTTCAATCTCTGCTTGGTAAGTGCTTGTTTTCCCCTCTTGAGATCTTTTTAGCTGCAGCAACAAACTTCCTTTTGCCGTTGTTCTAATAGTTTTCACGTCACTCCCTAGGGCTTTTAGTTCATCGCAACTCCTCACTTTTCGCAGTATGTCAGTATATGTAGCATCTCCAGCCTTCGAAAGTATGATTCCATCCGGCCTGGTCTTAATCATTTTCTTGCTATTCGTCTTGTTGGGCTTGGCTACCTCCCACTCTACAGACTTTTTAGCCGTGGCGTCTTCATTCCTTTCGACTTTTTTCTGGTTCAGTGGCGCTTGTGATTTTACTCGGTTCTGATCAAGGATCCTACGGATGAATGCCAAAAAGAAATCAAAGTTGCTATAAAAAATGCAATAAATATTTTGGATTCTAACATGGCACATAGATTGGTCCAAATGAACCCTTCGGCTCCTCCGCTGATTGCGCTACCAAAATTCACAAGCCGGACACGCCAATGAGGCCCATCATTAATTTTAAATCGGAACCATGTTACAACGAATATGCAATAGATAACACAACAGAACTAATAGAGAGACTTGAGACCGTAGAGCTAACAAGGAACAGCAAAATGGTATCTTTTGACATCTATACCACTATCGGAGACTTTGGACATAGTTAGCTCAACAATAGTTCATAATACAAACAAGTAAGGAAGGTTAAGTTCGGGTGTAACCGAACATTACATACTCAGTTGAGAGCTATGGTGGCAACATAAGGGAAAATAACCCTGTAGGAAAATGAACCGAGGGTAACCCTGGAATGTGTTTGTATGACATGTGTATCAAAGGAAAGGTATTTTAAGAGGGAGTGGGCCATAGTTCTATAGGTGGACGCCATTTAGGGGTATCGCCATAAAGGTGGATCAGGGTTGACTCTAGAATTTGTTTGTACGATATGGGTATCAAATGAAAAGTGTTAATGAGTATTTTAAAAGGGAGTGATCCTTATTTCCATAGGTGGACGCCGTTTCATGATATCGCCATAAAGATGACCAGGGTTGTCTCTAGAATGCGTTTGTACGATATGGGTATCAAATGAAAGGTGTTAATGAGAATTTTAAGAGGGCGTGGGCCTTAGTTCCATATGTGGACGCCTTTTCGAGATATCGCTATAAAGGTGGACCAGGGGTGACTCTAGAATTTGTTTGTACTATATGGGTATCAAATGAAGGGTATTAATGAGCATTTTAAGAGGGCGTGGGCCTTAGTTCTATATGCGAACGCCTTTTCGAGATATCGCCATAAAGGTGGACCAGGGGTGACTTTAGAATTTGTTTGTACTATATGGGTATCAAATGAAAGGTGTTAATGAGTATTTTAAAAGGGAGTGGGCCTTAGTTCTATAGCTGGACGCCTTTTCGAGATATCGCCATAAAGGTGGACCAGGGGTGACTCTATAATTCGTTTGTATGATATGGGTTTCAAATGAGAGGTGTTAATGGGTGTTTTAAAAGGGAGTGGGCCTTATTTCTATGGGTGGACGCCTTTTCGGGATATCGCCATAAACGTGGACCAGGGGTGACTCTAGAATTTGTTTGTACTATATGGGTATCAAATGAAAGGTATTAATGAGTATTTTAAGAGGGCGTGGGCCTTAGTTCCATATGTGGACGCCTTTTCGAGATATCGTTATAAAAGTGGACCAGGGTTGACTCTAGAATGCGTTTGCACAATATGGGTATCAAATGAAAGGTGTTAATGAGTATTTTAAAAGGGCGTGGGCCTTAGTTCTATAGGTGGACGCCTTTTCGAGATATCGCCATAAAGGTGGACCAGGGGTGACTCTAGAATTCGTTTGTACGATATGGGTTTCAAATGAGAGGTGTTAATGAGTGTTTTAAAAGGGAGTGGGCCTTAGTTCTATGGGTGGACGCCTTTTCGGGATATCGCCATAAACGTGGACCAGGGGTGACTCTAGAATGCGTTTGTACAATATGGGTATCAAATGAAAGGTGCTAATGAGTATTTTAAAAGGGAGTGGGCCTTAGTTCTATAGGTGGACGCCTTTTCGAGATATCGCCATAAAGGTGGACCAGGGGTGAATCTAGAATTTGTTTGTACTATATGGGTATCAAATGAAAGGTGTTAATAAGTGTTTTAAAAGGGAGTGGGCCTTGGTTCTATGGGTGGACGCCTTTTCGGGATATCGCCATAAACGTGGACCAGGGGTGACTCTAGAATGCGTTTGTACAATATGGATATCAAATGAAAGGTGTTAATGAGTATTTTAAAAGGGCGTGGGCCTCAGTTCTATAGGTGGACGCCTTTTCGAGATATCGCCATAAAGGTGGACCAGGGGTGACTCTAGAATTTGTTTGTACTATATGGGTGTCAAATGAAAGGTGTTAATAAGTGTTTTAAAAGGGAGTGGGCCTTAGTTCTATGGGTGGACGCCTTTTCGGGATATCGCCATAAACGTGGACCAGGGGTGACTCTAGAATGCGTTTGTACAATATGGGTATCAAATGAAAGGTGTTAATGAGTATTTTAAAAGGGCGTGGGCCTTAGTTTTATAGGTGGACGCCTCTTCGAGATATCGCCATAAAGGTGGACCAGGGGTGACTCTAGAATTCGTTTGTACGATATGGGTTTCAAATGAGAGGTGTTAATGAGTATTTTAAAAGAGCGTGGACCTTAGTTTTATAGGTGGACGCCTCTTCGAGATATCGCCATAAAGGTGGACCAGGGGTGACTCTAGAATTCGTTTGTACGATATGGGTATCAAATGAAAGGTGTTAATGAGTATTTTAAAAGGGCGTGGGCCTTAGTTTTATAGGTGGACGCCTCTTCGAGATATCGCCATAAAGGTGGACCAGGGGTGACTCTAGAATTTGTTTGTACGATATGGGTATCAAATGAAAGGTGTTAATGAGTATTTTAAAAGGGAGTGGGCCTTAGTTCCATAGGTGGATGCCTTTTCGAGATATCGCCATAAAGGTGGGCCAGGGGTGACTCTAGAATTTTTTTGTACGATAAGGGTATCAAATGAAAGGTGTTAATGAGTATTTTAAAAAGGAGTGGGCCTTACAATTACCATGTTTCATCTTTTATTTCGTATTTGGTATGTAATTATGGCATTTTTTTCATTTTTCGTAATTTTCGATATCGAAAAATTAGGCGTGGTCATAGTCGGATTTCAGCCATTTTTTACACCAATACAAAGAGAGTTCTGATAAGTACGTGAACTGAGTTTAGTAAAGATATATCGATTTTTGCTCAAGTTATCGTGTTAAAGGCCGAGCGGAAGGACAGACTGTCGACTGTGTATAAAAACTGGGCGCGGCTTCAACCGATTTCGCCCTTTTTCACAGAAAACAGTTATCGTCCTAGAATCTAAGCCTCTACCAAATTTCACAAGGATTGGTAAATTTTTGTTCAACTTATGGCATTAAAAGTATCCTAGACAAATTAAATGAAAAAGGGCGGAGCCACGCCCATTTTGAAATTTTCTTTTATTTTTGTATTTTTTTGCACCATATCATTACTGGAGTTGAATGTTGGCATAATTTACTTATATACTGTAAAGATATTAACTTTTCTTTTATAATTTGAATTAAAAAAAATTTTTTTTAAAATGTGGGCGTGGTTGTTCTCCGATTTTGCTAATTTTTAGTAAGCGGAGATATAGTAATAAGAGTAACGTTCCTGCCAAATTGCATCATGATATCTTCAACGACTGCCAAATAACAGCTTGCAAAACTTCTAAATTACCTTCTTTTAAAAGTGGGCGGTGCCACGCCCATAGTCCAAAATTTTACCATTTTTCTATTCTGCGTCATAAGTTCAACTAACTTACCAAGTTTCATCGCTTAATCCGTATTTGGTAATGAATTATCGCACAATAATACATAATAACTCAAATCACCCCAACAGCATAAAAATGCAGCATTGAGGCTCTTGGTACACAGACTTGAAAGAACACATCTTAAACAACCCTCACTAGGGTAGGCACCTTGTCGTTGGTGTGAGGGCTTAGCCGAACTCCATAGCGCCCGACTATGAGGCGGAGCTGTTTAGGACTGACATCTACGCCGTTTCGCCTCATAGGAGGGCGGCGGGATGTCGGTGACCAAGAACTGCCAACCCCCTAATCCAGGGTGTTATGCGGACCGTGCCTATTGGACGATTTGCAGCCAGGGGATAAATTCGGCTGTATTCGAACGGAGCCTTCCCGATACCGGGCCATCTCGGGAAGTATTTATGGCCTTACCGCAGTAAGGGGCGCTGCTGTGGCGGACGGTTCTTTCCCCGTATATAATACTGGACCGCTGAGCCCGCCTTGTCGGGCAGGTGGTCGTACGACCAAGATGAACAACTCATTACCTGAATGTAATAAGGAGGATGTAAAGAGGTGGACTGAGTCGCAATCCAAGGACGACAAATACGAATTAAGCGATGCGTCGGACTCGGGGAGCGAGAGTAGTGCTGATTCAATGAACTCCGTGTTGGAGAAGCACACAAATGAAAACGGAGTAGAATAGTGGAGAAGGGTACGGAGCAGAGGAAGTAAAAGAGCTCTCTCGCAGTACCGTGCAGCACTAAGAATTGTACAACGCTTGGGAGCAGTGGTCGACCCAACAGAAGTGGAGATCGAGCGCTTGGAATGGGCCCATGAAGCGGTAGAAGTAGGTCGAAGGCAGTTCAAAAGGTTTGCTGTGAGAAACCCTCGGTTCTGCAACCGGTACGAGGAGGAAGAAGCGTCGAATGGCAGAATGAAGAGGCAACGTTCGGCAGAAGGCGACAAGCCTGCTTTCAAGAGGCAGAAAGGACCCAGTCCTAGAGCCGCGAGGCAGGGCAGTCGCATAGACAAGACAAGTAGGCCCAAAGCTGTAAGACAGATGGGTTCCAATAGCGAGGTAGCAACTACCTCGAAAGCTGCCAGTCAGAGGGAAGTTCCAACTACGAAAGTAGGAGATAAGCCAAAGGGAGATAACGCTAAGACTCCGGCTTTCTCGGAGGCGCTAAAGGGAGTTAACGCGAAGACTCCGGTGTTCTCGGAGGTTCTAAAGGGAGATAACACTAAGACTCCTGCTTTTCCCGAGAAGATGAGTGATGTGGCAAAGCAGTCACTGACTGTGGCGCTGGTTGATCGTATCAGTCCGTTCGGACAAATGACTACTGAAAGGTGGATATCTGTGGAAAGGGAGCTTATTAGCTTAATGCTTAAGATGATGCGGGAACAACCAAGTAAGCCCCTTCCAACCTTTGATTCGGGGGGATGGTATAATGGTGTGAAGATGATAGCGTGCGACAACATCGCGAGCTTGCGGTGGCTGGAGGAAGTCGTTCCAAACCTCCAAAGGCAAGGCACGAACGCGCGGTTTGAGGTGGTGGATAAAGCGCAAATCCCCACGGTACCAAAAGTTAAGGTATGGATACCATGCGTGATGAAGTCGGAGGATACACTGCGACTTCTGCAGAATCAGAATCCGAACATACCGACACAGGATTGGAAGGTACTTACTGTATCTCGGCCTACCGAGGATGGTCAGTTCTACATCTTCCAAATAAACAAGCAGGCGGAGGATATTCTGTACACGCAGCTTGGCAAAATGTCCTTTGGCACTGGCAAAATTTACATGCGACTCAGGAAAAGAAGTCCCGAGGATAAAAATCCTAATACGCTGGAAGTGGGCGAAGTCGAAAAGAACCTCAGAAGCCTAAGGGAAAAAAGACAGGTGGAGGTCCCCGACGTCACCACGAACGTGCTAGAAGAGGACCAACCGCTAAATGGTGCTGTGACCCGCACAGAGGAACACACAGCACAACATTCACGAGGGGCTGAAGGGGGCCTCGAATACTCTAAACCAAAAGTGCAAGAGGAGGACGACGACGTCAAGACGAAGGTGCTGGAGGGGGACAAACAGCCCAATGGTGCTGCGAGTCCTACAGATATACCTCCAACACAGTAAAGTGGCGTCGAGCGAACTCCTCCTAACCCTTGAGGAGGGTTCGTTTGACGTGGCGCTGATCCAGGAGCCGTGGCTCTCATCGGGAGGAAAGGTTTCTGGACTTAGCGCGCGCGGGTTTGGCGTTTACTACGCACAAACGGAAGGACGGGTGCGAGCTGTAGTAATGGTAAGGAAACAGCTGCATTCATATATGCTGCCTAATTACACCACCGAGGATCTCGTAGCGGTGGCCGTTGAGCAAAAGAATAAGCAGGCATTTATCCTGGCGTCCTGCTACATGGCCCATGCTGCGGAGGTTCCACCGATGGAGTGCAAAAGGCTAGTACAGGAGGAAGGGCGCAAAGGGCGGTTGGTCATAGGCGCAGATGCAAATGCGCACCACAATGCGTGGGGAGGAGCAGATACGAACGAGAGAGGCGAATCTCTATTTTGTTACATCCTGCAAACCAATTTGCAGATAGCCAACAGGGGAAATGTTCCTACATACATTGGTCCAACATCCAGCAATGTTCTGGATATTACATTGAGCTCCGAGCGTGATATATCAAGGTATGATTGGATGGTTCTCGATAGACCATCCTTCTCCGACCATGCGTATATAAGCTTCAGCATCCCACTAAAGAGGGTAGAGAAGGGAGGAACCTTTAGAAACCCTAGGGCAACGAATTGGACTAAATTCCAGAAACATGGAGAAACGAAACTGGGACAACCCAAAGAGGTTGCTAATGTAGAGGAACTGGAGGAGTCGAATGAATTCCTAACAAGGACGCTTATGACTGCGTATAACAAAGCTTGCCCTGTAAGAAGATTCAGAGGAAAAGCAAAGCCGCCATGGTGGAGCAATGAGCTGAGTCTTCTAAGAAGACAGGTAAAAGAAATGTTTAAACTCGCAAAGACCGCGGAAAGCGAAGCGTGTCGGGACGAGTACAGGGATCTACTGAGGATCTACAAGCGTGAAATTACCAGGGCGAAGAGAAACTCATGGAAAAGTTTCTGTACGGACATAGAGTGCTCCAGTGAAACAGCACGGTTGAAAAAAGTCCTAGCAAAGGGAAACTTAGTCCAGGGACTAATAAAGGAAGAGAACGGGGAATGGTCACGTGATAGTGAGGAATCCCTTGAGGTGCTTCTCTATATACATTTCCCATCGGGAGACGGTTTAGAAGAACCAGCAGACATCACTCACACTTCGATCACGGAGCTAGTGGTGCCGGGCTTGGTGACCGATACCAAGATCGAGTGGGCAGTGAAGACGTTTTCTAAGTTTAAATCGCCGGGCCCAGATGGTATATTCCCGGCCATGCTACAATTCTCAAGCAGGGCGGTCGTGGAATGGCTTAAAATAATATTCGATGGGTGCATAAGACTGAATCATGTTCCGCACTCTTGGAGAACTGCTCGTGTAGCTTTTCTACCAAAGGCGGGGAAGATCGGTCACGTGTATCCCAAAGACTATAGACCCATTAGCTTAACATCATTTCTGCTCAAAACCTTTGAGAGGCTGATAGATGTGTACATAAAGTCCAACGTGGATGGAAAGCTGCTCTCCACAACACAGCATGCGTACACCAAAGGCAAGTCGGTAGACACCGCATTGCATAGGGTGGTAATAAGCATAGAGAAATCCCTGGAATATAAGTAGTATGCTCTAGCAGTCTTCTTGGACATTGCCGGGGCTTTCAATAATGTTGCAAAATGGGCGATTATGGATGGTCTTAATTACATTAAAGTACATCCTGCCTTAATCAGATGGATCGGCTGCATGTTAAATTGCAGAAAGATTACATCACAATGGGGATTGTACGAGGCCACGAAATCAGTGGACAGGGGCACGCCGCAGGGAGGGGTGCTATCACCTCTGCTGTGGACACTGGTCATCAACCAACTGCTCAGGCAATTCGATGAGGGACCCGTAAAACTTACGGCTTACGCAGATGACTTTGCAATTGTCATAAGTGGAAAATGCCTTCCAACGATTAGTTCTTTGATGGCTCGGGCGCTTCGGGATATTCATACCTGGGCATCTAATGTCGGGCTGAAAGTCAATGCGGAGAAGACGGATATGGTCTTGTTTACAAAGAGGTACAAGGTCCCAAATTGGACCAGGCCTAAGTTAGGAGCGGTGACCTTACAGGAGAAACCTTGCACAAAATATCTAGGAATCATCCTAGACAGTAAGCTGTCATGGAAGCTCAACGTGGAGGAGAGGGTCAAGAAGGCCTCAACGGCACTCTATGCATGTAAAAGAATGCTGGGGTGTACGTGGGGCCTATCGCCCTCTCTTTCTCATTGGGTTTTTACAGCGATTGTAAGCCCTATTCTATACTATGGAGTTCTTGTTTGGTGGAAAGCCACACAAAAAACAACATACCACAAAAAATTAGAGGGGTATGCAGACTATCGATGCTTTGCATTACGGGAGCCCTGAAAACAACCCCGACGGCTGCACTGTATGCCTTTCTGCACATTCCACCTGTAGACCTGGTAGCAAAGAACAAAGCATTAACGACCGCAACCAGGCTCGGTGCTTCGGGGCAGCTTGAGCGCCGACCATATGGCCATAGTAGTATAGCGTCCTCAGTCACAAGACGAACAGACTACATGATTCCCTACCTGCACTTTGAGGGAGATCTTAAGGCCACAATAGAGGTGGACGGTTGGCGCAAGGGTGCGCAAATGGCGGACGAGGCGATACATGTGTACACCGATGGTTCCAAAATAGTGGAAGGAGTAGGGTCTGCGGTATACTGCGCTGATCCGGAATTAAGCAGATCCTACAGGCTGCCGGATTACTGTAGCGTTTTCCAAGCGGAAATATTAGCCGTAACCAAAGCAGTAGAAACCCTGGAAGAGAATAGCTTAAGCTGCAACCGTGTTAACTTTTATATTGACAGTCAAGCAGCAATTAAGGCAATAATCTCGCATAGCACAGCATCTAAATGCGTGTTAGAGTGTAAGCAGTCTCTGGAGAGAATCGGGACAGGGAGAAGCATACATCTATATTGGGTCCCAGGGCATATGGGAATAGATGGGAATGAAAAAGCGGACGAATTAGCTAAAAAGGGCGCATCCCTTGAAGCTTGCTCCGTAGACGTCCCAATTAGATTGGGCGAGATTAAGCGAAGGCGAGAGGTGGACATGATCGACCAAGCAGAAAAGGCGTGGGTTCAAGCGCGGGGCTGTAAAGTGTCGAAGATTATGTGTAGGTCTTACAACCTTAGACTAACACAGTTGCTTCTATCATTAAAAAGAGAGGACTGTAGGCTCATGACGGGTATTCTGACTGGACACTGCCTTCTGGCGTCACATGCCTTTAAATTAGGCTTGGTCAGTGATAGCAGGTGTAGGAAGTGCGGGTTGGAGGAGGAAACGATCGAGCACGTTCTGTGCTCGTGCCCTGCACTTGCCAGGCTAAGACTCCAGCTATTAGGAGTGATACAGCTGTCAGATCTAGAAGCAGCAAGTGGCTTAAGTCCTAGGAAGCTTCTAGTATTTGCCAAGAGGACGGAGTTATTTTATAACATAGGTCCTGGTTTTTGATAGGGTTTTTCAGTTTGGTCGTTAAAACAAACTTCTGGTAACACTACGGACTCAATCAGTCTATGTGAGGTCCTCATGGACCGGCCAGTTCAACCTACCTACCTCTTAAACAAGAGGCATACCAGAGAGAACATGAGGTCATATATAATATCGCTGCAAACAACGAATATAAAAAAGCACTATTAGATAAGGTCAGAAGGACAAATGGAGAACCAAAAAGAAATAACGAAACGGAAAATAATAGCTGGATGACTACGACATATACTGAAAAAGCAACATATAAATTGGCAAACTTCTTTAAAAAATACAACATTTACACAGCATTCAAAACATCGAACAATCTAGGGCGAAAACTAGTAACTAACACTAACTCAGAGGATCCGTATAGCAGCCACGGCGTATACAAGCTTACCTGCGGATGCCAACATGGTTACATAGGACAAACAGGACGGCAAATAAGAACGAGCTTCAGAGAACATATTAGAGATTACAGAAAAAAAATACCGAATCCAAACATTATACCCGAGTCTAACTTCGCGAATCACATGGTCGATAATGAATGTTCCCCAGCAAACATCAATAAAACAGTTAGGGTTCTTCACATACAAGCAGAAGGCCGACGTCTCAACGTACTCGAAAACATGGAAATCTAAAAACAGAAAACATAATAAACATAATAAACGAACAGATAAACACAATTCCTGACACAATATTCGAGCCTTTAAAACAGGTACTACAGACAAACACACAACAACAAATAAACACAAATCAATTAACGCACCAAAACAACAAACGCACAAAGAAGGCCAATTGTTTAAAATTACGGATTTTTACCTGCCCCAGTCAGCCACACAAATCGATCAGTAAGAACCACCCTCGGTTCTGAATAAATACACAGCACATACACATAACTAAAGATACACAAGCATCAATTTTGACAATACCTGCTCATGTACCTAAGAACTATAAATACAGGACAAACGACAACAACAGATCAGAACGAAAATCGACACTGTTGATGGCACAACGCCGAAACCGGTTTCTCTCAAAATCAAATTTGACAAGGGATGACGGGAAAATCGTTCCAATATACATCAGTATAAATAACATCAACTTCACAATTAGTCTGAAAACTCTTGGATACAAAAATTGTAAGCTCACGCAAGTCGCAGTAACTGAATTTCTGGATCTCAATGTGCTTTTTCACTCAGGTTATTCTTTCGTTCTCCATGTCAGCTACATTATCCCTAAGGCCTACTCTAACTTAGCCTTTGTAAAGCGATATGCTAAAGATTTTAAAGATCGTTATACAAGGAAGAGACTCTATAATTCCTTAGTGCGGTCTAAAATGGAGTATGCTTCCATAATCTGGAACCCAATCTATGCCTCACACTCCCTCAGAGTGGAAAGAGTACAGAGGTGTTTCATTAGGTTTGCTTTCCAGCCACTTCATTTTAGTGAGCCTATCCCATCTTACCCAGACCGGTGTATGCTTATTGATGTAAAGACTCTAGCTTGCAGAAGGACTACTCATTCTCTAATGTTCATTTTTGACTTCTATATTGGCTTTCTTGATTCTCCGGATCTTCTCGGGTTCCTAAACATCAATGTACCTAGGATGTTAAGATCTATTTTACCCTTCCAAATAAAAATTAATAAATACAATTATTATAATTTTGCGCCCATAATGGGGGCCTTAACTAAGTGTAATAAAATCTTTAATAATCTTGATTTAGACTTTGCGATGCCTAGATCCTTATTTTTGTCAAAGCTTATATCTCATTATCATTAGTTTTTAAAAGTATCTTAAGATAGTTAGTCTTAAGTACTAAGTCAATATGGTCATCTAGTCTGTAAGGTCGATGTAACCATAGACTCAATTAAATTGAAATAAAATGAAATGATCTTGAAATAGTCCAGAAAAAGTCACGAAATGACACCGACGATATAAGGAAGGATACCCAAAAGATCCCGGAATACTTCCGAAAAAGTCCCGAAATAAACCTCAAGGGATCCCGGACGGATCCCAAAAACTATCCAGAAATTATGCCAAAGAATCCCCAAATAATCCCGAAGTAGTGCCGAAATTACCCTGACGGGATCCAAAATGATCCCTGGAGGATACCGAAAATGTACCGAAATAACCTCGACTGGATCCCAGATGGATTCCGAAAACTATCCATAAATGATCCCAAAAGTTCCGGAATGACCCTGACGTTATCCCGGACGGATCGCGAAAATCATCCAGAAAGAATGCGGAAAGGAACCCAAAATCCTCCCGATATAGTCCCGAAAAAGCCCGGAAATTACCTTATCTGAATCCCGAGAACCATCCAGAAAGGATCCCGCAAGTGTCCCAAAATTAACCCAAAATAGTCTCAAAATGACCCTGACGGGTACCCAAACGGATCCGGAAAATCATCCAGAAATGATACCGGAAGAGTCCCCAAGTGATCCCAAAATAGTCCGGCAATTGCCCTGACGGGATCCCGAGAGCCATTCAGACATGATACCGGAAGAATGCCTGGAATAGTTCCGAAAAAGTCCCGAAATAACCTGGACTAGATCCCGGACGTATACCGAAAATTATTCAGATCAGGGATTGGAAAATCGATCAGTGGTACTCTCCTTCTCCTCCCGCCATCCACCCTCCTTCAATTGTTTTCATTCACACGCTTTTATTTGCTTTATCTGTATGTTCCTTGGTAACTCTTCATTCGCTTCAACGCGATTGCTGCTTTTATAATTAGCTTCACCTTATTTGTAATCCCGCCGGGGTTATTTCGGGATACTTCCGGGATCCTTTCTGGATAATTTTCGAGATTCGTCCATGATCCTGTCAGGGTCATTTCGGGACTTTTTCGGGATCCGGTCAGGGTTATTTTGTGGATTTTTTCGGGACTATTTTGGGATCATTTGGAGACCCTTCCGACATAATTTCTGTATGGTTTTCGGGATCCGTCCAGGATCCCGTCAGGTCATTACGGGACTATTTCGGGATCACTGTGGGACTCTTCCGGGATCATTGCTGGATAGTTTTTTGGATCCGTTAGGGATTCCGTCAGGTCTATTTTGGGACCTTTAGGAACTATTCCGGGATCGTTTGGGTACCCTTCCAGGATCATTTCTGGATGGTATGAGGTGGGTTTTGTCAAAGGCTGAGGTAATGCTCAGTCATTCCAGAGTCGAGTAAAGGTCCGAAAAGCCCCTACTGAATAAAAACACAGTATTTATGTGTGACGAACACACGCACACACGGCTGGAGGTGTTAGGACAGCAGCTTTCCATTCCAAAGATCGTGGGGAGGAAGGAACTCGGGGGCTAACGGTCGTCGGAGCAGAGGAGGGATCGGCGGGCCGCTGAAAGGTGGTAGGGTATCGGACGGATTAGTACGGCGGTATGGAAGCAGCGGCGTGATCAGCACGGCGGCGGAAAGCCGGTATAGTAGCGGACGGATTAGTACGGCGGTATGGTAGCAGTGGCGGTACCAGATGGGTGTCAATGCGACAGCAGCAGAAGTGAGCGTACCAATGCGAAGGCGGAAGGTGATGTATACTGGTAACGGGGTTTACCTGTGCAGCGGCTGGTAGTTATCGTAGGGGTAGTCGTTGGCGGGACCGGTGACCTGCGAGAGACGGTGTAGCGGCTGGTTGTTCCCGTAGGGGTAGTCGTCGGCGTTATAGGCGGGATCGGCAGCGACCTGCCAGAGACTGCGAGGAATCACTAGTACTGGCTTCACCACTGGACACCCCCGCCTCCATACTTGCACGCTAGATAGAAAGTGCTGAAGGAGGCGGGACTGTACCAGCCGAGACACCGTGGACTGATCCATGGGCGGAGGAGAAATGCACCTTAAACGCAAAACGCGCCATGACAGCGCCCCTTCCACTCGGCTAGCCGAAGCCAGAGCTGGGGGAAGGGCTATCTTATCATTAAGGCGTCGTGCAGCTCAACGCCTAGACAGCGACGGGGGGCAAAGAAGCATGCAATGACAGCACCCTTCCATTCAGCTAGTCGAAACCAGAGCTGGGGGAAGGGGTTATATTGTCATTAGATTAGGTTAGGTTGAAGTGGCTGCCTCCGCTGTTCAAGCGGAGACTCACGTAGGCCGTTGTGGCCCGTTGTGCTACAACGCGGGGCCCCTATTTCCTATTTCCCTACTTCCGAAGAATGTTTAGACCCCAGTGAGGCTAAACCAGCGCGTTTGCCTGATGAAACGCAAGATGTCCTTTGTGTGTGCAGATTCAAGCTCCGCAAGACCCCCAAAGGAGTGTCTGTGGAGGCATCGGTACCTAGTTTTTGACAGTGCGGGATAGTGGCACAGATAGTGCTCTACTCTTTCTATCTCCTTCTCGTCCTTACAGCTGCGCCAGAAGTCATTTGTCTGTAGGCCCATATAGGCACCATGAGGCAGTGACCTGTAAGAAGGCCCACTATTGGACTTATAGAGATACGGTTTAAAAGTATCACTGATTGCGATCTCTTTTCATCCAGTATAGGCCAGATTTGCTTGGATATTCTACATGTAGGTAACATAGCCCATCTGGCGTTAGCTTGATCCATGAATAGAGATCGCAAGCAGTGCTTGCAGGTGTGTAGAGGAGGGCTGGCCCAAACAGCGAGGTTATTGTTTGCAGGTTGGTGCCTTCCCTAGCTAGTCATCCGCAGCGCCGTTTCCTGAGATGTCGCAGTGGCCAGGAACCCATATAATGCTTAGGTTGTATTTATCAGCCAGCTTGTTGAGGGTTTATCTGCACTTCAACGCCACTAGTGACGAGGTGTTACTGCATTGCAGGGATTTTACGGCAGCTTGGCTATCCGAGAAAATTGAAATAGAATTGGTCACCTGCAAGTTAGCAAGATAGAGGGCTGCTTCCCAGATAGCTATAAGTTCAACCTGAAAAACACTGCAGTGGTCGGATAAGCGTAAGCTCTCGCTTAGATTGAGCTTTTCTGAGAATATTCCGCTGCCGACTCTGGTGTTCAGTTTAGAGACATCTGTAAAAACGGAGATTTCGGCTCCCTGCCGTTTGCTCACACGTTCCTCTCTTGGATTCTTGTGGAAAATTTGTTGTCCCAGCAAGGAACCGGTATTGTATGGTCCAACTTTAAGAAGGCTTCGGGGACCTGCTTCAAGATCCGGGTGGGGCCAGACTTGCAGTCCCTCCATGGTTCGATGGCGTTGAGCCTTGCCGCATTGCAGCAGGCACAGTATTTTCCATATAGATCATGTGGGGAGAAGGAATAATATGGTTTCAAGAGCTTTGGTGGGAGTGGAGGGAAGGGCACCACTAGTAAGCATTGCCGCCATCCTCTTCACTACTTTAATCTTCTTAGATTCGATATCGAGTGCCGTCCAGCATACGGTGACGGCATAGAAGAGTATAGGTCTCCCCACTGCCGTGTAGATCCAATGGACGATGCGTGGCTGGAGACCCCACCTTTTTATACTCAGCTGAGCAGAGCTCACAGAGTATATTAACTTTGTTCGCATAACGGTAGTCCGTAAATGCATAAACTAATCGAGATAGGTATAGACTTCTATATATCAAAATGATCTTGACAAAAAAAGAAATTCATTTAGCCATGTCCGTCCGTCCGTCCGACCGTCCGTAAACACGACAACTTGAGTAAATTTTGAAATCGGACTACAACCACGCCCACTTTTTAGATATCGAAAATTTCGAAAAACCGAAAAAGTGCAATAGTTCATTACCAAAAACCGATATAGCGATGAAACTTGGTAGGTGCGTTGACTTTATGACGCAAAGTAGAAAATTAGTAAAATTTTGGACAATAGGCGTGGCACCGCCCACTTTTAAAAGAAGGTAATTTAAAAGTTTTGCACGCTGTAATTTGGCAGTCGTTGAAGATATCATGATGAAATTTGGCAGGCACGTTCCTTCTATTACTATATGTGTGCTAAATAAAAATTAGCAAAATCGAATGACGAACACGCCCACTTAAAAAAAAAAAATTTTACAAAAAATTTAATATCTTTACCGTATATAAGTAAATTATGTCAACATTCAACTCCAGTAATGACATGGTGCAACAAAATACAAAAATAAAAGAAAATTTCAAAATGGGCGTGGATCCGCCCTTTTTCATTTAATTCGTCGAGAATACTTTTAAGGCCATAAGTCCAACAAAAATGTATCAATCCTTGTGATATTTGGTAGGGGCTGTTTTCTGTGAAAAAGGGCGAAATCGGTTGAAGCCACGCCCAGTTTTTATACACAGTCGACCGCTCGGCCGTTAACACGATAACTTGAGCAAAAATCGATATATCTTTATTAAACTTAGTTCACGTACTTATCGGAACTCACTTTATCTTGGTATAAAAAATGGGCGAAATCCGCCTATGACCACGCCCACTTTTTCGATATCGAAAATTACGAAAAATGAAACAAATGCCATAATTCTGTACCAAATATGAAAAAAGAGATGAAATATGGTAATTCGATTGGTTTATTGACGCAAAATATAACTTTAGAAAAAAGTTTGTAAAATGGGTGTGACACCTACCATATTAAGTAGAAGAAAATAAAAAAGTTCTGGAGGGCGAAATCAAAAGCCCTTGGAATCATGGCAGGAATACTCTTCGTGGTATGACATATATAAATAAATTAGAGATACCCGAGAGATGATATTCATGGCAGGAATACTGTTAGTGGTATGACATATATAAATAAATTATAGGTACCCGAGAGATGATGTTCTGGGTCACCCTGGTTCACATTTTGGTCAATATCTCGAAAACGCCTTCACAAAACCGTCATTAATACCTTTAATTTGATACCTATATCGTAAAAAAAAAATACTTCTATAGTCACCCCTGGTCCACCCGTATTGCGATATCTCGAAAATACGTCCACCTTTAGAACTAAGGCCCACTACGTTTTAAATAATCATTAACACCTTTCATCTGATACCCATATCGTACACGCGCATTGTAGATCCACCTCTGGTCCACCTTTACGGCGATATCCTGAAAAAGCGTCCACCTATAGAACTAAGGCCCACTCCATTTAAAATACTCATTAGCACCTTTCTTTTGATATCCATATCGTACAAACGCATTCTAGAGTCACCCCTGGTCCACCTTTATGACCCACTTCCTTTTAAAATACTCTTTAATACCTTCCATTTGATCCCCATGTCACACAACACATTCCAGGTTTACCCTAGGTTCATTTTCCTACATTGTGATTTTCCCTTGTTTTGTCTCCAAAGCTCTCAGCTGAGTATGCAATGTTTGGTTACACCCGAACTTAGCCTTCCTTGCTTGTTCCTATTACCCACTTACAAGCGTAGAGAGACATTGTGGCTTTCCTGGATGGTTCCTCCACATTTCGCTTCCAGTCTAGCTTCCTGTCTAGAATAACTCCGAGATATTTATCCTCGGTATAGAGTTTGATTTCCCTCCCATTTAAAAAAAAATAAATAACGATAACCTCCGAAGAGATCTAAGGCCGAGCTTCTCTTCCAATTTGCGTCGTGCTCCTCTTGATTTTCCCTACAAATTGGCCGGACGGGAGCTACATGTTTTATGCCGACTCCGAACGGCATCTGCAAGGCAGATGAGTTTTCACTGAAGGCTTTTCATGGCAGAAATACATCCGGAGCGCTTGCCAAACACTGCCGAGGGGCGACCCCGCTTAGGAAAAATTTCTTCTAATTGAAAAACCTTATTTCTAAAATTTTGATGTTGCTTTGTCCGGGGTGCGAACCCAGGGCATACGGTGTGGTAGGCGGAGCACGCTACCATCATACCACGGCGGCCCTCCCATTTAGGGGGGTAAATTCCGGTATAATGCGTTTGCGGGTAAAAAGTACCATCTCAGTTTTTTCACTGCTGATGCTTTGTCCGCATTCCCTAGACTAAGTATTTGTTAGATTAAGAGTATTTTGCAAGAGTTCGCTAAGCACCGGAAGGTGTTTGCCGGTAACTGTCAAGGCTATGTCATCGGTATAGGAGAAAGAACGCCCCCGGGGGGTTCCTCTGTTAATATACCTTATTAACGATGAGTTATCAGAGATAATGCTTCTCTTGTTTAGAACGAGCTCGACGAATTCCACAAGAGGCTCTTCTACCCCTAGTGAACGTAGAGATTTTGTGACCGCTGCTGAGAGAACGTTGTTGAAGGCTCCTCTATATCGAGAAAGATACCCAGTGTGAATTCTTTAAAGGCAAGTCCCTTCTCTACCTTAGTAGTGATAGCATGTAGAGCTGTATTTTTGTGATTTGGCCTTAGAGTAGGCGTGTTGGTTGTTGGAGATTAGAGCTTAATTTGCCGATCGTCTAATATAATCGTCCAGGAAGGAGGTTAGAATAAATGGTCTGAAATCCTTTGGACTGTTGCACAATACCCTGCCTCTTTTGGGTATGAAGTCTACCTTTGCCTTGGTCCATTCCGTGGATATATAGGCCAAGTTGAGGCAAGCCTTGTAGATTTAAGCTAGCAGCGGGCTTATAAGATCGCTTGCAGCTTGTAATTCAGCAGGAAATATTCCATCCATTCCCGGATATTTGAAGGGTTTAAACGTCTTGATTGCCCAGATAACTCCTTTTTCGCTTACAATGTGGTCCAGGAGTCGAAACGGCCCTGGGTTAGATTGCGTGTTTAAGAGGTATGGTTGGGAGGTGCAGCCTGGAAAGTGAGTGCTGACCAGGGTATCTAGAATTTCCATATTAGAAGTGACCCATTCTCTGTTCGCTGTGCGAATGCAGCTGGGAGGTATGGGGTTTTTGGAGAGGACCTTTCGTAGGCGATTGGCCTCTGAGACTTATTCGATGTCATTGGTGAAGTTCTTCCAGGAGTCCCTTTTGTCCTTCTGGATCGACTTCTTAAAAGATTTTAAGGCGAGGACCCGATTCCAGTGCGCTTGACCTGGTTAAAAAGTTTTCTGCTGTTTTTCCTCTGCTCTGAGATTTCTTGGTTCCACCAATAGAGTTTCTTTTTACCCCTTACAAATGTTGTGTATAAAGGAGGCGCTTCATCAGTTCTTAGCGGTAGGCTTGACCTACCGTGAGAAGCGTTTTTTAGGAGAGTAGAGAATAGGACTTTTTTATAAAGGTTCCAGTCCGTACGTCTCCTATTCCTGTAAGCCACCCTAGGCGGTGTACGCAAAAGCAGAGTAAAAGTGATATACGTATGATCAGAGTAGGAGTTTTCTTTGGAAACTCTCCAATTTTGGACAAGGTCATAGAATGGCCATGAAACTAGAGTAATATCTAGAACCTCCATCCTATTTGAGGTGATAAAAGTTGGTTTCTCTCTAGAGTTGCATATACTTAGATTGTAGTTAATAACATAATCAAAAAGTGAGTCACCCCTTGTGTTAATGTCGGTAGAGCCCCAAGCGATGTGATGTGCAATGGCATCGGCCCCGATTATTATCGGGAACCCTTTAGTGTGGGCCTCCCGTACCGCTTTGCAGAGCCGGTCCTGCACAGAAACTGGGCTATCGTGCGCAAAATAAGCGGACATCAGCCAGAGCGTTCGATCTTGTAGCGCGAGGCTAATGCAGGTAAAGTCCTCATCGCTAAAAGGAGATACTAGAACAAATACTAGAGTTTTCTTTATTAGAATGCAAGATCTGATTCGACCTGTCACGGGCGGTGTCACCAGCTGGTAGTCCTTAGAAGAGAGCCCACAGGCGGATCGGATTCCAGCAAAAGTTGCTCGCCCATGCTAGTAAAGAACTGGCCCGCAATCTCGGATACCGAGAGTGTATCGCTCGAGATATATGGCCATTAAGGCGTAGTGCCGCTCAACACCTAGACGGGGAGGGGGGGGGGGCAAAGTAGCGCGAAGGCATCCGCCCCATGACGGCGCCCTTTCCACTCAGCTAGCTAGCAGGTGTAGTAATTATGTCTTTAAAAAACATTAACTCCCGCTGGCTCCCCTGCGAGAACTGAAATGCCAATGGCAAATTTATTTCTTTTATACGGCCTGCGTTATAAAGAGTTTAAGAAATGAAACGCTACTTTGGCACTTCTGTATATTGCCATTTACTGCCGGTCGTATGATGGTTGCTTTATTGCTGTAACTGTCTGCTATCAGCTGTTATACGTTCCTGTGCTGTGTATAAAGCATAGTTTCAGCAAGTAAGAAAGGAGGTACAGTGGGTGTTGTATTATTGTAACGCTATTACAGTCCCCCTTCCACTTCGGTTGACGGACAGCTGATGTTGAAAAAGATGGATTCTAGGAATGGCCTAGCTATTGTGCCGGTGTGCATGTGGGAGACGCACGTTATTAATTATTTTTCTTTCTCTCAAAAATCTCATTCCACTTATCTCTAACAAAATTAATTTAATATAATATTTACATATCAGGTTGAATTCATTAATTCATTATGTTGTATTTTCGGATCAATTCCACTCACAAGTATTTCCTTGATTGGAACAGGGCAGTGGTCACACGAAGTTTTCGGTTCCTATTTCCCACGGCCATGAAGATTGCATAGTTGCCATCAATCATGCTGGGTGTTTCTGTTCAACTTTATATTCGGCACATCTGATGCATTTCCGCACGTGCTTGAGTACACCGCGGAACATTCCGGGCCAGTGGTAATTTTGTTGCGCTCTTTTAAGCGTTTTCTTCACCCCAAGATGACCGGCGGTAGCGGCGTCATGGACTTCCCGTAAAACGTCCTTTAACCAATCGGCTGGGACACATATTTTCCATTGCGGTGACCGCGATAGCTGGTTCCTCGGGGAAATGTGGGGGAAGAGTCGGTTATCGGCAATCTGGTAATCCGGATTGGCCTGCGGCTGTTCCCGCACCTGTCTTGCCTTCCTTTCATGCTAGTCGCTCGTGCCGTTCTTTATGGTGTACAATATATCTGTTTCAGCGTGTTTTAGCAGACATCGGGAGAGTGCGTCCGCTACCACGATCTGCGCTTCTTTTCGGTACTCTACCTCGCGAGTGTAGCCATTTTAGCAAGTGGTGATCGGTGATGACGGTGAGGTGATACCCCTTCAGATACGGCCTCATCTTTCGTATAAGACACTCTTGTTCGGTGGCAGAGTATCGCTTCTGGGTTAGGCTACTACTCTCCCGTGGTCGAAATCGCGTTGATAAAGTACGACGCCCAGGCCCTCTCTGCTCGCGTCGGTCTGGAGGAAAAACCGTCAAGAAAAGTCTGGACAGCAAAGTATCGCAGCGCTGGAAAGCTTGTCTTTGAGTGTTTTAAAGCGGTTATCTTGTTGCGTGTATAATTTCCAGACTTGTCCCTTCTTCAGGAGTTGATTAAGGGGTGCAGCGAGTGTGAAGAAATCTGCCACAATGCGGCAGTAACAGGACGAAAGCCCAAGGAATCGGCGAAGCTCTTTGAGTGTTTGAGGTGCTAGCATTTCCTGTACGGCGGATACTTTAGCGGAATCGGTGCGGATTCCTTTCGACTAATTATATGTCCCAGGTAATGTTGTTGCTGCTGGATAAAAATACACTTCTCGAAATTTACCTGCATTTTATGTCTTTGTAGGAGTTCAAAAACTTCCACCAAGATCGCTAAGTGCTCTTCAAAAGTATCTCCCAATACGACAATGTCGTCCAGGTAAGCGCAAACTTTCGGCTGGAGCTCTGGCCCAAGTATCGTATTTAGAGCGCGTTGGAATGTTGCAGGGGTGACGTTAGGCCAAAGGGCATAACCTTCCACTGGAACAGTCCGCTGCCAGGAACCGTGAACGCAGGGTACGGTCGTGACTTTCTGGCGAGAGGAATTTACCAGTATCCACTCTTTAGGTCGATGGTCGAAATAAACTTGGATTCCTTCAGCTGATCGAGAATCGCTCCAATTTGATGTAGCGGATAGGCGTTCAATTGGCAGTAATCTATGCACACCCTCCAGGTGCCTTGTTTCTTGCGGACTAGTACGATTGGCGAGCTGTATGCGCTTCGTGATGGTTCAACTCTTCCTCCTGCTAGTAGTTCATCCACCTTCTCATTGATTACTGGCTGCATGGCCGGGTTACGTTGGTAGTACCATTGCTTCAGTGGTCGGTTATGCTTGAGGATGACCGTATGCTCAGCTGCGGTGTTTGGGCCAACGATTTCGCCAAACCGCTACTGGTGGTGTGCCAATAGGTTCCCAAGGTCCACATTTGGTCGTCGTCCATTCCCAGGATCATCCGTTTGGCCAGGTTCGGGATGACGGACACCATTTTGTCAGTCCTTCGTCCTTTGTACACAATCCTCGCCGGGCAGCAATTCGAGCTATAGACACACGTCTGGTCTGCCAGTTGGATGCTCCGCTTGTTAAGACATGGTTTGATGTTGTTCCTCTCCAGTGCTTCCGTACTGACTAATCGGCGTATGATAGGGTGCGCGGTCTCCACTAGTGCGCGCATGCTTATGCTCTCGATGGTTACTGGTATGTAGAAACCGCCATCTACTTGTGCGTGGCTGTTGGTCCCTCGGCTTCGCTGGCCAGATAGATTAGGCGATTTCCTCTCATAGCGTTTGGCGGTGTCCTGGATGCGTTTTTATCGGTAGCATGGTTAATCGAGGGGCATGAGCAGTTCCTGGAGAAGATGTTGTCTTGTCCACGCCTGGAGCAGAACATTCTCCAGGGGCCCTTGCATTGGAAGCGGCGGTGTCCGCGTCCCCTGCGGCGCCAACAGGACCCCTTGCTATTGCGCTCCTTGTGCAGATGATATAGGCTGTGGACCACCACTTTGCCCTGTTTCGCTTCCTCGCCTTTTAGCAGCTTATACTCCTCCGTTAGTTTCAGAAGCTCCTCGATCATCCTAATCTCACTGCGCTTAACGAAGAGGCGGCATTCAACGCGTAGGCCATCGTAGATCCTTTCGAGGTGATTTTCCTTACAAATTGTCGGGCGCTGGCGGATCAGGATTTTCAATGCGAGGATGTAGTGCTGGGCGTTTCGCGGCCTTGTTGCGTGCGTTGTCAGATGACCTCCTCGAAATGTCGAAGGTGACGCTTAGGCAAGACAAAATTCTGTTCTTCCGTTCGAATCGATCCATTGGTTGATTTATTGTTTACGGATGCCGTACCATTGAGTGCTTTGCCACGTAGAAGTTTCGGCAGCGTTGGGAGGAGCCGGTCGACGGGGATGCGGTAACATTGGGCAAGCTCCCCTATCCTCTCCAGAAATTTCGTGCGGCGACTCCTCTCCCGAAGAATGCAGATTCCACCGACGGACGGTATTCATTAGCTCACCATCGGCCATTTCGTCTCGTTTCGTTGGTGCGCGTTCTCTCTCTTTCACTTGTTGAGGACTATGAATCTGGATCGAATGGATCGGTTTTGTTGTTAGCACTGTGCCGACTGAAAATTGTCTACATTTAATTAAAGTTAAATTAAGAAAGAATAAGGAATTCGCAATTGGCATTGGCAGCGATGTCGACTTCGAATTGCTCTGTTGAAGCAGGCAACAGGAATTCGGAAGTATACCATCGTTGACAAATTTAATTACAAGTGAGTACAATAGTATGAAATATACATAAATATGAAGGGATTATTGTTATTTACGTACGCACGCATGTTTGTACATATGTATATATGGTAATTGTTTACTTTAGCTCCCAACTGCTAAAACTCATCCAAAAATATCAGGAGAGGTGCCAAAAGACGAGCTTTGCACCCAGGATCTGAGGCGACTAAAATACCTAATGATTCAATGGGTTGTGTAGCGTAAGCTTGCCCATGCGCAATTGTGGAGGACCACACCAAAAAGCAAAAAATGTATATTTTAATGCAGCTCTCTTCCACTTGTTGATTTCTATCGAAATTTCGAATAGCGAATTTAAGAACGCAACCAAGTCTTCATTACTTTGACTTAAAACCATCATATACGATTATTTCTGACTAGTATTTGCAACAATCTTCCTTATTGTATGGAGATTCATATCAAAACAACACATTTACAAACTCGTCGCACCAAAACGTAACATTAACATTTTTCAATGTTGTTGTTGTTGTTGTAACCCCATACATTTTTAAATAGCTTGTAATGACTAAAGTGACATATTAATTTAAAATACAAGTAGCTCCTTCGTTTTGTGCTTATTAAATAGAACTTACTCCAACTTACAAAAAAAAAAAAACAACTTTCGTGAGGTATCCATGGTAAAATATACTTTGCCAATTTTATCACAACTATTTATGATGTAAATGTTTATTTGGCAGCCTAGGCTCTGACGACTCCAAGTTTCAAGGAACTAGGGGCGGGGGCAGTATGGCATAGAAGGTTCAATGTGGTCATATTAAATCGTTCCCTGTATGGTCGAGCTTGTAAAAAGGACCATCAACGTCAACGGTAAAAGTCTATTTGAGGCGTCGCCTGCTAATACGCGTCAAAAAATATCGAGAGAGGTGTGAAAAGACGCGTATTGGCTTCGACAACCAAAATCCGATGGCGGAAAAGAAAAATTTTATCTCTATCCGGAGATATTTGCAGTTGAAGTTGGGGATTTTAATGTGGTTGTTGTAATGTTGTTGTACCCACACAATAAATTGTGAGCATAAGTGTTTTGCACGGATATAGTTTTGGTCTCCAAACCGGTGTTGGACCCACCCGGGGTAATTTTTTATAAGCGCGGCCGAAGGCTGCCAACGCAGAAAGGTATTTTGCGCAAAAATACTATGGATTCCACCCCCCGTTACCGAGTTTTCGTTAATATCTTTTGAATTATTAATACTGATATAAAGGCGCGTCGTTTGACACCTCTCTCGATATTTAGGAAGCGTATTGGCAGTCGACCCCTCAACTAGACTATTACCCAAATAAATACTGTTCTTCCGCCTACTTGTTTATTTGGAGGATTTCGTTCTGACTCTCCACCGCCGGCCGAGATACGCGAAGTACACCCCCAGTGGGTTAGGGGCTAAGAATATATAGCTTATCCAAGCTGTTGTTGTTGGTCGCCATTTTCGGTCACTACTTTTTGCTGGGATGATCCTCCAAGTATGCCGCCCGCATCTACTGTACCAGGTCGGCCAATGACACCACATCCAGTTATGTCAAGGTATATACCACAACAGAAACCGGGTTGTGCAATGCCACGACAACAGCAGCAACAACCTATCTGCCAATGCCAAAACAATCGGGCTATCCACCACAACCTGGTCCACCTGGTTGTCCTCCATAACCCCAACAGCCAGGTTATCCTCTACAACAACCAGGTGCACCAGGTGGTTACATGGGTCAAACGATGCCACCAACACAACATGGACAGGCGCCAATGCCCCGTCAGACACCCATGCCGGGTCAACCCCCAATACCCGCACGTCCTGGTTATAATGTATGCTAATACAACTAATATATTTCAAATATTGCTGATGATTATTTTTGTATTATTTTCTTTAGCAACCACCTGCACCTGGTACTGGTATATATCAACAGGCGCAACAGTATGATCAAGCCCAATGCCGTTTAGATCCCGATCAGATGCCAAATCCGATAAGCGTTATGATTGAAAATCAGCGCTGGTGGTGCTTTTATTACTAATCAACAAGGTTTATTGACACCATTTGTGACCACAAAATATGTGGTACAAGATCAGGGTAACTCCTCGCCACGTTATGTTAGGTATTGATATTCGAAATTAATTTTTTGTTTGGCAACTACATTGATCTTTCTCATTTGCAGGCCTTTTTGTATTGCATACCTGCAACAGCTGATTTATTAAAAACAACAACTTTGTCCTTTACAACTTACCATCTCACCGATGGCACGCACGGCTGAGGGTGAATATGAGCCACTCATTTTAAATTTTGGTGAATTGGGTCCAAGTAGATGTAATCGTTTGCAAGGCTAAAATGCAATTTGTAGATGCTGGACGTCGTTTCCAGTGTCTAATGTGTAAAGTAACAACAGATGTTAAAAAAGATCTTTCAATTTTACTTGTGTTCATTGATCCATATTTTTTCTCAATAGTGCCAACTGAATATTTCGCAGCGTGTCGATAAATATGAACGTCCTGAACTTGTATTGGGTACATGAGTTTTTGTGTAAAAAATGTTTGGGTACCGATAGCTCTCAAGGTAAACCTCAACTCATATCCAACATCAATGCCTCGCATTTAATTATGGACGCTATAAGCACTACATTGGGTCCACGCAGTATCGACAAGCATATTGTAGTGGTAGGGCCACAATTTCAAATGATGGGGCAACCATTGTGAAACTATTGGATATTGTGCATCCAACCGTAAAACTCTAGTCGACATCGCCAAATCTCAAAATGCTGAGGTAAGTTTTTTGTTATTTTAGAATGTGTAGAATAAAAATGTTTCTCTTATCAGGTCGGCGATGGCACCACTTCAGTAGTAGTTTAAGCAAGTGAAATCTTAAAACAAGTTAAGCCATATGTTGAGGAAGCCGTGCATGCACGTATCATCATTAAAGCTATACGTAAAGCATTGCAATTATGCATGATAAAATATGGCATGGCTGTACATGTCGAAGCGCCAATCAAAGGAACAACAATGTGCTTTATTGCTCTGCCGCAGCAATGTTCTCCAAACTTATTCATCAGCAAAAAGATGTATTTTCTAAAATGGTTGTGGACGTTGTACTTTCCTTTGATGGACCCAAAGTCATACAAAAAATATAAAATCGCATTACTAAATATAGAATTGGAGTTGAAGGCTGAGCGTGATAATTCTGAAGTACGTGTTTATAATGTCCAAGAGTATCAGAAAATTGTTGATGCTGAATGTCGTATTCTGTACAATAAACTAGCTAAGTAAGGCGCCAATGTTGTGTTATCTAAACTACCAATTGGTGATGTTGCTACACAGTATTTTGCAGATCGTGATATGTTCTGTGCTGTTCATGTACCAGAAGAAGATTGGAAATGTACAATGAAAGCTTGTGGTGGTGCTGTTATGACTACAGTTAATGATATTAATTCAAGTGTTTTGGGTCAATGTGATTATTTTGAAGAACGTCAAGTTGGTGGTGAACGTTTCAACATTTTCCAAGGTTTGATAGTGGGTTTGACATTAATTTTATATTTATAGGTTATAATTATTTAAAGGTTGCGTTAATGCTAGAACATGTACATTGCTTTTACGTGGCGGTGCCGAACAATTTTTAGAAGAAACTAAGCTTCGTTACATGATTCTATAATGATTGTGCGGCGTAGAATTAAACATGATTCTGTTGTTGCTGGTAAGTCAAAATACAACTTGAAAAAAATGTCTAATCTTAAATTGTTAAGTAATATTATGAAAAGATTGTGTCCAACTACGGAAGATAAAACTATAAAATTTGTGTCAGTGAAAAGATAATTATTGCTTTTGGTTGTTAGTTTTGAGGCATCGTCTTCGAGTGCCTTCTGATGTTGTTGTTGTAGCAGTGCTTCACCCCATCCAAAAGGTCTGACCAATCACAAATTGTCATCAATGTCCTCTAACGGGAGTCCGAGGAAACTTGCTGTTTCAGCAGGGGTGGACCATAAAGAGAGGGGTGTTAGAGGAGTTGGTTCCACATTACAATTGAAGAGATGGTTGGTGTCATGTGGGGACACATTGCAAGCAGGGACATTTTGTATTTCGTGGTTGATTCTGGATAGGTAAGAGTTTAACCTGTTACAGTATCCAGATCGAAGTTGAGCTAGAGTAACTCGCGTTCCTAAGGAACGCGCCTGTTTGTGTTTTCTTGCTTCATACGGCTGAGTTCTCAGGTGCCGTATTTCCTCATAGTGCTTACGGAGGTTACTCCTTACGACCTTGGGCGGTATTGACTCATCAATCAGATGTCTGTTGGGATGCCCAGTTTCCTGGGTATTCAACAGAAAATGTTCAGTTAGCATTTCATTTCTTTCACTTATTGGGAGTATTCTCGCCTCATTAAGGAGATGGAGTTTTGGGGACATAAGGAGACAACCCGTGGCGGTTCTGAGGGCAGTATTTTGGCAGGCTTGTAGCTTCTTCCAATGGGTAATCTTTAGGCTTGGCGACCATATGGTGTAGGAAACAATAGTGACTTCTTCTGGTGGTGAAGATAGATATTGATATGTAGAAGTTAAACATAAGTAGGGATAGGACACAGGTTTGAATGTAAGTTTTTTTGAAGTTATCGCAAGAAAAGCGTTAATGATTTTTAATATCTTACGAGGCACCTTCGTACATGTTTCTGAGAATGAAGAATGAGACCTACTCAAACTCAATTTTCACCAGGACAAGGCCGCTGAGACTTTGCTATACTTTAACATACAATACTTTACCCCTTTTTGGCAGAACTATAATTTTGATTTTATTAAATCTTAAAAATGTTTCTTCCTATACAGTTCAGCACATCTTGTGCCAACACAGGTTGGCGATGTGTTTGCGCAGGACCGTGCCTTCGCTACTTTATAATGAATGTCAATTCCCATCAATGGATATTGCGGCGCGCGATTGACCAACAAGACGATGCCACGACACCTTTGAGTATTCTTGATCTGAAAATTAATATGCAACGAATTTGTACAACAAACGAATAACACGCAATGAAATTATCTTGATTAAAAAGCATCTTTCATGCTCTAATTAAAAAAAAAATATTCAACAATTGGCGGCCACCGTGGTGTGATGGTAGCGTGCTCCGCCTATCACACCGTATGCCCTGGGTTCAACTCCCGGGCAAAGCAACATCAAAATTTTAGAAATAAGATTTTTCAATTAGAAGAAAATTTTTCTAAGCGGGGTCGCCCCTCGGCAGTGTCTGGCAAGCGCTCCGATTGTATTTCTGCCATGAAAAGCTCTCAGTGAAAACTCATCTGCCTTGCAGATGCCGTTCGGAGTCGGCATAAAACATGTAGGTCCCGTCCGGCCAATTTGTAGGGAAAAATCAAGAGGAGCACGACGCAAATTGGAAGAGAAGCTCGGCCTTAGATCTCTTCGGAGGTTATCGCGCCTTACATTTATTTTTATTTATTTATTCAACAATCGCATAAAGTTTGCAAAGATTTTTAAAGCAATTCAACTGCAACAAATGTGTCAATAATTTTTAACCAAAATTTATAAACTAGATGTATAACAAAACAATGTTTTGAATATAAATATTTGCTGATGAATTTAACTGACAGTACCAATACCATCAACTAAATGGTCCTTATAAATATTGTAATCACATAATTTAAAACAAAATATTACTCTGAGTACCTACGTTTATTATTGCAAAATTACGAAAAAAAGAAAATAGCATAAAGTACCCTCAATGTAAAATTATTCCACTGAATGTATATATGGCATTCTAAAGTAAAAAATGTCAAAACTTAAGAAAAATTTAAATCGCTATTTAAGTGTAAATCGATCCATGAAAGCATCGTAATATAACTTATGTTTTTTTGGTAGTTAATGTTATCATTTAGCCTGGTTTTGTTAAGAATTTTGTTATTTTTGTGGTATAAATCAACACTCAACACAAAGCTTCCCTGATTATGAGTTGCAATACTTTTTGGTTTAGGTGTAAAATTACATATTTTTGTACACATTTCTAAAATGTAAAGGAAAAAAATTTATATTTGCCTATTAATGAAATTATTAAAAAGATATTGTTATATTAATGATATAGAGAAGCGCCAACACGAATGCAAGTGGTTTCAAACCTCTGGTAGGCAATTCACCACTTTAACTGTCAGAAAAAAATGTTAAATTGTTCATTTTATGTAAAAAAAATTTGAAAGTTGCAATTGAAGTTCTGAAAGCTCGGGAATTTCAAATGAAGTTCAAAAATTACAATTGAAGTTCAGAAATTTCAATAGAAGTTCAGTAAATTATAATTGAAGCTCAGGAATTTCAACTGCAGTTCAGAAAAATAAAGCTGAAGTTCAGAAAATTACAATTTAAGTTCAATTATAATTGTCTGAGCTACAAACAGAAACTCTGAACTTCAATTTTAATTTTCTGAACTACAAATAGAAATTCTGTGCTTGAATTTAAATTTTCTGAACTTTAATTGAAATTTTTGAACTTCAATTGTAACTCTCGAACCTCAATTGCAGCTTTCTGAACTAAAATAAACAAGTAAGGAAGGCTAAGTTCGGGTGTAACCGAAAATTACATACTCAGCTGAGAGCTTTGGAGACAAAATAAGGGAAAACCACCATGTAGGAAAATGAACCTAGGATAACCCTGGAATGTGTTTGTATGACATTGGTATCAAATGGAAGGTATTAAAGAGTATTTTAAAAGGGAGTGGGCCATAGTTCTATAGGTGGACGCCATTTCGGGATATCGCTATAAAGGTGGAACAGGGGTGACTCTAGAATGTGTTTGTACGATATGGGTATCAAAATAAAGGTATTAATGAGGGTTTTAAAAGGGAGTGACCCTTAGTTGTACATGTGAAGGCGTTTCCGAGATATCGAACAAAATGTGGACCAGGGTGACCCAGAACATCATCTGTCGGGTACCGCTAATTCATTTATATATGTAATACCACGAACAGTATTCCTGCCAAGATTCCAAGGGCTTTTTATTTCGCCCTGCAGAACTTTTTCATTTTATTCTACTTAATATGGGAGGTGTCACACCCATTTTACAAAGTTTTTTCTAAAGTTATATTTGCGTAAATAAACCAGTCCAACTACCACGTTTCATCCCTTTTTCGTATTTGGTATTATGGCATTTTTTCATTTTTCGTGATTTTCGATATCGAAAAAGGGGGCGTGGTCATAGTCGGATTTCGGCATTTTTAATACAAATACAAAGTGAGTTCAGATAAGTACGTGAACTGCGTTTAGTAAAGATATATCGATTTTTGCTCAAGTTATCCTGTTAACGGCCGAGCGGAAGGACAGACGGTCGACTGTGTATAAAAAATGGGCGTGGCTTCAACCGATTTAAATCACTAGCACTGAGTTTATCAAGAAATGGCACTAAAGGCGCGGAATTAAAAATTGAAATATGTATTTTATTCGCACTTTAAACGCATGAAATATCAAAGCTATACAAATTGAAATTAATTATATGTATGTGACATAGATATGAAGCAGGAAATATTTGCGCGACGGCGAACAGGCGATGCGATGCGGGCCCGATCGGTGTGTAATAGTGGGTAGTTAATGATAAACTGAAAACAATTGAGAGTGATCGCGGTGGTGGTTGGCAAGCCACAGCGGAGCTGCACTGCCTGCGCTTGGCCGCACTGGCCGGGTGTTGCCAGACGGAGGGGGCGGACTTAGTCCGAAAACTCGATCATGTCTTCAACATGCGACGCGTTGATGGGTTAAGGGCGGCATCAACCCTGTCCAGGGCCGCCCGTGCCTCGGCTACTAATTGTCGTATTCGGTCGTCGCGCTGTTTAGCCGACCGGCTTTGAATTGCCCGTTGGCGATGTTGGGCTGTTGCGCGCTGTGGTCCGCTGTCGGTGCGACGCGGGTTGGTGGGCGTGCGTCGAGCTCGGTGTAGGGCCGAGGGAGCATTTGCGGCAGCTTGATTTTGAGTCACATGCCCCGGTGCTGTGCGACACTGCCAGACAGTTGATGCAGTACCGGTGGTTCCTCGCGCACTCGTAGCGCTCCTCCGGCTTCATCGCGAGGAACGCCCGGCACTGCCTTAGCGCGTGTCGCTGGCCCCACAGCCGACATTTCGGCATCTCCGTACGTCTGCGGGTCCTGTAAAGACAAGAAAAGAAAAATACGTATTTTTCAAAAAAATGGGTTAGAAAAATACGTTGGTAGGGTAGCTTAGATATCTTTCCAGATTGCTAGGGGCATGAAGTAGAGGGTACCAGAGGTAGGGTTGACACTACTAGGCAGTTGGTAGCACGCACAGTTTGGCAATATTTCGGGTTATTATTCCGTTTTGGGTTTTGAGTTCCACAACTCGAACATGGCTATCCGATCCAGGGTGTGAAGTGATTACCCGTCCCAAACGCCATTCGTTTGGGGGTTGTAAATCATCCTTTACCACGACTAAATCTCCAACTTGAATATTGCTTTGAGGGCATTTCCATTTGTACCGCTTATGTAGCTCCTTGAGATACTCGCTCTTCCATCGTGTGCTGAATTGGTGGTTTCTGCCATTTGTTGACCAAGGTGAGATGATCTGCAGTTGGCTCCGGTAACGACAAGAGCGGCGCGCCACGTAGGAAATGCCCTGGGGTTAGGACTAGGGGATCCATTGGATCTTCGGACATAGGGGAGAGCGGTCGGGAGTTGAGGACCGCCTCTATGCGTACTAAGAGGGTAGTAAGCTCTTCGAAGGAGAACGTCTGGTTTCCTGCTACTTTCGTAAAGTGTATCTTGAAGCTTTTCACGGCCGCTTCCCATAGACACCCCATGTGGGGAGCATATGGTGGGATGAATTTCCATGAAAATCCGTGAGCTGCATACTTTTCGGCGACATCTGTAGCGACTTCCTTGAGGAATGTGGTGAATTCTCTTTGTAATCCGCGTTGTGCGCCGGCGAACGTCTTTCCGTTGTCAGAATATATCTGGTGGGGTAGGCCACGGCGGCCAGTGAATCGGGCAAAGGCTGCGTTGAAGGCATTCGTGGTGAGATCAGAGCACACTTCTAAATGAACAGCCTTTGTGGAAAAACAGACGAACACACAAACGCAAGCTTTCACATACGAATCTCGGCGAAGGGGAGAAGTTTTTGCCATAAATGGTCCAGCAAAGTCGACTCCTGTTGTATGAAAGGGTCGAGAATATGTTGACCTCGCGGGTGGCAAGAGTGCCATTATCTGCATTTTCATCTGCTGTTTGTAGATGGTGCAGGTTTTGCAGTGGAGGATGAGCTTTTTGACATTTTGCTTCAAACGTGGAATGTAGTACTGTTGCTGTACCATTCGGATCATAAGCTGTTTTTCGGCGTGCAGCAGTTTCGAATGGAGAAAGTCCAATAAAGAGAACAAAATCGAGAGTTTCCGGGGATGATAATTGGGTGCCGCTCATTAAAGCTATAAGTGGCATATGCTAATCTTCCAGAAACTCGCATGATTCCTGAGTCATCTAGCATGGGTTTTAATGTCAGAAGGGTGTTCTTTTTGGGTAAGGATCCTGATGTTTGAAGCAGCTCTATCGTATCTCCGTAATAATTTCGTTGAGTTTGAGTGATGATTTTAATTTTGGCATCATTCACTTCGGCATGGGTGAGGTTGAGCGTGGCTGGAACTTCTAGTTTTCTTGCTTTTCGTATAAACCGCAACATATAGGCCACGACTCTAAGCGCTCGAGAAAATGACGGAAAACGGTCGAGTATGTCTATATTTTCTTCCTGCAGGGTGTGGAATATTTCCACATGTCGTTGTTCGGGGGGAGTTGGGAAATATCCTTTGGGCACGAAGTTGATGGATTGATAAGCCAATTAGGTCCTTCCCACCATAATGGACATTGGACTAAATCCTGAGGCTTGCAGTCTCGAGTGCCCAAATCCGCTGGGTTATCCTTACTGGAAATGTGCCTCCAAGTGGCGTTGTCGACGTTCTAAAGAATTTCAGAGGTTCTGTTGGCGACATGCGTTTTCCAAGTATGGGGTGGTTTTTCTAACCAGGCCAGTACGATGGCAGAATCGCACCAGAGGATGAGTTCGTGTGGAGGTAGATTCAGCTCACTTCGCAGCTGTTTCACTAACTTGGAGAGTAAAACTGCTCCACAGAGTTCCAACCGTGGAAGACTCACGGTTTGGAGGGGTGCTACTTTGCTTTTAGCAGCTAGCAAATGGGATGAAAAACGATTTTCATGGGTTTGTACTCGTAAATATATACAGGCACAAAATGATTTTTCTGAAGCATCTGAGAATCCATGCAGCTGGATTAGTTTATCGGGGGAATACTGTACCCACCTAGGGATTATAATGTTTCTGATATGAGGTAAATTTTCATAAATTGAGGTCCATTTTTGGAGAGCTCCGGGCTTCACTTCTTCGTCCCAATCCGTTCCTTCCATCCAGAGTTGTTGCAGCAACATTTTTGCAAGAATCATTATTGGTGAAAGCCATCCTGCGGGTTCCACTGATTTTAAGGCTTCGATAACTTGAATCATAGAGTTCAAAATTGACTGTATATTATGACCGCCGGACAAAATATCGTCAACATAAGTTTCATTCAATAAAATATTTTTAGCGAGCGGATATTCGTCTTGACAGTCGTGGACGAGTTGGTGTAGGGTTCGAATCGCCAAATATGGCGCGCAATTTACACCAAAGGTAACTGTTTTTAGTCGAAAATCTTGTATCGGCAGAGTTGGGTGTTTCCGAAAAACGATTCGATGAAAATCTTTATCTTCTTCATGGATGAGTATTTGGCGATACATTTTCTCAATATCGCCGTTGAAAACAAACTTAAAAGTCGCCATTTAAGTATGACGAGCATTAAGTCATTTTGTAGAATGGGACCTGTATGAAGCACGTCGTTCAACGAGTTGCCAGAGTGCGACATTTTTGATGCGTTGAAGACGACTCGCACTTTTGTGGTTTTGCTGTCGGGTTTTATGACAGCATGGTGGGGTAGATAAAACGATAGATATTTACCATCTCTAATTATCTCTTGTTGGGAGGCGGGTTCCATGTGAACCATGGTTAAATATTCATTAAGGACTTCAAAATATTTGTCTCTTAATTCGGGTTTCCTTTCGAGCGTGCGTTCGATGCTGATGTACTGCTGTTGTGCTGCGGGTCGTGAATGACCGAGTGCCAGATTGGCTGGAAATTCCGATTTGAATGGTAGTTTGACTCGGTAGCGTCAATCTTCCTCACGAATTGTGGTTGTCCGGTAGAGTGCTTCGCAGTATTCATCATCTGCTGATCGTTGTTGGGTTTGGTGAACTTCTTCCTGTTCCCAAAATTGTCTCAAAAGTTGATTGATGGGGTCATAGGTGCATTCCCTGACATGATTGCTGAAGGTTGATACCTTTTCAGCTACAGGGCCGCTTAATATCCATCCGAATATTGTGTTTTGGGCAAGTAATGTTCCACTCACATTTCGTAGGAGCCCTTCGGTGAGGATTTGCGGGGTGATATCGCTGCCGATTACCACATCGATTTTCGATGGTATCGAATACTGTGGATCGGCTAACGGTAAATGGGACAGTTTTTCGATATCGATGCTTGAATCTCTGACTGTGGGCAAGAACTTCGTTAGTTTCGGCAAAATTATTGCTTGTGCGTCTATCATTTGGGTTAAGTCTGCCGAACAGAATGTTATCTGACAGACTTTATTAGCATTCTTCACAACCGTTCCACCCATTACAGATATCTGGTGGAGAGACTCTTTTGTGGGTAGACCAAGAAGCTTTTGTATACGGGATGATACAAAAGTTTTTTGTGAACCTTGGTCTATTAGGGCACGAATTTTATGAAATCCGCCAGTATAGTATATTGATACTACTGCTGTTGGTACATGGAACCACCCTACGTTCCATGATTACTCGAGAAGAGTGTAGAAAACTGGTTTTTGTCTTGAGACTGTTGGGAGCAGGTGGCTCTTGCGGCGGCTTTCGATGTTGAGGCTCGCTCATCGTCCGTTCTCCTAGGGGTGCCGGCTTGGGCATTTTGAGCTCTGGGGTTTGGTTGTGATTGTTGGGGTTTGGGTCCCCCTGTGGGTTAGGGGTTAGAATATGCCCACGGTAGGTATACCGGTCGTAAAAGGCGACCATAATACCATGGGTACCCAATCCATGAGTAAGGTGTTTTACTCGAAAGGTAGCAGGGTGGACGCGGTGTATCACCCTGTGGGACCCTAGGCAAGGTCTTTATAAAAACTGCTACCGCGGGAGCAGGAGTAGCCAGTGTGATCTGGTGCACTGCATCGAACGATGCTTTGTACTCAGGTCTCACCTCCTGTCCTGGGATGGCCCCCTTGTGGGAGCATCGCGGTGGCTGTGGTTTCAAATAGAGTTCACTTATGACACACGCTCTGAGTAGACTTGTTTTCCCTTGGGGACCCTAGACCCAAGGGAATTCGGTCTCATGCTTGCCACGGCGGTCCCAATTTCATTGAGAAGCTGACCCTGAGGGGCAGATGATAGGTTGGTCACATCCCTTAAATTGTGACAAATGCTGAAAAATAGTTGACGAAAGATGGTGTAAGAGCGCATGTCTATCGTCAGCCAAAAAACAATCGATAATTGTACGAGTGGGCCGGTGCTCATCTCGTCTTTTGAGATGTTTTGAGCCTGCTTTAGACTGCGCAAGCGAATAGAAGGCGTTCGCTGTGTGGATGGCCACACCCTATATGTGGCAAGATTTGACGTTGTCAAATCACTGCAGTGTGGCGGACTGCAATGCAAAGATGTTGCTGGGGCAGGTACTCGGTACTTACAGGTCTGTGAGCGGAAAAGGTTGGCCACATCCCTTAATTGTGGTAGGAGTGTATTTGGAGGCAAATCGGTGCATAATTGTTGTGTAATTGAGTGGAAATTGGAGCGAAATTAGTAGCGAAAATGGAAGCCAATAGAAGACGATATGGCACACAATGTTTGTCAACGTAGTGTGGCCTCAAGCGATGTCGAGGGGCATTGTTGAGGCGGGCACTCGGCACTCACAGGTCTGTGTGCGGAAAAGGTTGGTCACATCCCTTGATTTAAATTGTGATGGTGTTTGGTGTTGAAGACGGCGCATATTGGATGCCAAGCTCACTTTGTTTGTCAACGTAGTGCGGCCCTTTAAGCAACATCTAAGCAAAACCAAGCGCCGCCAAATATCTCAATCTGGTTAACTTGTTAACCAGATACCGAGATACCAAAATCAATGAAAGGGGACCTTGAGGCAAGCACGGAACTCGCGGTGGAGTTGCCGTGCAACCGGGTGACATTACCCGAAAATGGACCCCCCAGCGGGTTAGGGGGTCAGAATATACCCGCGGTAGGTATGCCTGTCGTAAGAGGCGACTAAAATACCAGATTCAAGGGGCTGTGTAGAGCAACCCTTCAGGTTGCCAGCGCAATATATAGCTTCTCCAAACCCAATTGTCAACCTCACCTATCCGCGGCGAATCCTGTCTCACTAGCAGACGAGGCTCTGGCGACCCCAAGCTCCTCAAGGAACTTGGGGATGGGGAGGGAGGGATGGCCTGAAGGTTTAACGTGGCCACATAAATCGTTCCCAAGATGGTCGGGCTAGCACTTTAATGATGCTGTGTTACCGGAGCGTACCGGATCTGTATCCGGCAAAGGACCATCACATCGATAACACTCCCCAAAGCCTTCGGGGAGCAACCTTATCGCTACAACAACAACAACAACAACAACAACCCGAAAATGGAAGAGGAGGATGGATAGTCCTCGGCCAAACCAAGGCTGGTT
The DNA here is from genome assembly GCF_040869045.1 of Eurosta solidaginis. Taxonomy (NCBI): domain Eukaryota; kingdom Metazoa; phylum Arthropoda; class Insecta; order Diptera; family Tephritidae; genus Eurosta; species Eurosta solidaginis. The sequence goes on along the minus strand of NC_090320.1, from coordinate 166,312,313 downwards.
GACTTGAACACCCCAGCTCACCGCGTTGGTACCAACTTGTTGGGCCGAAGATCAACGGACATTGATCTGTGTTTTACACCGGAGGTAAGTCTTCACGACAGGGACTCCCGTAATACACGTTCTTTCGCCTGTTGGGGTTTGGGATGCAAATGCAATAGCGGATGATGACGCTTTTGGCAATAAACGCACGTGAAACTACTTTTACATTCGTTCTTGGGGTGTGACGTAGACAAACAGTTTTCGCAATAACTATTTTCTCTCACAAATTTGATTCGGTCTGATACCGATAAATTTCTAAACCTAACGCAAGATTTGACTGCGTGGTATTGGTTGCACAATCTACACGAAGCCGTTTTATTGAACTCGGTGTGATATGCATGGGTTTTACTATTAGTGGGTTGGGTCGAGTTTTGATTCACCATTCGTGGTGTAAAACTCGAAAACTGGGGCTTCGCCTTGCCTGGTCTGTAGGTACTTAGTCTTTCTACTACCTCGTATCTACTGGTGAGGAATTTATTCATGTCCTCCCATAGGGGCAGCTCCTTCCGGGAGCTGAGGGATTGTTCCCATAGTGAAAGGCTTTCACTGGGCAGCCTTGATGAGCACAGATAAACGAGGATCGGGTCCCAGTCCGTTGTCGGGATTCCTTGGGTGTTTAAAGTTGACATGCAATTGTCGATTGTTGTCTGCATCTTCTGGATTTGTTATCCGTTTTCTGTGAATATTGTGGGTAGGTTGAACAGCGTCTTTAGTTGATTGTCGACGAGTATCCTTTTATTTTCGTACCTCGATCTAAGTGCTTCCCAGGCAAGCTCGAAATTCTCATCGCTCAGTGGGTATTGTTTTACAATAAGTCCTGCTTGCCCTTTAGTTTTCAGGCGTAGGTGGTATAATTTTTGCGCGGGTGATAATTTAGGGTGGTTTTTATAGACTGCCGTGAACATATCTCTAAAGGATGGCCAGTCTTCGTATCCACCATGAAATTCTTCGGTGTCGCATGGTGGTACTTTTAAATAAAAACCGTTTGCGTTTGAATTGTTCATTGGGTGGGCGGGTATTTGTTGTTGGTTGGTGCTAGCAGTATTAAAAAGCTGTAAGGCTTCTAAAATTTCTGATTTGCATGTTTGGTACGTTGCCATGCATTTAGCAAATTTTTGCTCAACCGAGCCGCTGACATCTGTATAATTATCAGAGAAACTTACATCTCGATGGGACTCTAGCACCTTTGCCCATATTTTATCTAGGTCTTCTAATTTGACCTTAAGCATACACTCTGATAAATCGGTAGCTTGGGAGGGTGACCATCTTGAGCAGTAAACCTCAACTTGGTTACCGTCATATATGAATTTCTGCAGGCATTGGTCTGCAGTGGTCAATTTTTGGGGTTCGTCCGACGATTTCGGCATTATAACTTAATGTAGTATATCAAAGAGGGGAGCTTTTATTAAGCTGTGAAAAAAAAAATTCGTAAAAAAAATCTTTTTTTTTTTTTTGAAACCAGCCTTATGTACGCTTGGTTCTTTATACGGGCTTATCTCAGCGCTTCTGAGTACAAGTAATTTGGGTATATAATAATATAAATATTATAATATTTGTGTTCACTGGGTGTTTTTATTTTTTATTTTTTGAGACCGGCCTAATGTGTACCGGCTTTTTGGTTCGTTATATGTACTTGTCTCAGCGCTTCTGAGCACAAGTAATATGGGTATATAGTACGTATGTATGTATATATGGGTACAATATATTTGCCGGTAAACTGTGGTGTACCAACAATACCTTTTGTTGCCGTGCCAATGCACTTGATCTATCGACAAAGTAAATGCATGCAAATATGTGATCGATGATCTTTTTGTTGCTTGCTTCTATTATTTAGTTACATATGGTCATGCAATTACTTTGTTGAGGGTGGGTTTTGGCTTATGCAAAAAGATATACAAGTGCGTGTGGGTATTATGGGTGCATATACTTGTAGATTTGTATGCAAATTTAATCTTGGGTGCACCGGTAAAATAAACTTTAGGAAAAGTGGCACAATTTGGCAAAGTTCGTTGCTATGGGTTTTTTATAAAATATATTTTATGTAATATATGTATATAAGGGTAAACTGAGCAGCGGTGCTTTTCACGCTGGAAAAATATGTAGCTCGGTTGATTTTACCGAACTAAGTGGGTATATACATATATTACATATATACGTATATATTTTTATAATTATGTATATATTTAGCGCAACGAACTTATTGGGTATATAGAACCGGGCAGTTGATTTTCCGTTGGTACGGGAATGCAAATTTATTTGTTGAAAAATTTATATGGGTTTTTTGAAGGGACTGTACCTGTTGGTAACAGTGAGTAAGCAAATGAAATATTTTGCCGTTTAGGCTTTTTGATGTGGGTTATATACCCAGGGTCCGGATCTTTAGATCGGAGGTATATATATTTATGTATATATATATGGGTAACAAAGTTCTCACTCTGACATGTTATTTCTTTTTACGTGCTTGTGTCCTGGTTTTTGTAGAAATTCCTCCTTGTTGGTGTAGTTATTTAATGTTGTTGTTGTACCTTCTTTGATGTTGTATGTCTTTGTTGTATTGTTGTGATGGTGATGTGTTTTTTTTTTCAATTAAGTTTTACAAACAAATTTTTTCCAAAAACTTTTTCCTTTTTAGCTGAGTTTCTGTAAAATAAATAGTAATTTACCCTTTTTTTGTTTTCCTTTCTTTTTCTTCAAAAAATTTACACTTGCTGTTATCTTTTCTCCCCTTTTCCAAGGATTTTATTTTTCCCTTCGTTTTTTTTTTTTTGAATATAACCAACAGTTTTTTCCTCGAATTTCCAAATATTTCAATTTTTAGTTAAAAAAAAATTTTTATTTTCTTTAAACTTTTCTTTGCCTTTTCACCTTCACCCACTTTTTTGACAACTTAATTTTGTTTAACTTTTCGTGTAAATAAATCTTGTGTTACGTTTTTTTTTTGTTTTGAAAAACAGATTTCTTTTCAATAGTGTGTTTAAAATAAATTGAGTTTTATTTCTTTTATTTGTTTTCTCTTATATATTTTTCTTCTTAGTTAAATTTTATTTTTATTAGCAAAAAAAATTATTTTCTACTTTACACTTTTTTTCTTTTCCGTGTAATTTTTTCAATAATTTGTTTTTTTTTTGTTTAAATTATTTCCAATAAATAGGTTTTTGTTTTTTTTTTTGTTTGTAAAATTTTTTTTGTTTTTTCCTAAATTTTTTGAATTCTCAATTAAAACTCTTTTTTTTTGACACCTTAATGTTGTGTTTTTTCTGCATAACACTTAATTTTTGGTATGTTGTTATTACGTTTTGTTCTGTAATAGTTTTTTTTTTCACACCTTAATGTGTTTTAATTATTTATGTATGTGCACGTACCGAGCGCGTATTATTTAAATGTAAAAAATTTAGTTTTTTTGTTTTTATTTTTGGGTCGCTGGTTGCCTTTTTCAGCACAAAAGGACCATGTTTAAATCACTAGCACTGAGTTTATCAAGAAATGGCACTAAAGGCGCGGAATTAAAAATTGAAATATGTATTTTATTCGCATTTTAAACGCATGAAATATCAAAGCTATACAAATTGAAATTAATTATATGTATGTGACATAGATATGAAGCAGGAAATATTTGCGCGAAGGCGAACAGGCGATGCGATGCGGGCACGATCGGTGTGTAATAGTGAGTAGTTAATGATAAACTGAAAACAATTGAGCGTGAGCGCGGTGGTGGTTGGCAAGCCACAGCTGAGCTGCACTGCCTGCGCTTGGCCCGTTATAACCGGTCGTATCCGGTTCTAAATTTTTTTCTTTCCTTGGTTTCCGTTTTCAGTTATAGTTAAATTTAAATTCCAGTTTAATTTCCCGGTTTCAGTTTTGAGTTTCAATTTTTTTGCGTTTGATTTTTTTGATTTTAAATTTTGAATGTTGAACGGTCTGTCCGTGACATCCGGTACGGCCGGATGTTGTTTTATTTTGAAGTTGAGCACGATAAGATTTTTCTGTTTATGGCGCAGGACAGCAGGGTTGGCAAGAACCCCGCCCAGCCGACATGACTAGCCACAGTGCACCACTAGATCATGCCGATTGGCTTCCTTGCTGCTCCATTAAAGATGCGTTTCCATAACGCAGTTGTCTAAATTTTTTCTTTCTTCTATTCTAATTTAATAATTTTTTCAATTACGAAAACATTTGTCTTAACAATAATAATGATAAAATAATTATTGTTAGGCCTTGAGCTCGATTCAAACCCGCGATCTTACAAATCAATAGGCCGATATAACAACAAAAATTGCTAATACATCCCAGAGCACGGGGAAAAAGTGTCAATAAAATATGACACTATGGCATCATTGCCATAAAACAAGTCCAATTTTCACAAGCATTCTGCAACAGATGTCGCAGTGCTGTGAATATCAATTGGCAAGAACCAGAATTGAAGTAGGAATAATGAAGACAAACAAAACAACCGCTGTGATAGCTGAGTGGTTATAGCAGCGGCGCCTAAACGTTGCCGATGAAGGAATTTAGCAGTTCCCGAAATGGATCTATACAACGAGCTTTGGCAGTTGTCTAAATTTTTTCTTTCTTCTATTCTAATTTAATAATTTGTTCAATTACGAAAAAATGTATCATAACAATTGTCAGGAGACCTCTTAAGTTCTAGTGAAATAATTGATATAAACATATTTACAGTTTAATAAAACGTTTATTGTACAGAGTTTTTGTATAAATTTCATAAATTCCACGCTGGCTCTGCAGTTCAGATGCGTTCTATTTTAGTTCTCGCAATCGACTGACTGACAGCCATATTGTTGTTCATTGCCTTTTTCGTGAGTAGGGTTACCAGCTTGCTGACAGTCGGCCTTTCCTGATATGGAATCGACCCCGATTTCGTTGTCTTCTAGGTCGCTATAGCTTGTTTCGTTCTCATCGAGTTGGGACAGTTTCTAGTTTCAGTTGCTAGATTCGAAAACAGAAGAGTAATTTTGCGACTTTATTGGCATACCCGGAATTTCTTCGATTAAATACCGGTCATTGTTTAAGACTTTGGCTATACGATACGGACCACGATATTTTGACTCTAATTTTCTCGATTCACCGGTAGCGGCGGCTTCGCTCTCAATGACAACTAAATCGTCATCGCGATAAACACGAGGGATTGTATGTTTTTCGTCAAACCGTTTTTTCCATTTTTGTCGTTCGTGTTCGATATTCTCCGTAGCTTGTATACGGTTTTCGTCTATCGGAATGTTCTCTACGGTTTGGTCGACGTCATCATGCACGGCGGCAACTAACAAATTGTGTACGATATCGCGCAAATTAAAGTGGAATATTAACTCGTTTGGGCTATATCCGGTCGTTTTATTCGGTTGTGAGTTGACTGTAAATTGAAAATTTCGTAACAACAAGTCCGATTCCTTAGGGTTATCAACGGAGATTCGTAAGTAATTTAAAATCGTCTGGTTTGCCCGCTCGACTTGCCCGCTTGCTCGCGGAGTACGTACCGCTGTTTTTACGTGCTTTATACCGTTCAGCTCGCAATACGTGGTAAATGCCTTTGACGTGTAAGCGGTTTCACGGTCCGTAATAATTTTAAGAGGCAGCCCGAAATTGCTCGTTACATCGTTTAACAAATTTATTACGTGTGTCGATTTTGTATCGCGAACCGGCCTAACAATGAGATATTTTGAAAACGAGTCTGAAATCGCTATGACGTACGAATTCCCTTTGTTACAATGAATAAACGGCCCGAGATGATCGATATGAATCAGGCGGAACGGAATCGGGTCTACCGGATCGAAGTGCAAAGTACCTTCAGCCTTACCGAATTGGGCCTTACGATAACAGCACTCCGTGCACGCGGCGATATAATTTTTAATGTATTTCCGCATTTGCGCGAACCAAAACGTTTTGCGAATTCGATCAATGGTTTTCTCCAAAGCATGGTGACCCACCTTGTCGTGGCAAAGTTGAGCAATGCGCCAACGTACGGAGTTAGGGACGAAGAATTTCAGTCCATCTTCTTCTTGACGATAAAGGCGATAATTTTGGATACGAAAATATTTCTTGATCTCTGGAGCTCGCTGAGATTTTACGTGGCCTTGCAAAATGGCGATGATTTCACGAAGTTTCGGGTCTTGTATTTGCATCGTATAAAGCCAATCATTAACGTCGGGGTTTATTTCAAAGATAGATCCAGCCGGCTCTACTTTTCAGCGGACTAGTCAGGAGCTCGGCTCATTGCGTCTACGTGCGCAAGTCTGCTTCCTGAACGATGTACTGCTTCAAAGTCGAACTCGGATATCTTCAACCACCAACGCACGATTTTAGGCTTTAGTTCCTTGTTATCTCGTACCTTGGCCACGGCTGAGCAATCAGTCACCAAACGAAACTTTTTGCCCAACAAGTAAATGCGGAATCGTTCTAGTACCTCAACTACGGCGAAGGCTTCCAATTCATAAGAATGGTAGCGACTTTTCGGATCTGTGCAGTGTCGACTGAAGTACATTGTAGGCTGCCACGTCTTGTTATCGCATCAGTATGTAACTCGTGCAGCGCGGTTTGATCGTATAGGGACAGTACCGGAGTGGTTGTCAAAAGTTCGATGATTCGTTTAAACGAGGTCTGTTGAAGATCAGTCCAGCAGAACAAGTTTTGTTTGGATTTGCGTAGAAAGGTGGTCAAGGGCTTAGTTATTAGCGAGTAATCAGGAACGAGCTTCCTGTTAGAAGCCCGTGAGACCCAAGGACCGTCTTAATTCGGTGACATTCGTAGGCACTTGGAAGTTTTTAATAGCTGATACTTTGCGATTTCCAGGTGTTATACCGTTCTCGGTAATCACGTGACCTAGGTATTCGATTCGTGTTTCTAAAAATTTACATTTGTCTATACGCAATGTCAACCCACTATCGCCCAAGATACAAAAGAACTTTTTAAGACGTGTAATCCTTCATCAATGGTGCGGCTTGGTATTATGACATCATCCAAATATGCCAAAACTTCCCCAGGTTTCATCTTGGATACTAACCATTCATTACCGTTTGGAATACGGCGGGAGCGTTGACTAAGCCAAACGGCATTCTATTGAATTCGTAATGGCCTTCGTTGTTAACAAATGCTGTGAAGTGTTTTGATTGTTCTTCGAGCTCTATTTGATAATACCCCATTCTTAGGTCTAATATTGAAAACTATTTATTACCTGCTAGCTGAGCGATTTGTTCATCCATAACTGGCATCGGATATGACGTTTTTTTCGTGATTTTGTTTAGGCACCTGTAATACACACAGAGGCGATGCTCACCATTTTGCTTCTCGCCCAGTACAATTGGTGAGGCATATGAGGATTCTGATAAACGTATGATTTCATTGTCGAGTAAGTCTTTTATTATGTCTGCCACAATCGGCCGCTTTGAGAATGGCAGACGATACGGCTTCATATTTAACGGTATCTCCGAGTTTAGTTCGATTTTCATTTTCATGATGTTACATCGACCGAGTTCTGAAACCTTTTCCGAGAAAAAACCGCGGAACGAGGAGAGTAATTGTTCGAGTTTGTCGAAATCTTTATTAACGAGAGTAGTACGTTCACGAATGTTTAAAACATCTTCAATACGACAACCTTCATTATCGATAACCAGCTGACTTCCGTTTCTGCACAAACTATCAGTCCCAAGCAAAACATTTTTACTTATCAAATTATCTTCTACTATCAACCCGTCACTTTCAATTTTCTCACAATCAATTTCTATTATAAAGTTTATTTTCTCATTACATACGAATTTACCGCCACCAAACCCATTCAACGTTATTAAGCACGGTGTACAGCTGCCAAGTTTCCTGGCAAAGCTGCCTCTTACAAGAGTACGACTACTGCCAGGATCTACGAAAGAATTTGTCAACAGTCCGTTCACTTTAATCTCCTTGATGTTTACGTCAATAATTTCTTTTGTTGGTTTAACGGATTGATTAATTAGTTCTACCGTATTATTTGATTTTTCCGGACAAGTTTCGTTTGTGTGATTAGTGCGTTGACATTTTTCACAACGGGTTTTTTTTCTGCGGTTCTGGACATTTTATTGAATAATGCCCAAACTTCAAACAGTTGTAGCACTTTACATTTTCGTTGCATTTTGTAGCATTTGGTAGGACCATTGGTTTTGGCTTTGCTTGTGAATTTGTCTTAACCTCGTTAAATATGTTGTAGTTATTTATATCACGTAACAAATCAATACATCGCGAGTAATAATTAGATATTTTTCGTTTAAGGTCCGCATCATTTATACCGTTCACAATATGTATAGTGATATCGTTTTCTGGAATGCCTCGTTTCATACCATACGGAACCATACGATAATAAAATTCTTGTGGTGATTCATTCGTATTTCTTTTCATTTGGGACATTTTTACGTGCACATCTGCGACACTTTGTAGACATGGGAAGTCGCACACTAATCGATTAGAAAATTCTGACCACGACGTATATACGACTTGCAGGGAGTCGATCCATTGTTTAGCGGGTCCCTGCATTTTCTGTTGCACCGCACACAGTAAAATACTATCATCGATGCCGTATGCATTTCGCACCATTTCGACGCGGTGTATGAATTGAGCTGCATTTAAAGATACACTTGCAAGTGGGTCAAATGTTGGCAATAGCTCTATTATTTCACAGACATTATACATAGGGCGCGATGCCAAATCGGCTGCTGGGGAATGTACGGAATATTGGCTCGGGCGGGTCGTGCAGTTTAACTTGGAAGGTACGTGTAGTTAATACTAGGTCGAAAAATCGGCTGAGCGTAACCGCCGGAAACCGGTATTGAGTACGATACGGGTGCACCCTGCGTATTTGGGAATGCACTACTAACAGAAATTGGAAACGTTTGTGTTGACGGTGGTGGACACGGATGCGGGATCGACGTCTGCAATGGTGGCACAACCGATAGCACTATATGTACGTTTGTAGACAACGGCATTGCTTGTGTATCTAGAGGTGAAGAGATACACTGCGGTTCGAAATTGCTAGACATTACACCATCACTTTGTCGTATTTCCATTTCAGGAATAGTTTTTTCTAAATCTGCCACACGCTATGACAATATCGAACTTGCACTTAAATAATGTTCTTCAGTAAGGATTTGTATTTCTAAACGTTTTATTAAAGTGTTTTTGTTACCACTAGTTGGAAGTCCTGCATCTTTACACATTTTTCTAAGCTCAACGACGTTTGCGGAACGAACGTTTTCCATTTTTAACGTTTTGTTTTGCTAATGATATTCAATGAGTGGAGTTGAGTTAAAATATAAATACGAATGGTAAAACGATTACCAAACACAACTGAACGACTTTATAGCGAGTACTGCGAGCACAAATGAACGTAACAGACAATTTGATTGTTATTGTCGCTTTGGTTACATTATTATTGCCACCAATACATATAAACTTTGCGTGTGCGTTCAATGATCGTCAAGTTGTTTACCATGTATGCAAATGAAACAAAGTGAACATAACATAAAACGAGATAATATACCAAAATACGAAGCGAATGACGTTTTATTTTTTGGTTAATTCTTTTCAGGCTATTCGTGCTGAAAGAAGAATAAGTTTCACGATACGAAGCGAATGACGTTTTATTTTCTTGGTTAATTCTTTTCAGGCTACTCGTGGTGAAAAAGAATACGTTCCACGATACGAAGCGAATGACGTTTTATTTTCTTGGTGAATTCTTTTCAGGCTAGTCGTGCTGAAAGGAGAATGCGTTCCACGAGAAAATAACGAACAGTGTTTTTGACGAGTTTCTTTCAGCTTTTCGTACTGAGAGAAAGATATTAAAGTTGAAACGAATGGCGTTGCTGGTGAATTCTCTTCAGGCTGGTCGTGCTGAGAGAGAATATGTTTCACAAGTAAGTAAAGACGAATAGCGTTGTTGCCGAATTTCACTCCACCTTTTGTGTTGAGAAAATTCTTGTTCGTATGGACGCGCAAATTTTTAAACTAACGACGAATACAATACTAAAACGTAAGTGCAGAGGAGCCCCGTTTACCACGCATTGATTCAGCGGAGTCTCAACTTTTTTATGCGTTAGATAAACGATATGTTATGCGGCCACCGTGGTGTGATGGTAGCGTGCTCCGCCTATCACACCGTATGCCCTGGGTTCAACTCCCGGGCAAAGCAACATCAAAATTTTAGAAATAAGATTTTTCAATTAGAAGAAAATTTTTCTAAGCGGGGTCGCCCCTCGGCAGTGTCTGGCAAGCGCTCCGATTGTATTTCTGCCATGAAAAGCTCTCAGTGAAAACTCATCTGCCTTGCAGATGCCGTTCGGAGTCGGCATAAAAACATGTAGGTCCCGTCCGGCTAATTTGTAGGGAAAAATCAAGAGGAGTACGACGCAAATTGGAAGAGAAGCTCGGCCTTAGATCTCTTCGGAGGTTATCGCGCCTTACATTTATTTATTTTTTTTTATTTTATTTAATTTAATGGCGAACACCTTTTTTTAACTCGATAATATGTATTTTTACTCGTTTAAACGCATCTTTTCACAATTGAATGTTTTTGCACACACACTTGCACTTATTCAGTTATATGCTGTATTTCGAGTTTTACGTTTTTAAGGGTGGATTTCATCCAACTTCTGAAGCTGTCAGGAGACCTCTTGAGTTCTAGTGAAATAACTGATATAAGTATATTTACAGTTTAATAAAACGTTTATTGTACAGAGTTTTTGTATAAATTTCATAAATTCCACGCTGGATCTGCAGTTCAGACGCGTTCTATTTTAGTTCTCGCAATCAACTGACTGACAGCCATCTTGTTGTTCATTGTCTTTTTCGTGAGTAGGGTTACCAGCTTGCTGACACAATAATAATGATAAAATAATTATTGTTCGAATCGCGAACTTATTAGTTATTTTATTTGTTGCCGGCCCTCTCATTTTTATTTACACTTTTAATATTAGAGGGCACTTTGGTTTTTTTTTATATTTTTTTCTTTGATGCTCGCAAAGCAAATTTATTTAATTTAATTATTTTTTTTTAATCCATCGGTGGCTTTGGTTCAGACCTCCGGTGCGTGTCCGAACAACTTCCAGCATAAATTCTGTCACCTCTCCCACCTACTAGTGAGTAGTGGAAATATTCCAATATCGCATACCATCGGGAGAATACGTTTATATGTATGTATGTTTGTTAGGTTTTCTATTGCCACGGTAACCCCCTCTCCGCGACGTGGGCGCCTCTGTCATAAGGAAAGATCGGTGAGTACTAGATTATAAGCTATTCTTACATAATAAAACTTATCTATACCTACATATGTATGTACGTATGTACATGAGAATTCCAAGAGGTGTATATATTGGAAGTTAGGATAGGTCAGTAAGCTATCGGCGCACAGTGGCCTATAAGTCACGGAGTAGTGTTTGCATAATTTTTCTTTTTGATTTGAATTACCTTGTGTCAATCACATCGCAAATAACTTTCATTATAGTTTAGTCTCATTAATTAAATTTTTCTTTATAGCCTTTATCCATTTAAATTTTCCCGTTTCCGGGTTTTTTTTCTTTTTTTGTCTCTTTACTACTGTATCGATACATTGGACTGGTACCTAGTTATAAGTTAATTTCATAAGAAAATTGTTAGTGGTAAGATAATTAACCATTTTTTATGGCTTTTTTGAATTTCTTTGATTGAAAATTTGGTGCTTAATTGGTGAATTACTTTTGCTTTTTATATCAGTTTTTTTGCATAATATTAGTCAATAAATTAAGATTGTGGAATTGCAAAACCAAACTTAGCTCACCTTATTCAATTTCTCGTTATCTTTTTATGGGGTGAATTGAAAACACCATGTATGGCTTGGTAAACAGTCAATTGGTATGGGTGTTGCATGGGCACATTAGAGGGGAGGTGGGTGTCAGGCGACTAAGACGAACCGAACTGGGTAGGGACATGGGACGATGACGGACGGACATGTGTCAGGCTAGGGGGGCTTCGCTCGGTATACGGAGTCATAGCGATGCCCAAAGGATACGCACGATGCGTAGAGGGGGGAGGGATGACTCCACCTGACACGGACAGGCTTCTTTCCTTCATTTATTTTTTTGTTGTCTTTATTTTGCACCCATGCATGAATCCCTAATTTTGTTTGTATAGCTGCAAGTAAGGCTGGTGAGCAAAAACTCACCTCACCCGACGCGCTAGCAGGGCTTGCCACCATGCCACCTGCCACCGTTGCGTTACCCCAACAGACAGGTATACAACAATAGCGCCCAACGTAATAGCCCAATTTTTAGTTTCAAAGTCCGTTTTATCATTATCTTCCTTTTGTTCTCTTTCTTTTATTACTATTTTGTGTCCATTACTCTTAGGTACATTTCATTGTTTTTTTTTGCGCTCAACTTCCTTTTTTTCTCTGACAGGACTGACGACAGTTGTTGTGACAACATCGCTTGGCTTAGTCTGATGCGATATATGCCACTATAACAAGCACAAGGGGGGATACTCGTCTTACTGTAGAAGTTCCTAACGAAAGCTGCAACGCTTGCATAAGTGGCATTCTGCGGTAAGGCTAGTATATTAGGAGGTAGACGTTGTAGCGTGTAGGTGACTGTTGAAGCTACCGTGTACGCAGTCCAGCACTGCGTACACGTGAGGTTTGCAGGCTGTCTACACGAAGGAGATTTTTGGCAGTGTGGCAACCGAGTTTTGGGCTCTGAGCTGAGATGCTTGATGTGCCACACTGAACATACGGACGAAATTGGGAGACTTAGTTGACTAGGACCTAGACTAGTGACAAAGGGACCACTCACTCACATTCGCTATGACCTTGCCGAGGTGCAACACCAACAAACACCAATAATGCACAAAGTTTTTTATTTTCACATAAGCGAAAAATTGAAGCAACAACAAAAACTACTTGAAAAACAAGTAAGGAAGGCTAAGTGCGGGTGTAACCGAACATTACATACTCAGCTGAGAGCTTTGGAGACAAACTAAGGGAAAATCACCATTTAGCAAAATTAACCTAGGGTAACCCTGGAATGTGTTTGTATGTCATGGGTTTCAAATGGAAGGTATTAAAGAGTATTTTAAAAGGGAGTGGGCCATAGTTCTATAGGTGGACGCCATTTCGGGATGTCGCCATAAAGGTGGATCAGAAGTGACTCTAGAATGTGTTTGTACGATATGGGTATCAAATGAAAGGGGTTAATGAGTATTTTAAAAGGGGCGGGCCTTAGTTCTATAGGTGGACGCCTTTTAAAGATATCGCCATAAAGGTGGACCAGGCATGACTGTATGACATGGGTTTCAAATGGAAGGTATTAAAGAGTATTTTAAAAGGGAGTGGGCCATAATTCTATAGGTGGACGCCATTTCGGGATGTCGCCATAAAGGTGGATCAGAAGTTACTCTAGAATGTATTTATACGATATGGGTATCAAATGAAAGGGGTTAATGAGTATTTTAAAAGGGCCGGCCTTAGTTCTATAGGTGGACGTCTTTTAAAGATATCGCCATAAAGGTGGACCAGGCATGACTGTAGAATGTGTTTGTACCATATGGGTATTAAATGAAAGGTGTTAATGAGTATTTTAAAAGGGGGTGGGCCTTAGTTCTATAGGTTGACGCCTTTTCGAGATGTCGCCACAAGGGTAGACCAGAGGTGACTCTAGAATGTGTTTGTACGATATGGATATCAAATTAAAGATATTAATAAGGTTTTTAAATGGGAGTGACCCTCAGTTCTATATGTGAAGGGGTTTTCGAAGTATCGACCAAAATATAGACGAGGGTGACCCAGAACATCATTTGTCGGGTACCGCTAATTTATTTATATATGTAATACAACGAACAGTATTCCTGCCAAGATTCCAAGGGCCTTTTGATTTCGCCCTGTATAACTTTTTCATTTTCTTCTACTTAATATGGTAGGTGTCTCACCCATTTTAAAAAGTTTTTTTCTAAAGTTATACTTTGCGCCAAAAAACCGAACCAATCACGATCTTTCATCCTTTTTATCGTATTTGGTATAGAATTATGGTTTTTTTTTCATTTTTCGTAATTTTCGATATCGAAAAAGTGGGCGTCGTCATAGTTGCATTTCGACCATTTTTTATACCTAGATAAAGTGAGTTCAAATAAGTACGTGAACTAAGTTTAGTAAAGATATGTCGATTTATGCTCAAGTTATCGCCGTCCGTTAACACGATAACTTGATTAAATTTTGAGGTATCTTGATGAAATTTGGTATGTAGGTTCCTGCGCACTCATCTCAGATCGCTATTTAAAATGAACGATATCGGACTATAACCACGCCCACTTTTTCCATATCGAAAATTTCGAAAAGCCGAAAAAGTGCAATAATTCATTACCAAAGACAGATAAAGCGATGAAACTTGGTAAGTGAGTAGAACTTATGACGCAGAATATAAAATTAGTAAAATTTTGGACAACGGGCGTGGCACCGCCCACTTTTAAAAGAAGGCAATTTAAAACTTTTGCAAGCTGAAATTTGGCAGTCGTTGAAGATATCGTGATAAAATTTGGCAGGAACGTTACTCCTATTACTATTTGTACGCTTAATAAAAATTAGCAAAATCGGAGAAGGACCACGCCCACTTTTAAAAAAAAGTTTTTTTAAAGTAACATTTTAACAAAAAATTTAATATCTTTACAGTATATAAGTAAATTATGTCAACATTCAACTCCAGTATTGATATGGTGCAACAAAATACAAAAATAAAAGAAAATTTCAAAATGTGCGTGGCTCCGTCCTTTTTAATTTAATTTGTCTAGGATACTTTTAATGCCATAAGTCGAACAAAAATTTACCAATCCTTTTGAAATTTGGTAGGGGCATTTTATGACGTTAACTGTTTTATGTGAAAATGGGCGAAATCGGTTGAAGCCGCGCCCAATTTTTATGCACAGTCGTCCGTGTGTCTTTCCACATGGCCGTTAACACGATAACTTGAGCAAAAATCGACATATCTTTACTGAACTTAGTTCACGTACTTATCTGAACTCACTTTATTTTGGTATAAAAAATGAACGAAATCCGACTATGACCACGGCCACTTTTTCGATATCGAAAATTACGAAAAATGAAAAAAATCCCATAATTCTATACCAGATACGAATAAAGGGATGAAACATGGTAATTGGATTGGTTTATTGACGCGAAATATAACTTTAGAAAAAACTTTGTAAAATGGTTGTGACACCTACCATATTAAGTAGAACAAAATGAAAAAGTTCTGCAGGGCGAAATAAAAAACCCTTGAAATCTTGGCAGGTATTACATATATAAATAAATTAGCGTTATCCAACAGATGATGTTCTGGGTCACCCTGGTCCACATTTTGGTCGATATCTGGAAAACGCCTTCACATATACAACTACCACCACTCCCTTTTAAAACTCTCATTAATACCTTTAATTTGATACCAATATCGTACAAACACATTCTAGAGTCACCCCTGGTCCACCTTTATGGCGATATCTCGAAAGGGCGACCACCTATAGAACGAAGGCCCACACCCTTTAAAAATACTCATTATGTAATGGTCGCTTGGGCTGCAATATGTCTTTTTGCGTGTACCTATCCCCCTTTGAAATAAAATTTCTCGCATGTGAGAAATTGACCTAAGAACTTTATTGCCGCTCTAGGGCATTTAATTGATTACCTCTAGTAAAAACGACAAATTGTCACCTATTGGCTGAAACGTGAACAATAATCGCTTGGATTTTCCCAAGGTAAATCTATCCGAAACTTCCAAATGCTGAAATGCGCCAGAGTTAGTTAAATATGTCTCGTAGGCTAGAAAAATTGCAAACAGTAGCAAAATCAAATCATTCACGTCATTCTGTCTTAGTTTTGTTACAATGATTGAAAAGACGCATTTAAGTGACATTAAACATTTGCGCAAACGAAGTTAGGAAAGTGTCAAAAACAGAAGCCAAAAGATAGGAAGTCCGAGGGTATAAAAGAGCTCTCCTTCCTGTTTTTCATCGTACCAGACGGGCAGCTCCAGTAAAGATATTCAGGCAGTTCCCGTATACCACATGGGTTTTGTTTGTTCTCAATAAGGTAAGAAATTTTCATTTAAATCTCCTTAGGTAGGAAATAATTATAGGGCATTTTTCTTCAATAGGCGTGACTACCATATAGGCAGAAATTCCTACCCACACTCATCGCCTCCTGACAAGTTGGAAGTCACTTTCCCAGTGCACATAGGTGAGGGTGTGGAAGCTTTTTGGTTACGAACCATTTGTACATATTGGAGCTGAGGAGCATCAAGAGGGAGCCTCCACTAATCCCCACGCGACCAACGAAGATTAGGAATCTAGAAGGATCCTGGGGCTTGGTTTTGCCACCCCACCTCATTCAAGCACCATCAGGCGCACATGAAATAGGCAGCATTGTCGTCGCTGTTTGCCATCCACCACCCATTTGCAGAACAAATTAGTGCACAGTGTGACAAAAATTAAAATTGTTATAGTGAAAAAAAAGTCAAAAAAAAAAACAAAAAAATATATATAAAAAAAAAGAGGGATAAGAATAAGGTAATAAGTTTAGCGCAGTGAATTAAATGAAAAAACCTAGAAAATGTAGTAACAAGTAGTGTTAAACCGGAAATTTTTTAGAAAAAAGAGATAAAGTTAGTTACAAAAGCCTAAGATAAGGTTAAACGAAATTTATAGTAGTTAAAAGTAAATAAAAAGAACGTTAGAAAGAAAAGAAAATTGAAAGTAAAAAGAGTAAACGTGTTATATCAAAAAAAATAAATAAATAATCATAATATTATAATTAATTGAAAGTTACGTAAAAATAAGATGTGAAAATATTTGAGTGCATGCATATGTGTGGTAGGCATACCTAACCCCATCTTTCCCTCCAAAGAAAAACAAAAACATAAACTTAGTTAAAAATCAGAAAAAAATTATAATAATACTTTGGTTAACAAAAATATTCAAGTTAAAATTTGCGGCTACCGAACGTTTTATGTGTCACTGTAAGCGATCGCCCTCTCTTACAGTGTAAGTCACATCATAGCCCAAAAACAAAACCAACGCAAGAAATTTGTCAAACAGATATTCCAACTGCATCAATACCGCTGAAAGGCCTTTCATCGCTGGATTGCATCACCCACATACATACCTACCACAATACAATATGTAAGTAATATTGTACCAATATCTTTGTTGCCTTTGTTATTGTTTATATTTTTTTTGCTTTGATTTGCAACCAAGACAAATCGGCATATCAGTGGGCATAATTACCCACCTCCTTTACAAACGTATGTACATACATCTGTACACCTGTTGTGCGTACTTATGTATGTAAATTCGTAAAAATCGTTTCGTAGCTAAAATGGGTCTACATAGCTATGTATGTAAAGTCGAGATGGGCACATTAAGTTAAAAAAATGCACGTTCAATCGCTTACATTTTTTTTCTTTAAAATTTAATTATTTACCATAATTATTTGGTTGGGTTGCATTAATACAAACCAAACAAACTACTTTATTATTTAAATGTATAAAAATTCCTAAAAAAAGAAACAAAAGAGAGACAATCATAATTATCATGTGCCAAAGTACAGTCTATCGTTCTTTCGAACCAATTAAGTTTGGATTGTAGTATTTGTAGTTACAGTTCGTAAAATTTGCTACCAAACCTAAACAAAAAAAAAAAAAAAAAAAAAAAAACAAACAAAAAACAAATTTTTTTTAATAATGTAAAATCAACCAAATAATTGTGGCATGCCCCTCTGAGGCAAATATACATACATTTCTACATAGCCATGATAGCATATAATTTTTTTTGAACAGTTTAACAAAATAGGAAAACAAAAACTTAATATACATACCTAAAGCAAAAAGGGCAAGCAAAAATTCTTGGCAGAGGGTAGCTTGTTGTTGGCTTATGATGCCCTGGTATGTCCAGTAATTTCAATCGAGTAAATATATATAATTTTGGCATATGATGATTGATTTACCTTTTGCTCCTATGATCTTCCGTCCGTAAGCTTGTTTTATGTTCTTTGTCTTTGCTCAAACCGGGTAAATTTAAATATACCGCGTAACAATATATAATATTGATAAATTGTTATAGAGTACGTTTTTGTTCAACAATTTTCGATACGCGTTGAAATTCTAACAGTCTAACACATGTTTGAAAACCCATTTGTCATGGAACTTCCCCCTTCCTATTAGTTTACCTACCTACATGCACACTTATGCACGTAAATATGAATTTATTTCCAAATGTAAGTTAAAGAAAAACAAAAAAAAACTTTTACCCAAAAATATAAGAAAATAAAGTCAGCTAGTAATTTTTATGACGTCCGGGTATTTTCAGTAAACTACCTATCGTCAATAATGCTTTTGCCAATTGATCTGCTGTACTTTAATGATATGAATTTATTTGGATATTAATGTTCTAACGTACATGTTACGTCATTCATTCAAAAAAAAAAAAAACAATGTTACCTAAATATGAACCCTTCATATAAGTAAAAAAGCGTAAGCTAGTGTTTTTTATGATAGCCTGGTATGACTAGCCACCTGAAAGAGAGTTAAATTGTAACCAGATTAGTATAACAAATTTATACATAAGCCGCTAAGAAGCGTGTAATATTAGGGTTGTCCTAAATATTTTGTAAATGTTAGTAACGAATATTAAGAATTAAGGTTAATCCTAAACATCTTTCCAAATAGGATTAAGGATTGATTAATTATTATGGTTAATAAACGATGAATTGTTATCCACTTGAAAATATGAATCTGTAAGTTTTTGTATGTTCCTGGAGGCAAATGTGTTGATGACATAAAAGGTAGTATACGTTTTTTTCGGGATCTTCGAATTATATTCGCATCAAAGATCATGGTAGGGTAGGGTAAAGACAGCGAGTGTCGACTATCAGCGTAGACCTGGCCCCAATATTCACGTAAGCAGATGTCCGCTTTCACCTCTTTAGCATTTAAAGTTCGTTGTTTGGTTCTTTTGAGTTGGTTAGTTACCGATCTCTTTTTTTTGTTTCATTTCGTACATATGTATCTAGTTTTTGAGTTAAGGGAGTGTAGCTCCTGTATTTAGATTCTGGTTTGGAGTCCTAAAATTAAACTTTATGTACCTAATGTCGGTTGAGACATGGTAAAAACCCACCCCATCCCGAAAGAGCTACGGTCAAGAGGACTCCCCCGCCGCGACCTCTCAATTGCCTGTGTGGTTACCAGAATTCCACCCAATGGTAACGTGCCTCTTCATATGTGTATGCGTACATGTATGGGGAATCACACACACATACAAACATTATATACCCCTTCTATTCGGGGTAGGTTACAATTAACGCCTTTCATTTGATACCCATATCGTACAAACAAAGTCTAGAGTCACCCCTGGTCCACCTTTATTGCGATACCTCGAAAAGGCTTCCACCTATAGAACTAAGGCCCACTCCCTTTTAAAATACTCATTAACACCTTTCGTTTGATACCCATATTGTACAAACGTATTATAGAGTCACCCCTGTGTAATATATTTTGGCAACGCTGAACTGTCAAAATTGTATAGATATGTGTATATATATGTTTATGAAATAAAACACTTGAATTATTATCGCTGAATCAAAAAGACGTGTCTAGTATATTTTATGGCGACGAGGGAAAACCCATTTTGTGCAAATTTAGAGTTTACTTTTGATCAACGATTGGGCATGAAAAAAAGTGAACAATCATCACCAAACAAAGAGTGTGATAACAGTGGAAGTTCAAGTCAATTGCCTTCAGACGAATGCAAAGAAGAACGTGTCAGTGACATAACCTTAAATCATAGTAGTCATATCAAAATGTCGAATAACTTTATTGGAATGGTAGAACCATTCATTCCCGGTGGGGACTTTCCTGGCTATAAGGACAGGATGGACCAATTCTTTGTCTGCAATTCGGTTTCAGAGCAACTAAAAGCACCATTGTTCATCACTATGTGCGGTGCAGAAGTCTATGAACTGTGTAAAAAACTAACAACGCCTCAATTGCCAAGTCAAAAAACGTATGCAGAATTGATGAAAGTTTTGACTGACTATTATCAACCTAAAAGAAACAAGCGTTCAGAAAGGTACAAATTTTACAACGCCATGCAAGAAGAAGGTGAGAATATTTCCGATTATATTGTGAGGTTAAAGTTTTTGTCTCAGGAATGTGAGTTTGGCGATTTTATCACAACCGAACATGCTAAAGACGTTGCTTATTTACAACAAAAGCATTTGAATGAAGAATTATTAGATCAGCTAATTAGAGGTCTTAAAAGTGAAATAATCCAACAAAAACTTATGGATGACCTAACCTCAAATTTCGATAAAGCATGTGAAATAGCCCTTCAATTGGAGTTAACAAAGAAAGGTCAAATCAAAATGCGTTCGAATGTAGTCAATACTCTAACAAATGACACCAACACTAATAAAGAAAAAAGTTTTCTGTCAAGTCAGATAGTAAGCTCAAAGGTCAGAAGCAAACACAAAAGTCAAAAAAGTCTTATGACAGTCAAGCGCAAAAGTTTAATAAATGCAAACGGTGTGGCAGGAAACACGACGAAAATAAATGCCCTGCAGTCAATTGGGAATGTTTCAAGTGTAAACGTAAGGGTCACACTTCAAAAGTTTGTACATCAACCGAGTCGATAAAGAGCATCAATAATATCAACGATGCATGCTGTATTGATGTAAAAATCAACAACATTATGGTAAAAATGGAAGTAGATAGTGGAGCTTGCACTTCCGTCATGTCAAAAGAGGAGGTCAATGAAAAATTTTATAATATTAAATTAGTTAAGTCTAAAAATAATTTAATTACCTTTTCAGGGCAAACAATTATAGAATTTGGATCATTTATTGCTGAGGTGACTCACCGTGACGTTGTTGTAAAGCTCAAGTTGTCAGTTGCTGACATAGGCAAAAGGTTTAAAGCATTGATGGGCAGACCATGGCTAGATAAATTATTCCATGGATGGCGTGGTAGGTTTGAAAGCAAAATAGTTATCAAATCAATTGTAGAAAATGATATATTTGAAATATTAAGAATAGATATCCCAACATTGTTGATGAAAAAATGAATGAAGTTATAAAATGCCGCGTACACTGTTCCTTTTAAATTACGTGATAAAGTAAGTTTAGAACTTGATCGCTTATGTAAAGAAGAAATATTAGAGCCTATTCAATATAGCCAATGAGCCAGTCCTATCGTCGTGATTGTTGCAAAATCGAACGGTGAAATACGGATTTGTCTCGATGGGAAAGCGTCATTAAATAAGTGTCTAGAATTTTTCCATTATCCATTACCTTTAGTTGACGATATATTCGCCGATTTTGCAAATTGCAAATTTTTTTCTGTTATCGATTTGAAAGGCGCATATCAACAATTAAAAATGTCTAATAATTCCAAAAATATTCTTGTCGTAAATACTCAAAATGGCTTATATGCATATAAACGTTTAACATTTGGTATTAATTGTGCTGCATCGATATTTCAGTCCGTCATGGACCAAATATTGAAAGGCATGCCATTTGTTAGAGCATTTCAAGACGATATAATTATTGGAGGTTTGGATCTGCAACAAGCCACTGATAATGTTTACGCGGTGTGTAGTCGTTTGTCTGAATTCAATGTTAAAATTAATATTGAAAAAAGTCAATTTTTAAAAAAGTCGGTAGAGTATTTGGGGCACTGTTTAACAGATAATGGAGTGAAACCAAATCCAAACAAAGTTAGAGCCATTGTTAATGCGCCAGCACCAACTAATGTGCAATAATTACAGTCATACTTGGGTCTTGTAAACTATTACAGAAAATTTGTTCCAAATATGTCTACTGAACTGAGCGTTCTGTATGAATTGCTACGAAAAGAAAACCCATTCAATTGGAATGATGACTGTCAGAGAGTATTCGAAAAAAGTAAAAAATTCATAGTTGAAAGCAATGCATTGGAAATTTATGACCCAAAGAAGCCCATTATTGTCTCAACTGACGCAAGCCCTTATTGAGTGGGAGCAGTTCTCTCACACATTGTAAATGGTAGGGAACATCCAGTTTTGTTTGTTTCGGTCACGCTATCGCCGGCTGAACGAAATTATTCACAAGTACACCGTGAAGGGCTAGCTATAATTTTTGCCGTGAGAAAGTTTCATAAGTACCTATTTGGACAACCCTTTACAATTTTTACAGATAATTCAGTCATAAAAGAAATTTTCATTCCTAACAAGTCTAATAGCGCGGTTGCAACTGCACGCTTGCAACGTTGTCTATGTATCAATACGAAATCAAACACAAAAGTGCTACACAAATGTCCCATGTGGATGCATTGTCCCGTCTACCATTGGAAAATGAACAAACAGGAATCAAAAATATTTCGGTTAACTTTTTAAGTATCTCAAATGATTTGCCTTTGGATTTAAATGAAGTTGCTACACAAACAAAGCTTGATCCAATATTATCGTATATTTACTCATTCGTTAAAGAGAAATGGCCAATTGAAGTTGAGGAAAAATTTAAAAAGTACTTTGTCAATAGAGAGAAGTTGTCAATTGAAGATAATTGTCTATTTTACTTTTCGAGAGTAGTTGTCCCTAAGAAATTGCAAAATCGTGTTTTAAAATTGCTTCATGAAAGCCACATGGGTATTACTCGAATGAAAATGGTAGGAAGATCATACGTTTGACAATGACTGCGAAGTATGTCAACAAACAAGAACACCAAACAAACCCAAAACTGAGACACAATGGAAAAAGTCGACATTTCCATTTGAGAGAATCCATATTGATTTTTTCGATTTTGCCGGTAAACATTTTTTGTTAATTGTAGACTCATATACTAAATTTTGTGAAATTAAAATTATGAGTTCAACTAATGCATCTCACGTAATAGAACAATTGGTCAATGTTTTCGAATATTTCGGTTATCCAAAAAATATTGTTAGCGATAATGGTCCACCCTTTCAAAGTTTTGAATTCAATAGTTTTTGTAAAATAAATGGTATTAACGTATATAAAAGCCCGCCATATCATCCCGAGTCTAACGGATTAGCAGAACGTTGTGTTAGGACAGTTAAAACTGTATTCAAAAAATATTGCTTGACTAAAACTAATTATTTGTCCATGGCACATAAAGTAATTTTTACTTTACTATCGTAACACGCCGACAACAGCTACCGGTCAGTCACCGTCATCAATGTTATTCGCATACAAACCTAGAATTGTATTAGATTTGTTAAAAAGTGAGAAAGTTGTTGATTCGAAACAGAAAGATTGTAAACAGTCTAACTTAAGAAAAAATGTTATTGCTAAGCCCATTGATAAAAACAAACAACCGAGGTTGAATTATCAAGAAGGGGAAAATGTATATTACTTAAATCATTTTAAAGAATTTGTCAAATGGTTACCAGCTGTAGTTAAAATAAGATATCTGATTTAAGATATCTAATACTAGTAAATAATCAAATTCGTTATGTACATGTTAACCATCTACGAAAAAAGAAAGTTTCAGAACGGTTTGTAGTTTTAGAAGAAAATATAAATGCACAAAACGATTCCAAAAATGATGTATACAAAAATGATAATGACGATAAAGGTTCAGCAAAAGTTGAGGAAGACAAACCACTGATGGAGAATACTCCCAAGCGCAAGAGCGCACGACGACCAATTCCAGTTCGTTTTTACCAATCTGTAGATTTTAAAAATAAAAAGGGGAAGATATAATATATTCTGGCAACGCTGAACTGTCAAAATTGTACAGATATGTGTATATATATGTTTATGAAATAAAACACTTGAATTATTATCGCTGAATCAAAAAGACATGTCTTGTATATTTTACCCTGGTCCACCTATATGGCGATATTTCGAAACGGCGTCCACCTATAGGACTAAGGCCCACTCCCTTTTAAAAAACTCATTAACACCTTTCGTTTGATGCCCATATTGTACAAACGCATACTAGAGTCACCCCTGGTCCACCTTTATGGCGATATCTCGAAACGGCGTCCACCTATTGAACTAAGGATTACTCCCTTTTAAAATACTCATAAGCACCTTTCATTTGATGCCCATATCGTACAAACAAATTCTAGAGTCAACCCTGATCTACCTTTATGGCGATATCCCTAAATGGCGTCCACCTATATAAACATGGGCCACTCCCTCATAAAATACTCTTTAATGCCTTTCATTTGATACACATGTCATATAAACACATTCCAGGGTTTCCCTCGGTTCATTTTCCTACATGGTTATTTTCCCTTATGTTGTCACCATAGCTCTCAACTGAGTATGTAATGTTCGGTTACACCCGAACTTAACCTTCCTTACTTGTTATTTATTTATTTATAATAATATCTATTTTTTCTCTTAAGACATTTATTTAGTCAGAACATATTTAAATGAAAAAATTAATTTAAGTGATTTATAGGAAGGAAACAAAAAAAATTATTGTTTGAAGTCTTTTTTACTTTCAAGTCTGGGCAATTTCGCACGGCTCTCTAATGTCGTCGCCATAACAGCCTCTACATTTTCCGGTATAACCCGTTTGGAAACGCTAGCTAGCAATTGAACATGTCGTTCCGTTCTTTGTATGTGTGATGGAATTTTTGGATCATTAAACAGTGGATCATCTTGATTTAAATATTCTTTCAATATATCGTACGGAATGCTTCGCGTGAATGGTGGTTCAAATATAATATTTATATCATTCAAATTGATCATTTCCGTATAACTTGTGCAATTAAAGTTTATATCTGGTTTTTTATAAACACTAAGTTCCATTGGCTCGTCAACATCGGTTCCATAGCGTAGAATTTTCTTGATGGCACAGTCGCGCTTTTCTTTGCTATCATCAAACAACATTGATAACAAGATATTTTCCGAATGCGCATAATATGAATTATCTTTAATTACTTGATTGACAATTTTGCGTAAACGAGGTTCTAGAAATCGTGACCAACCAATGAACTTGAAAAATAATGCACTGCCGTACACGACAGAGCTGTAATACTTGATATTGAAGTACATTGGCACATAACATTTAATTATAAATTCAACCAGAATTCTTAAATTTGCATCTGGATTTTCCATTGTCACATATAATCTCAATAATGTAGCGGCCTTGGTGAGCCACCGAGAATGTACAATTTTCCCTGGTTTGCATGGGCCATGTCGTATAAGTACTTCGAATCGGTGGAAAATTCAATTTTTTCTGGACTAGGGGGCATATTTTGCAACGCAATTTTCTGGAAGCCACCTGAAAATATATAATAATAAAATAATTAAAAATGGGTGACAATTATAATAAATGAGTGATAACAAGGAAGAGTTTCACAAGTAAAAAATTGTTTCCAGAGATTTTATATACTCTGTAAATTGTTGGGTGTTGTTTCTTCTTTTGATTTGCTCTTGATACTTGTCAAGCAATTTATTAAATTTATTAAATACACTGTTTTTCAGCATTATTTCCATACCAAGTTTTTCCCAAATTCCAATCAACTTATCTTGTACTTGAATAGTGAATGATTTATGGGAAAACTTTTTTTGTTCTGTTTTAGCACGTTCGCTTAAGCAAAAATAATATCTCAAGATACCCAGATGGGTTGGTAAATTAAGATCATTTAAATCAATAGACACACCAAGAACAATAACATCATACTTGGGTATATGATTCATTGACTTTTCGATAGTTGTTGATGTAGTTGCTCCATCTTTCGGTGTAGAGGATGGCGGATTCATTGTAAACCTTTTGATTTGGAATGGTCACTTCACTTATTATTTTTTTTGAAATATTTTTTTATCTGAAATTAGCACTTCGCACTTTGAGTTCTTCACAACGACTTAATGCATTCACAAAAACTGTTGCGTTATATATGGTCTACGAGACGAGGTAATAAGAATGAAATGGTAATTTCAATTCTACCTGCTGTGTCTTGTGATGGCTTAAAAAAACAAGACAAGCAATTTTACGATCTGCAATTGTGTCACAGTGATACCTTCATTTTTTAAAATGGTTGAATAAAAAACCCACACGACTATGTTTACGACATGCAAATGCATCACAGTGATGTCTTGGTTTTAAAAGGGTTGTAAAAACGCTAATTTCTAATAATTTTTTTAAATTTATTTTTTATTACTAAGTTAAATTCATTTTTTTATTTACATATGTTCTGACTAAATAAATTTCTAAAGAGAAAAATAAACTCCAAAAAGAAAAAACATAGACATTTCGCTGATTTTTTCATGTAAAGTGCAAAACCAGCGATTTTTTGAAATGTTTGTATGGTGAACCCCCATGGGGGGGGGGGGGGGGGTTCCAGGGGGTGTGCCACTGGCATCGGTGGGTCGGGCTTCCAAAGTTAGTGGGGGTCGGTTATACATTTGGACTCGATTGGAGCACTCTAAATGGGTCAAAGTGGGATTTTTCAAAATTTGCCCCTACCCAAAAGTTCGACCCAAATTGGGGGATATCAGAATTCGTTTTAGAGGTATGGTTCCTTCGGCAAAGGTTTTTATTTTGATCCCTACAATATGATTTTCACAGAGCCTTCCCACAAATCGACCCGGCCTAATTTACATATATATTGTGACACAATATTAGTGACAATAAGTGATACTCACATCACTAGTCTGATGCTAAGTAAATGAACCCACAACAACAATAAAGCAGGCAGTCACTTGTATCTAAATAAACGAATCAATCATTAGTAGTCATCCAGTGAGTTTTACAGCTCCGGATCACGCTCACGGGAATGGTCCGGATCTTTGTTGTGAGATTTGGAAGCACTACCAAAAACGTCATTTTCGTTGTAAGAAGAAGAAAAGTAAACAAACCGATATAATTAAAGCGTTGTGAAAAATTAAGCGAAAAACATGGATGAACATTTGTTTGAAGTAAGTTTACACATTTTTTAAACTCAATGCTGTCTTTTAGTAAGTGTTTTATGTCTATCAATTAAATATATTGCAGTTTATATATGAATCGTCATCGAAATCGGCAAATACAAGCGGCTTGACTGAAGAATTTATGAATTCATCTGGAAAAACTTCGGAAAATGAGGAGGAATATGTTCCAAATGAAAAGTTTTTGGACACAATTGATGATTATACAGATCAGGAATTTAGAAAACATTTTAGAATGAATCGGTCCACTGCGCATATTTTAATTTGTAAGAATCTCACATCAATTAACCCTTCTTAGTCATTTTTAAAAATATGTCTTTCACCATTTTGTAGAACGGCGCATTTTATTCTAAAAAGGAGCATGAAGGATTTTGCAAAGTTGGAGCTGCAAAGGAGATATATATGCTTTTGTGGTACATGGCAAATACCAGTACGTTTCGTGAAATAGCGAATCGTTTCAACATGGTTGAGGCAACCGCATGCAGAGTAATAAGGGGAGTGATTGAATGGCTATTGTCAAATGGCCATGAGTATGTTCAGTGGCCTTCTCTGTACAAAGCAAGGGACAATATACGCAATTTTCATGCCATGAAGAGCATTATAAATGTGATTGGTTGCATCGACTGCTCGCACATAAAAATTAAAGCCCCAGTATCAAACAAGGAAGCGTATTTCAATCGGAAGCATTTTTTATAGCCTGCAGTTGCAAGCTGTTGTAGACGCAGATAAAATGTTTATAGACATATTCGTTGGTGAATCGGGCTCGTTACATGACAGTCGAGTTTTGAGACGATCAAGTTTGTACCAACGAGCGTTAGATGATATGACATCCACTTTTCCATTCAACTCATGTTTGGTAGGAGACTCATCTTACGCAAATACGGAATGGTTGATAAGTCCATTTCGAGATAATTGATTTTTGACATCAGCCCAGAAGCAATTCAATTATTTACATTTGTCAACCAGAATTGTCGTTGAAAATGCTTTTGGATTATTGAAAATGAGATTCAGACGACTGCTTCATTTCACTGAACATACAGACCTGCAATCGATCATTCGGATTATTATATGTGGATGCATTCTTCATAATATTTGTTGTTTGGAACACGACAGCATTGAAGACGAGAATTTGATAGAGGATAAAGAACCTGTAAGCAATATGCATCCGCAAGGGAACGAAATGGCTTCTGGAAGTAGGCGTGGTATTGTTTTACAAAAGCTAATCGTTACAAATGTTATTAGCACGCCATCGTAGGTTATACTTACTTATACGCTTGGTTTCTACTTCTAAAATACTTGTCGAACTGAAATTTTCTTCGAAATAAAAATTTTATTTGGATTTAAGTTCATATCATTCATATAAATTCATTTATTTAATATTTGTTGCTTCATGTAAAGTAAAAAACACAAACATCCAATCCAGGTACAGGTGTATTCAAAAACAAAAAACACTCCATTGTTTAAAACACGCATAAGATATCAGAAAAAAGTTGACTTCACATTTTTCAAACCAAAAAGTGTCGCGAAAATACTCCAAAGTTCATTCCTACTTACAACTAATCTAAGTTTATAAATACCCTGCAGTCAAAAGCCAAAGTAGTCAGCAAACATTCTAGTTCATTGACTAGAATTTTGTAGGTTTATTCATACTAGTCAGCTTTTGAATAGTTCATTGACTATAATTTTGTGGTGTTATTCATACTAGTTAGTGTATGAGTAGTTAATTGACTAGAATTGTGTGGCGTTCATCATACTGGTCAGTTTTATAATGGTTCATTGACTATAATTTTGTGGTGTTATTAATACTAGTTAGTATTTAAATAATTCATTTGACTAGAATTTCGTCTGTCGATTCGAGGAAATGCGCGAGTGCTTTCTTTAGCCAATTTGCAATGCATACTTCAGTCGACAATGCTAGATATCGTCCAAATCAACGGGCACATAAACACAAGCATCTCGAGTCAACCCTCACCGTTACCTCAACAGAGGTTAAAGAAGTTATTGAAAAGGCCAAGCTTTCCATATCAATAGTCCCAGACGGAAGACCTATACCGATGCCAAAACACCTTGGCCATGAGGGCATCAGTAGCCTAGGACATTTTTATATTCAATTGAGCAGAGCTCACAGAGTATATTAACTTTGATTGGATAACGGTTGGTTGTACAGGTAGAAAGGAATCGATATCTACATTTCAATTTCTATATCTATAATTCCATATATCAAAATCATCAGTATCGAAACAAAAAAATGGGTTGAGCCATGTCCGTCCGTCCGTCCGTCTGATCGTGTTAACTTGAGTAAATTTTGAGGTGCCTTTAACACGATAACTTGAGCAAAAATCGATATATCTTTACCAAACTCAGTTCACGTACTTATCAGAACTCTCTTTGTATCGGTGTAAAAAATGGCCGAAATCCGACTATGACCACGCCTAATTTTTCGATATCGAAAATTACGAAAAATGAAAAAAATGCCATAATTATATACCAAATACGAAAAAAGGGATGAAACATGGTAATTGTATTGGTCTGTTGACGCAAAATATAACTTTAGAAAAAAACTTGGTATAATGAGTGTGACACCTACCATATTAAGTAGAAGAAAATGAAAAAGTTTTGCAGGGCGAAATCAAAAGCCCTTGGAATCTTGGAAGGAATACTGTTCGTCGTATTACATATATAAATAAATTAGCGGTACCCGACAGATGAAGTTCTGGATCACCCTGGTCCACATTTTGGCCGATATCTGGAAAACGCCTTCACATATACAACTAAGGGCCACTCCCTTTTAAAACCCTTATTAATACCTTTAATTTGACACCCATATCGTACAAACACATTCTAGAGTCACCCCTGGTCCTCGTTTATGGCGATATCTCGAAAAGGCGTCCACATATAGAACTAAGGCCCACTCCTTTTTAAAATACTCATTAACACCTTTCATTTGATACCCATATCGTACAAAAAAATTCTAGAGTCACCCCTGGCCCACCTTTATGGCGATATCTCGAAAAGGCATCCACCTATGGAACTAAGGCCCACTCCCTTTTAAAATACTCATTAACACCTTTCATTTGATACCCATATCGTACAAACAAATTCTAGAGTCACCCCTGGTCCACCTTTATGGCGATATCTCGAAAAGGCGTCCACCTATAGAACTAAGGTCCACGCTCTTTTAAAATACTCATTAACACCTCTCATTTGAAACCCATATCGTACAAACGAATTCTAGAGTCATTCCTGGTCCACCTTTATGGCGATATCTCGAAAAGGCGTCCACCTATAGAACTAAGGCCCACGCCCTTTTAAAATACTCATTAACACCTTTCATTTGATACCCATATTGCATTCTAGAGTCAACCCTGGTCCACTTTTATAACGATATTCCGAAAAGTCGTCCACCTATAGAACTAGGCCCACTCCCTTTTAAAATACTCATTAACACCTTTCATTTGATACCCATATAGTACAACCAAATTCTAAAGTCACCCCTGGTCCACCTTTATGGCGATATCTCGAAAAGGCGTCCACATATAGAAATAAGGCCCACACCCTCTTAAAATACTCATTAATACCTTTCATTTGATACCCATATAGTACAAACAAATTCTAGAGTCACCCCTAGTCCACCTTTATGACGATATCTCGAAAAGACGTCCACCTATAGAACTAAGGACCACTCCCTTTTAAAATACTCATTAACACCTTTCATTTGATACCCATATTGTACAAACGCATTCTAGAGTCACCCCTGGTCCACGTTTATGGCGATATCCCGAAAAGGCGTCCACCCATAGAACTAAGGCCCACTCCCTTTTAAAACACTCATTAACACCTCTCATTTGAAACCCATATCGTACAAACGAATTCTAGAGTCACCCCTGGTCCACCTTTATGGCGATATCTCGAAAAGGCATCCACCTATAGAACTAAGGCCCACGCCCTTTTAAAATACTCATTAACTCCTTTCATTTGATACCCATATTGTACAAACGCATTCTAGAGTCAACCCTGGTCCACTTTTATAACGATATTCCGAAAAGGCGTCCACCTATAGAACTAAGGCCCACTCCCTTTTAAAATACTCATTAACACCTTTCATTTGATACCCATATAGTACAAACAAATTCTAAAGTCACCCCTGGTCCACCTTTATGGCGATATCTCAAAAAGGCGTACACATATATAACTAAGGCCCACGCCCTCTTAAAATACTCATTAATACCTTTCATTTGATACCCATATTGTACAAACAAATTCTAGAGTCACCCCTGGTCCACCTTTATAGCGATATCTCGAAAAGGCGTCCACATATGGAACTAAGGCCCACGCCCTCTTAAAATACTCATTAACACCTTTCATTTGATACCCATATCGTACAAACGCATTCTAGAGTCAACCCTGGTCATCTTTATGGCGATATCACGAAACTGCGTCCACCTATGGAAATAAGGATCACTCCCTTTTAAAATACTCATTAACACCTTTCATTTGATACCCATATCGTACAAACAAATTCTAGAGTCAACCCTGATCCATCTTTATGGCGATACCCCTAAATGGCGTCCACCTATAGAACTATGGCCCACTCCCTCTTAAAATACCTTTCCTTTGATACACATGTCATACAAACACATTCCAGGGTTACCCTCGGTTCATTTTCCTACATGGTTATTTTCCCTTATGTTGCCACCATAGCTCTCAACTGAGTATGTAATGTTCGGTTACACCCGAACTTAACCTTCCTTACTTGTTTCTACTTGTCGTTAAAAGTCTATGCCTTCCAGAATAACAGAGAAGGACCGGAAACCCAGTCAGTATCTACCGATATTATCCCTTTAGTCAGTAACGAAAACGTTTAAAGCGTTATGATTCCCTCAATTAAATGAAATTGTTCGGTTATCCAGCCATAAGCATGACTTCCGTAAAGTGCATATCACTATCACCATTCTGAACTCCATTAACACTCATAAAAGGACGGCGCTAATGCAGCTTGGCCTGTTTTGACACAGTTAACCACTACTGGTTCGTTCCTTCTCCGTTAGATAGATAGATAATTTATTGAGGATTGCACTGCGATATTTGGTCAGCACCTCATCCCATCCGACTTCCATGATGAACCATAGCATTTCTCTTAGCTTGAGGGATTTAAATTGGGAATGTTCTGGCCATGGTGAACCCATAAACTTAGCCCTGCGTCTTGAGATTGCGTCACATTCGTGTGTTATTCCGTTACTTTTTAGTTTTCAAATATATGTACGTATTTTTATTAAAACTTATTCCATAGTATAATGTATTGAAGTGATAAATTTTAAAGTTATATACATATGTATATATATACATACCTTCTATATATATGAAATATAATGAATAACATAAATTTGAGCTAATTTATCAATTTTCAAGTAATTTTTCAACCCAACTGAGACTAGTATATTAAATAGTAGGATGCTGATGCAAATATCGACTAGTATGTCAACTGTTATTACATTGATGCATAGACTGAGTAGTATGCCAACGGTCTTGTTGATGTTGAATACACTGACTAGTATGTCAATTGGTATGATATTGGTGTATATAATAACTAGTATGCCATCTGGTATAATGCTGGCGCAAAGGCTGACTAGTATGTTAATTGGTATGAGTCTGGTGGGTATGCTGACTAGTATGTCATCTGATATGATATTGGTGTATATAATGACTAGTTTGTCAATTGGTATGATGCTGATGCAGAGGCTGGCAATTGATATTTCGTAGGACATCGCCGTGTTAAAAATACCAGTTGCTAATATGGAAAAAAGACGGAACTCATACTAGTTGAGATTTTTGGCAAACTAGTATTCTTCTAGTATACAACTAGTTGGTTTGACTGCAGGGTATATACAGACCTCACTCATATTCCTAACTATAACTATACATATATGCTTAAAATAGCACATGTTGAACAAAAAAAGGTAATGCATAATAAATACTAATAATAAATATATCACATTGTTTTTTTTGCATCCATAAACGCT
Organism: Eurosta solidaginis; assembly: GCF_040869045.1. Classification (NCBI taxonomy): domain Eukaryota; kingdom Metazoa; phylum Arthropoda; class Insecta; order Diptera; family Tephritidae; genus Eurosta; species Eurosta solidaginis. The sequence continues at coordinate 166,279,335 of NC_090320.1, read as the reverse complement.
TTGACCATTGCCATTTTTCTTCATACCGCTTTTGCTTTAATTGCTGAGCCTGCTCCATCTCTTAAATTTTTTTTGCAGCATACTCTTCGAAGACCTTAATTTTGATGGCAGCAAGCTCCTTTCTGCACTGAATTTTCATTTCCATTACCCTGCAGTCAAACCAACTAGTTGTATACTAGAAGAATACTAGTTTGCCAAAAATTCCAACTAGTATGAGTTCTGTCTTTTTTCCATATTAGCAACTGGTATTTTTAACACGGCGATGTCCTACGAAATATCAATTGCCAGCCTCTGCATCAGCATCATACCAATTGACAAACTAGTCATTATATACACCAACATCATACCAGATGACATACTAGTCAGCATACCCATCAGACTCATACCAATTGACACACTAGTCAGTGTATTCAACATCAACATAACATTGGCATACTATTCAGTCTATGCATCATTGTAATAACAGTTGACATACTAGTCGATATTTGCTTCAGCATCCTACTATTTAATATACTAGTCTCAGTTGGTTTGAAAATTACTTGAAAATTGATAAATTAGCTCATATTTTTGTTATTCATTATATTTCATATATATAAAAGGTATGTATATATATACATATGTATATAACTTTAAAATTTATCACTTCAATACATTATACTATGGAATAAGTTTTAATAAAAATACGTACATATATTTGAAAACTAAAAAGTAACGGAATAACACATGAATGTGACGCAATCTCAAGACGCAATGCTAAGTTTATGGCCAGAACATACCCACATTAAATCCCTCAAGCCAAGAGAACTGCTAGGGTTCATCATGGAAGTCGGAGAAGGAACGAACCAGTAGTGGTTGACAGTGTCAAAACACGCCAAACTGCGCTAGCACCGTCCTGTTATGAGGGTTAATGGAGTTCAGAATGGTGGTAGTGATATGCACTTTACGGAAGTCATGCTGATGGCTGGATAACCGAAAAATTGCATTTAATTGAGGGAATCATAACGGCTTTAAGGATTTTCGTTACTGACTAAAGGGGTAATATCGGTAGATACTGGCTGGGTTTCCGGGTTTTTTCTGTTATTCTGGAAAGGCATAGGCTTTTAACGACAAGTAGAAAAAATATCCTAGGCTACTGATGCCCTCATGGTCAAGGTGTTTTGGCATCGGTATAGGTCTTCCGTCTGGGACTATTGATATGGAAGCCTTGGCCGTTTCAATAACTTGTTTAACCTTTGTTGAGGTAACGGTGAGGGTTGACTCGTCATGCTTGTTTTTATGTGCCAACTGAAGTATGCATTGCAAATTGGCTACAGAAAGCACTCGCACATTTCCTCGAGCCAACAGACGAAATTCTAGTCAAATGAATTATTTAAATACTAACTAGTATTAATAACACCACAAAGTTATAGTCAATGAACCATTCTAAAACTGATTAGTATGATGAACGCCACAAAATTATAGTCAATTAACTACTCATACACTAACTAGTATGAATAAACCCACAAAATTCTAGTCAATGAACTAGAATGTTTGCTGACTACTTTGGCTTTTGACTGCAGGGTATTTTTTCTTTCAATGGAGGTCTATAGCTTCTTTGTTTTTTATAATATTTTGGCAATTTTTTTTCGTTTCCGCCTTCGTTGGAAGAGCTAAGTGCCATCCTGTGATGGAAGATTTAGAGGTTGGCCGAATAAATTTGTGGAGTGGTTATTTGATTTAACTAGATTATCACCAAATACTTCATCCATCAAGTCAGCAAACGGAGCATTGCATGGCGTTGCTCCTGTGCTGCCATTATTGTCCACACTCTGTTTATATGCCCTTATTAATTTTTTTAGTTTTGCCGAAAGCATCTCCACCGACGTTGGTTGACTCTGTGTTAAAATACAAATATAGCAAGAAGAAATTATTAATAAAATTTGTAAACATCTATCGTGGGCTAACATCAATCTCACCAATACACCTTGGCTCTCCAAATCCATCAGCACATTCTCCATGGCATATTTTCTCCTAATGCTGGCAAACTCTTCCTTCCTAGCAAGGTATTCATTTAAAAAAGCTCTTGTCTCCCCTCAAGACCAAATTCTTTCACTAAAATAGTTTATATAGTTAATATTTGTTAAAATTTTATTTTTTTATACATACATTTTATTAAAGTTGTCCATTTTCTCCTTTCTGGTTGAACAATTGCTTTTAAATATGGCTAACAAATTGTTTATGTATACATCAAACTGACAGTTCTACCGATCAAAACAGCTAGTGCTGCCAAGTGAACATCGAAAAACGTATTAAACAAAGCTGCTCACAAATTGAACCTGACTTCTACCTGGATTTATCTGGCTCAAATCGTTGTTGTTGCATTTACATGCAAAATTATTTATCTGGCTCAGGATTTAGCCACCGGATGATGGCTATTATGTCTACACATATGTACGTACACGCAGCGGAAAAGAGACGCACAAACACATACATATATCTTATTTAAGATGCTCCTAAAGGTAGGCAATTATCTGTGGAAGTGTCACTCACATATACACGTGCATATGAGAAACTATACACGTGCATCTGTAGTTATAATTTTATAGCAGTAACTAAGTTAATTCTGGAAACGCCTAGAAGTATGGAACGAGGCAAACGAAGAGTATAAAAGCGGCAACAGTAGAGGCACGAAAATCAGTTTGATTTAAGCAAGCTATCAGTTGCGAAGTAGGAGTGTTATTGTGAAGTACTTTAATAAAGGCCATTTTGCTTTATTGAATAGTGGAGTTATTTATTCAACAGTTTAGTGATTCGAACGTTAGTAGAGGGTTGCAAATTAGAGGAATTGCACTAAATTCGTTACAATTAGTGTCAGAAGAGGAACTGTTGAATAAATTCCGAAGATTGCGAATAAAACTTGGACATGGCAAAGTTGAGTGAATTAAGGATTCAGCAACTGAAGAAGGAGTTGGAGACCGGGGATTGAATACAACCGGCAATAAGATCGAACTTCAAGCACGGCTACGAGAGGTATTGGAGTTGGAAGGAATTAATGTGGACGTGTATACCTTTCAATCAACTACAAATATTGAAGAGAAAAATGAAACATCGCAGACAGTTACGAGTACAGACTTGAACATGATTTTGGCTGCAATATCTGCACAAACATCGAGAGTAACATCAATGTCGTCGCAAATGTCATCCCAACTGGAAGAACGGAAGACATATATGGCATCACAATTAGAAATACAGGAGGCACGCATTTCAGAAATGTCGACACATATAACATCCAAGATGGACACTCAACTGGAAGAACAGAAGACATATATAGCATCCCAACTGGAATCACAGGAGGCACGTATTTCAGAAATGACGTCGCAAGTGTCATCTCAACTGGAAGACCAAAAAACATATATGGTATCTCAATTGGAAGCGCTAGAGGCACGTATATCTGAAATTTTGGAAATGGTATCATTAAAACTGAAGCGCAGGAGGGAAAAATGGCTCAGTTTCAGGCAGAAGTAGATCATTTAAAAGGACGTATGGAGCAGTTACAACTAATCGGCCAGCTGTTTCAGCAAGCAATCCGAAGGTAAAAACTACATCTTTTGACGGCTCTGTTCCTTTCCAGGTCTTTAAGCTACAATTTGAGAAGACTGCAACAGTGAACAACTGGAATGCTGAAGATAAAGTTGCTGCACTGTTCATGGCACTGAAAGGGCCTGCAGCTGAGATTTTGAAAGGCTGGTACATTTAGTGAATGCGGACGCACTCGTTAAATACATTGAAAGGGTAAAGATTCAGAGCTTTGTAAATGGCATACGGGACGTCGAAACAAAGCGAGCTACATTCGCAAACCCAAAGCCAACATGCTCTGATTCAGGAAACAGCGTCGCTTCTGTGTAAACCAGTTTTCAAAGCACGCCGTGTGGAAGTAGAAGGCCAGAGTGGGTAGACGCAATTTTAGAAGCTTTAAAAGGAACGCAAAAGAAGAATAATGGTGCAATCAAATGTTTCAAGTGCGGTAATCCAGGTCACATTGCTCGTTATTGCAGCACCGGTCCTGGTAGTTCCAAATTGGGTGGCCGTAAATGCAACGCTGGAGGAGTTAAGCAAGGGCGAGTCAGATGTAAAGATCGAAAACTTGCCCCAGCTATTGAATGTTCTGTGATATCTGTCTCGTAAATTGGAAGAAAATCAAGCAGTCTTACCGTCAGAGGGAATGTCGATGGCAAGGAGCGTGTACTGACTGTAGATAAGGGCGCATCTCATTCCTTGTTTCGATATGATTTGGTCTACAGGAGCGTAAAGCATTACCTGGAGCAAGGTTGCGTACGGTCACTGGCGAGTATAACCAAGTCCTGGGAGAAGTGATCTGTGAAGTCTTAATTGGGAAGGCCATGGTTCTACACAAATTCGTTGTAGGGGGCTTATTGATGAAGTCATATTGGGAGTGGCCTTTTTATTTGACCATGACATCAGGATCGAAATGCGGAGAAGGATTATGCGTTATATGAACCAGGATATACCACTTAACTTCAGTTTGGAGAAAGGGTTCAATAGTAATCGAGTACTGGTGGAGTAGACTCGACAAAGAAAACGAAAGTCAAAGGCAAAGGTTGATGGATCGAATGGGCGAAATAAAGCGAAATCAAAAGTACCTGCGAGAGAAACACTGGCATTGACAAAACCAAATGGACGCACAAAAACGAGGAACGAATTTCCAAGAGAGAATGCGAAGGTAGTTTCAAGCCAGGACACACTACTTTTGTGAAACGTGGGAACGATATCGTTTTCATGAGTTTATATATATCTATACAATGCTATGTATTAGCTTTAATTTACATTTGTTTACAATTTAAATTTGAAACAGGTTTTTTCTCTCCTATTAGTTTCCACCTCCTGTATATTCTTTGTTTTTTTACTTTCTTGGGTACATGTGCTCAGCTTATTTTCCTTACTCTTTTCAAATCTCAAATGCTTTGTTTCTACACTATGTTCTTCTTCTTCTTTCTCTTGTTTAATTGCAATCGTATTTTATTATACTCAGTTGAGCAGAGCTCACAGAGTATATTAACTTTGATTGGATAACGGTTGGTTGTACACGTATAAAGGAATCGAGATAGATATAGACTTCCATATATCAAAATCATCAGTATCGAAAAAAAATTCGATTGAGCCATGTCCGTCCGTCCGTCCGTCTGTCCGTTAACACGATAACTTGAGTAAATTTTGAGGTATCTTGATGAAATTTGGTGTGTAGGTTCCTGGACACTCATCTCAGACCGCTATTTAAAATGAACGATATCGGACAATAACCACGCCCACTTTTTCGATATCGAAAATTTCGAAAAATCGAAAAAGGGCGATAATTCATTACCAAATACGGATTAAGCGATGAAGCTTGGTAAGTTAGTTGAACTTATGATGCAGAATAGAAAAATGGTAAAATTTTGGACAATGGGCGTGGCACCGCCCACTTTTAAAAGAAGGTAATTTAGAAGTTTTGCAAGCTGTTATTTAGCAGTCGTTGAAGATATCATGATGAAATTTGGCAGGAACGTTACTCGTATTACTTTATCTCTGCTTACTAAAAATTAGAAAAATCGGAGAACGACCACGCCCACATTTTAAAAAAAAATTTTTTAAATTCAAATCTTAAAAGAAAAGTTAATATCTTTACAGTATATAAGTAAATTATGCCAACATTCAACTCCAGTAATGATATGGTGCAACAAAATACAAAAATAAAAGAAAATTTCAAAATGGGCGTGGCTCCGCCCTTTTCCATTTAATTTGTCTAGGATACTTTTAATGCCATAAGTCGAACAAAAATTTACCAATCCTTGTGAAATTTGGTAGAGGCTTAGATTCTAGTCAATGAACCATTCTAAAACTGATTAGTATGATGAACGCCACAAAATTCTAGTCAATTAACTACTCATACACTAACTAGTATGAATAAACCCACAAAATTCTAGTCAATGAACTAGAATGTTTGCTGACTACTTTGGCTTTTGACTGCAGGGTATTTTTTCTTTCAATGGAGGTCTATAGCTTCTTTGTTTTTTATAATATTTTGGCAATTTTTTTTCGTTTCCGCCTTCGTTGGAAGAGCTAAGTGCCATCCTGTGATGGAAGATTTAGAGGTTGGCCGAATAAATTTGTGGAGTGGTTATTTGATTTAACTAGATTATCACCAAATACTTACTCCATCAAATCAGCAAACGGAGCATTGCATGGCGTTGCTCCTGTGCTGCCATTATTGTCCACACTCTGTTTATATGCCCTTATTAATTTTTTTAGTTTTGCCGAAAGCATCTCCACCGGCGTTGGTTGACTCTGTGTTAAAATACAAATATAGCAAGAAGAAATTATTAATAAACTTTGTAAACATCTATCGTGGGCTAACATCAATCTCACCAATACACCTTGGCTCTCCAAATACATCAGCACATTCTCCATGGCATATTTTTTTCTCCTAATGCCGGCAAACTCTTCCTTCCTAGCAAGGTACTCATTTAAAAAAGCTCTTGTCTCCCCTCAAGACCAAATTCTTTCACTAAAATAGTTTATATAGTTAATATTTGTTAAAATTTTATTTTTTTATATATACATTTTATTAAAGTTGTCCATTTTCTCCTTTCTGGTTGAACAATTGCTTTTAAATATGGCTAACAAATTGTTTATGTATACATCAAACTGACAGTTCTACCGATCAAAACAGCTAGTGCTGCCAAGTGAACATCGAAAAACGTATTAAACAAAGCTGCTCACAAATTGAACCTGACTTCTACCTGGATTTATCTGGCTCAAATCGTTGTTGTTGCATTTACATGCAAAATTATTTATCTGGCTCAGGATTTAGCCACCGGATGATGGCTATTATGTCTACACATATGTACGTACACGCAGCGGAAAAGAGACGCACAAACACATACATATATCTTATTTAAGATGCTCCTAAAGGTAGGCAATTATCTGTGGAATTGTCACTCACATATACACGTGCATATGAGAAACTATACACGTGCATCTGTAGTTATAATTTTATAGCAGTAACTAAGTTAATTCTGGAAACGCCTAGAAGTATGGAACGAGGCAAACGAAGAGTATAAAAGCGGCAACAGTAGAGGCACGAAAATCAGTTTGATTTAAGCAAGCTATCAGTTGCGAAGTAGGAGTGTTATTGTGAAGTACTTTAATAAAGGCCATTTTGCTTTATTGAATAGTGGAGTTATTTATTCAACAGTTTAGTGATTCGAACGTTAGTAGAGGGTTGCAAATTAGAGGAATTGCACTAAATTCGTTACAATTAGTGTCAGAAGAGGAACTGTTGAATAAATTCCGAAGATTGCGAATAAAACTTGGACATGGCAAAGTTGAGTGAATTAAGGATTCAGCAACTGAAGAAGGAGTTGGAGACCGGGGATTGAATACAACCGGCAATAAGATCGAACTTCAAGCACGGCTACGAGAGGTATTGGAGTTGGAAGGAATTAATGTGGACGTGTATACCTTTCAATCAACTACAAATATTGAAGAGAAAAATGAAACATCGCAGACAGTTACGAGTACAGACTTGAACATGATTTTGGCTGCAATATCTGCACAAACATCGAGAGTAACATCAATGTCGTCGCAAATGTCATCCCAACTGGAAGAACGGAAGACATATATGGCATCACAATTAGAAATACAGGAGGCACGCATTTCAGAAATGTCGACACATATAACATCCAAGATGGACACTCAACTGGAAGAACAGAAGACATATATAGCATCCCAACTGGAATCACAGGAGGCACGTATTTCAGAAATGACGTCGCAAGTGTCATCTCAACTGGAAGACCAAAAAACATATATGGTATCTCAATTGGAAGCGCTAGAGGCACGTATATCTGAAATTTTGGAAATGGTATCATTAAAACTGAAGCGCAGGAGGGAAAAATGGCTCAGTTTCAGGCAGAAGTAGATCATTTAAAAGGACGTATGGAGCAGTTACAACTAATCGGCCAGCTGTTTCAGCAAGCAATGCGAAGGTAAAAACTACATCTTTTGACGGCTCTGTTCCTTTCCAGGTCTTTAAGCTACGATTTGAGAAGACTGCAACAGTGAACAACTGGAATTCTGAAGATAAAGTTGCTGCACTATTCATGGCACTGAAAGGGCCTGCAGCTGAGATTTTGAAAGGCTGGTACATTTAGTGAATGCGGACGCACTCGTTAAATACATTGAAAGGGTAAAGATTCAGAGCTTTGTAAATGGCATACGGGACGTCGAAACAAAGCGAGCTACATACGCAAACCCAAAGCCAACATGCTCTGATTCAGGAAACAGCGTCGCTTCTGTGTAAACCAGTTTTCAAAGCACGCCGTGTGGAAGTAGAAGGCCAGAGTGGGTAGACGCAATTTTAGAAGCTTTAAAGAGAACGCAAAAGAAGAATAATGGTGCAATCAAATGTTTCAAGTGCGGTAATCCAGGTCACATTGCTCGTTATTGCAGCACCGGTCCTGGTAGTTCCAAATTGGGTGGCCGTAAATGCAACGCTGGAGGAGTTAAGCAAGAGCGAGTCAGATGTAAAGATCGAAAACTTGCCCCAGCTATTGAATGTTCTGTGATATCTGTCTCGTAAATTGGAAGAAAATCAAGCAGTCTTACCGTCAGAGGGAATGTCGATGGCAAGGAGCGTGTACTGACTGTAGATAAGGGCGCATCTCATTCCTTGTTTCGATATGATTTGGTCTACAGGAGAGTAAAGCATTACCTGGAGCAAGGTTGCGTACGGTCACTGGCGAGTATAACCAAGTCCTGGGAGAAGTGATCTGTGAAGTCTTAATTGGGAAGGCCATGGTTCTACACAAATTCGTTGTAGGGAGCTTATTGATGAAGTCATATTGGGAGTGGCCTTTTTATTTGACCATGACATCAGGATCGAAATGCGGAGAAGGATTATGCGTTATATGAACCAGGATATACCACTTAACTTCAGTTTGGAGAAAGGGTTCAATAGTAATCGAGTACTGGTGGAGTAGATTCGACAAAGAAAACGAAAGTCAAAGGCAAAGGTTGATGGATCGAATGGGCCAAAGAAAGCGAAATCAAAAGTACCTGCGAGAGAAACACTGGCATTGACAAAACCAAATGGACGCACAAAAACGAAGGAACGAATTTCCAAGAGAGAATGCGAAGGTAGTTTCAAGCCAGGGCACACTACTTTTGTGAAACGTGGGAACGATATCGTTTTCATGAGTTTATATATATCTATACAATGCTATGTATTAGCTTTAATTTACATTTGTTTACAATTTAAGTTTGAAACAGGTTTTTTCTCTCCTATTAGTTTCCACCTCCTGTATATTCTTTGTTTGTTTACTTTCTTGGGTACATGTGCTCAGCTTATTTTCCTTACTCTTTTCAAATCTCAAATGCTTTGTTTCTACACTGTGTTCTTCTTCTTCTTTCTCTTGTTTAATTGCAGTCGTATTTTATTATACTCAGTTGAGCAGAGCTCACAGAGTATATTAACTTTGATTGGATAACGGTTGGTTGTACAGGTATAAAGGAATCGAGATAGATATAGACTTCCATATATCAAAATCATCAGTATCGAAAAAAAATTCGATTGAGCCATGTCCGTCCGTCCGTCCGTCTGTCCGTTAACACGATAACTTGAGTAAATTTTGAGGTATCTTGATGAAATTTGGTGTGTAGGTTCCTGGGCACTCATCTCAGACCGCTATTTAAATTAAACGATATCGGACAATAACCACGCCCACTTTTTCGATATCGAAAATTTCGAAAAATCGAAAAAGGGCGATAATTCATTACCAAATACGGATTAAGCGATGAAGCTTGGTAAGTTAGTTGAACTGATGACGCAGAATAGAAAAATGGTAAAATTTTGGACAATGGGCGTGGCACCGCCCACTTTTAAAAGAAGGTAATTTAGAAGTTTTGCAAGCTGTTATTTGGCAGTCGTTGAAGATATCATGATGAAATTTGGCAGGAACGTTACTCTTATTACTTTATCTCTGCTTACTAAAAATTAGAAAAATCGGAGAACGACCACGCCCACATTTTAAAAAAAATTTTTTTAAATTCAAATTTTAAAAGAAAATTAATATCTTTACAGTATATAAGTAAATTATGCCAACATTCAACTCCAGTAATGATATGGTGCAACAAAATACAAAAATAAAAGAAAATTTCAAAATGGGCGTGGCTTCGCCCTTTTTCATTTAATTTGTCTAGGATAAGTTTAATGCCATAAGTCGAACAAAAATTTACCAATCCTTGTGAAATTTGGTAGAGGCTTAGATTCTAGTCAATGAACCATTCTAAAACTGATTGGTATGATGAACGCCACAAAATTCTAGTCAATTAACTACTCATACACTAACTAGTATGAATAAACCCACAAAATTCTAGTCAATGAACTAGAATGTTTGCTGACTACTTTGGCTTTTGACTGCAGGGTATTTTTTCTTTCAATGGAGGTCTATAGCTTCTTTGTTTTTTATAATATTTTGGCAATTTTTTTTCATTTCCGCCTTCGTTGGAAGAGCTAAGTGCCATCCTGTGATGGAAGATTTAGAGGTTGGCCGAATAAATTTGTGGGGTGGTTATTTGATTTAACTAGATTATCACCACATACTTCATCCATCAAATCAGCAAACGGAGCATTGCATGGCGTTGCTCCTGTGCTGCCATTATTGTCCACACTCTGTTTATATGCCCTTATTAATTTTTTTAGTTTTGCCGAAAGCATCTCCACCGGCGTTGGTTGACTCTGTGTTAAAATACAAATATAGCAAGAAGAAATTATTAATAAACTTTGTAAACATCTATCGTGGGCTAACATCAATCTCACCAATACACCTTGGCTCTCCAAATCCATCAGCACGTTCTCCATGGCATATTTTTTTCTCCTAATGCTGGCAAACTCTTCCTTCCTAGCAAGGTACTCATTTAAAAAAGCTCTTGTCTCCCCTCAAGACCAAATTCTTTCAATAAAATAGTTTATATAGTTAATATTTGTTAAAATTTTTTTTTTTTATACATACATTTTATTAAAGTTGTCCATTTTCTCCTTTCTGGTTGAACAATTGCTTTTAAATATGGCTAACAAATTGTTTATGTATACATCAAACTGACAGTTCTACCGATCAAAACAGCTAGTCCTGCCAAGTGAACATCGAAAAACGTATTAAACAAAGCTGCTCACAAATTGAACCTGACTTCTACCTGGATTTATCTGGCTCAAATCGTTGTTGTTGCATTTACATGCAAAATTATTTATCTGGCTCAGGATTTAGCCACCGGATGATGGCTATTATGTCTACACATATGTACGTACACGCAGCGGAAAAGAGACGCACAAACACATACATATATCTTATCTAAGATGCTCCTAAAGGTAGGCAATTATCTGTGGAAGTGTCACTCACATATACACGTGCATATGAGAAACTATACACGTGCATCTGTAGTTATAATTTTATAGCAGTAACTAAGTTAATTCTGGAAACGCCTAGAAGTATGGAACGAGGCAAACGAAGAGTATAAAAGCGGCAACAGTAGAGGCACGAAAATCAGTTTGATTTAAGCAAGCTATCAGTTGCGAAGTAGGAGTGTTATTGTGAAGTACTTTAATAAAGGCCATTTTGCTTTATTGAATAGTGGAGTTATTTATTCAACAGTTTAGTGATTCGAACGTTAGTAGAGGGTTGCAAATTAGAGGAATTGCACTAAATTCGTTACAATTAGTGTCAGAAGAGGAACTGTTGAATAAATTCCGAAGATTGCGAATAAAACTTGGACATGGCAAAGTTGAGTGAATTGAGGATTCAGCAACTGAAGAAGGAGTTGGAGACCGGGGATTGAATACAACCGGCAATAAGATCGAACTTCAAGCACGGCTACGAGAGGTATTGGATTTGGAAGGAATTAATGTGGACGTGTATACCTTTCAATCAACTACAAATATTGAAGAGAAAAATGAAACATCGCAAACAGTTACGAGTACAGACTTGAACATGATTTTGGCTGCAATATCTGCACAAACATCGAGAGTAGCATCAATGTCGTCGCAAATGTCATCCCAACTGGAAGAACGGAAGACATATATGGCATCACAATTAGAAATACAGGAGACACGCATTTCAGAAATGTCGACACATATAACATCCAAGATGGACACTCAACTGGAAGAACAGAAGACATATATAGCATCCCAACTGGAATCACAGGAGGCACGTATTTCAGAAATGACGTCGCAAGTGTCATCTCAACTGGAAGACCAAAAAACATATATGGTATCTCAATTGGAAGCGCAAGAGGCACGTATATCTGAAAGTTTGGAAATGGTATCATTAAAACTGGAAGCGCAGGAGGGAAAAATGGCTCAGTTTCAGGCAGAAGTAGATCATTTAAAAGGACGTATGGAGCAGTTACAACTAATCGGCCAGCTGTTTCAGCAAGCAATCCGAAGGTAAAAACTACATCTTTTGACGGCTCTGTTCCTTTCCAGGTCTTTAAGCTACAATTTGAGAAGACTGCAACAGTGAACAACTGGAATGCTGAAGATAAAGTTGCTGCACTGTTCATGGCACTGAAAGGGCCTGCAGCTGAGATTTTGAAAGGCTGGTACATTTAGTGAATGCGGACGCACTCGTTAAATACATTGAAAGGGTAAAGATTCAGAGCTTTGTAAATGGCATACGGGACGTCGAAACAAAGCGAGCTACATACGCAAACCCAAAGCCAACATGCTCTGATTCAGGAAACAGCGTCGCTTCTGTGTAAACCAGTTTTCAAAGCACGCCGTGTGGAAGTAGAAGGCCAGAGTGGGTAGACGCAATTTTAGAAGCTTTAAAAGGAACGCAAAAGAAGAATAATGGTGCAATCAAATGTTTCAAGTGCGGTAATCCAGGTCACATTGCTCGTTATTGCAGCACCGGTCCTGGTAGTTCCAAATTGGGTGGCCGTAAATGCAACGCTGGAGGAGTTAAGCAAGAGCGAGTCAGATGTAAAGATCGAAAACTTGCCCCAGCTATTGAATGTTCTGTGATATCTGTCTCGTAAATTGGAAGAAAATCAAGCAGTCTTACCGTCAGAGGGAATGTCGATGGCAAGGAGCGTGTACTGACTGTAGATAAGGGCGCATCTCATTCCTTGTTTCGATATGATTTGGTCTACAGGAGAGTAAAGCATTACCTGGAGCAAGGTTGCGTACGGTCACTGGCGAGTATAACCAAGTCCTGGGAGAAGTGATCTGTGAAGTCTTAATTGGGAAGGCCATGGTTCTACACAAATTCGTTGTAGGGGGCTTATTGATGAAGTCATATTGCGAGTGGCCTTTTTATTTGACCATGACATCAGGATCGAAATGCGGAGAAGGATTATGCGTTATATGAACCAGGATATACCACTTAACTTCAGTTTGGAGAAAGGGTTCAATAGTAATCGAGTACTGGTGGAGTAGACTCGACAAAGAAAACGAAAGTCAAAGGCAAAGGTTGATGGATCGAATGGGCCAAATAAAGCGAAATCAAAAGTACCTGCGAGAGAAACACTGGCATTGACAAAACCAAATGGACGCACAAAAACGAAGGAACGAATTTCCAAGAGAGAATGCGAAGGTAGTTTCAAGCCAGGGCACACTACTTTTGTGAAACGTGGGAACGATATCGTTTTCATGAGTTTATATATATCTATACAATGCTATGTATTAGTTTTAATTTACATTTGTTTACAATTTAAGTTTGAAACAGGTTTTTTCTCTCCTATTAGTTTCCACCTCCTGTATATTCTTTGTTTGTTTACTTTCTTGGGTACATGTGCTCAGCTTATTTTCCTTACTCTTTTCAAATCTCAAATGCTTTGTTTCTACACTGTGTTCTTCTTCTTCTTTCTCTTGTTTAATTGCAATCGTATTTTATTATACTCAGTTGAGCAGAGCTCACAGAGTATATTAACTTTGATTGGATAACGGTTGGTTGTACAGGTATAAAGGAATCGAGATAGATATAGACTTCCATATATCAAAATCATCAGTATCGAAAAAAAATTCGATTGAGCCATGTCCGTCCGTCCGTCCGTCTGTCCGTTAACACGATAACTTGAGTAAATTTTGAGGTATCTTGAAATTTGGTGTGTAGGTTCCTGGGCACTCATCTCAGACCGCTATTTAAAATGAACGATATCGGACAATAACCACGCCCACTTTTTCGATATCGAAAATTTCGAAAAATCGAAAAAGGGCGATAATTCATTACCAAATACGGATTAAGCGATGAAGCTTGGTAAGTTAGTTGAACTTATGACGCAGAATAGAAAAATGGTAAAATTTTGGACAATGGGCGTGGCACCGCCCACTTTTAAAAGAAGGTAATTTAGAAGTTTTGTAAGCTGTTATTTGGCAGTCGTTGAAGATATCATGATGAAATTTGGCAGGAACGTTACTCTTATTACTTTATCTTTGCTTACTAAAAATTAGAAAAATCGGAGAACGACCACGCCCACATTTTAAAAAAAATTTTTTTTAATTCAAATTTTAAAAGAAAAGTTAATATCTTTACAGTATATAAGTAAATTATGCCAACATTCAACTCCAGTAATAATATGGTGCAACTAAATACAAAAATAAAAGAAAATTTCAAAATGGGCGTGGCTCCGCCCTTTTTCATTTAATTTGTCTAGGATACTTTTAATGCCATAAGTCGAACAAAAATTTACCAATCCTTGTGAAATTTGGTAGAGGCTTAGATTCTAGGACGATAACTGTTTTCTGTGAAAAAGGGCGAAATCGGTTGAAGCCGCACCCAGTTTTTATACACAGTCGACAGTCTGTCCTTCCGCTCGGCCTTTAACACGATAACTTGAGCAAAAATCGATATATCTTTACTAAACTCAGTTCACGTACTTACCAGAACTCTCTTTGTATTGGTGTAAAAAATGGCCGAAATCCGACTATGACCACGCCTAATTTTTCGATATCGAAAATTACGAAAAATGAAAAAAAATGCCATAATTACATACCAAATACGAAAAAAGGGATGAAACATGGTAATTGTATTGGTCTGTTGACGCAAAATATAACTTTAGAAAAAAACTTGGTATAATGAGTGTGACACCTACCATATTAAGTAGAAGAAAATGAAAAAGTTTTGCAGGGCGCAATCAAAAGCCCTTGAAATCTTGGAAGGAATACTGTTCGTGGTATTACATATATCAATAAATTAGCGGTACCCGCCAGATGAAGTTCTGGATCACCCTGGTCCACATTTTGGTCGATATCTCGAAAACGCCTTCACATATACAACTAAGGGCCACTCCATTTTAAAACCCTTATTAATACCTTTAATTTGACACCCATATCGTACAAACACATTCTAGAGTCACCCCTGGTCCTCGTTTATGGCGATATCTCGAAAAGGCGTCCACATATAGAACTAAGGCCCACTCCTTTTTAAAATACTCATTAACACCTTTCATTTGATACCCATATCGTACAAAAAAATTCTAGAGTCACCCCTGGCCCACCTTTATGGCGATATCTCGAAAAGGCATCCACCTATGGAACTAAGGTCCACTCCCTTTTAAAATACTCATTAACACCTTTCATTTGATACCCATATCGTACAAACAAATTCTAGAGTCACCCCTGGTCCACCTTTATGGCGATATCTCGAAAAGGCGTCCACCTATAGAACTAAGGTCCACGCTCTTTTAAAATACTCATTAACACCTCTCATTTGAAACCCATATCGTACAAACGAATTCTAGAGTTACCCCTGGTCCACCTTTATGGCGATATCTCGAAGAGGCGTCCACCTATAAAACTAAGGCCCACGCCCTTTTAAAATACTCATTAACAACTTTCATTTGATACCCATATTGTACAAACGCATTCTAGAGTCACCCCTGGTCCACGTTTATGGCGATATCCCGAAAAGGCGTCCACCCATAGAACTAAGGCCCACTCCCTTTTAAAACACTTATTAACACCTTTCATTTGATACCCATATAGTGCAAACAAATTCTATAGTCACCCCTGGTCCACCTTTATGGCGATATCTCGAAAAGGCGTCCACCTATAGAACTAAGGCCCACGCCCTTTTAAAATACTCATTAGCACCTTTCATTTGATACCCATATTGTACAAACGCAATCTAGAGTCACCCCTGGTCCACGTTTATGGCGATATCCCGTAAAGGTGTCCACCCATAGAACTAAGGCCCACTCCCTTTTAAAACACTTATTACCACCTTTCATTTGATACCCATATAGTAGAAACAAATTCTAGAGTCACCCCTGGTCCACCTTTATGGCGATATCTCGAAAAGGCTTCCACCTATAGAACTAAGGCCCACGCCCTTTTAAAATACTCATTAAAACCTTTCATTTGATACCCATATTGTACAAACGCATTCTAGAGTCACCCCTGGTCCACGTTTATGGCGATATCCCGAAAAGGTGTCCACCCATAGAACTAAGGCCCACTCCCTTTTAAAACACTTATTAACACCTTTCATTTGATATCCATATAGTACAAACAAATTCTAGAGTCACCCCTGGTCCACCTTTATGGCGATATCTCGAAAAGGCGTCCACCTAGAGAACTAAGGCCCACTCCCTTTTAAAATACTCATTAACACCTGTCATTTGATACCCATATTGTACAAACGCATTCTAGAGTCACCCCTGGTCCACGTTTATGGCGATATCCCGAAAAGGCGTCCACCCATAGAACTAAGGCCCACTCCCTTTTAAAACGCTCATTAACACCTCTCATTTGAAACCCATATCGTACAAACGAATTCTAGAGTCACCCCTGGTCCACCTTTATGGCGGTATCTCGAAAAGGCGTCCACCTATAGAACTAAGGGTCACGCCCTTTTAAAATACTCATTAACACCTTTAATTTGATACCCATATTGTACAAACGCATTCTAGAGTCAACCCTGGTCCACTTTTATAACGATATTCCGAAAAGGCGTCCACCTATAGAACTAAGGCCCACTCCCTTTTAAAATACTCATTAACACCTTTCATTTGATACCCATATAGTACAAACAAATTCTAAAGTCACCCCTGGTCCACCTTTATGGCGATATCTCGAAAAGGCGTCCACATATAGAACTAAGGCCCACGCCCTCTTAAAATACTCATTAATACCTTTCATTTGATACCCATATAGTACAAACAAATTCTACAGTCACCCCTGGTCCACCTTTATAGCGATATCTCGAAAAGGCGTCCACATATGGAACTAAGGCCCACGCCCTCTTAAAATACTCATTAACACCTTTCATTTGATACCCATATCGTACAGACGCATTCCGGAGTCAACCCTGGTCACCTTTATGGCGATATCACGAAACGGCGTCCACCTGTGGAAATAAGGATCACTCCCTTTTAAAATACTCATTAACACCTTTCATTTGATACCCATATCGTACAAACAAATTCTAGAGTCAACCCTGATCCACCTTTATGGCGATACCCCTAAATGGCGTCCACCTATAGAACTATGGGCCACTCCTTACTTGTTTTTGTTATGTTCTTTTGTTTTTGTGTTGCATTTACTTTGTGGTTTTTTCTTCATAAAGTCGGTGTGATGGATTTAACTCCCAGTAGGACATTGGGCTCCAGCATTAATAGTAACTATAATAATAACCACAAGACTTTAATTAATAGGGGGACTCATGAAAGCATATAAACTTATAAGGTGTAAAATTATATCCATTTATACACGCTGTTATATGAACGCACCTAGTAATACTCTTGATAAACTTGATTGTTTATCGGCTGTATTATTGCCGAACAAAATTTTTTTGATTGTTATACATATTAAAAAATTCCAAGATTAAGTGAAAAATCAAAACTAAAACGAATTTACTTGCTGATGTTGGAGATTTCTGATGAAAATGCCTGCTGTAATGTCTGCAAGGTTGCATTCCTTTGAGTTTACCGCGTTTAAACATTGAAATGTGCGCGTAAATTTATACAAATTGTGTAAATGATTTTTCATACAAAATTTGACAGCTCGTTTACGCACTAGATAAATTTGTACGTTTACACACTTTATAAGGCATTTATACGGTTACATGAGTCCCCCTAATATTTTATGTCAGCAGTCTAATGGCCTGAATGTGGTACATTTTAATGCGCGAAGTCTCAATACTACGGTAGGGATATTTTTGGAGGGTCAGGTGTTGATGTCATTTGTGTTTCAGAAACGTGGTTTAATCCTGCAGTGTCTGATATTCATTATGGCATCCCAAATTTCAGTCTGATTAGGCATGATCGAACTCACAAAAAAGGTGGAGGAGTTGCAATTTATTTTAGGTCTACACTTGCTATCAGAACTTTAGCAATATCAAATAGCTCTGAAACTGAATTTCTTATTGCTGAAATTACAGATAATGTTATTAAAATACTAGTGTCATGTGTGTACAATCCTCATAGATGTTGCGTGTTAGATTCGTTTTTTTCTGAGTTGACTACGTATTTGATTGAATATGAGCGTTGTGCTATTTGTGGTGATTTTAATGTCAATCTTCTTTCAAATGATTCCTATACAATAAAATTACTGGATCATGTGTCTACTGCTGGACTTACTGTGGTTAACAGATTCATCCCAACAAGATATGCCAACAACTCGCGTCCTAGCCTGTTGGATCTAGTTATCTCTTCTAGTCCTGACCATGTTATAAAGTTTGACCAAATGTTTTTTATATCGGATCATGACTTAGTATTCTGCTCACTAGATGTGTCGTTTAACTGTCCACCTAATAGTAGTACTTTTACATATCGTGACTTGAAGTCTGTAAACGTTTGTGATCTGTGTGCTAGTGTCTCGAATTTCAACTGGGCTGAATGTTGGTTCCTTGAGAGTGTTGATGAAAAACTTGAATTTTTAAATAACACCTTGGCTCAATTATTTTATGAACACGTCCCTATTCGTAGTGTTAAGTCCATTAACACGTCTTGCCCTTGGTATAACAATAAAGTAAAATCAGCTATTAAAATTCGGAATACATTATATGCCAGATGGAGAAGGACGGGTACTGCATACGCTTGGTCGCAGTATAAAATTGCACGAAACAATGCGACTGTGATTATTAGAAATGCGAAACGACGTTACTGTGATGCCAAGCTGAGTCCGTCTCTACCAACAAGAGAACTTTGGAATAACCTGAAAAAGCTTAATGTGCATGGGAAAGTTGAGGCTGAGTGTAAAATAGCTCCAGATGTACTAAATGATTACTTTACTAGTGCTAGTAGAAGTATACATAGGCCTCCCCCTCTAACACTTGTAGATCATTTTAGTTCAAATGAGAAATTTCAATTCGAAGGAGTATCTGAGTTTGATGTTTTAAAATCACTCACCATGATTAAATCAAATACAGTAGGTAATGATGGATTATCCCTGAAATTTGTAAAATTAGTGTTGCCTTTTGTTCTGGGTCCTCTAACACATATAATAAATCACTGTTTTACCACTGCGCATTTTCCAACGGAATGGAAAAAGGCTGTTATTATACCAGTTCAAAAAAAGAATAATGCCACTAATCCTTGTGATTATAGACCAATAAGTATTCTGCCAGCCTTCTCAAAAGTGTGTGAGTCCCTAATGGCAACGCAAATTTCTACTTTTATTAAGCGAAATAATTTGTTATCCCCACTACAATCAGGGTTTAAGCCTAAACATAGCTGTTCTACAGCTATGGTAAAAATAATGGACGACATTAGGTTACAGCTCGACGATAGTCATCTTACGCTCCTTTGTCTCCTGGACTTTTCTAAGGCGTTTGATCTGGTAAATCATGACCTCCTTTGCAAAAAGCTTAAATACTTTTTTGGATTTTCGAATAGCTCCCTTAAGCTAATGACAAGCTATCTTACTGGAAGAACACAACGGGTTGTCTGCAATGCTGAGTCTTCTATGTCTAGTAGCGTTACCTCTGGTGTGCCCCAAGGATCTGTTATTGGTCCCCTTTTGTTTAGTATTTTTGTCAATGATGTATTTTCTGTATGTCAGTACGTCAAAGCTCATGCTTACGCAGATGATATTCAACTGTATTTGTCCAGTCGATTTGGTCTTGTTGAGGATTTGTGTTTTAAAATTAACAGTGATCTCTTGGCAATTTCCCAATGGGCATCCGATAACTGTCTTTGTCTAAATGCCGCTAAGTCGTATCTATTGCCTATCAGTAATAGTCAGGTTCATGTGGAAGACATTCCAGAATTGTATATTGGTAATAGCGTCTTAAAGTTTACTGAGAAGATACGGAATTTGGGATTTGTAGTGAACTCCTCGCTAACCTGTTCAGACCATATAAATAAAATCGTTAGTAATGTGTATGTTGTTCTACGAAGATTAAGAATGTCAGCCTCATTTACGCCTTTAAATACTAGAAAAAAGTTAGCTGTTCAACTAATTTTGCCTCACTTCACGTACTCGGAGCACGTATACAGCAAACTCGATTCTATTTCGTCTCACAAAATTGATGTTGCATTCAACAATGTAACGCGATATGTCTATGGTATTAAAAGATATGACCACATATCGGCTTGGAAGACTAAAATTCTGGGATGCGCCATTTCAGATTACCTGGCAGCAAGAAACTGTATATTCATTTACAAGCTTATAGAATATAAAACTCCAGAATATCTTTATGAGAAACTGAAATTCGCAAGGTCTAAAAGACATCATAACCTGATCGTTCCGAAATATACCTATTTGTGCTCGTCAAGACTTTTTTTCATTAATGCTGTGAGGCTGTGGAATTCTATTCCAGAACAGGTCAAAGCTGCTATGAGTAGGTGTAATCACGAAAGGGTAATTCTCAATTACTTTAGTTCTGCGGAGTGAGAATGATTGCAATCTAACTGGTTCATGTTGCTAAGTGTCTGTTCTATCCTATACTGTTTCATATGCTATATATTTATACTTTTAAATTTGAAAATAAAACTAAATTTTATCTGAAACATCCATAAATTTAATTGATACCCACTGTAAAGCTTTAATTTAATTAGATTTAATTTCATTCTATTAATTTAAACAAAATTGTATTAGATTTATGTTTATATACATGTTAAATTTCCACCATGTTGATGTATCTAAAAGGACTGAAGTCTTACATATACACCCTCATACTTAAAATAAATATGAATATTAATATGATACTGATTATGCGAAGCCAATCCGTCAAGCGCAAGCCTTGGCCAAAGAACAGAGTGTAAGGGACCGGCCCAGGGTAATGAGTAGTAGGATGAAACACAGGTACGACAAGAACTATAATTGGGAAGGTTTCTTGGAGGGAGATTTGGTACTGCTATACAACCCTCACCGGCGGAAAGGTGTTCCATCCAAAATTCGGTGCAGTTGGGAAGGCGCGTACAAAGTTATGAAGAAGATCAGTGATACCATATACCGCATAAAAACCATTGGGAAACCACGAAATAGAAGGGTGGTTCATTTGGAGATGCTAGCAGCGGTTACACCGAGAGATTTGTCTGATCGGGGCGATCAGACTTAGGTGGAGGGCAGTGTGACGAATATTTGTGAAACTAAGTGATACTCACATCACTATTCCTGTTTTTTTTTTTTTTTAAGATATACCCGTTTTATTCCTTTTTGCTAAATTTAAATTTTATTAGATATATTTGATTTCTATAAACTTTTCAATTTTAATTTTTTTCCTAAACGACATTCTGAGGGTCACTTTTTTTGAATTAAAGTTTAACCCCTGCTGGATAGAGTTTACAATATTGTGTTTGTTTTATTTTTTTTAAACTTATTAAATTTTCCTTTATAATTTTTTTTTTATACCCGTTTGTTTTCTTCTTAATTTTTAAATGGTTTTGGGTTTTTATCTTTATAATTTTTTTTTGTTTAATTACAATTATTTTGTTTGTTGCCTCGTATTGAATTTGAGAGTGGGCTTTGAATTAAGACGAATATATTTTTGTATTTAAACAATTTTTTCTTTCTTTTACCTACTTTTTCATTAAGTATCATTCTTTTTAGAATTTCGGTTACTTATTTTTTTTTTTATCTGTCGTGTCCGCCTGTCTTAATCCTATCCATGTATTTGTATCTTCGTACTTGGGTGAAAATAGGAAAGCGAAGATAACCGCTTAAAGGGTGCGATCGCCAAACGAAGATAGGCAATGATTCAAACTTAAAGTTGAGCCAAGTGAGTGCGGAAGCCTTTTTACCCGTGTGTGAAAAATATAAAAAGTTCTCCTTAAAATACTTAAACAAGAAATTTAGTACTGCACCGTAGTAACGGACTTGAAGGTACCGGTAACTCAAAAGAACCGGAGTAAAATACCCTAGACAGCGGCCAAATTGGTGAGTCTCATAGGTTGCTTTTATACCTTTCATGAACATGAAATGGTTATTAACTTTGGTCCGATGTTTGTAACGTTGGGAAATATAGAAGATAGACGCACCATTAAGTATACCGAGTTGATCAGGGCGACGAACTGAGTTGATATAGCCATGTCTCTCAAATTTTGAGATATCTCAATGAAATTTGGCAAAAGGATATATTTTTGTATTATATTAGACATTTGTCGGATCCGGTAGGATCGGACAACTATAACATATATCTCCCATACACACGATCGTTCAGATCGAAAGATTTTTGGCCATTTCTCCCTTAATTTAGAAAGTATAAACGTGAAGCTCGGTGATATATATTTTAATATATCATAGAAGATTTTCTGAAAAAATCACTTTGATCGGAACTATATGTAGTATATATCCCATACAACGGATTGTTCAGATAGAAAGATTTTTGGCCATTTCGCCCTTAGTTTCCAATATAAAAACGTAAAACTTGGTGATGTATATTCTAATATATCATAGAAGATTTCTTATAAAAATCGATCGGAGCTATATATAATATATATCCCATACAACAGATCGTTCAGATAAGGGGGTGTTTTGCCATTTTCTATTTTATATTTATCTTAAAAATCGTTAGGCCGATATAACAACAAAAATTGTTAATACATCCCAGAGCACGGGGAAAAAGTGTCAATAAAATATGACACTATGGCATCATTGCCATCAAACAAGTCCAATTTTCACATGCATTCTGCAACAGATGTCGCAATGCTGTGAATATCAATTGGCAAGAACCAGAATTGAAGTAGGAATAATGAAGACAAACAAAACAACCGCTGTGATGGCTGAATGGTTATAGCAGCGGCACCTAAACGTTGCCGATGAAGGAATTTAGCGGTTCCCGAAATGGATCTATACAACGAGCTTTGGCAGTTGTCTAAGTTTTTTCTTTCTTTTA
The DNA here is from genome assembly GCF_040869045.1 of Eurosta solidaginis. Lineage (NCBI taxonomy): Eukaryota > Metazoa > Arthropoda > Insecta > Diptera > Tephritidae > Eurosta > Eurosta solidaginis. Next base: position 166,256,029 of record NC_090320.1, on the reverse strand, counting down.
TTCTAATTTCATAATTTTTTCAATTACGAAAAAATTTATCATAACAATAATAATGATAAAATAATTCTTGTTAGGCCTTGAGCTCGATTCAAACCCGCGATCTTACAAATCAATAAGCCGATATAACAACAAAAATTGTTAATATCTACCAAAGCACGGGGGAAAAGTGTCAATAAAATATGACACTATAGCATCATTGCCATCAAACAAGTCCAATTTTCACATGCATTCTGCAACAGATGTCGTAGTGCTGTAAATATTAATTGGCAAGAACCAGAATTGAAGTAGGAACAATGAAAACAAACAAAAAAAGGCGCTCTGATGGCTGAATGGTTATAGCAGCGGCTCCTAAACGTTGCCGATGAAGGAATTTAGCAGCTCCCGAAATGAATCTATACAACGAGCCTTGGCAGTTGTCTAAATTTTTTCTTTCTTCTATTCTAATTTAATAATTTTTTCAATTACGAAAAAATGTATCATAACAATAATAATGATAAAATAATTATTGTTAGGCCTTTAGCTCGATTCAAATCCCTGATCTTAAAAATCAATAGGCCGATATAACAACAAAAATTGTTAATGCATCCCAGAGCACCGGGAAAAGTGTCAATAAAATATGACACTATGACGTCATTACTATCAAACAAGTCCAATTTTCACATACATTCTGCAACAGATGTCGCAGTGCTGTAAATATCAATTGACAAGAACCAGAATTGAAGTAGGAATAATGAAGACAAAAAAAACCGCTGTGAGGGCTGAATGGTTATAGCAGCGGCGCCTAAACTTTGCCCATGAAGGAATTTGGCAGTTCCCAAAATGGATCTATACAACGAGCTTTGGCAGTTGTCTAAATTTTTTCTTTCTTCTATTCTAATTAGTTAATTTTTCCAATTACGAAAAAATTTATCATAACAGTTATAATGATAAAATAATTATTGTCAGGCCTTGAGCTCGATTAAAACCCGCGATTTTACAAATCAATAGGCCGATATAACAACAAAAATTGTTAATACATTCCAGAGCACGGAGAAAAAGTGTCAATAAAATATGACACTATGGCATCATTGCCATCAAACAAGTCCAATTTTCATATGCATTCTGCAACAGATGTCGCAATGCTGTGAATATCAATTGGCAAGAACCAGAATTGAAGTAGGAATAATGAAGACAAACAAAACAACCGCTGTGATGGCTGAATGGTTATAGCAGCGGCACCTAAACGTTGCGGATAAAGGAATCTAGCAGTTCCCGAAATGGATCTATACAACTAGCTTTGGCAGTTGTTATGGTCCACTTGGGAGCTTCACCCTTCGAACATACTAGTTGGCTAGTGATAGGTGAAAATGTCAGGATTCATCTCACCCATGTCTGCCTGGGGTGGTTAAAACGATTTTTTTTCTTTCATAATAGTGGCATCGCCAGAAATTCCAATGACATTGACGATTTTTCAATATCACATGGCTCAATGATGTGGGTGGCTCATCTAATCAGCTGACTTGGGTTTCTGTCATTATGCTGGGATAGAGAGATGGCAAGCGCAAATACAAACAACACAGTGGTAACTAAATACGGCGTAGCGGCATATTTTCTTTTATTAGAAAAATTGCCCCATCGCATTTAAAACTACTTCCATTAACAAATCCATCTAAATTAGCGCATAATGCCCCCACGATATAAGAGTTGCAAATGGTATGCTTTCTCTACATCCGCCCAACATCACCACAAAGGTTCTGATAGTCGGAACGCGGAATGTGTAACGATGTAGAATGAGCTAACCATAACATCGAACCATTCGATAATGGTCGCCATAGTTAGATAACTGCGTTTTTCCATCCCTATAAGGGAATGAAATTTTGTCTTTTGTGAAAGAAAAAAACGGTTTGACGGCGTGGATGATGACTGAAAAAAGGAGATTATTAAATAAATTGCAAGCGTGGTGATCGGTCGAGATCACATGGTGGTTGGACCTAATTGAAGCATGAAAACGGAAATTATAAGTGTGCGCGCACCAAAAGCTTTGTTATAGAAATCCTCGCGGAGAAAATGTGTTTTCCACAAAAAGAATTTTCTAATACTTTTTTCATTTCAAAGTAAAAGAAACTAAAGTGCGTAAGTGAGGTATGTTGGTATCCCGTAAGGCAGTGATTACAGTCCGGTATAAGGTATCTAGCCGGAATGCGAGGAACGTGCTGGGCTGATATGAGGTCACCGAAAACCATGAAAGAATTTGTGTCGATATAATAAACAGTGCTGTGTGCAGCGAGTGTACATCCTTTGATTACCTCCACGGGGATATACAAATTCCCATTGGCCATCATCCTAAAGAAGATAATAACTATTCGCTTGGTTTCTAACGTTAGCACGATCCTTATCAGTTCTCCGTTACTGTTGCTGGCGCTCTGTGTATATTGTTAATCGCATTCGAGGTATAATTTAATGGAAAATTCTCCAGACTACAAACTTCGACTATTCACCGGCACTTGGGAGCGCATGGCGCCCAACTTTGGGTGGTACCAATTTTGATTCTTTTGTGCCAACGGTTTCTAATTGCCACCACTTTCGCATGCATCTCTTGCAGTGAGTCGATAAAACAGAGGTGCTCGCATAACCGCGGAATAACTATCTTATGCAGAATCAGACATAGTGCAACCTCGGTTATCACCACCAATATTTAACAACCACCATCATCGCGCGCCAAAACAGTGCCCACCCACCAACATTGCGCGCCAAAACCGCGCACCACCACCATCATCACGTGCCAAAATAGTGCCCATCCACCAACATTGCGCGCCAACATCGCGCACCACCACCAACATTGCGCGCCAAAACCGCGCACCACCACCATCATCGCGCGCCAAAACAGTAACAACGAACCACCTCATAAGCTACACTACCAATATTTAACAATCACTATCATCGCGCGTTAAAACTGCGCACAACCACCAGATATGACAACCATACCGGCAACAACACCCCACACCGGCAATGACAATTACAGCAGGACCGTGAACATAGGCCGCTACAGCAGACATACCGGCAACCACCTTAAGAACACCAAACACCAATTTAACAACCACCGGGTGAGTTCGTTCCGTAAAACTGACAACTACAATTTCCTAATTTAGGAATTTTCATAAAAAATTTGGTAGTTTACTTTTTTTTCTCAACCAGCTATGTTTTCTTAACAAATTTTACTCAAGCCTTAATAATATCAAGGATGGTTATCACCATCAAAATAGGAACAACTACCAGCTATATAAGTAAGAATATAAACTAATATGTATATTTCATCACTACTTGAGTTAAAGATTGGTGAACGATGTGTAAATAGTACTTCTAATTTAGAGTAGGAATATATGATTACCTAATCAAATTGACTATAATTACTATTAACACCGTCAACTCTATAAACAAGTGATCCTAGTTTCGTAAATATAAACAATGAATTACATTTTAACGAACTGCTTACTTAATGTCCTTTGTTTACCTTCACTTTAAGTTCAGCATTAACAAACACAAAAAAAAAATAGTTGCATATGCATATACGATTTTATTAAGAATTTCAATTACAAAGGTAGTCAGTAAACCGTTCGGTCATTTAAGAAATTTAGTTATACTTTTAAACCTCCTAACTAAACAAAAGACAAGAAGGAAAATAAAACAAAGTTTGTAAATTGAATTTGCCTTAGTATATAGGCAAAATGTATACGTATATATATAGGGTTTTACTTACGCGGTGTTTTTTACTTACGCGGTATTTTACCCCAGAAGTGAATACAATTCTAAAGTTTTGTTTTATTATTAAATGGTTAGGGTTTTTAATATTTAGTTTGACTAAAAGTTGTAGAAAATTGATTATACACAAAGTTTATAAATTATGTTATACAGAAATATGTAAATTGACTCAACTCAACTGAATTATCCTTTTGAAACGTTGAGGATCAGTCCGGGATCCCGTTTTCTTGGTACTTTTTTGGAATCTTTTCGGACCTTTCCGGGATCATAACTGTATGGTTTTCGGGATTCCGTCAGGGTATTTTCGGGACTATTTCGGGATCATTTAGAGCCCCTTCCGGCATCTGAATGGTTTGCGGGATCCCTCCGGAATTCCTTCAGGGCCATTTCGTCACTTTTTCGGGATCATTTGGGGACCCTCAGGGATCATTTCTGGATGGTTTTCGGGGTTTACCCGGGATCCCGTCAGGGTAATTTCTGGACTTTTTCGGGATCATTTTGGGACCCATCCGGAAAGATTTTCGGGATCTGTCCGAGATTCCGTCGGAATTATTTTGGGACTTTTTCGGAATAATTTGGGGACCCCTCAGGGATCATTTCTGGATGGTTTTCGGGATCCCTCCGGGATTCCTTTAGGGTCATTTCAGGACTATTTCGGGATCATTTTGGGACGCCTTCGTGATAATTTCTGGATGATTTCCGAAATCTGTCCGGGAACCCGTCGAAGTTAGTTTGGGACTTTTTCATTTTGGGATCCTTCCGGTATCATTCCCGGATGATTTTCGGGATCCTTCCGGGTACTCTTCTTGGTTATTTCAGGACTTTTTCGGGAGTGTTCCGGGATCATGCGGGGATCTTTTCTGTATGGTTTTCGTTATTTGCCCGGGATACTGTCAGGGTCATTTCGGCACTTTTAGGGATCATTTGGGGATCCCTCAGGGATCCTTTCTGGACGGTTTACGGAATCCCGTCGGGGTCTTATCGAGACTTTTTCTGGATTATTTCGGGAGCCTTCCGGCATCCGTTCTGGATGGTTTTCGTTATCCGTCTGGGAGCCCCTCAGGGTCATTTCGGAACTTTTTTGGGACTATTTTCGGAACATTTGGGGACCCTTCAGGGATAATTTCTGGATGGTTCTTGGAATCAGTCCGGGATCTGGTCGTGGTCATTTCGTGACTTTTTCTGGACTATTTCAAGATCATTTGGGGACCCTTCTGATATCATTTCAGGATCAGGCCGGGATCCCGTCAGAGTTATTTCGCACATTTTTGGCACTATTTCGTGATCATTTGTGGACCCTTTTGGCATAATTTCAGGGTTTTTTCAGGATCCGCCCGGGATCCGGTCCGTGTCATTTCGGGACTTTTTCGGGACTATTTTGTGAACATTTGGGGACCCTTCAGGGATCATTTCCGGATGGTTTTCAAAATCCGTCCGGGATCCCGTCGGGGTCATTTCGTGACTTTTCCTGGACCATTTCAAGATCATTTGGGTACCCTTCCGGGATCACTTCTGTATAGTTTTCGGGATCCGTCCGAGATACCGTCGAGGTTATTTTGGGACTTTCTCGCAACTCTTCCGGTATCATTTGGGGAACCTTCCGGCATCTGGATGTTTTTCGGGATGCGTTTGTGGTTCCTTCAGGGTACTTTTGGGACTTTTTCGGGATCATTTGCAGATCCCTTAGGGATCATTTCTGGATGGTTTTTGGGGGTTGTCCGGGATCCCGTCAGGGTCATTTCTGGGCTTTTTCGGGATCATTTTGGGACCCCTCCGGGATGGTTTTCGGGATCTGTCCGAGATTCCGTCGGAATTATTTTGGTTCTTTTTCGGGATCATTTTGGGACCCTTCCGGGATCATTTCTGGATAGTTTCTGGCATTCATCCGGGATCCCGTCGGGGTTATTTCGTGACTTTTTTGGTATCATTTGGGGACCCTTCAGGGATCATTTCTGAATGACTTTGGGGATCTGTCCGGGATCCCGTCGGAGTTATTTTGGGACTTTTTCATTTTGGGATCCTTCCGGTATCATTTCTGGATGATTTTCGGGATCCTTCCGGGTGCTCGTCGGGGTTATTTTAGGACTTTTTTGGGAGTACTCCCAGATCATTTGGGGATATTTTCTGGATGGTTTTCGTTATTCGTCCGGGATCCCGTCAGCGTCAATTCGGGACTTTTTCGGGATCATTTTGGGACCCATCAGGGATCCTTTCTGAACGGTTTACGGAATCCCATCTGGGTAACTTCGAGAGTATTTCTAAATTATTTCGGCATCAGTTTTTGAGGGTTTTCGCGATCCGTCTGGGATCCCGTCAGGGTCATTTCGGAATCGTTTGGGGACTCTTTGGGATTATTGAGGGATAATTTGTGGATCCTTCTGGGATCATTTCTGTATGGTTTTCGAGATCAGTCCGAGATCCCGTCAGGGTTATCCGGATCATTTCCGGATGGTTCTCGGAATCAGTCCGGGATCTCGTCGTGGTTATTTCGTGACTATTTCAAGATCATTTGGGGACTTTTCTGATCTCATATCAGGATCAGTCCGGGATCCCGTCAGAGTTATTTCGCACATTTTTGGGACTATTTCGTGATCATTTGTGGACCCTTTTGGCATAATTTCTGGATGATTTTCAGGATCCGTCCGGGATCCGGTCAGGGTCATTTCGGGACTTTTTCGGGACTATTTTGCGAAAATTTAGGTACCCTTCAGGGATCATTTTAGGATGGTTTTCAAAATCCGTCCGGGATCCCGTCAGGTTAATTTCGTGACTTTTTCTGGACTATTTCAAGATCATTTGGGGACCCTTCCGGAATCACTTCTGTATAGCTTTCGGGGTCAGTCCGGGATACTGTCGGGGTTATTTTGAGATTTTTCGGGACTATTCCGGGATCATTTGGGGAACCTTCTGGATCATTTCTAGATGGTTTTCGGGATCAGTGCGGGATACCGTCAGAGTCATTTAGGGAATTTTTCGAGACTATTTCGGGGTCATTTGGGACCCTTTCGGAATCATTTCTGGACGGTTTACGGAATCCCGTTGGGGTAATTTCGGGATCATTTGGGGACTCTGTGGAATTACTCGGGATAATTTGTGGATCCTTCCGGGATCATTTCTGAATGGTATTCGGGATCAGTGCGGGATCCCGTCAATGTCATTTAGGGAATTTTTCGAGACTATTTCGGGGTCGTTTGGGACCCTTTCGGAATCATTTCTGGATGGTTTACGGAATCCCTTTGGGGTAATTTCGGGATCATTTGGGGACTCTTTGGAATTATTCGGGATAATTTGGGATCCCGTCGGAGTAATTTCTTTTCTCGATGACAGCAGGTACTTCATTTTGTCCTCATTCACCATCAAACCCATTTTTACCGCTTCTTTTTTCAGTTTGGAATAAGCAGAACTAACGGCGCGGGTGCTTAGGCCGATGACATCAATGCCAATAATTGCACGCTTTTCTAGAATATTATTCCAGAGCGGTTAAGTTCTGCAGCTAGTATAATTTTTTCCAGCATCAAATTAAAGAAATCGCACGATAGGCGTTCACCCTGTCTGAAACCTCGTTTAGTTTCGAACGGCTCGGAGAGGTCCTTCCCAATTCTGACTGAGCAGATGGTGTTGGTCAAAGTAATTTTGCACAGCCGTATAAGTTTTACGGGGAAACCAAATTCAGACATAGCGGCATATAGGCAGTTCCTTTTCGTGCTGTCGAAGGCGGCTTTAAAATCGACGAAGAGGTCATGTGTGTCGATTCTTTTTTCGCGGATTTTTTCCAAGATTTGGCGCATTGTGAAAATCTGGTCGAAGGTAGATTTACCAGGTCTGAAGCCGAACTGATAGGGTCCAATCAGTTGATTCACGGTGGGCTTCAATCTATCGCACAATACACTTGATGGGACCTTATATGCGATATTAAGAAGGCTGATTCCGCGATAGTTGGTACAATTTGCATTATCCCCCTTCCTGTGGACTGGGAAAAGAACACTTAGATTCTAATCGTCGGGCATGCACTCGTCCGCCCTTATTTTGCAAAGAAGCTGATGCATGCCACTTACCAACTCCTCGCCGCCATATTTGAATAGCTCCGCAGTCAATCCATCAGCGCCCACGGCCTTGTTGTTTTTCAATCTGGTTATTGCTATTCTGACTTCGTCATAATCAGGTGGGGGACATTTCGGGTCCGTCATCTCTGTGCGGTAAATCGTTGTATCCATTTAGGAGAGCAGAGAAGTGTTCCCTCTATAATCCTCTCTGGACATCAGTTACGAGGTCGCCGTTTTCGATCTTACAGGAGTTCGCCACGGTCTTAAAACCTTACGTCTGTCGCCGATTTTTTTTTGTAAAATTTTCGTGCGTTATTCCTGGTGGCTAGCAGCTGAAGCTCCCCGCACTCACGCCTTTCTGCTTCTGTTTTTTTCTTCCTGAAAAGACCTATCGCTTCCCTTTTTAACTCGCGGTAGCGTTCACGCACTCCCCTTGTTGCGCTCGCTTTTAACGTAGCCCTGTAGGCAGCGTCTTTTCTTTCGGTTACAACGTGGCATTCTTCATTGTACCAGTTGTTTTTCCGTGGCCGCCGGTAACCATTTTTTTCCTCGGCGGCAGTACGAAATGCTTTGGAGATATGCTCCCACTGCGCCTGCATTCCGTCGGGTTCAGTTGTGCTCTCCGAGGGCACGTGCGAGAGCCGAGTTGCGAAATCATTGACAGTCTGTTGTGATTGTAGTCTTCCGACGTCTAGCTTTCCTGGTGTTTTTTGTTCCTTGGTTTTAGCAGCGCAGAGGCGGGTGCGTATTTTGGCTGCGACGCGATAATGGTCCGAGTCGATGTTAGGTCCTCGGATCGTGCGCACATCTAAAACACAGGAGGCATGCCGTCCGTCTATCCCAACGTTATCGATCTTATTGCGAATATTTCGATCGGGGGACAGCTCTTTGGAATTATTGAGGGATAATATGTGATTCCTTCCGGGATAATTTCTGGATGGTTTTCGAGATCAGTCCGGCATCCCGTCAGGGTAATTTTGGAACTTTTTCTGGACTATTTTGGGAACATTTTGGAACCCTTCAGGGACCATTTCCGGATGGTTTTCGAAATCCGTCCGGGACCCGCCGGAGTCATTTCGTGATTTTTTTTGGACTATTTCAAGATCATTTGGGGACCCTTCTGAGATCATTTCAGGATCAGTCCGGGATCCCGTCAGAGTTATTTGGGACATATTTGGGACTATTTCGGGAAAATTTGCGGACTTTTTGGCATCATTTCTGGATGGTTTTCGGGATCCCTCCGGGATCCGTTCAGGATCATTTCGGGGCTGTTTTGGGAATATTTGGGGACGTTTCAGGGATCATTTCCGGATGGTTTTCGAAATCCGTCCGGGATCTCGTCGGGGCCATTTCGTCACATTTTATGGACTATTTCAAGATCATTTGGGGCCCTTCCGGGGTCACTTCTGTATAGTTTTCGGGATCCGTCCGGGATACCGTTGGGGTTATTTTGGGACTATTTCGGGACTATTCCGGGATCATGTGGGGATACTTCCGGGATCATTTCTGTATTTTTTCAGGATCAGTCCAGGATCCCGTTACCTTGGTACTTTTTGGGATCTTTTCGGGACCCTTCCGGGATAATTACTATATGGTTTTCGGGAACCCGTCAGGGTAATTTCGGGACTTATTCGGAACCCTTCCGGGATCATTACTGTATGGTTTTCGGGATCCCGCCGGGGTAATTTTGGGACTTTTTCGGGATCATTTAGAGACCCTTCCGGCATCTGGATGGTTTTCGGGATGCGTCCGGGATTCCTTCGGGGTCATCTCGGGACTTTTTCGGTATCATTTGCGGATCCCTCAGGGATCATTTCTGGATGGTTTTTGGGGTTTGTCCGGGATCCCCTCATGGTCATTTCTGGACTTTTTCGGGATCATTTTGGGAACCCTCCGGGATGATTTTCGGGATCTGTCCAGGGTTCCGTCGGAATTATTTTGGGAATTTTTCGGGATAATTTTGGGACCCTCGCGGGATCATTTCTAGATAGTTCCTGGGATTCGTCCGGGATCCCATCGGTGTTATTTCGTGACTTTTTCGGGATCATATGGGGACCCCTCAGGGATCATTTCTGGATGGTTTTCGGGATCCGTCTGGGATTCATTTAGGGTCATTTCAGAACTATTTCGGGATCATTTTGTGACCTCTCCGGGATAATTTCTGGATGATTTTCGGGATCTGTACGGGATCCCGTCGGAGTTATGTTGGGACTTTTTCATTTTGGGATCCTTCAGGTACCATTTCCGTATGATTTTTGGGATCCTTCCCGGTACTCGTCGGGGTTATTTCAGGACTTTTTCGGGAGTATTCCCGGATCATTCAGGGATCTTTTCTGGATGGTTTTCGTTATTCGTTCGGGATCCCATCAGCGTCAGTTCGGGACTTTTTCGGGACCATTTGGGAACCTTTCAGGGATACTTTCTGGACGCTTTACGGAATCCCGTCGGGGTCGCTTCGAAACTTTTTCTTGATTATTTTGGGAGCCTTCCGGCATCAGTTCTGGATGGTTTTCGTGATCCGTCTGGGATCCCGTCAGGGCCATTTCGGAATCGTTTGGGGACACTTTGGGATTATTGAGGGATAACTTGTGGATCGTTCCCGGATCATTTCTGGATGGTTTTCGAGATCAGTCCGGGATCCCGTCAGGGTCATTTCGGAACTTTTTTGGGCTTTTTGGGAAGATTTGGGGATCCTTCAGGGATCATATCCGGATGGTTTTTTAAAATCCATCCGGGATCTCGTCGGGGTTATTTCGTGACTTTTTCTGGACTATTTCAAGATCATTTGTGGACCCTTCTGAGATCATTTCAGGATCGTTCCGGGATCCCGTCAGAGTTATTTCGGAACATTTTTGGGACTATTTCGGGACCATTTGTGCACCCTTTTGGCATCATTTCTTGATGGTTTTCGGGATCCGTCCGTGATCCGGTCAGGATCATTTCGGGACTTTTTCTGGACTATGTTGGGAACATTTGGGGACCCTTCAGGGATCATTTCTGGATGGTTTTCAAAATCCGTCCGGGATAATGATAAATAAATAAATAAAAATACATGATACCGTCGGGGTTATTTTGGGACTTTTTCGGGACTATTCCGTGCTCATTTGGGGAACCTTCCGGGATCATTTCTAAATCGTTTTCGGGATCAGTCCGGGATCCCGTCAGAGTCATTCTGGGAATTTATCGAAACTATTTCGGGATCAATTGGGGACCCTTCAGGCATCATTTCTGTATGGTTTTCGGGATCAGACCGGGATTACGTCATCTTTGTACTTTTTCGGGATATTTTCGGGATCCTTCCATGATCATTACTGTATGGTTTTCGGGACCATTAATGTATGGTTTTCGGTATCCCGTCAGGGTAATTTCGGAACTTTTTCGGGATCACTTAGAGGCCATTCCGGCATCTGGATGGTTTTCGGGATCCATCCGGGATCCCTTCAGGACAATTTCGGGATCATTTGGGGATCCCTCAGGGATCATTTCTGGATGGACTATTTCGGGATTAGTATGGGACGCTTCCGGGATCATTTCTGGACGGTTTCTGGGATCCGTCCATTATCACGTCGGGGTTATTTTGGGACTTTTCCGGGATCATTTTTGGACCCTTCCAGAATAATTTCTGAATAGTTTCTGGGATCCGTCCGGGCTTCCGTCGGGGTAATTTCAGGACTTTTTCGATATTATTCCGGAACCATTTGGGGGTCGCTCGTTCGCTGAAGTCAAACAAAATAAAAACCATCACCCATGTGCCAATATAATTTTTTTATTTTAAAGTCATCTTTACGTAGTAGTTATATATATCTATAGTAGGTTTTATTTCCATTTTGTGTTAAAATTTATGTGTTTTAAGAGGGTGACCTCCGGTGGCTCACGTGGCACCTCGCATATACATGTATATATGTAGTGCCGTGTGACCCACCGGAGGTTTCAACTTTTATTTTTTATTTTTATTTCTATAGATATTGAATAAGTTTAAAAATGGCTAATAGGGATTATTCGGTAAAACAATATGTTCAATTTGATTGTAACGGATTAAGTGTATCAGCTTATTGTTATTCAGACGAATTTGAATGCCAACAGTTGGGTTAAAAATAGTCAAATCCTTTGGAAGTCGCGAATGAAGTCATGGGTCGAGACCAATATTCCAGAGATGAAGAAATTTCTTGGCCTGATCATGTAGATGGGAGTGGTGAAAAAGCATTAAATTTATATATTATATTCCAATTACTCCTTATTTTGAGAGTTATAAAACTTTGAGCTAAATATTGCCTATTTTGTTTTTAGTTATTTCATAATTTAAGTACCATAAAACTTCTTGAATTAAAATATCAATAAAACGCAAAATATTAGAATAATATCTGCAGAATTTTTATATAATAAAACTGTAAGTATTATATGTGTGCCAAGATGAAAAAATAATAATTCTACACACAAACCACTTTAAAATGACCAATACAAAACTATATTACGTATGCCCACCGGTGGTGCACATGGCTTCCGATGAAAAGTTTGTGTGACCCACCCGTGGGTCACAAGCCAGTGAACGTGTTAACATGCTTTTATAATTAGCTTCGCCTTATTTGTAATCCCGTCAGGGTTATATCGAGACCCTACCGGGATCATTTCTAAATGGTTTTCGGTATCCGTCCGGGATCCCGTCGGGGTCATTTCGGAAATTTTTTGGGACTATTTCGGGATCATTTCTGGAAATTTTTGATGATAGTTTTTGGGATCCGTTCGGGATCCCGTCTGGGTCATTTGGGAACCCTTTCGGGATCATTTCTGGAATGTTTACGGAATCCCGTTGGGGTAATTTCGGCATCATTTGAGGACTCTGTGGAATTATTCGGGATAATTTGTGGTTCCTTCTGGGATCATTTCTGGACGGTTTTCGCAATCCCGTCGGAGTAATTTCGGGAATTGTTTGGGAATATTTCCGGATCATTTTGGGACCCTTCCGAGATTATTTCTGTATAGTTTTCGGGATGGTTTGGGGATCCGTTCGGGATCCCGTCAGGGTCATTTTGGGACCTTTTCGGGGTCATTCGGCGACCCTTTCGGAATCATTTCTGGACGGTTTACGGAATCCCGTTAGGGTAATTTCGGTGTCATTTGGAGAATCTGTGGAATTATTCGGGATAATTTGTAGATCTTTCCGGGATTATTTCTGGAAATTTTTCGGGATCCCGTCGGAGTAATTTCGGGATCATTTTGGGACCATTCAGGTATCATTTATGGATTATTTTCGGGATCCCTCCGGGTACCCGTCCGAGTTATTTGGGGACATTTTAGGGATAATTTGGGGCTCCTTCTGGGTGGTTTTCGGGATCCCGCTCAGGTCATTTCGGAATCGTTTGGGGACTCTTTGGAATTATTGAGGGATAATTTGTGAATCCTTCGGGAACATTTCTGGATGGCTTTCGAGATCAGTCCAGGATCCCTTCAGAGTAATTTAGGGAATCATTCGAGATTATTTTGGGATCATTTGGGGACCCTTCCGGCATCATTTCTATATGGTTTTCAGGATCAGTCCGGGATTCCGTTATCTTGGTACCTTTTTGGTATATCTTCGGGCCCCTTCCGGGATAATTACCTACTCTATGGTTTCCGGGACCCCATCAGGTTAATTTAGAGAATTTTTCGGAACCCTTGCGGGATCTTTACTGTATGCTTTTCGGGATCCCGTCAGGGTAATTTCGGGACTTTTTCGGGATCATTTAGGGACCCTTCCGGCATGTGGATGGTTTTCGGGATTTTTCCGTGATCATTTGGGGACACTCATGGATAATTTCTGGATGTTTTTCGGGATTTCGAGACTTTTTTGGACTATTTTGGGATCATTTGCGCACCCTTCAGAGATAAATTCTGGATGGTTTTCGGGATGCGTCCGGGATCCCGTCAGGGTCATTGCTGGACTTTTTCGGGATCATTCTGGAACCTCTCCGGAATAATTTTCGCCGCTGTCCGAGATTCCAGCGGAATATTTTCGGGATAATTTTGGGACACCTCCGGGATCATATCTGGATAGTTTCTGGGATTCGTCCGGGATCCCGTCGGGGTTATTTCATGACTTTTTAGGGATCATTTGGGTACCCCTCAGGTATCATTTCTGGATGGTTTTCTGGATCCTTCTGGGATTCCTTTAGGATCATTTCAGGACTATTTCGGGATCATTTTGCAACCCCTTCGGGATAATTTCTGGATTCCCGTTGGGGTAATTTCGGGACCTTTTTTGGACTCCATCAGGGTCATTTCGGGAGTTTTATGGGTTCATTTCTGGATGGTTTTCGGGATCTGTCCGGGATCCCGTCAGGATCATTTAGTGACCTTTTCGGAACTATTTCGGAATCACTTTGGGAACCTTCCGGGAAAATGTCTGAATGATTTTCAGGATAAGTCCGGGATCCCGTCGGAGTTATTTCGGGACTATTCCGGGATCATTAGGGATCCTTCCTGTATCATTTCTGGATGGCTTTTGGGATCCGGTCATATCTGGATGGTTTTCGGGATCCCGTTAGGTTAACTTTGGGACTATTTCGAGATGATTTTGGGATCCTTCCTGCATTTGAAAACTAATGGAAATGAGTTATAAGCTCTGACAAAAATAAGGATCTAGGCATCGCAAAGTCTTAATCAAGATTAATAAAGATTTTATTACACTCAATTAAGGACCTCATTATGGGCGTAAAATTATAATAATTGTATTTATTAATTTTTATATGGAAGGGTAAATAAGATCTTAACATCACACTAGGTACATTGATGTTTAGGAATCCGAGAAAATCCGGAGAATCGATAAAATCACTATAGATGTCAAAAGTTAACATTAGAGAATGAATAGTCCTTCTGTAAGCTAGAGTCTTTACATCAATAAGCATACACCGGTCTGGGTAAGATGGGATGGGCTCACTAAAATGAAGTGGCTTCAAAGCAAAACTAATGAAACACCTCTGTACTCTTTCCACTCTGAGGGAGTGTGAGGCATAGATTGGGTTCCAGATTATGGAAGCATACTCCATTTTAGACCGCACTAAGGAATTATAGAGCATCTTCCTTGTATAAGGATCTTTAAAATCTTTAGCATATCGCTTTACAAAAGCTAAGTTAGAGTAGGCCTTAGGGATAATGTAGTTGACATGGTGAACGAAAGAATAACCTGAGTAAAAAAGCACACCGAGATCCAGAAATTCAGTTACTGCATTGAGTTAAGTACTTAAGAGTGAGTATATAGAGGGAAGTCGAATTATTGAAATTTTCGAAAATGTCTTATGGTAAAATTTGTTGATGTTGAGAGCCATTTTGTTTCTTATATTCCATTCAGCAAGCTCATTTATGTCTTATGGAAGAGCCAGAATATCGGATGGACACGAAATTATGCTAAAAACTTAAGATCATCAGCATATAGGAGATATTTTGAATGACATTCGCCAATATCATTTATAAATAACGAAATCAATATAGGACCAACAATGCTGCTCTGAAGCACACCAGAAGTGGCCACGCAGGGGTAAGATCTGGTACTTTCGATTTCTACAAAGGAAATTCTATTAGAGATATACGACTTAAGCCACATTAAAAAGCTGAATGTAAGCCTAAATTTTAAAGTTTTTTCAGTAAGATATTATGTGAGACAGTATCAAAAGCTTTTGCAAAATCTGTATAAATTGTATCGAGTTTATATCCATTTTTAAATGCTGAGAAACAGTACCCTGAAAATATTGCCAAATTAGTAACTGTTGATGAAATTTGGTATGTAGGTTCCTGAGCACTCATCTCAGATCGCTATTTAAAATGAACGATATAGGACTATAACCACGCCCACTTTTTCGATATGGAAAATTTCGAAAAACCGAAAAAGTGCAATAATTTATTACCAAAGACAGATAAAGCGATGAAATTAGGTAGGTGAGTTGAACTTATGACGCAGAATAGAAAATTATTAAAATTTTGGACAATGGGCGTGGCACCGCCCACTTTTAAAGAAGATAATTTAAAAGTTTACAAGCTGTAATTTGGCAGTCGTTGAAGATATCATGATGAAATTTGGCAGGAACGTTACTCCTGTTACTATATGTATGCCAAATAAAAATTAGCAAAATCGGAAATCGACCATGCCCACTTTTAAAAAAAATTTTTTAAAGTCAAATTTAAAAAAAAAAGTTAATATCTTTACAGCATATAAGTAAATTGTGTCAACATTCAACTCCAGTAATGATATGGTGCAACAAAATACAAAAATTAAAGAAAATTCCAAAATGGGCGTGGCTCCGCCCTTTTCATTTAATTTGTCTAGGATACTTTTAATGCCATAAGTCGAACAAAAATTTACCAATCCTTTTGAAATTTGGTAGAGGCATAGATTTTATGACGTTAACTGTTTTCTGTGAAAATGGGCGAAATCGGTTAAAGCCACGCCCAGTTTTTATACACAGTCGTCCGTCTGTCCTTCCGCATGGCCGTTAACACGATAACTAGAGCAAAAATCGACATATCTTTACTGAACTTAGTTCACGTACTTATCTGAACGCACTTTATCTTGGTATAAAAAATGAACGAAATCCGACTATGACCACGCCTACTTTTTCGATATCGAAAATTACGAAAAATGAAAAAAAATGCCATAATTCTATACCAAATACGAAAAACTGGAGCAAAAATCGACATATCTTTACTGAACTTAGTTCACGTACTTATCTGAACGCACTTTATCTTGGCATAAAAAATGAACGAAATCCGACTATGACCACGCCCACTTTTTCGATATCGAAAATTACGAAAAATGAAAAAATGCCATAATTCTATACCAAATACGAAAAAAGGGATGAAACATGGTAATTGGATTGGTTTATTGACGCGAAATATAACTTTAGAAAAAACTTTGTAAAATGGTTGGGACACCTACCATATTAAGTAGAAGAAAATGAAAAAGTTCTGCAGGGCGAAATAAAAAACCCTTGAAATCTTGGCAGGTATTACATATATAAATAAGTTAGCGGTATCCAACAGATGATGTTCTGGGTCACCCTGGTCCACATTTTGGTCGATGTCTGGAAAACGCCTTCACATATACAACTACCACCACTCTCTTTTAAAACTCTCATTAATACCTTCAATTTGATACCAATATCGTACAAACACATTCCAGAGTCACCCCTGGTCCACCTTTATGGGATATCTCGAAAAGGCGTCCACCTATAGAACTAAGCCCCGCGCCCTTTTAAAATACTCATTAACACCTTTCATTTGATACCTTTATCTCGATATCTCGAAAAGGTCACCACCTATAGAACGAAGGCCCACTCCCTTTTAAAAATACTCATTAACACCTTTCATTTGATACCCATATCGTACAAACGTATTCTAGAGTAACCCCTGGTCACCCTTATGGCGATATTTCGAAAAGGGGACCACCTATACAACTACCACCACTCCCTTTTAAAACCCTCATTAATACCTTTAATTTGATACCCATATCGTACAAACACATTCTAGAGTCACCCCCGGTCCACCTTTATGGCGATATTTCGAAACGGCGACCACCTATACAACTACCACCACTCCCTTTTAAAACCCTTATTAATACCTTTAATTTGATACCCATATCGTACAAACACATTCTAGAGTCACCCCTGGTCCACCTTTATGGCGATATTTCGAAACGGCGACCACCTATACAACTACCACCACTCCCTTTTAAAACCCTTATTAATACCTTTAATTTGATACCCATATCGTACAAACACATTCTAGAGTCACCCCTGGCCCACCTTTATGGCGATATTTCGAAACGGCGTCCACCTATGGAATTAAGGATCATTCCCTTTTAAAATACTCATTAGCACCTTTTTTTTGATACCCATATTGTACTAAGGATTACTCCCTTTTAAAATACTCATTAACACCTTTCATTTGATACCCATATCATACAAACAAATTATAGAGTCAACCCTGATCCACCTTTACGGCGATATCCCTAAATAGCGTCCACCTATAGAACTATGGCCCACTCCCTCATAAAACACTCTTTAATGCCTTTAATTTGATACACATGTCCTACAAACACATTCCAGGGTTTCCCTCGGTTCATTTTCCTACATGGTTATTTTCCCTTATGTTGTCACCATAGCTCTCAACTGAGTATGTAATATTCGGTTACACCCGAACTTAACCTTCCTTACTTGTTTTTGACATCATTTTTATTTCCAGATTTAAAGATTGGCGAGATAGAGACAATTTTCCACCGATCAATAAAAACACCCGTGAAAAGAGAAAGATTAGAAATAAAACATAAAGATCAGCTGCATTTATTTTGTAAGAAAGAAGATAACCCAAATAAATCTCGTTTGAATGATGATTTCAAGGCAGAGATGCCGTTGATAACGTCAAGTTCAGTAACTACAACTGCACCAAAGTCCACAAAATTAGCAGGGTTACAAATTTTATGGTTATCACTTTCGTTATCAATAACGTAATTCGATTTAAATAATCGGCAAAAATATTAACTGAGTCTACCAAGCTCACAGAAGACTTCTCGTTATAGCTCAAACAAGATGGAATATTTGAGCACCCTTTTTTTGACCGAATGAAATTTCAGAATGCTTGAGGGTTTGACTTGATATCAGATCCATAGCGATTGATATAGTTATTTTATTTGTCCTGTTCATTAAACTGACGCATGAAATTTAGGTATTGGTCCTTATGAATGATTAGGTTATTGGCTTTAAATAATTTAAAATATTTATTCCTTTTATTTTTTAGCCTCTTGAGTTCTTTTGAGTACCAAGGAAGCTTGTGCACACGTGCCGGCAGAAGGGAGAGATTATTGTGCAGCACTACGAGAATCCTATCTAATAAGACCTCAAAGCACTCCGAGACATTTTTCGAAAGAAAAAGTGAGTTCCAATCTATTTCCGTACCATTATGAGATCATTTGAGGATCCGTCCGGGATCCCGTCAGGGTCATTTCGCAACATTTATGGGACTATTTCCTCTCCTTTCCCTCCCACCATTCGCCCACCTTTTTGTTGTGTTGTATTGTTTTTATTAACACGCTTTTAGTACCTTTACCTGTATGTTTGTTTGTAACTCCTCATTCGCTTCAACGCGCCTGATGCCTTATTAACATGCTTTTATAATTAGCTTCACCTTATTTTTTATCCCGTCGGGGTCATTTCGGGATCCTTCCGGAATCATTTCTGGATAATTTTCGAGATCTGTCCGGGATCGCGTCGGGTATTTTCGGGACTTTTTCGGAACCCTTCCGGGATCATTACTGTATGGTTTTCGGGATCCCGTCAGGGTAATTTCGGGACTTTTTCGGGAACCTTCCGGCATCTGGATGGTTTTCGGGAACCGTCCGGGATTCCTTCAGGGCCATTTCAGGACTTTTTCGGGATCATTTGGGGATTCGTCAGGGATCATTTCTGGATGGACTATTTCGGGATCAATGTGGGACCCTTCCGTAATCATTTCTGGATAATTTCTGGGATACGTTCGGCATCCCGTCGGGGTTATTTCGGGACTTTTTCGGAATCATTTTTGGACCCTTCCGGGATCATTTCTGGATAGTTTCTGGGATCAATCCGGGATTCCGTCGGGATAATTTCAGGACTTTTTCGGGAGTATTCCGGGATCATTTGGGGGTCGTTCGTTCGCTGCCGCCATAAAAAATAAAAACCATCACCCATGTGCCAATATAATTTTTTTATTTTAAAGTCATCTTTACGCAGTAGTTATTTCCATTTTGTCTTAAAATTTATGTGTTTCAGAAGGGAGACCTCCGGTGGCTCACGTGGCACCTCGCATATACATGTTTATATGTAGTGCTGTAACCTACGGGAGGTTTCAACTTTTATTTTTTATTTTTATTTGTGTAGACATTGAATAACTTTAAAAATGGCGGATTAAATGTATGAGCTTATTGTTATTCTGACAAATTTGAATGCCAACAGTTGGGTCCAAAATAGTCAAATCCTTCGGAAGTCGCGAATGAAGTCGTAGGTCGAGACCAATATACCAGATATGAAAAAATTTCCTGGCCTGATCCTGTAGATGGGAGTAGTGAAAGCCGATTTCCTTATACTGGAGCCCTAACAATTTTTATAAGAACTTATATGTCCCTAAAATTATGACGAGAAAAAGATTTCAATTTTGAAATTCATAAATTTTTTCGGACGATTTCCATATTCAAGGTAATCGTTTAGGAAAAAACATAGCAGCCAAAAAGGTATCGACATATTGCCCATTTTGTTTTTAGTTATTTCATAATTTAAGTACCATAAAACTGCTTGAATTAAAATACCAATTAAACGAAAAATATTAGAATAACATATGCAGAATTTTTATATAATAAAACTGTGAATATTATATGTGTGCCAAGATGAAAAAATAATAATTCTACTCACAAACCACTTTAAAATGATCAATACAAAACTATATTACGTATGCCCACCGGTGGTGCACATGGCCACCGAACGTGTAAACATGCTTTTATAATTAACTTCACCTTATTTGTAATCCCGTCAGGGTTTTATCGAGATCCTTCAGGGATCTTTCTGGATGGGTTTCGGTATCTGTCCGGGATCCCGTCAGGGTCATTTCGGGAATTTTTTGGGTCTATTTCGGGATCATTTCTGGATAGTTTTCGGGATGGCTATTGGGATCCGTTCGGGATTCCGTCAGGGTCATTTTGGGACTTTTTCTGGACTATTTTGGGCTCATTTGGGAACCCTTTCGGAATTATTTTAGGACGGTTTACGGAATCCCGTTGGGGTAATTTCGGGATCATTTGGGAACTCTGTAGAATTATTCGGGATAATTCGTTGATTCTTCCGGGATCATTTCTGGATGGTTTCAGGATCCCGTCGGAATAATTTCGGGATCATTTTGGGACCCTTGCGGTGTCCTTTCTGGATGATTTTCGGAGGGTTGTCGGGGTTCCGTCGGAGTAATTTCGGGATCACTTAGGAACCCTTCCGGTATCTTTTCTGGATGATTTTCGGGACTATTTCGGTATAATTTGGGGATCCTTCTGGAGGTTTTTCGGGATCCCGTCGGAGTAATTACGGGATCATTTAGGAACCCTTCCAGTATCATTTCTGTATGATTTTTGGTATCCTTCCGGGTACCCGTCGTAGTTATTGCGGGACCATTTCGGGATAATTTGGGTGAGGGTCATTTCCGATGTTTTGCGAATTTTTCGGGATCATTTCTGGAGAGTTTTCGGGATCCCGCCCAGGTAATTTTGGGACCATTTGGGACCTTTCCGGGATCATTTCTGTGTGGTTTTTGGGATCCGTCCGGGATCCCGTCCTGGTCATTTTTTGAGACTATTTCGGGATCATTTTGGGATCCTTCCGGCATAATTTCTGGATAGTTTTCGGGATGGTTTTTGGGGTACGTTCGGGATCTCGTCAGGGTCATTTTGGGACTTTTTCGGGGTCATTTGTGGACCCTTTCGGAATCATTTCTGAACGGTTTAAGGAAACCCGTTGGGGTAATTTCGGGATCATTTGGGGCTCTGTGGAATTATTCGGGATAATTTGTGGATCCTTGCGGGATAATTTCTGGATGGTTTTCGGCATCCCGTCGGAGTAATTTCGGGATCATTTTGGGACCCTTTCGGAATCATTTCTGGACGGTTTACGGAAACCCATTGGGGTAATTTCGGGATAATTCTGGGACCCTTCTGGCATCATTTCTGGATGATTTTCGGGATCATTCCGGGTACCCTTCGGAGTTATTTCGGGACCTTTTCGGGAGTATTTCGGGATAGTTTGGGGATCCTTCTGGATGGCTTTCGGGATCCCGTCAGGGTCAGTTCGGGACTTTTTCGGGATCATTTAGGAACCCTTCCGTTATCATTTCGGTATGATTTCGGGATCCTTCCGGGTACCCGTCAGGGTCATTTCGGGTGTTTTGCGGATTTTTCGGGATCATTTTATGACCCCTCCGGGATCATTTGTGGTTAGGTTCAGGGATCCCGCCCAGGCCATTTCGGGATCATTTGGGGACCCTTCCGGTATCATTTCTGGGTGATTTTTGGGATGCGTCCGGGATCCCGTCGGGGTCGTTTCGGAAATTTTTTGGAACTATTTCGGGATCATTTTGGCCTTATCGATTACATATCTATGTACATAATTCTGTTTATTTTGCATGACCGTCAAGTTTGATTGTAATTTTATTTTTTGACTTATATTTTTATATGAAATAACGGGAGAAAAAATTATGTATAAATATTTTTTAAATTTAAAATACTAGAATGTTTTTAGCAATAGTTCATCTTTGCGTACACTTATTATTGTGTATGTATATTTTTCGCTAATTGAAGAACATTTTGTGGATGAAGAAATATAATTAATAAAAATAGATAAAATATACACACATTCTTCCAAACTGCTTCCGCCTTTATATCGGAAGTAACGTTTGATGTCATCTTTCTTGGCAAATTTGTTTGCAGTGACCCGAATGCCTTGATGCTTGATATGTTCTAATTTTGTTGTTGCTGTTGTTGATGTTGCACAAGGAAATTGCCTATAACTTGCCTATTTGTATCGACGATATTTTTTCTTTGTGGTATGTTATGTTGTCGCTCTGTTGTAGCTTGTTCTTGTAGTTGTTGTGGATGCTGTACTTGCGGATGATGCAGGTTACCGATAGACATCGGCGAAGTTGAGTTCAATTGTATGGGTACTAGAGCTGGAAAACTATCGATAGTCGGCACCATCGATAGTTTCCGATAGTCAAGTGGATCACCATCGATAGTAGCGATAGTCTTCAAAATAACTATGGATAGTTTAAAGTGTCGTATTTTTAAAATAAATATAAATCTATGTATATTTCATTTCAAAAGCCAAAGATTTTTATTTAAAAAAATTAGTGCATCAACATTTGTGGGTTTTAAAGCTGCTTGGCGGTTTGACACAATTAAGCCGGCCTTACTAAAGGTTCGCTCGCTTTCTACAGAAGTTGTAGAATGCACAAAATCTTCTTTACACAATCCCCAAATTTGCCAAATGAAGGAGAGTTTTGCTGCAGTGTTTTGGTCTCGTGTATCATTCGACTGTATAAAAACTTCATCACTTTTGAGAAATTCAATGGCGAAGTCAGCATTGACGGAAAAATGAAAGCCTTCTTTCTTGAACCTTGGGCCAATTATCGTTTCAATTCTAGTTTCTTTTGCTTCCTCATATGGGGATAAGTACTTTTCCATTAATTCTATTAAATTTGACCGCAAATGATTTCCCGTTTCAGTTAACATGTCAGCAGCTTGAAGTTTCTGATGCAAACCAAACACAATGTATACACAGTGAAATTGCCACGTAATTATTCCCGCACGTTTGCTCCGTTGCCTCAAGAAATATGCCAACAATTTGTCAACCTCTTCTAATGGCATGATTTCTTCTATAGAGAGCATAGGTGGAGCCTTCACGATCGTCATTAAAACCTTTGAAATAGTTTCCTTGGTTTTCAAAAGTCTGTTGATCATTAAATATGTACTACTCCATCTAGTTGTTATATCTTGGATTAAAGACAACGGTTCATCATATTGAGCTTTTTTTAACTTTTCATTCGCATTTGAACTTCGTTTGAAAAATCCAACAATGTCTCTGCACCTTGCAATAACTTGTGATACAGAAATATTTTGATTTTCTAGCTCATTTTTTACCATCAAGTTTAAACTATGTGCGAAGCATGCATGCCGTTTAATGTTTAAAACTTCACACGTTTTGATCATGCTCCGTGCATTATCTGTTACAATGCAGGATATTTTTTCCATAATACCCCACTCATTAAAAACATTTCGTATCGATTCAGCCATATTTTCTGCATTTTGATTTGTGGCACCTTCAAGTTTGTTCGTCGAAAGTATAGCTGGATCGTAATAACATGTCCTCGTCTATAAAATGACACCTGACACGGAGATAATGTTCATTAGCACACGACGTCCAACCATCGCTAGTAATACTGACATATTTCATTTTAGACAAAACATCAAGTAGCTTTGATTTTGCGTTTGCATACATTTCCTTGAAGTGGACATTTTTTAGTGTGGTCTTGCTAGGCACAACATAACTTGGGTCACGCAATTGCACAAAATCCTGAACCAGATTCATCATCCAGAATCATTTCGATTAGACCACAGTCCAAATCCCTCTTTGTATGCGAATTTGAATCATATTCAATTGCTCTTTTAAAGTGATGAGGCAATGATTTCATGCTGGAACGCGCACTGCTTGAACTGGTACTTGGTGTTGGGTCTATTATATCCTCATAAGACGGAGTCTTTTTGTTGAGCTCTGGATGTACACGATTCAAGTGGTCTTTAAGATTAGACGTATTGCCGCTTGGTTTATATTCTTTTCCACAATTTAAATAAAAGGTATTGATTTTTTATGCTTTGGACTAGTTTTACGTTCAATAGGCTCATCTACAGAATCATCTGAATTGCTGGTAGGAGCACGTGAACTACAAGAATTTTTTTGTCAAAAACCTATCCATCATAACTTATTTCCTCTGTAAAACACAAGCAATTTACAGGTAGTTGATAATAATAACTACATAGATATACAATTTCCTTTTACCAACGCTTCAAATATAGGCAGCTGTTTTAAGTGTTGCCATCGCGAAAATAAAAAAGGTTTGGAACAAAAAATGTGATTTTAACGAATTTTTTTGTGGTGAAACTATCGACGATAGTCAAATGTTGACTATCGATAGTATATTTGGACCATCGATAGTATCGATAGTGTTAAACCATCGATAGTGCTATCGATAGCTTTCCAGCTCTAGTTTATAGGGCTTTTTTAAGCAGATTGCCTGTATATGTTTCACAGGTCTTACTTTTACTTGTTTGCCTATGTTTATAGGGATTTTTTATGTTGGTTGATTCTAAACTGATATTCTCCAAAGGAATCGTAGGAGGTAGTTGATTTGGTCGCCGGGTTGACTTTGCTGTCTCGACTCACAGCAGATGATATCCCTTTGGATTGCAAAGAGTACGCTTTTTTAAAACTTTTCCGCTGTGATCCACGGAAACGCTCTTTTTTTTTTGTTGCGGAAAAGTTTCGCTGTTCCGGCTTACGTTGCTTAAGTAATACTCTCTTCTTTGAGACTTATATTACTTGAGCTTTTTTAGCCAATGCTAGGATTTTAGTGTGCCTAATTTTATAGGACTTTTTGTATTCAGATAGCGTGTATTTGTTTCACAGGTCTTACTTTTACTTATTTGCCTATATTTATAGGGCTTTTTATGCAGATTGCCTGTTTTTGTTTCATAGGTCTTAATTTTACTTGTTTGCCTATGTTTATAGGGATTTTTTATGTTGGTTGATTCTAAACTGATATTCTCCAAAGGAATCGTAGGAGGTAGTTGATTTGGTCGCCGGGTTGACCTTGCTGTCTCGACTCACAGCAGATGATATCCCTTTGGATTGCAACGAGTACGCTTTTTTTAAACTTTTCCGTTGTGAGCCACGAAAACGCCCTTTTAAAGCTTTTCCACTGTGAGCCACGGAAACGCTTCATTTTTTACAAACAGTCCCGAAATTGCCCTGACGGGATCCCCGACTGATCTCGAAAACCATCCAGAAATGATCCCGAAAGGATCCACAAATTATCACTCAATAATTCCAAAGGGTCCCCAAACGATTCCGAAATGACCTGGGCGGGATACCGAAAACCATTCAGAAGGATCCCCAAATTATCCTGAAGTAGTCCCGAAAAAGTCCCGAAATAACTCCGAAGGGTAGATACACGGAAGGATCCCGAAAATAATCCAGAAATGATACCGGAAAGGTCCCAAAATTATACCAAAATTACTCCGACGGAAAGATCCACAAATTATTCCGAATAATTCCACAGAGTCCCCAAATGATTCCGAAATTACCACAACAGGGCTCCGTAAACCGCCCAGAAATGATTCCGAACAGATCCCGAAAAAGTCCAAAATTGCCCAGACGGGATCTTGAACGGATCCCAAAAACCATCCAGAAAAATATCCAGAAATTATCCCGACAACTATCAAGAAATGATACCGAAATAGTCCCAAAAATTTCCCGAAATGACCCCGACGGGATCCCGGACGGATTCCCAAAACCATCCAGAAATGATCCCGGAATGGTCTCAATATAACCCTGACGGGATTACAAATAAGGTGAAGCTAATTATAAAAGCATGTTAACACGTTCGCTGCCATGTGACCCACCGGTGGGTCACACAATTTTTCATCGGAGGCCATGTGCACCACCGGTGGGCATAAGTAACATAGTTTTGTATTGGTCATTTTAAAGTAGTTTGTGAGTAGAATTAATATTTTTTCATCTTGGCCCACATATAATACTCACAGTTTTATTATATAAAAATTCTGCTGATGTTATTATAATATTTTTCGTTTAATTGGTATTTTAATTCAAGAAGTTTTATAGTACTTAAATTATGCAATAACTAAAAACAAAATAGGCAATATTCAGCTCAAAGTCTTATAACTATCAAAAGAAGAGTAATTGGAATATAATATATAAATTTAATGCTTTTTTTGAAACATTATAAGCAAAAGGCTGGATTTCCATCGCATGAGCTGGAGTATGTGGATACCTTTTTGGCTGCTATTTTTTTCCTAAACGATTACCTTGAATTTATATCTCGTCATAATTTTAGGGACATATGAGTTTTTATAAAAATTGTTAGTAAAAGGAAATCGGCGGGTATTTCACCACTCCTATCTACAGGATCAGGCCAAGAAATTTCTTCATCTCTGGAATATTGGTCTCGACCCATGACTTCATTCGCGACTTCCGAAGGATTTGACTATTTTGGACCCAACTGTTGACATTCAAATGATGCCAAAATGGTCCACAATTGATCCCGAAATAGTCTCAAAAATGTTTCGAAATAACTCTGACGCGATTCCGAACTGATCCTGAAATGATCTCAGAAGGGTCCCCAAATGATCTTGAAATAGTCCAGAAAAAGTCGCGAAATGACCCCGACGTGATCGCGGACGGGTTCCGAAAACTATCCGGAAATTATCCCTGAAGGGTCCCCAAATGTTCCCAAAATAGTCCCGAATTAGTTCTGTTCTAGCAACCTTGAACATTTTTTCTCATTTACAAGATAATAGTAATTAACAGATTCTTAAATACAGTCCGCTATTAGAAACTATATTTTAACGATTGAGCGACCTATTCAAACAAAGATAAGACATTCATACACAAACTCATATATATATAGATATGTAGCAAATGAACCTCTGTAAATATTTATGTATGCAACAACAAATCATAAGAAAACTAGGATAAGAAAAGTGTATATAAAGTAAAATATTTTTGTAAATAAATCAGAATTCTTTGAACTCCCAAACCAAGCACTTCTTATGTTAATACAAACTGCTTCCCCAAGGGTAAGGGACATTTGTTTAAGATTTGGGAACGCAATAGCTTCTCATTAGAAATATTGTTTTGCTTCTTTAAAGTAATCTTTGCTTCCCCCACCAGCGGTAAGGCCCAAAAATTTACTTTTGATATTTGGCAATTTACGACTGCCTTACATTTGAAATCCTTACAAAATATCAAGCTTGCTTAAAATTTTTTGGTCAATCGAGCCTAAAAAGAGCTCAGCGAGGGTACTATAAGTCTCTGCAAAGAAAAAGAGCGTGACCAAGCAAACAAAAATATATGTAAGACTGGACAGCAAAGTCTGCTCGCATTAATAAATACAAAAAGTTCTATAAAATTTGGCAAACTAAAATCCTAGCATTGGTTAAAAAAGAGCTGTAATATAAGTCTCAAAGAAGAGAGTATTACTTAAGCAATGTAATCCGGAACAGCGAAGACTTTCCGCAACAAAAAAAAAGCGCGTTTCCGTGGCTCACAGCGGAAAAGTGTTAAAAAAGCGTTTCCGTTGCTCACAACGGAAAAGTGTAAAAGAAAGCGTACTCGTTGCAATCCAAAGGGATGTTATCTGCTGTGAGTCGAGGCACAGCAAGGTCAACCAGGCGATCAAATCAATTACCTCCTACACTAAAAAAAAAGTTATCATCAAGGCATGCATCGCCGGCATCAATGTGCAATTTTTGCTTATCTTTTTTTCGTCATCAATGATCTTATGTTATTGACATTTTCGAAATATTAGTTTGATACTTGTATTTGTCAAGTAAATAGACTACATACAAATGTAATGCGTTTTATAATCAATCTAATATTAAATGTTATCATAATGAAACTATGAAATTTATACAGGTATCATTTTGATACATTTTAAGGGCGAAACAAATATTTTCCATGGGCAAATCAATAGTCAAGATACAAAATTGATACTTTTAATTATACTTTTTATAATATTTATCGTTGCATTGATACCACGAAAATGATACCGTTTATAGTTTCATTTTTGCACATCGTGTATTAAATTAATAGTGATACTTTTTTTTTGAGTGTACGATTCCTTTGGAGAATAGCAGTTTAGAATCAACCAACATAAAAAAGTCCTATAAACATAGACAAACAAGTAAAAGTAAGAGCTGTGAAACAAATACAGGCAATCAACATACACTTAAAAAGGCCCATTAAACATAGGCAAAATTAAAACAAAAAGTTTTATATATAGGCACATAAATATCTTAGCATTGGCTAAAGTCAAAATTTCCCCGGCAGGACCATATTTTGGTGGTTTAATAAGACCTAAAAAAGATGTACTTGGCAGAAACAAAAAGCCAATTAACCCTACTATTATTTTTGGAACATTTGGGGACCCTTCAGGGATCATTTCCGGATGGTTTTCGAAATCCGTCCGGGATCCCGTCGGGGTCATTTCGTGCTTTTGCTGGACTATTTCAAAATCATTTGGGGACCCTTCTGAGATCATTTCAGGATCAGTCCGGGATCCCGTCAGAGTAATTTCGGAACATTTTTGGGACTATTTCGGGATCATTTGTGCACCCTTTTGGCATCATTTCTTAATGGTTTTCGGGATCCGTCCGTGATCCGGTCGGGATCATTTCGGGAC
Source organism: Eurosta solidaginis (assembly GCF_040869045.1). NCBI lineage: Eukaryota > Metazoa > Arthropoda > Insecta > Diptera > Tephritidae > Eurosta > Eurosta solidaginis. The sequence goes on along the minus strand of NC_090320.1, from coordinate 166,227,242 downwards.
TTTTTCTGGACTTTGTTGGGAACATTTGGGGACCCTTCAGGGATCATTTCCGGATGGTTTTCGAAATCAGTCCGGGATCCCGTCGGGGTCATTTCGTGACTTTTGCTGGACTATTTCAAGATCATTTGGGGACCCTTCTGAGATCATTTCAGGATCAGTCCGGGATCCCGTCAGAGCTATTTCGGAAAATTTTGGGACTATTTCGGGATCATTTGTGCACCCTTTTGGCATCATTTCTTGATGGTTTTCGGGATCCGTCCGTGATCCGGTCAGGATCATTTCGGGACTTTTTCTGGACTATGTTGGAAATATTTGGGGACCCTTCCGGAATCACTTCTGTGTAGTTTTCGGCATCCGACCGGGATTCCTCCAGGGCCATTTCGGGACTTTTTTCGTATCACTAGGGGATCCCTAAGGTATCATTTCTGCATGGTTTTCGGTGTTTCTCCGGGAACCGGTCAGGGTCATTTCTGAACTTTTTCGGGATCATTTTGGGACCCCTCCGGGATGATTTTCGGGATCTGTCCGAGATTCTGTCGGAATTATTTTGAGACTTTTTCGGGATCTTTTCTGGATGGTTTTCGGGATCAGTTCGGGATTCCTCAAGGGTCATTTCGGGACTATTTCGGGATCATTTTGGGACCCTTCCGGGATAATTTCTCGATGATTTTCGGGATCTGTCCGGGATCCCGTCGTAGTTATTTTGGGACTTTTTGTGGACTATTTCATGATCATTTGCGTACCTTTCAGATATCAATTCTGGATGGTTTTCGGGATCCGTCAGGGATCCCTTCGGAGTCATTTCGGGACTATTTCGGGATCATTTTGGGACCCCTTCGAGATAATTTCTGGATGATTTTCGGGATCTGTCCGGAGTTATTTCGGGACTTTTTTTTAACTATTTCGGGATCATTTGCGGACCCTTCAGAGATCAATTCTAGATGGTTTTCAGGATCCGTTCGGGATCCCGTCATGGTCATTTCGGGACTATTTCGGGATAATTTTGGGACCCTTCTGGGATAATTTCTGGATGATGTTCGTGTTCTGTCCGGGATCCCGTCAGGGTAATTCCAGAACTTTTTCCAGACTATTTCGGGATCAATGTGGGACCCCTCCGGTTCAGGTTCTTCCGGGATCCCCTCTGGGATAATTTCTCGATGATTTTCGTGATCTGTCCGGGATCCCGTCGGAGTTATTTCATGAGTTTTTTAAACTATTTCGGGATCTTTAGAGAACCCTACAGAGATCAATCCTGGATCCCGTCAGGGTCATGTTCGAACTATTTCGGGATCATTTTGGGACCCCTTCGGGATAATTTCTGGATCAATTTCGGGTTCTGTCCAGGATCCCGTCGGAGTTATTTCTGGACTTTTTCGGGATCATTTCGAGACCTCTCCGGGATAATTTCAGGCTGATTTTCGGGGTCTGTCCGCGGATCCCGTCGGAGTTATTTCGAGACTTTTTTGGACTATTTCGGGATCAGTTGCGCACCCTTCAGATATCAATTCTGAATGGTTTTAGGGATCCTTCCGTGATCCCGCTAGGGTCGAGGGACTTTCGGGATCATTTTGGTAACCCTCCGGGATGATTTTCGGGATCTGTCCGAGATTCCCTCGGAATTATTTAGGGATTTTTCGGTATCATTTTGGGACCCTTCCGGGATCATTTCTGGATAGTTTCTGGGAACCGTCCGGGATTCCGGGGTAATTTGAAGACTTTTTCGGGAGTATTCCGGGATCATTTGGGGGTCGTTCGTTCGCCGCCGCCATAGAAAATAAAAACCGGGTGTTGTTTAAATTCATCTTCACGTTGTATTTATATATAGTGGGTTTTATTTCCATTTTGTCTTAAAATTTATGTGTTTCAAAAGGGTGACCACCGGTGGCTCACGTAGCACCTCGCATATACATGTATATATGTAGTGCCGTGTAACCCACGGGAGGTTTCAACTTTTATTTTTTATTTTTATTTGTATTGTTAAGTTAGGTTAGAGTGGCCACTGGTGCGACACACGTGCACGTGATACCACGTGGATCTCTCTCCTACTCAAACCAGCATGTCGATTCAGCAAATGTCAGAAATTTCTTAGGTTCCAACTTAGCCAGATCACAAAGATCGTCAAAGAAGGGAGATCCCAGAGATTCCTCCCTCTTGCGCCAAAGCGCAGGACAGTCGCACAGAAAATGCTTGACTGTTTCTATTAGGGGTGGGACTATCCGAATAAAAATTATTCGAATAATAAACTCTTTTATTCGCCAGGTATTCGTAATCCGAATAATATTTATTCGGATTTTTTATTCGGATAGTGCGCACTATCCGGATACTTCGAATAGTAAAATAAAAGACATTGCGTTTATGTTACGCTCATCGCTTGTGCAGATGAGCATGCACATATATTTATACGTACATATATTTATGTGTGTATAGATGCATATATGCATATATTTTTGTTTGTTTGGGGTTGCTTTGTTAATATTCATTTATTTAGTTACATATATTTACGTAACCAAAGTTGTGCTTGAGGCTTAAGCTAGAAATAGTTATCGGGGTCGTTTACAACTGTACTAATCATAGAACTTTGTTTATAAGTAAACAGGTGGGGAAATGGTAATATGGTAGGAATTTTTGTTTCCCATATACATACATATATACATATGTATGTATGTATGTAAGTTGTATGGAAAATTTTTGTTTTGATATCTTTTGGTTTGTATAAACATCTAATTGGTCACCATTAAAAAAATAAGTTTACATGTCATTGTCAACATTTTTTGCGAAGTCTGATGGATCAAAAGTTATTTAAGGTCAATGTTGACTTAATGAAAACTTTGGAAAAAAATTTGCTAAAATAAAGTTTGAAGCAATCCATTTTAAACGTAACAAAATTCGAGTGGAATTAGTGACTAGTTTGAAAAACGGCTGTCTGTCTGTTTTTGCCGCTCCTTAAAATTTTGATTGTCCTTGAACGCGTTAAACGCTGTAATATAAATACCCAAATGTGCATATAAGCATATTCTAACATATGTACATGTTGTATTCTTGCAGATTCCTTTGAAATTAGATTCATATATAAGTGCATGTGGGTATCTCTACGTGTATGTATATGTATTCAAGAAAATGCGCAAAGGGTGTTATGAAATAAGAATCCCACCTACTTTTACGGTTAGTGTGGGTATTATGTTTATTTTTTTTTTTTTTTTCATTTTGTCGATGCTTGGACTAGCTGAGTATATTTGCTTGCGAATGAAATTCTTTTCTTTTAAATCTTTTGATTTTTGCAATACTTTTATGTGGGTATTCTACCTGCTACTGACTGACCTAACTACTGCTACTGACTGATCACAGTCCTACAATCATAAATACATACGTGTAGGTAATTCTAAAATAAATTTGCATATATATAGATAGAAATATTCAGGCAAACTTTTCCTTCGGTTTTTAGTTGTGGGTTTTAATCGATTATGTATATGTTCTTTGTCGTTCTTTAAATGCCGCGCTTGGAAATTTCGTTAACAATAAATATTAACCAGCATTGTCCTTTATATTCTGCATCGTATTGTTTATATGTACATAAGTATGTACGTATTTCATCAAATAGAATAGAACACTTTAACTGCTACTGACTGACCTAACTACGATCGTTACAGCAGATCGCTTAGAGAAAAAGCACACCGAGATCCAGAAATTCAGTTACTGCATTGAGTGAAGTACTTAAGAGTGAGTATATAGAGGGAAGTCGAATTATTGAAATTTTCGAAAATGTCTTATGGTAAAATTTGTTGATGTTGAGAGCCATTTTGTTTCTTATATTCCATTCAGCAAGCTCATTTATGTCTTATGGAAGAGCCAGAATTTCGGATGGACACGAAATTATGCTAAAAACTTAAGATCATCAGCATATAGGAGATATTTTGAATGACATTCGCCAATATCATTTATAAATAACGAAATCAATATAGGACCAACAATGCTGCTCTGAAGCACACCAGAAGTGGCCACGAAGGGATAAGATCTGGTACTTTCGATTTCTACAAAGGAAATTCTATTAGAGATATACGACTTAAGCCACATTAAAAAGCTGAATGTAAGCCTAAATTTTGAAGTTTTTTCAGTAAGATATTATGTGAGACAGTATCAAAAGCTTTTGCAAAATCTGTATAAATTGTATCGACTTTATATCCATTTTTAAATGCTGAGAAACAGTACTCTGAAAATATTGCCAAATTAGTGACTGTTGATGAAATTTGGTATGTAGGTTCCTGAGCACTCATCTCAGATCGCTATTTAAAATGAACGATATAGGACTATAACCACGCCCACTTTTTCGATATGGAAAATTTCGAAAAACCGAAAAAGTGCAATAATTTATTACCAAAGACAGATAAAGCGATGAAATTAGGTAGGTGAGTTGAACTTATGACGCAGAATAGAAAATTATTAAAATTTTGGACAATGGGCGTGGCACCGCCCACTTTTAAAAGAAGATAATTTAAAAGTTTACAAGCTGTAATTTGGCAGTCGTTGAAGATATCATAATGAAATTTAGCAGGAACGTTACTCCTATTACTATATGTATGCCTAATAAAAATTAGCAAAATCGGAAATCGACCATGCCCACTTTTAAAAAAAAATTTTTAAAGTCAAATTTAAAAAAAAAAGTTAATATCTTTACAGCATATAAGTAAATTATGTCAACATTTAACTCCAGTAATGATATGGTGCAACAAAATAAAAAAATTAAAGAAAATTCCAAAATGGGCGTGGCTCTGCCCTTTTCATTTAATTTGTCTAGGATACTTTTAATGCCATAAGTCGAACAAAAATTTACCAATCCTTTTGAAATTTGGTAGGGGCATAGATTTTATGACGTTAACTGTTTTCTGTGAAAATGGGCGAAATCGGTTAAAGCCACGCCCAGTTTTTATACACAGTCGTCCGTCTGTCCTTCCGCATGGCCTTTAACACGATAACTAGAGCAAAAATCGACATATCTTTACTGAACTTAGTTCACGTACTTATCTGAACGCACTTTATCTTGGTATAAAAAATGAACGAAATCCGACTATGACCACGCCCACTTTTTCGATATCGAAAATTACGAAAAATGAAAAAAATGCCATAATTCTATACCAAATACGAAAAACTAGAGCAAAAATCGACATATCTTTACTGAACTTAGTTCACGTACTTATCTGAACGCACTTTATCTTGGTATAAAAAATGAACGAAATCCGACTATGACCACGCCCACTTTTTCGATATCGAAAATTACGAAAAATGAAAAAAATGCCATAATTCTATACCAAATACGAAAAAAGGGATGAAACATGGTAATTGGATTGGTTTATTGACGCGAAATATAACTTTAGAAAAAACTTTGTAAAATGGTTGGGACACCTACCATATTAAGTAGAAGAAAATGAAAAAGTTCTGCAGGGCGAAATAAAAAACCCTTGAAATCTTGGCAGGTATTACATATATAAATAAGTTAGCGGTATCCAACAGATGATGTTCTGGCTCACCCTGGTCCACATTTTGGTCGATATCTGGAAAACGCCTTCACATATACAACTACCACCACTCTCTTTTAAAACTCTCATTAATACCTTCAATTTGATACCAATATCGTACAAACACATTCTAGAGTCACCCCTGGTCCACCTTTATGGGATATCTCGAAAAGGCGTCCACCTATAGAACTAAGCCCCACGCCCTTTTAAAATACTCATTAACACCTTTCATTTGATACCTTTATCTCGATATCTCGAAAAGGCGACCACCTATAGAACGAAGGCCCACTCCCTTTTAAAAATACTCATTAACACCTTTCATTTGATACCCATATCGTACAAACGTATTCTAGAGTAACCCCTGGTCACCCTTATGGCGATATTTCGAAAAGGCGACCACCTATACAACTACCACCACTCCCTTTTAAAACCCTCATTAATACCTTTAATTTTATACCCATATCGTACAAACACATTCTAGAGTCACCCCTGGTCCACCTTTATGGCGATATTTCGAAACGGCGACCACCTATACAACTACCACCACTCCCTTTTAAAATCCTCATTAATACCTTTAATTTGATACCCATATCGTACAAACACATTCTAGAGTCACCCCTGGTCCACCTTTATGGCGATATTTCGAAACGGCGTCCACCTATGGAATTAAGGATCACTCCCTTTTAAAATACTCATTAGCACCTTTTTTTTGATACCCATATTGCACAAACAAATTCTAGGGTCACCCCTGGTCCACCTTTATGGAGATATCTCGAAACGGCGTCCACCTATGGAACTAAGGATTACTCCCTTTTAAAATACTCATTAACACCTTTCATTTGATACCCATATCATACAAACAAATTATAGAGTCAACCCTGATCCACCTTTACGGCGATATCCCTAAATAGCGTCCACCTATAGAACTATGGCCCACTCCCTCATAAAACACTCTTTAATGCCTTTAATTTGATACACATGTCATACAAACACATTCCAGGGTTTCCCTCGGTTCATTTTCCTACATGGTTATTTTCCCTTATGTTGTCACCATAGCTCTCAACTGAGTATGTAATGTTCGGTTACACCCGAACTTAACCTTCCTTACTTGTTTTTAACATCATTTTTATTTCCAGATTTAAAGATTGGCGAGATAGAGGCAATTTTCCACCGATCAATAAAAACACCCGTGAAAAGAGAAAGATTAGAAATAAAACATAAAGACCAGCTGCATTTATTTTGTAAGAAAGAAGATAACCCAAATAAATCTCGTTTGAATGATGATTGCAAGGCGGAGATGCCGTTGATAACGTCAAGTTCAGTAATTACAACTGCACCAAAGTCCACAAAATTAGCAGGGTTACAAATTTTATGGTTATCACTTTCGTTATCAATAACGTAATTCGATTTAAATAATCGGCAAAAAGATTAACTGAGTCTACCAAGCTCACAGAAGACTTCTCGTTATAGCTCAAACAAGATGGAATATTTGAGCACCCTTTTTTTGACCGAATGAAATTTCAGAATGCTTGAGGGTTTGACTTGATATCAGATCCATAGCGATTGATATAGTTATTTTATTTGTCCTGTTCATTAAACTGACGCATGAAATTTAGGTATTGCTCCTTATGAATGATTAGGTTATTGGCTTTAAATAATTTAAAATATTTATTCCTTTTATTTTTTAGCCTCTTGAGTTCTTTTGAGTACCAAGGAAGCTTGTGTACACGTGCCGGCAGAAGGGAGAGATTATTGTGCAGCACTACGAGAATCCTATCTAATAAGACATCAAAGCACTCCGAGACATTTTTCGAAAGAAAAAGTGAGTTCCAATCTATTTCCGTACCATTATGAGATCCTTTGAGGATCCGTCCGGGATCCCGTCAGGGTCATTTCGCAACATTTATGGGACTATTTCCTCTCCTTTCCCTCCCGCCATTCGCCCACCTTTTTGTTGTGTTGTATTGTTTTTATTAACACGCTTTTAGTACCTTTACCTGTATGTTTGTTTGTAACTCCTCATTCGCTTCAACGCGCCTGATGCCTTATTAATATGCTTTTATAATTAGCTTCACCTTATTTTTTATCCCGTCGGGGTCATTTCGGGATCCTTCCGGAATCATTTCTGGATAATTTTCGAGATCTGTCCGGGATCGCGTCGGGTATTTTCGGGACTTTTTCGGAACCCTTCCGGGATCATTACTGTATGGTTTTCGGGATCCCGTCAGGGTAATTTCGGGACTTTTTCGGGAACCTTCCGGCATCTGGATGGTTTTCGGGAACCGTCCGGGATTACTTCAGGGCCATTTCAGGACTTTTTCGGGATCATTTGGGGATTCGTCAGGGATCATTTCTGGATGGACTATTTCGGGATCAATGTGGGACCCTTCCGTAATCATTTCTGGATAATTTCTGGGATACGTCCGGCATCCCGTCGGGGTTATTTCGGGACTTTTTCGGAATAATTTTTGGACCCTTCCGGGATCATTTCTGGATAGTTTCTGGGATCAATCCGGGATTCCGTCGGGATAATTTCAGGACTTTTTCGGGAGTATTCCGGGATCATTTGGGGGTCGTTCGTTCGCTGCCGCCATAAAAAATAAAAACCATCACCCAGGTGCCAATATAATTTTTTTATTTTAAAGTCATCTTTACGCAGTAGTTATTTCCATTTTGTCTTAAAATTTATGTGTTTCAGAAGGGAGACCTCCGGTGGCTCACGTGGCACCTCGCATATACATGTATATATGTAGTGCTGTAACCTACGGGAGGTTTCAACTTTTATTTTTTATTTTAATTTGTATAGCCATTGAATAACTTTAAAAATGGCGGATTAAATGTATGAGCTTATTGTTATTCTGACAAATTTGAATGCCAACAGTTGGGTCCAAAATAGTCAAATCCTTCGGAAGTCGCGAATGAAGTCGTAGGTCGAGACCAATATACCAGATATGAAGAAATTTCCTGGCCTGATCCTGTAGATGGGAGTGGTGAAAGCCGATTTCCTTATACTGGAGCTCTAACAATTTTTATAAGAACTTATATGTCCCTAAAATTATGACGAGAAAAAGATTTCAATTTTGAAATTCATAAATTTTTTCGGACGATTTCCATATTCAAGGTAATCGTTTAGGAAAAAACATAGCAGCCAAAAAGGTATCGACATATTGCCCATTTTGTTTTTAGTTATTTCATAATTTAAGTACCATAAAACTGCTTGAATTAAAATACCAATTAAACGAAAAATATTAGAATAACATCTGCAGAATTTTTATATAATAAAACTGTATATATTATATGTGTGCCAAGATGAAAAAATAATAATTCTACTCACAAACCACTTTAAAATGATCAATACAAAACTATATTACGTATGCCCACCGGTGGTGCACATGGCCACCGAACGTGTAAACATGCTTTTATAATTAGCTTCACCTTATTTGTAATCCCGTCAGGGTTTTATCGAGATCCTTCCGGGATCTTTCTGGATGGGTTTCGGTATCTGTCCGAGATCCCGTCAGGGTCATTTCGGGAATTTTTTGGGTCTATTTCGGGATCATTTCTGGATAGTTTTCGGGATGGCTATTGGGATCCGTTCGGGATTCCGTCAGGGTCATTTTGGGACTTTTTCTGGACTATTGTGGGCTCATTTGGGAACCCTTTCGGAATTATTTCAGGACGGTTTACGGAATCCCGTTGGGGTAATTTCGGGATCATTTGGGAACTCTGTAGAATTATTCGGGATAATTCGTTGATTCTTCCGGGATCATTTCTGGATGGTTTCAGGATCCCGTCGGAATAATTTCGGAATCATTTTGGGACCCTTGCGGTGTCCTTTCTGGATGATTTTCGGAGGGTTGTCGGGGTTCCGTCGGAGTAATTTCGGGATCACTTAGTAACCCTTCCGGTATCATTTCTGGATTATTTTCGGGACTATTTCGGTATAATTTGGGGATCCTTCTGGAGGTTTTTCGGGATCCCGTCGGAGTAATTACGGGATCATTTAGGAACCCTTCCAGTATCATTTCTGTATGATTTTTGGTATCCTTCCGGGTACCCGTCGTAGTTATTGCGGGACCATTTCGGGATAATTTGGGTGAGGGTCATTTCCGATGTTTTGCGAATTTTTCGGGATCATTTCTGGAGAGTTTTCGGGATCCCGCCCAGGTAATTTTGGGACCATTTGGGACCTTTCCGGGATCATTTCTGTGTGGTTTTTGGGATCCGTCCGGGATCCCGTCCTGGTCATTTTTTGAGACTATTTCGGGATCATTTTGGGATCCTTCCGGCATAATTTCTGGATAGTTTCGGGATGGTTTTTGGGGTACGTTCGGGATCTCGTCAGGGTCATTTTGGGACTTTTTCGGGGTCATTTGTGGACCCTTTCGGAATCATTTCTGAACGGTTTACGGAAACCCGTTGGGGTAATTTCGGGATCATTTGGGGACTCTGTGGAATTATTCGGGATAATTTGTGGATCCTTGCGGGATCATTTCTGGATGGTTTTCGGCATCCCGTCGGAGTAATTTCGGGATCATTTTGGGACGCTTTCGGAATCATTTCTGGACGGTTTACGGAAACCCATTGGGGTAATTTCGAGATAATTCTGGGACCCTTCCGGCATCATTTCTGGATGATTTTCGGGATCATTCCGGGTACCCTTCGGAGTTATTTCGGGACCTTTTCGGGAGTATTTCGGGATAATTTGGGGATCCTTCTGGATGGCTTTCGGGATCCCGTCAGGGTCAGTTCGGGACTTTTTCGGGATCATTTAGGAACCCTTCCGTTATCATTTCGGTATGATTTCGGGATCCTTCCGGGTACCCGTCAGGGTCATTTCGGGTGTTTTGCGGATTTTTCGGGATCATTTTATGACCCCTCCGGGATCATTTGTGGTTAGGTTCAGGGATCCCGCCCAGGCCATTTCGGGATTATTTGGGGACCCTTCCGGTATCATTTCTGGGTGATTTTTGGGATGCGTCCGGGATCCCGTCGGGGTCGTTTCGGAAATTTTTTGGAACTATTTCGGGATCATTTTGGCCTTATCGATTACATATCTATGTACATAATTCTGTTTATTTTGCATGACCGTCAAGTTTGATTGTAATTTTATTTTTTGACTTATATTTTTATATGAAATAACGGGAGAAAAATTATGTATGTAACGTTTGATGTCATCTTTCTTGGCAAATTTGTTTGCAGTGACCTGAATGCCTTGATGCTTGATATGTTCTAATTTTGTTGTTGCTGTTGTTGATGTTGCACAAGGAAATTGCCTATAACTTGCCTATTTGTATCGACGATATTTTTTCTTTGTGGTATGTTATGTTGTCGCTCTGTTGTAGCTTGTTCTTGTAGTTGTTGTGGATGCTGTACTTGCGGATGATGCAGGTGACCGATAGACATCGGCGAAGTTGAGTTCAATTGTATGGATACTAGAGCTGGAAAACTATCGATAGTCGGCACCATCGATAGTTTCCGATAGTCAAGTGGATCACCATCGATAGTAGCGATAGTCTTCAAAATAACTATGGATAGTTTAAAGTGTCGTATTTTTAAAATAAACATAAATCTATATTTCATTTCAAAAGCCAAAGATTTTTATTTAAAAAAATTAGTGCATCAACATTTGTGGGTTTTAAAGCTGCTTGGCGGTTTGACACAATTAAGCCGGCCTTACTAAAGGTTCGCTCGCTTTCTACAGAAGTTGTAGAATGCACAAAATCTTCTTTACACAGTCCCCAAATTTGCCAAATGAAGGAGAGTTTTGCTGCAGTGTTTTGGTCTCGTGTATCATTCGACTGTATAAAAACTTCATCACTTTTGAGAAATTCAATGGCGAAGTCAGCATTGACGGAAAAATGAAAGCCTTCTTTCTTGAACCTTGGGCCAATTATCGTTTCAATTCTAGTTTCTTTTGCTTCCTCATATGGGGATCAGTACTTTTCCATTAATTCTATTAAATTTGACCGCAAATGATTTCCCGTTTCAGTTAACATGTCAGCAGCTTGAAGTTTCTGATGCAAACCAAACACAATGTATACACAGTGAAATTGCCACGTAATTATTCCCGCACGTTTGCTCCGTTGCCTCAAGAAATATGCCAACAATTTGTCAACCTCTTCTAATGGCATGATTTCTTCTATAGAGAGCATAGGTGGAGCCTTCACGATCGTCATTAAAACCTTTGAAATAGTTTCCTTGGTTTTCAAAATTCTGTTGATCATTAAATATGTACTACTCCATCTAGTTGCTATATCTTGGATTAGAGACAACGGTTCATCATATTCAGCTTTTTTAAACTTTTCATTCGCATTTGAACTTCGTTTGAAAAATCCAACAATGTCTCTGCACCTTGCAATAACTTGTGATACAGAAATATTTTGATTTTCTAGCTCATTTTTTACCATCAAGTTTAAACTATGTGCGAAGCATGCATGCAGTTTAATGTTTAAAACTTCACATGTTTTGATCATGCTCCGTGCATTATCTGTTACAATGCAGGATATTTTTTCCATAATACCCCACTCATTAAAAACATTTCGTATCGATTCAGCCATATTTTCTGCATTTTGATTTGTGGCACCTTCAAGTTTGTTCGTCGAAAGTATAGCGGGATCGTAATAACATGTCCTCGTCTATAAAATGACACCTGACACGGAGATAATGTTCATTAGCACACGACGTCCAACCATCGCTAGTAATACTGACATATTTCATTTTAGACAAAACATCAAGTAGCTTTGATTTTGCGTTTGCATACATTTCCTTGAAGTGGACATTTTTTAGTGTGGTCTTGCTAGGCACAACATAACTTGGGTCAAGCAATTGCACAAAATCCTGAACCAGATTCATTATCCAGAATCATTTCGATTAGACCACAGTCCAAATCCCTCTTTGTATGCGAATTTGAATCATATTCAATTGCTCTTTTAAAGTGATGAGGCAATGATTTCATGCTGGAACGCGCACTGCTTGAACTGGTACTTGGTGTTGGGTCTATTATATCCTCATAAGACGAAGTCTTTTTGTTGAGCTCTGGATGTACACGATTCAAGTGGTCTTTAAGATTAGACGTATTGCCGCTTGGTTTATATTCTTTTCCACAATTTAAATAAAAGGTATTGATTTTTTATGCTTTGGACTAGTTTTACGTTCAATAGGCTCATCTACAGAATCATCTGAATTGCTGGTAGGAGCACGTGAACTACAAGAATTTTTTTGTCAAAAACCTATCCATCATAACTTATTTCCTCTGTAAAACACAAGCAATTTACAGGTAGTTGATGATAATAACTACATAGATATACAATTTACTTTTACCAACGCTTCAAATATAGACAGCTGTTTTAAGTGTTGCCATCGCGAAAATAAAAAAGGTTTGGAACAAAAAATGTGATTTTAACGAATTTTTTTGTGGTGAAACTATCGACGATAGTCAAATGTTGACTATCGATAGTATATTTGGACCATCGATAGTATCGATAGTGTTAAACCATCGATAGTGCTATCGATAGCTTTCCAGCTCTAGTTTATAGGGCTTTTTTAAGCAGATTGCCTGTATATGTTTCATAGGTCTTACTTTTACTTGTTTGCCTATGTTTATAGGGATTTTTTATGTTGGTTGATTCTAAACTGATATTCTCCAAAGGAATCGTAGGAGGTAGTTGATTTGGTCGCCGGGTTGACTTTGCTGTCTCGACTCACAGCAGATGATATCCCTTTGGATTGCAACGAGTACGTTTTTTTAAAACTTTTCCGCTGTGATCCACGGAAACGCTCTTTTTTTTTTTGTTGCGGAAAAGTTTCGCTGTTCCGGCTTACGTTGCTTAAGTAATACTCTCTTCTTTGAGACTTATATTACTTGCGCTTTTTTAGCCAATGCTAGGATTTTAGTGTGCCTAATTTTATAGGACTTTTTGTATTCAGATAGCGTGTATTTGTTTCACAGGTCTTACTTTTACTTATTTGCCTATATTTATAGGGCTTTTTATGCAGATTGCCAGTATCCCCGGGATCCCCGACTGATCTCGAAAACCATCCAGAAATGATCCCGAAAGGATCCACAAATTATCACTCAATAATTCCAAAGGGTCCCCAAACGATTCCGAAATGACCTGGGCGGGATACCGAAAACCATTCAGAAGGATCCCCAAATTATCCTGAAATAGTCCCGAAAAAGTCCCGAAATAACTCCGACGGGTAGATACACGGAAGGATCCCGAAAATAATCCAGAAATGATACCGGAAAGGCCCCAAAATTATACCAAAATTACTCCGACGGAAAGATCCACAAATTATTCCGAATAATTCCACAGAGTCCCCAAATGATTCCGAAATTACCACAACAGGGCTCCGTAAACCGCCCAGAAATGATTCCGAACAGATCCCGAAAAAGTCCAAAATTGCCCAGACGGGATCTTGAACGGATCCCAAAAACCATCCAGAAAAATATTCAGAAATTATCCCGACAACTATCAAGAAATGATACCGAAATAGTCCCAAAAATTTCCCGAAATGACCCCGACGGGATACCGGACGGATACCCAAAACCATCCAGAAATGATCCCGGAATGGTCTCAATATAACCCTGACGGGATTACAAATAAGGTGAAGCTAATTATAAAAGCATGTTAACACGTTCGCTGCCATGTGACCCACCGGTGGGTCACACAATTTTTCATCGGAGGCCATGTGCACCACCGGTGGGCATAAGTAACATAGTTTTGTATTGGTCATTTTAAAGTGGTTTGTGAGTAGAATTAATATTTTTTCATCTTGGCCCACATATAATACTCACAGTTTTATTATATAAAAATTCTGCTGATGTTATTCTAATATTTTTCGTTTTATTGGTATTTTAATTCAAGAAGTTTTATAGTACTTAAATTATGCAATAACTAAAAACAAAATAGGCAATATTCAGCTCAAAGTCTTATAACTATCAAAAGAAGAGTAATTGGAATATAATATATAAATTTAATGCTTTTTTTGAAACATTATAAGCAAAAGGCTGGATTTCCATCGCATGAGCTGGAGTATGTGGATACCTTTTTGGCTGCTATTTTTTTCCTAAACGATTACCTTGAATTTATATCTCGTCATAATTTTAGGGACATATGAGTTCTTATAAAAATTGTTAGTAAAAGGAAATCGGCGGGTATTTCACCACTCCTATCTACAGGATCAGGCCAAGAAATTTCTTCATCTCTGGAATATTGGTCTCGACCCATGACTTCATTCGCGACTTCCGAAGGATTTGACTATTTTGGACCCAACTGTTGACATTCAAATGATGCCAAAAGGGTCCACAATTGATCCCGAAATAGTCTCAAAAATGTTTCGAAATAACTCTGACGCGATTCCGAACTGATCCTGAAATGATCTCAGAAGGGTCCCCAAATGATCTTGAAATAGTCCAGAAAAAGTCGCGAAATGACCCCGACGTGATCGCGGACGGGTTCCGAAAACTATCCGGAAATTATCCCTGAAGGGTCCCCAAATGTTCCCAAAATAGTCCCGAATTAGTTCTGTTCTAGCAACCTTGAACATTTTTTCTCATTTACAAGATAATAGTAATTAACAGATTCTTAAATACAGTCCGCTATTAGAAACTATATTTTAACGATTGAGCGACCTATTCAAACAAAGATAAGACATTCATACACAAACTCATATATATATATACATATGCAGCAAATGAACCTCTGTAAATATTTATGTATACAACAACAAATTATAAGAAAACTAGGATAAGAAAAGTGTATATAAAGTAAAATATTTTTGTAAATAAATCAGAATTCTTTGAACTCCCAAACCAAGCACTTCTTATGTTAATACAAACTGCTTCCCCAGAGGTAAGGGACATTTGTTTAAGATTTGGGAACGCAATAGCTTCTCATTAGAAATATTGTTTTGCTTCTTTAAAGTAATCTTTGCTTCCCCCACCAGCGGTAAGGCCCAAAAATTTACTTTTGATATTTGGCAATTTACGACTGCCTTACATTTGAGATCCTTGAAATGAAATGAAATGAAATGAAATATCAAGCTTGCTTAAAATTTTTTGGTCAATCGAGCCTAAAAAGAGCTCAGCGAGGGTACTATAAGTCTCTGCAAAGAAAAAGAGCGTGACCAAGCAAACAAAAATATATGTAAGACTGGACAGCAAAGTCTGCTCGCATTAATAAATACAAAAAGTTCTATAAAATTCGGCAAACTAAAATCCTAGCATTGGTTAAAAAAGAGCAGTAATATAAGTCTCAAAGAAGAGAGTATTACTTAAGCAATGTAATCCGGAACAGCGAAGACTTTCCGCAACAAAAAAAAGCGCGTTTCCGTGGCTCACAGCGGAAAAGTGTTAAAAAAGCGTTTCCGTTGCTCACAACGGAAAAGTGTAAAAGAAAGCGTACTCGTTGCAATCCAAAGGGATGTTATCTGCTGTGAGTCGAGGCACAGCAAGGTCAACCAGGCGATCAAATCAATTACCTCCTACACTAAAAAAAAAGTTATCATCAAGGCATGCATCGCCGGCATCAATGTGCAATTTTTGCTTATCTTTTTTTCGTCATCAATGATCTTATGTTATTGACATTTTCGAAATATTAGTTTGATACTTGTATTTGTCAAGTAAATAGACTACATACAAATGTAATGCGTTTTATAATCAATCTAATATTAAATGTTATCATAATGAAACTATGAAATTTATACAGGTATCATTTTGATAAATTTTAAGGGCGAAACAAATATTTTCCATGGGCAAATCAATAGTCAAGATACAAAATTGATACTTTTAATTATACTTTTTATAATATTTATCGTTGCATTGATACCACAAAAATGATTCCGTTTATAGTTTCGTTTTTGCACATCGTGTATTAAATTAATAGTGATACTTTTTTTTTTGAGTGTACGATTCCTTTGGAGAATAGCAGTTTAGAATCAACCAACATAAAAAAGTCCTATAAACATAGACAAACAAGTAAAAGTAAGAGCTGTGAAACAAATACAGGCAATCAACATACACTTAAAAAGGCCCATTAAACATAGGCAAAATTAAAACAAAAAGTTTTATATATAGGCACATAAATATCTTAGTATTGGCTAAAGTCAAAATTTCCCCGGCAGGACCATATTTTGGTGGTTTAATAAGACCTAAAAAAGATGTACTTGGCAGAAACAAAAAGCCAATTAACCCTACTATTATTTTTGGAACATTTGGGGACCCTTCAGGGATCATTTCTGGATGGTTTTCGAAATCCGTCCGGGATCCCGTCGGGGTCATTTCGTGCTTTTGCTGGTCTATTTCAAGATCATTTGGGGACCCTTCTGAGATCATTTCAGGATCAGTCCGGGATCCCGTCAGAGTAATTTCGGAACATTTTTGGGACTATTTCGGGATCATTTGTGCACCCTTTTGGCATCATTTCTTAATGGTTTTCAGGATCCGTCCGTGATCCGGTCGGGATCATTTCGGGACTTTTTCTGGACTTTGTTGGGAACATTTGGGGACCCTTCAGGGATCATTTCCGGATGGTTTTCGAAATCAGTCCGGGATCCCGTCGGGGTCATTTCGTGACTTTTGCTGGACTATTTCAAGATCATTTGGGGACCCTTCTGAGATCATTTCAGGATCAGTCCGGGATCCCGTCAGAGCTATTTCGGAAAATTTTGGGACTATTTCGGGATCATTTGTGCACCCTTTTGGCATCATTTCTTGATGGTTTTCGGGATCCGTCCGTGATCCGGTCAGGATCATTTCGGGACTTTTTCTGGACTATGTTGGAAATATTTGGGGACCCTTCCGGGATCACTTCTGTATAGTTTTCGGCATCCGACCGGGATTCCTCCAGGGCCATTTCGGGACTTTTTTCGTATCATTAGGGGATCCCTAAGGTATCGTTTCTGCATGGTTTTCGGTGTTTGTCCGGGAACCGGTCAGGGTCATTTCTGAACTTTTTCGGGATCATTTTGGGACCCCTCCGGGATGATTTTCGGGATCTGTCCGAGATTCTGTCGGAATTATTTTGAGACTTTTTCGGGACCTTTTCTGGATGGTTTTCGGGATCAGTTCGGGATTCCTCAAGGGTCATTTCGGGACTATTTCGGGATAATTTTGGGACCCTTCTGGGATAATTTCTGGATGATGTTCGTGTTCTGTCCGGGATCCCGTCAGGGTAATTCCAGAACTTTTTCCAGACTATTTCGGGATCAATTTGGGACCCCTCCGGTTCAGGTTCTGCCGGGATCCCCTCTGGGATAATTTCTCGATGATTTTCGTGATCTGTCCGGGATCCCGTCGGAGTTATTTCATGACTTTTTTAAACTATTTCGGGATCTTTAGAGAACCCTACAGAGATCAATCCTGGATCCCGTCAGGGTCATGTTCGAACTATTTCGGGATCATTTTGGGACCCCTTCGGGATAATTTCTGGATCAATTTCGGGTTCTGTCCAGGATCCCGTCGGAGTTATTTCTGGACTTTTTCGGGATCATTTCGAGACCTCTCCGGGATAATTTCAGGCTGATTTTCGGGGTCTGTCCGCGGATCCCGTCTGAGTTATTTCGAGACTTTTTTGGACTATTTCGGGATCAGTTGCGCACCCTTCAGATATCAATTCTGAATGGTTTTAGGGATCCTTCCGTGATCCCGCTAGGGTCGAGGGACTTTCGGCATCATTTTGGTAACCCTCCGGGATGATTTTCGGGATCTGTCCGAGATTCCTTCGGAATTATTTAGGGATTTTTCGGTATCATTTTGGGACCCTTCCGGGATCATTTCTGGATAGTTTCTGGGAACCGTCCGGGATTCCGGGGTAATTTCAAGACTTTTTCGGGAGTATTCCGGGATCATTTGGGGGTCGTTCGTTCGCAGCCGCCATAGAAAATAAAAACCGGGTGTTGTTTAAATTCATCGTCACGTTGTATTTATATATAGTGGGTTTTATTTCCATTTTGTCTTAAAATGTATGTGTTTCAAAAGGGTGACCACCGGTGGCTCACGTAGCACCTCGCATATACATGTATATATGTAGTGCCGTTTAACCCACGGGAGGTTTCAACTTTTATTTTTTATTTTTATTTGTATTGTTAAGTTAGGTTAGAGTGGCCACTGGTGCGACACACGTGCACGTGATACCACGTGGATCTCTCTCCTACTCAAACCAGCATGTTGATTCAGCAAATGTCAGAAATTTCTTAGGTTCCAACTTAGCCAGATCACAAAGATCGTCAAAGAAGGGAGATCCCAGAGATTCCTCCCTCTTGCGCCAAAGCGCAGGACAGTCGCACAGAAAATGCTTGACTGTTTCTATTAGGGGTGGGACTATACGAATAAAAATTATTCGAATAATAAACTCTTTTATTCGCCAGGTATTCGTAATCCGAATAATATTTATTCGGATTTTTTATTCGGGAAGTGCGCACTATCCGGATACTTCGAATAGTAAAATAAAAGACATTGCGTTTATGTTAAGCTCATCGCTTGTGCAGATGAGCATGCACATATATTTATACGTACATATATTTATGTGTGTATAGATGCATATATGCATATATTTTTGTTTGTTTGGGGTTGCTTTGTTAATATTCATTTATTTAGTTACATATATTTACGTAACCAAAGTTGTGCTTGAGGCTTAAGCTAGAAATAGTTATCGGGGTCGTTTACAACTGTACTAATCATAGAACTTTGTTTATTAGTAAACAGGTGTGGAAATGGTAATATGGTAGGAATTTTTGTTTCCCATATACATACATACATATATACATATGTATGTATGTAAGTTGTATGGAAAATTTTTGTTTTGATATCTTTTGGTTCGTATAAACATCTAATTGGTCACCATTAAAAAAATAAGTTTACATGTCATTGTCAACATTTTTTGCGAAGTCTGATGGATCAATGTTATTTAAGGTCAATGTTGACTTAATGAAAACTTTGGAAAAAAATTTGCTAAAATAAAGTTTGAAGCAATCCATTTTAAACGTAACAAAATTCGAGTGGAATTAGTGACTAGTTTGAAAAACGGCTGTCTGTCTGTTTTTGCCGCTCCTTAAAATTTTGATTGTCCTTGAACGCGTTAAACGCTGTAATATAAATACCCAAATGTGCATATAAGCATATTCTAACATATGTACATGTTGTATTCTTGCAGATTCCTTTGAAATTAGATTCATATATAAGTGCATGTGGTATCTCTACGTGTATGTATATGTATTCAAGAAAATGCGCAAAGGGTGTTATGAAATAAGAATCCCACCTACTTTTACGGTTAGTGTGGGTATTATGTTTATTTTTTTTTTTTATTTCATTTTGTCGATGCTTGGACTAGCTGAGTATATTTGCTTGCGAATGAAATTCTTTTCTTTTAAATCTTTTGATTTTTGCAATACTTTTATGTGGGCATACTCGTGTATTTTACCTGCTACTGACTGACCTAACTACTGCTACTGACTGATCACAGTCCTACAACCATAAATATATACGTGTAGGTAATTCTAAAATAAGTTTGCAAACTTTTACTTCGGTTTTCAGTTGTGGGTTTTTAATCGATTATGTACATGTTCTTTGTCTTTCTATAAATTCCTAGCTTTGAAATTTCGTTAACCATAAATATTAACCAGCAATGTCCTTTTATATCCTGCATCGCCTAACTTATTCATAATTAAAAAACGACACAATAGAAAGTATAAAATGAGGATACCATCTTCTTTTTGTTGATGGTGTGGGTACCTATACTCCGTATTGAACAGAAGACAAATCACTTATCACAAATAATCAGAAGTATTTTGAGGTTTATTTCGAGTTATAAGACATTCAAAAAGCAAAAAACCTTAACCTTTGCCCTTCAAAGTGAACAAATTCTTTAATTTCATGATAAAATTTTTATTTATTTCTTTTATATACATACTTACAATAAAAACAATCTCATTTCAGTGTCACATAAAGTTGATTTTCTTATTTATATATATGTAAATGATGACTTAGTTCTAAAATCTGTGTAAATATTTAATTTTTTTTAATTTTGGTGTAAAAATATTAAAGCTGATACAAGATATGGTTTAAGTTTACTTCTTGAAGGCTTAACAATATTACCAGCACTTGAGAAAACTCGCTCGGAACTTGCTGAAGTAGCTGGTATGGCAAGATATGTCTTTGCCAGCATAGAAAGTAAGCGATATTGCTTTTCATGATCCTTCCACCAAATTCTTGCCTCTAAATTGTGTTTTATTTGAGGCTCTTAAATATATCTTTCGTACTCATCCTGCATTTCGTTTATGTTGTCGCCACAAAGAAGTATATCCATCACTGTTGGTGCATTCTGAGCGACCGAAGTTGATGGCGTGTTTATGCCGGATTTATATACTTCTTTTGCCGTTGTACATATCTTCGCTCTGAACTCCTCTGAACTTTCAAAAAGCAAATTCTTATATCGCGGATCTAAGAATGATGGGATGTGACATGGTTCGACGGATCGTGTTTCCAACGTTGTATAAAGCCCAAACCGTTGAACCAAGTCATCCGAAATTTTGTTTTTGATATCCTTTACAAAACTGGAGTCATTGCAATTCGGTCTGAGGTGTTTGTATACTAAACTATTTATAATTGGCTGAACTAAAGATATTGTTATAGTAGCTTCAGAGCACAGCACAGTTGTTGCTTTCTCTAAAGGCTGCAACAAATTACAGACGTCACTTAGCTTCAGCCATTCCTCCTCAAAAACTTCCATTTTTTGGGCCGTTCGACCATCAAAAAATTCTCTATCTGCGAGCACTGCCTCCAATGATGGTCTCAGGCTTATTAACCGCTCGACCATATAAAAACTGGAATTCCATCTTGTGGAGCAACTTTGTATTAGAGACAGTGCGGGTTTTCCAAGTTGCTCAAGGTGTTTCTCTAGTGCTGCATTTCTTTTTGACGAATGGTTGAAGGCACTTACTAATATTGATGCCTTTTTAAGAGGTTGCTACAGTCTTCCATCTCCATGGCTTTTTTAATGCTTAACTGCAGCGTATGTGCTGCACAAGCCACGTTGCCTATGTCCTTGCTTTGCAAGTTCCGAACCGCGTTTGTCACATTTTTTGCATTATCGTGCACTACAGCTGATATTCTTCCGGAAATTCCCCATTCCTCTATAGAGTCCAGAAGAAAGTTGCGCAAGTTTTCCGATGTGTGACATCTGTTTTCAAATTCATTGAATGTAGGATCCAATCAGAATCAAAATAATGCGCTACAGACAAATATTTTTATAAAAAAAAAAAAATTTATATATATTATAACTTTTTATTTTCCAAAACAGTTTTTCAATTACAATATAAGAAATTTTATTTTAAGAAATTAAGGACCTAAATCCTTCATTTTCAACAAACGACGTCGGCAGCATATCCAATGTCAACATTTTCGTTAACGCCTGTGTTATCAGTTCCTGCCGGTCTTGACTGATATTACAGGAATTGCTGATTGATATACTAACTCGTGACTGCCGTTTCCGGTTTGGTGGCAAAATTTCTCCAAAATCATCAGTAGCATTGCTGCTTGAAGTTGCTTGCTGATAATCAACTCCATAACTGAGTTTGTGCTTGAAGTTATAATGGTTCCATAAACAAGTAGTGGATCCCATGTGTTTTAGCACAGCATTACAATAATTGCAGGAGGCTTCATCAGTGTTTTCCACGATTGTAAAATGTTGCCAAACTTTGCTTCTGGGCATTGTGATTTTTTAAATGTCTTGATTTATGCTTGGATCAACAGAACGTTCTTGCTTGAGGTGTGAAACTCTTTTACTTTAAGCATCTTTTTTTAAGCGATCTGCTGTAACGATCGTAGTTAGGCATGCTCAATCCCTTCCAGGACGACGAAAGCGAAACGGATGTGCCCCTCTTGCAAGTTCGTCAGCCATCTCATTGCCCAGTATATCCGAGTGTCCAGGCACCCATACCAGGCTGAGGGAAGTCTGCTCAGCGATCTCGTTAAGAGATTTGCGGCATTTCTCCACTGTCCTGGACTTTAATGTGACCGATCCAAGCGCTTTTAGTGCAGCCTGGCTATCAAAGTAAATACAAATTTTATTATAGCCGTGAACAGCGTTCCTCAGGTGATCAACGGCCTCATTTATAGAAGCCACCTCCGTCTGGAAGAAGCTGCAATGCTCGGGTAGGCTAAAGGATAAGTTCCACCCTAGTTGAGGTGCCCACCTTTTTATCCAGTTTGGAGCCGTCAGTATAAATCTGCAGCCTATCGCTCAGGTCCGGCGGCTCCTTCGACCAATAATCCCTATCCGGGATAACAACCTCGTACTTCATATCGAAAAATGCAGTCGGAGCGCAATAGTCCGACGAAGGCGTATCCAGATTCTTAAGGATGGCTGTATGGCCAACCACATTATTTCTCAGGCGGAAAACTCCCGCCGCCGTAGAGCAGAAAAGGCCGCACATTGATTGGCTATTAAATCTATTGGCAACTCATTAAAAAGAGTATACAGCGCCTCCGCAGGGGTGGTGCGTTGAGCGCCCGCCACGCAGACTAGAGCACTTCTTTGTGCCTTCTGGAATACTCGTATGTTCGATTTTGTATCTCCACCAGTCTCAGATTAGTTTGCATTAGATCGCATAATGCCTGCGGAAAATTCCTGCTAACTAACAGCGCGAGATCATCTGCATAGGCGATTACCTTACTGCATCCGTCCTTCTCAAGAAGAACCAAGAGCTCATTTAGTGCGGCAACCCATAGAAGTGGAAAAAGTACCCCCCCCCCCCCCCCCCGCGGGGTGCCTTGCCATATCTGTTTGACCACCGTTGCACCAGCTGGTCGGCATGAACCTTTCTTCGCCACAGCAATTGCTGAACAAGTTTCACTAGCCATTTAGCTACAAAACTTCCGCTTGGAATGCATCTCATTTTTCAGTCTCCCTGGAGGCTTTAACAAGATTGAATGCTTTCCGACAAGCCTTGCGCAGATTGTCTAGGTCCGCGTTCCACCATTGTGGTTTGCTTTTACCCCTAGATTTCTTCCTAGGGCATGTCTTATTAAGAGCCTCCCGCAAGCCTTCGTATACAAGTGAACCATAATATCCACCTCTGCAGAGTTCTGGGGAATATGAACACTAGATCCTGAGAGCCTCTTTTGAAGCTCCTCACTATAGATACGACAATTGGCGTTGTTTAGGTTTCTGTGCCAGCCAGTTCTGAGCGCCACGCCGCCAAGGTCGAAGCGAACAAATCTATGATCCGAAAAGGAGAGTTCTTCAAGCACCATCCAGTATTTATCAAGGATTCCCCGCTGCCTGAGATCAGGGTGACGTCCAGAACCTCCTGCCTGCTCCTAGTAACAAACGAGGGTACCGAACCCCTATTGCAAATCTTAAAGTTATGATAAATAACAAAATCAAAGAGTGACTCACCGCTCTCGTTCGTGTCTCCGCTGCCCCACGCTTCGTGGTGAGCATTGGCATCTCCCGCTAGTAATAGTGGATCCTCCGCCTCCCGAGCTATCTTGCAGACTAGCTCAGTCGGAGCCGACAACTCATGGGGGAGGTAGAAAGACGTCAGTGTAACATCCGTACCACCGACCATCAACATCAAAGTTGTAGCATCCCCGTCGCTAAACTGGGGTAGAAAAAGAAAATTTATATTAGATCTTCCCAAGATGCAAGCTCTTGGTTTCCCACGTGTGACACCACTTACCAACGCCAATCCTGCTGCCTTCAGCCCGCATATCTTGTGCCCTAATGCTCAAGGCTCCTGGATAAGGGCTATGTTAGCCGCCGCACTGGGAAACTGGAGCAGCGCAGCAGATGCTGCTTTACAGTGGTGGAGGTTTATTTGTATGACTCGCACTAAGCCGAGCACCGACCACCTCCACCACTGTCGAATCGCCGTCGTCATCAGACATTTGCTCCTCTCCAGTGTAAGCATTGAGCGAGTCCAGCGTTTGCGAGGAGAGGGAAGACTCGTCCCCGCCCAGCGTGTCATACGTCAGACTGACCCCGTTAGGTTTTGCGTCCTCTTCCTCCTCCCTCTCAGCTTTTTCAAGCTTTATCTCCAGCTCCGGATCATAGGCCGCCTTCAAATCATTGGAGTACACCTTGACCTTCACCGTGTCAAAACCAAATTTAATAGCGCAATCCGCACGCTCCAAAAAATGGAGTGACTCCTTGTTGAACAGGAGTTTCGCCTGACGCGTCGCCCTGGTGCTATGCTCCAGCTTCAGAACTCTCCAACCAGAGCATGGTACCTCTGGCTTGAAGGTCCTTATGACCTCAAGGACACCCTCTGGATCATCCGACTTCGATGGAATCCATACCCTATCTCTCGGCCTAGATGGGATGTCCTTAAAGTCTACAGCCCTGAGCATCGCACCAGGGTAGAACTCAACCCACCTATCCACCGCCTTTTTATATAAGTCGGCTGACCTCCGGTCCTCGCAGGCCACTAACTTAACTTGCCCCTGTTACCAACCCACCTCTTTGCAACCAGGTGGAGGTCCAGGATTCTCCCTTACCAAGGCGACTGCAAAACTGGCCATTTCGGTCCTTATATTGTCCCATTTGTCTTTGAAAAACTGCTCCTTCTCAGGATTAGGTTCAAAGACCCCCACAAGGATGCTACTTTTGGCAACATCAGTCAATGAGGGGCCTTTAACTCCAAACCTCTTGGGAGCGTTATGCGCAACCTCCATCGAACGGTTGCGCTTACCGGAGGCCTGTTCCTTCACCGGAGCAGACCTCTTAAAATCGGGCACTATGGACTTCGCCCACTCGATTTCCGCCCCTATCTCATCAACATCCCCAGGCAACGCCATAGAGAGCAAATTAGGGACGTTTGCCATCCTTTTCAGCATTCGCATAGCCACCTGCCTATGCCTACTGCGCATCTGTGAGGAAGGTGGCCTATGCTTCTTCTGGGTGTACGCCGTTGGCGTAGCCGGATATTGAATAAGTTTAAAAATGGCTAATAGAGCTTATTCGGTAAATCCAATGTATTCAATTTGATGGTAACGGATTAAGTGTATGAGCTTACTGTTATTCAGACGAATTTGAATGCCAACAGTTGGGTTCAAAATAGTCAAATCCTTCGGAAGTCGCGAATGAAGTCATGGGTCGAGACCAATATTCAAGAGATGAAGAAATTTCTTGGCCTGATCCTGTAGATGGGAGTGGTGAAATAACCTCGGATTTCCTTATACTGGAGCCCCAACAATTTTTATAAGAACTCATGAGTCCCGAAAATTATGACGAGAAACAGATTTCAATTTTGAAATTTATACATTTTTTCGGACGATTCCCAAATTCAAGGTAATAGTTTAGGAAAAAACATACCAGCCAAAAAGGTATCGACATACTGCAGTTCATGCGATGGAAATCCAGCCCTTTGCTTAGAATGTTTCAACAAAAAGCATTAAATTTTTATATTATATTCCAATCATTTGGCGACTCTGTAGAATTATTCGAGGTAATTTGTGGATCCTTCCGAGATCATTTCTGGATGGATTTCGGGATCCCGTCGGAGTAATTTCGGGATAATTTTCGGGACTACTAAGGGATAATTTGGGGATCCTACTGGATGGTTTTTGGGATCCCGTCGGAGTATTTTCGGGAGCATTTAGGAACCCTTCCGGTATCATTTGTGGATGATTTTCGGGATCCTTCAGGGTACTCGTCGGGGTAATTTCGGAAATTTTTGGGGCTATTTCGGGATCTTTTCTGGATAGTTTTCGGGATGGTTTTTGCGATCCGTTTGGGATCCCGTCAGGGCCATTTTGGGACTTTTTCGGAATCCGTCTGGGGTCATTTGGGGACCCTTTGGGAATAATTTATGGACGGTTTACGGAATCCCGTTGGAGTAATTTTGGAATAATTTGGGGACTCCATGGAATAATTCGGGATAATTTGTGGATCCTTCGGGATCATTTCTGGCTGGTTTTCGCCCACCAGACCAAAGCCCCGTATAGAAGGATTGGTCTAACCGCAGCAGTGTAGAGCCACAGGGTAATATCCGGCGATAGTCCCCATCTTCGTGCAACAGCTCCCCTACAGCTGTACAATGTCACCGTTGCTTTCCTCACACGCTCCTGAGCGTTTTCCCTCCAGGATAGTGACCTTGCTTACCAACGCCAATCCTGCTGCCTTCAGCCCACATATCTTGTGCCCTACTACTAAAGGTTCCTGGATAAGGGCTATGTTAGTCGCCCCACTGGGAAACTGGAGCAGCAGCGTAGCAGATGCTGCTTTACAGCGGTGGATGTTTATTTGTATGACCCGCACTAAGCCGAGCACCGACCACCTCCACCACTGTCGAATCGCCGTCTTCATCAGACATTTGCTCCTCTCCAGTGTAGGCACTGAGCCTGTCCAGCGTTTGCGGGGAGAGCGAAGACGCGTCCCCGCCCAGCGTGTCATACGTCAGACTGACCCTGTTAGGATTTGAGTCCTCTTCCTCCTCCCTCTCCGCCTTTTCAAGCGCTATCTCCAGCTCCGGATCATAGGCCGCCTTTAAATAGTTGGAGTACACCTTGACCTTCACCGTGTCAAAACCAAATTTAATAGCGCAATCCGCACGCTCCAAAAAATGGAGTGACTCCTTGTTGAACAGGAGTTTCGCCTGACGCGTCGCCCTGGTGCTATGCTCCAGCTTCAGAACTCTCCAACCAGAGCATGGTACCTCTGGCTTGAAGGTCCTTATGACCTCAAGGACACCCTCTGGATCATCCGACTTAGATGGAATCCATACCCTATCTCTCGGCCTAGATGGGATGTCCTTAAAGTCTACAGCCCTGAGCATCGCACCAGGGTAGAACTCAACCAACCTATCCACCGCCTTTTTATATAAGTCGGCTGATATCTGGTCCTCGCAGGCCACTAACTTAACTTGCCCCTGTTACCAACCCACCTCTTTGCAACCAGGTGGAGGTCCAGGATTCTCCCTTACCAAGGCGACTGCAAAACTGGCCATTTCGGTCCTTATATTGTCCCATTTGTCTTTGAAAAACTGCTCCTTCTCAGGATTAGATTCAAAGACCCCCACAAGGATGCTACTTTTGGCAACATCAGTCAATGAGGGGCCTTTAACTCCAAACCTCTTGGGAGCGTTCTGCGCAACCTCCATCGAACGGTTGTGCTTACCGGAGGCCTGTTCCTTCACCGGAGCAGACTTCTTAAAATGGGGCACTATGGACTTCGCCCACTCGATTTCCGCCCCTATCTCATCAACATCCCCAGGCAACGCCATAGAGAGCAAATTAGGGACGTTTGCCATCCTTTTCAGCATTCGCATAGCCACCTGCCTATGCCTTCTGCGCATCTGTGAGGGAGGTGGCCTATGCTTCTTCTGGGTGTACGCCGTTGGCGTAGCCGGATATTGAATAAGTTTAAAAATGGCTAATAGGGCTTATTCGGTAAATACAATGTATTCAATTTGATGGTAACGGATTAAGTGTATGAGCTTACTGTTATTAAGACGAATTTGAATGCCAACAGTTGGGTTCAAAATAGTCAAATCCTTCGGAAGTCGCGAATGAAGTCATGGGTCGAGATACGGGATAATTTGGGGATCCTTGTGGATGGTTTTTGGGATCCCGTCGGAGTATTTTCGGGATCATTTTGGGACGCTTCCGGCATTATTTCTGGATAGTTTTCTTGATCCCGCCCAGGTAATTTCGGGATCATTTGGGGACCCTTCCGGCATCATTCATGGGTGATTTTTGCGATCCGTGCGGGATCCCGTCTGGGTCATTTCGAGAATTTTTTGGGACTATTTCGGGATAATTTCTGTATAGTTTTCGGGATGGTTTTTGGGATTCGTTCGGGATCCCGTCAGGGTCATTTTGGGACTTTTACAGGGTAATTTTGGGACCCTTTCGTAATCATTTGTGGACGGTTTATGGAATTCCGTTGGGGTAATTTCGGGATCATTTGGGGACTCTGTGGAATTATTCTGGATAATTTGTGGATCGTTCGGGTCATTTCTGGGTGGTTTTCGGGTACCCGTTGGAGTTATTTCGGGATAATTTGGGGATCCTTCTGGAAGGTTTTCAGGATCCCGCCCAGGTCATTTCGGAATCGTTTGGGGACTTTTTGGAATTATTGAGGGATAATTTGTGGATCCTTCGGCATCATTTCTGGATGGTTTTCGAGATCAGTCCGGGATCCCGTCAGGGTATTTTCGGGACTACTTTGGGAAGATTTGAGGACACTTCAGGGATTATTTCCGGATGTTTTTCGAAATCCGTCCGGGATCACGTCGGGGTCATTTCGTGACTTTTTCTGGACTATTTCAAGACCATTTGGGGACCCTTCTGAGATCATTACAGGATCAGTCCGGGATCCCGTCAGAGTTATTTCGGAACATTTTTGGGACTATTTCGGGATCATTTGGGGACCCTTCCGGCATCCTTTCGGGATCCGACTGAAATCCCGTCAGGATTATTTCGGTACTTTTTCGGGATCATTTTGGGATGATTTTCGGGATCTGTCCGAGGTTCCTTCGGAATTATTTAGGTTCTTTTTCGGGATCATTTTGGGACCCTTCTGGATAGTTTCTGGGATTCGTTCGATATCCCTCGGCCTTTTTCCCGGCCTTTTCTGGACTCTTCCGGGATCATTGGCGGACCCTTCAGAGATCAATTCTGGATAGTTGTCGGGATCCGTCCGGTATCCCGTAAGGGTCATGTCGGGATCATTTTGGGACTCCTCCGGGAAAATGTCTGAATGATTCTCGGGATACGTCTTTTCGGGACTATTCCGGGATCATTTGGGGATCCTGCCTGTATCATTTCTTGATGGCTTTTGGGATCCGGTCAGGGTCATTTCGGGACTTTTTCTGAACTCTTTCGGGATCATTTGCGGACCCTTCCGTCATCATTTCTGGATGGTTTTCGGGATCCGTCTGAAATCCCCTCAGGATTATTTCGGAACTTTTTCGAGGGGTCCCAACCTCCGGGATAATTTCTGGACGATTTTCGGGTTCTGTCCGGGATCCCGTCAGAGTAATTTCGGAACTTTTTAGTGATCATTTTGGAACCCCTCCGGGATAATTTCTCGATGATTTTCGGGTTCTGTCCGGGATCCCGTCGGGGTCATTTCGTGACTTTTTCTGGACTATTTCAAGACCATTTGGGGACCCTTCTGAGATCATTACAGGATCAGTCCGGGATCCCGTCATAGTTATTTCGGAACATTTTTGGGACTATTTCGGGATCATTTGCGGACCCTTCCGTCATCATTTCTGAATACTTTTCGGGATCCGTCCGGTATCACGTCAGGGTCATTTCGGGACTTTTTCGGGATCATTTTGGGACTCTTCCGGGATAATTTCTTAATGATTTCCGGGATCTGTCCGGGATCCCGTCGGAGTTTTTTCAATACTTTTTTGGCCTTTTTTGGAACGTATGGTTTTCGGACCCCGTCGGGGTAATTTCTGGACTTTTTCGGGATCATTTAGATCCGTCCGGGATCCAGTCTGGATCATTTCCGGACTTTTTCGTGACTATTTCGGGATCATTTGGAGACCCTTCCGTCATCATTTCTGGATGGTTTTCGGGATCCGTCTGAAATCCCCTCAGGATTATTTCGGAACTTTTTCGAGGGGTCCCAACCTCCGGGATAATTTCTGGACGATTTTCGGGTTCTGTCCGGGATCCCGTCAGAGTAATTTCGGAACTTTTTAGTGATCATTTTGGAACCCCTCCGGGATAATTTCTCGATGATTTTCGGGTTCTGTCCGGGATCCCGTCGGGTAATTTCGGAACTTTTTTGGGACTATTTCGGGATCATTTGCGGACGCTTCAGAGATCAATTCTGAATGGTTTTCGGGATACGTCCGGGATCCCGTCAGGGTAATTTCCGGACTATTTCGGGACCATATTGGGACCCCTACGGGATAATTCCTGGATGATTTTCTGGTTCTGTCCAGGATTCCATCAGAGTTGTTTTGGACAATTTTTCGGGACTATTTCGGGATCATTTTGGGACCCCTCCGGGATAATTTCTGGATGATTTTCGGGATCTGTCCGAAATCCCGTCGAGTTAATTTCGGGAATTTTTTTGGACTATATCAGTGTCATTTAGGGACTTTTGTGGGATCATTTCTGGATGGCTTTCGGGATCTGTCCCGGATCCCGTCGGAGCTATTTCGGACAAATTTTTCGGGACTATTTCGGGATAATTTTGGGACCCTTCCGGGAAAATGTCTGAAGGATTTTCAGAATACGTCCGGGATCCCGTCGGAATTATTTTGGCACTATTCCGGGATCATTTGGGGATCCTTCCTGTGTCATTTCTGGATGGCTTTTGGGATCCGGTCAGTGTCATTTCGGGACTTTTTCTGGGCTCTTTCGGGATCATTTGCGGAGCCTTCAGAGATAAATTCTGGACTTTTTTGGGACTACTTCGGGATCATTTTCGGACTTCTCCGGTAAAATTTCTGGATGATTTTCGGGATCCGTCCGGAATCCCGTCGGGGTAATTTCGGGACTTTTTTAGGGACTTTTATGGGATCTGTAATGACAGCCCGTCTCCATACTGGCTTGAATGAGTGGCAGCGTGTATAGGTGTATATGTGTTTACGTATGATGTGTCCAGGATCGTGTGTTAGCCGCAATGTTGCAACAGCACAATGGCAACGTTGTGCCTAAAGTAGGTACAATATTGCTGATGGCGTAGCAACATTGCAGTCAAGACACGAACTAAATGTATCTGTGTAGGTGTTAGTTTGTGTAAGCGTTTAAGTGTATGAATGTATGAGTCTGTGGATGGGTAAATGAAAATACGGCAAAGCGGAAAGATATTTTTGCACGTATAGGTACACATTTTCCGTTCTGAGTAACGTTCTGTGCCACGGCGGTAGCTATAAAAGGGCACAACGTTAGGCAACGGGCAAAGTATTATTTTATCAGTACCAGTGCGTGTAAGTACAAAGTGATTAAAAATCTTTTAAATACACTAAGTTTTTAGTGCGCGCCTCAAACTGAAGTTAAAGCCTGTTTGCTAAATCCTTTAGCAAGCTAAAGCTTTATTTAATTGTGTAGTGGGCGGCGAAAAGTGTCTCGCGAACGCTAAAAACAGGCAAAACTGGTTTGCCAAATAGCTCCCGACCCTGACCGTTGCAGCAGAAATAAACTAGACCACAAAGAGTATCGCGACAGCTAAAACCAGGTAAGTGTGATGGTTTTCCCTGCCTTTGGATTTTTTTATCTTCCTCCAGCTTGGCATGAAAGTTAGCTTCTATTATAGCTAATTTTACAGGCGAGCCAAAAGCAAACTTGCATGCATGTATGCACGCCTTTATACAGACATACACATATGTATGTCGGTGAGCATATGATCGTGCAGACAACAAATCCTCACAAATTTTTAACGCTAGATAAGTTTTTGTATCTTAAGAGCGCACTCCCTGGGGGAAAGCACCACTGGGCACTTATTGAAGATTTCGGGATGCGGCATAGAGGCCAAATTGGCGACATACCCCCAACAACAACTAAACCATCTTGGCTGCATACAGCCCAACAATAATTACTACGCATCCACAAGCACTTCAAAACCATATGTTTATTTACCGGCGCACACCACACCAACAGCAACAACTACACCATCGTTTTGTATTGGCAAGGGTCCCACTTTTGTATTGGTAAAGGTCCCACTGTGATACCACGTGTATCTCTCCCCTACTCAAACCAGCAGATCGATTCAGCAAATTTCAGAAATTTCTTAGGTTCCAAATTAGCCAGATCACGAAGATCGTCAAAGAAGGGAGGTCCCAGAGATTCCCACCACTTGCGCCAAAGCGCAGGATAGTAGCACAGAAAATGCTTGACTGTTTCTATCTGCTCTTCGTCTTTGCAGCTCCTGCAGTAACCATTATAAGGAGCATCCAGTCGTTGTGCATGCTTCCCGATTGCTATGGGGCCAGTTAAAAGTCCAACCACCAGAGATATGTCCCACCTTCTAATAAAAAGGAGATTTCTTGTACGTCTCGCATCCCATTCAGACCACACGAGCTTAGTGTGGTAGCAGGATATGAGAATGCTCCATCTCACACCCGCTTCCCTAAGTAAAATTCTTTTCAAAGTGAGCTTACAGGTAGCGAGCGGCATGCTCAATCCCTTCCAGGACGACGAAAGCGAAACGGATGTGCCCCTCTTGCAAGTTCGCCAGCCATCTCATTGCCCGGTATTTCCGAGTGTCCAGGCACCCATACCAGGCTGAGGGAAGTTTGCTCAGCGATCTCGTTAAGAGATTTGCGGCACTTCTCCACTGTCCTGGACTTTAATGTGAACGATCCAAGCGCTTTTAGTGCAGCCTGGCTATCAAAGTAAATACAAATTTTATTATAGCCGTGAACAGCGTTCCTCAGGTGATCAACGGCCTCATTTATAGCAGCCACCCCCGCCTGGAAGACGCTGCAATGATCGGTTAGGCTAAAGGATATGTTCCACCCTAGTAGAGGTGCCCACATTTTTATCCAGTTTGGAGCCGTCAGTATAAATCTGCAGCCTATCGCTCAGGTCCGGCGGCTCCTTCGACCAGTAATCCCAATCCGGGATAACAACCTCGTACTTCATATCGAAAAATGCAGTCGGAGCGCAATAGTCCGACGAAGGCGTATCCAGATTCTTAAGGATGGCTGCATGGCCAACCCCATTATTTCTCCAGCCGCATAACTCCCGCAGCCGTAGAGCAGAAAAGGTCGCACATTGCTTGGCCATTAAATCTATTGAAACTCATTAAAAAGAGTATCCATCGCCCCCGCAGGGGTGGTGCGTAGAGCGCCCGCCACGCAGACTAGAGCACTTCTTTGTGCCTTCTGGAATACTCGTAGGCTCGATTTTGTATCTCCACAAGTCTCAGCTTAGTTTGCATTATATCGCATAGTGTATGCGGAAACTTCCTGCTAACTAACTGCGCGAGGTCATCTGCATATGCGATTACCTTACTGCATCCGTCCTTCTCAAGAATAACCAAGGGCTCATTAAGTGTGGCAACCCATATAAGTGGTGAAAGTACCCCCCCCCCCCCCCCGCGGGGTGCTTCGCCGTATCTGTTTGACCACCGTTGCACCAGCTGGTCGGCATAAACCTTTCTTCGCCACAGCAACTGCTGAACAAGTTTCACTAGCCCCGAATCGGCTCCAAGCCGGTTAGTGCATCAGTTACCGCAGAGGGCGTAACGTTGTTAAAAGCTCCCTCAATGTCGAGGAAGACAAAGAGTGTGAATTCCTTGAACTCCAAGGATTTCTCAATATGGGATACAACTGCATGCAAGGCTGTCTCCGTGGGATTTCCTTTCATATACGCATGCTGGGATGTAGACAACTCTCCCTCCAAGGACTCTCTTAATGTGGAGTCCATTAACCTCTCGAGTGTCTTCAGCTGGAAGGATGTCTCCATTTCGCTACAAAGCTTGCGCTAGGAGGACTTCTTCGACGATCTTAGCAGTTTCTTATAATCCCCGAGCATCATTTTGTATGCATCTCATTTTTCAGTCTCCCTGGAGGCTTTAGCAAGATTGAATGCTTTCCGACAAGCCTTGCGAAGATTGTCTAGGTCCGCGTTCCACCATGGTGGTTTGGTTTTACCCCTAGATTTCTTCCTAGGGCAGGCCTTATTAAGAGCCTCCCCGCAAGCTTTCGTATACAAGTGAACCATAATATCCAGCTCTGCAGAGTTCTGGGGAATATGAACACTAGATCCTGAGAGCCTCTTTTGAAGCTCCTCACCATAGATACGACAATTGGCGTTGTTTGGTTTCTGTGCCAGCCAGTTCTGAACGCCACGCCGCCAAGGTCGAAGTGAACAAATCTATGATCCGAAAAGGAGTGGTCTTTAAGCACCATCCAGTTTTTTATCAAGGATTCCCCGCTGCTTGAGATCAGGGTGATGTCCAGAACCTCCTGCCTGCTCCTAGTAACAAACGTTCGTACCGAACCCCTATTGCAAATCATAAAGTTATGATAAATAACAAGATCAAAGAATGACTCACCCCTCTCGTTCGTGTATCCGCTGCCCACGCTTCGTGGAGCGCATTGGCATCTCCGGTAGTAATAGTGGATCCTTCGCCTCCCGAGCTATCTTGCAGACTAGCTCCGTCGGAGCCGACAACTCATGGGGGAGGTAGAAAGGCGTAAGTGTAACATCCGTACCACCGACCGTCAACATCAAAGTTGTAGCATCCCCGCCGCTAAACTGGGGAAGAATAAGAAAATTTATATTAGATCTTCCCAAGATGCAAGCTCTCGGTTTCCCACGTGTGACACCACTTACCAACGCCAATCCTGCTGCCTTCAGCCCGCATATCTTGTGCCCTACTAGTCAAGGCTCCTGGATAAGGGCTATGTTAGCCGCCGCACTGGGAAACTGGAGCAGCAGCACAGCAGATGCTGCTTTACAGTGGTGGAGGTATATTTGAATGACTCGCACTAAGCCGAGCACCGACCACCTCCACCACTGTCGAATCGCCGTCTTCATCAGATATTTGCTCCTCTCCAGTGTAAGCACTGATCGTGTCCAGCGTTTGCGAGGAGAGAGAAGACTTGTCCCCGCGCAGCGCGTCATACGTCAGACTGACTCCGTTAGGTTTTGCGTCCTCTTCCTCCTCCCTCTCCGCTTTTTCAAGTTTTATCTCCAGCTCCGGATCATAGGCCGCCTTTAAATCATTGGAGTACACCTTGACCTTCACCGTGTCAAAACCAAATTTAATAGCGCCATCCGTGCGCTCCAAAAAAGGGAGTGACTCCTTGTTGAACAGGAGTATCGCCTGATGCGTCGCCCTGCTGCTATGCTCCAGCTTCAGAACTCTCCAACCAGAGCAAGGTTTGAAGGTCCTTATGACCTCAAGGACTCCCTCTGGATCATCCGGCTTCGATGGAATCCATACCCTATATCTCGGCCTAGATGGGATGTCCTTAAAATCTACAGCCCTGAGCATCGCACCAGGGTAGAACTCAACCAACCTATCCACCGCCTTTTTATATAAGTCGGCTGACCTCTGGTCCTCGCAGGCCACTAACTTAACTTGCCCCTGTTACCAACCACCTCTTTGCAACCAGGTGGAGGTCCAGGGTTCTCCCTTACCAAGGCGACTGCAAAACTGGCCATTTCGGTCCTTATACAGTCCCATTTGTCTTTGAAAAACTGCTCCTTCTCAGGATTATATTCAAAGACCCCCACAAGGATGCTACTTTTAGCAACATCAGTCAATGAGGGGCCTTTGACTTCAAAACTTTTGGGAGCGTTGTGCGCAACCTTCATCAAATGGTTGCGCTTACCGGAGGCCTGTTCCTTCACCGGAGCAGACTTCTTAAAATCGGGCACTATGGACTTCGCCCACTCGATTTCCGCCCCTAACTCATCAACATCCCCAGGCAACGCCATAGGGAGTAAATTAGGGACGTTTGCCATCCTTTTCAGGATTCGTATGGCCACCTGCCTATGCCTACTGCGCATCTGTGAGGGAGGTGGCCTATACTTCTTCTGGGTGGGCGCCGTTGGCGTAGCCGGACATTGAATAAGTTTAAAAATGGCTAATAGGGCTTATTCGGTAAATCCAATGTATTCAATTTGATGGTAACGGATTAAGTGTATGAGCTTACTGTTATTCAGAAGAATTTGAATGCCAACAGTTGGGTCCAAAATAGTCAAATCCTTCGGAAGTCGCGAATGAAGTCAAGGGTCGAGACCAATATTCCAGAGATGAAGAAATTTCTTGGCCTGATCCTGTAGATGGGAGTGGTGAAATACCCTCTGATTTCCTTATACTGGAGCCCTAACAATTTTTATAAGAACTCATGTGTCCCGAAAATTATGACGAGAAACAGATTTCAATTTTGAAATTTATACATTTTTTCGGACGATTCCCAAATTCAAGGTAATCGTTTAGGAAAAAACATAGCAGCCAAAAAGGTATCGACATACTCCAGTTCATGCGATGGAAATCCAGCCTTTTGCTTAGAATGTTTCAACAAAAAGCATTAAATTTTTATATTATATTCCAATCATTTGGCGACTCTGTGGAATTATTCGAGATAATTTGTGGAGCCTTCCGGGATCATTCCTGGATGGATTTTGGGATCCCGTCGGAGTATTTTCGGGATCATTTAGGAACCCTTCCGGCATCATTTGTGGTTGATTTTCGGGATCCTTCAGGGTATTCGGCGGGGTAATTTCGGGAATTTTTGGGGCTATTTCGGGATCATTTCTATAGTTTTCGGGATGGTTTTTGCGATCCGTTCGGGATCCCGTCTGGGCCATTTTGGGACTTTTTCGGGACTATTTCAAGACCATTTGGGGACCCTTCTGAGATCATTACAGGATCAGTCCGGGATCCCGTCAGAGTTATTTCGGAACATTTTTGGGACTATTTCGGGATCATTTGGGGACCCTTCCGGCATCCTTTCGGGATCCGTCTGAAATCCCGTCAGGATTATTTCGGTACTTTTTCGGGATCATTTTGGGAACCCTCCGGGATGATTTTCGGGATCAGTCCGGGATCCCGTCAGAGTTATTTCGGAACATTTTTGGGACTATTTCGGGATCATTTATTTGGGGACTCTTCCGGCATCATTTCTGGATGGTCTTCGGAATCCGTCTGAAATCCTGTAAGGATTATTTCTCGGCGTTTTTTCGGGCCTTTTTCTGGACTCTTCGGGAATCATTTGCGGACCCTTCAGAGATCAATTCTGGATAGTTTTCGGGATCCGACCGGTATCCCATAAGGGTCATTTCGGGATCATTTTAGGACTCCTCCGGGAAAATGTCTGAATGATTTTTGGGATACGTCTTTTCGGGACTATTCCGGGATAATTTGGGGATCATGCCTGCATCATTCCTTGATGGCTTTTGGGATCCGGTCAGGGTCATTTCGGGACTTTTTCTGGACTCTTTCGGGATCATTTGCGAACCCTTCAGAGATCAATTCTGAATACTTTTCGGGATCCCTCCGGTATCGCGTCAGAGTCATTTCGGGACTTTTTCGAGATAATATTGGGACCCCTCCGGTATAATTTCTGGACAATTTTCGGGTTCTGTCCGGGATCCCGTCAGCGTAATTTCGGAACTTTTTCGTGATCATTTTGGAACCCCTCCGGGATAATTTCTCGATGATTTTCGGGCTCTGTCCGAGATCCCGTCAGGGTAATTTCGGAACTTTTTCGGGACTATTTCGGGATCATTTGGAGACCCTTCCGTCATCATTTCTGGATGGTTTTCGGGATACGTCCGGGATCCCGTCAGGGTCATTTCCGGACTATTTCGGGACCATTTTGGGACCCCTACGGGATAATTCCTGAATGAACTTCTATTTCGGGATCATTTTGGGACCCCTCCGGGATAATTTCTGTATGATTTTCGGGATCTGTCCGAAATCCCGTCGAGGTAATTTCGGGAATTTTTTTGGACTATATCAGTGTCATTTCGGGACTTTTGTGGGATCATTTCTGTATGGTTTTCGGGATCTGTCCCGGATCCCGTCGGAGCTATTTCCGACAAATTTTTCGAGACTATTTCGGGATAATTTTGGGACCCTTCTGGGAAAATGTCTGAAGGATTTTCGGGATACGTCCGGGATCCCGTCGGAATTATTTCGGCACTATTCCGGGATCATTTCCGGGGATCCTTCCTGTATCCTTTCTGGATGGCTTTTGGGATCCGGTCAGTGTCATTTCGGAACTTTTTCTGGGCTCTTTCGAGATCATTTGCGGACCCTTCAGAGATAAATTCTGGACTTTTTCGGGACTACTTCGGGATCATTTTGGGACTTCTCCGGTAAAATTTCTGTATGATTTTCGGTATCCGTCCGGAATCCCGTCGGGGTAATTTCGGGACTTTTTTAGGACTATGTCAGGGTCATTTCGATACTTTTATGGGATCTGTAATGACAGCCCGTCTCCATACTGGCTTGAATGAGTGGCAGCGTGTATAGGTGTATATGCGTTTACGTATGATGTGTCCAGGATCGTGTGTTAGCCGCAATGTAGCAACAGCACAATGGCAACATTACATTTCTAAAAATACCTGATTAAGGTTCAGGTGGTCTTATATATGACTATCAATAGAAATTTGACGGGTCCAACGCTTTTATTTAATTGTCTAATCTACGCCCTAAATTGATGAGGAGTGTGATGACTAGTACCTAGGACCTACCTAATTATTTTCTAGCTTTTAGTATTATTATTACTTCATGTAAGTATTGTTTTCAATAAAACCGTTTAACTTAAAATTGTTTTTTAATTATTTTATTTTCACGTTTTTAGTCTTTATTTAATTGCCTATTATTTCTCATTATATTTAGTTCACCACCGTGGTGTGATGGGAGCGCGCTCCGCCTACCACACCGTATGCCCTGGGTTCGCACCCCGGACAAAGCAACATCAAAATTTTAGAAATAAGGTTTGTCAATTAAAAGAAAATTTTTCTAAGCGGGGTCGCCCCTCGGCAGTGTTTGGAAAGCGCTCCGGGTGAATTTCTACCACGAAAAGCTCTCAGTGAAAACTCATCTGCCTTGCAGATGCCGTTCGGAGTCGGCATAAAACATGTAGGTCCCGTCCGGCCAATTTGTAGGGAAAATCAAGAGGAGCACGACGCAAATTGGAAGAGAAGCTTGGCCTTAGATCTCTTCGGAGGTTATTGCGCCTTACATTTATTCATTTATTTATTATTTAGTTCATTTAGTGACTCATAATTACAAGGACTCTTTCCTGACAATTTGTTACAATCTAAAAACTCAATACATAATCCTTCCAAAGACTTTACTCGACTCTACGCTACGTGTGGTTGTCCCTCCTCCAACTCCAAAATATTTTGATGTCACTTCTAAAGGATTGTATGTAATATTTGTTCCAAATATGAGGCAAATCGGACACCATAGGTCGCATTCTATTCTTTTATGTATTATGTGTTCCAAATATGAGCCAAATCGGACCACAATACGATTTTTGTGAATATCTCGATCCTTGCGCCACCTAGCGGCGATTTTTTTCTTATTATCTATTGCATTTTCATCGGGTTCTGAATTATATTCCAAGTTTCAAGCTTGTAGCTTATCGGGAAGTTACTTAAATTTCAATTACAAAATTCGTGCCAGCCAGGCAACCAGCCAGCCAACCAACCAACCTGTTAAGTCAAGCTAAATAAAACCGTTTAAAAAAGGCAACAATCAACACCGGCGGAGGGAGGAGCTTTTTTGGCGTTGAATTTGTTTACATTATTATTATTTGATATTTTTATATGTTATTATACTCATTATTTAAATATTGTCATAAAGGGCATAATCTCGGTAGGGAACGTGCAGAAGGGTTAGCTCATTTCCGGGGCCAAGCATTTATTTGGTTCGAACATATAATTTTTGGTTTTACATAACATCTGTTTTTTTTCCCGGTTATTCATTTTCTTTTTTTTCTTTATTTTTCTTCGTTTTTGACATTTATTTCGTTTAATTTTTTGAGATCTTTCTACCGCGCTTCTTTTGCAATATTTCCTCACCATATACACATTTTTTTGCACATGTTTCCCTCGTACTTATGGTAGGACTAACTAAAAATTACCGAATTTTGAATTTTTACCTTTTTTGGATTTTTTGTATTTAGTTGTTTTGATAACACTGGTCAACAAGAGAAATTACTCGATGTATTATGGCCCCAAAACACCCACAATTTAAAATTCTATGGATACGATTTTTTTTTCTTTTTCTAAAATCACGAATTTTCACAAAGGTCTTTCCATTTATTTTATAATATCTTAGAAATTAATTTGGAATTACTTGGAAAATTTATTTATATGATCGACGGTTTATTCACATAAAAAACAAATTTTTTTTTGCAAAATCGAACATTTTTTTATTTTTCAAAAATTCATAAAAAATCGAAGGTTTTAAAAATTTACCATTTTTATTTCACGGTCTTAAAACTGCAAACATTATAAATAATTGAAACCTTATTTCGTGAAAATACATGAATAAATGTTGGTTTTATTGACAATAAAGTGAAAATCCCCAATTTAGCGAAAATTTTGTATATGAAGCCTATTATTGGTTTTGACAAACAAATTATTTAGGTATGACATTTTGCGCAACTTTGTCTTTTTAAAGCTTACTACGGGCATCGCCAGAAATGAGAAAACTCCACAATGACACTCAAGAAATTTTTCCCCGTCAATTTTTCTTAAGGCAAAACGCAGATCATAAGAAAAAATGCCTCATTTTCGTAAGAAAGAAGT
Source organism: Eurosta solidaginis (assembly GCF_040869045.1). NCBI lineage: Eukaryota > Metazoa > Arthropoda > Insecta > Diptera > Tephritidae > Eurosta > Eurosta solidaginis. Next base: position 166,186,532 of record NC_090320.1, on the reverse strand, counting down.
ATGGCCATATATATTTGTTATCAAATATATACAACTTTTTCCTTGAGGCATTTCTTGCGATGTTCTTAGAATGCTTAAATCATAAAAACAAAAAAATCAATTATCACTCCGTCATAGAAACTGTTATACCTACCTACTGAACAGCCCAGCCTGCACAGGCCATTCCCCATAGCATATGAAGTTTTTTTGAAAACCCCTTTTTTCAAACCCTTTCGCAGGTAGTGGTTAAAAAATTTACAGACTCATTAGATGCCTGCCCTGTATGGTTTATTGGCGCCGATTGCGACAAACTTAACGAAAAAAAAGTTACATACTTTTGAAAATCGAAGTGGCCTGCGACTATTTAAAATAAATCACTTAGTTCATTCAATGTTATTTAACTAGCATTACTGATCGCGAAAAGTCAAGTTGTCAACAACAGCAAAAAACTATTAATTGGTTAGTGAATTTTAATAAAATGAATAATAACAGTAGAAAATTTGTCTGCAAAAATGACCCGAATTTTTTTTTTATGTATGTGGTCTTTACACTACAGCAAAAGGGCGGAGAAATTTCACTATTTCACTACAAAATTCATATAAGCATTATTTTAAAATAGATGTTGAGAATTTGAGCCAATATTGAACGCCAAATTCAATTTATGATAGCTGTGTATATATTTTAAAGAAATGGAAATCCTACCCTCAGTAAGTAACAATTACATTTATTAATTAAAAATATTTATGATACTCCTTTTTCACAGAGAAAACATGCAAACTGAAAAACCTATGAGGTGGAGAGAAACATGTGATCATTATGCTAACTGTTACTTTTGTTTAAGTACAAAAAAAGGATTTGGAAAACATATGATTTGGTCTTATCCCACGATTTCAGCTGGTGGTTTTACTCTTCCCGTGCTGGATTCAAATGGATTTCCATGTCCTGAAAATCAACATAATACGTATACTGAAGTTCTTCCATCGCCTATTTCTTCGTCTTCCAAAATCTCCAGCGTATCAGATGGATTTTTGCCGAAGCCTCTGACACAGTCCTTGTTAAACAATCTTATAAGAGACCTATAGCTTCCAAAAGATAAGTCAGAGCTACTTGCATCTCGTATAAAAGAAAGAAATTTATTAGAAAAACAGGTTACGATAACTACCTATCGTGAGCGACATAAGCCATATGCTTGTTTTTATAGAAATAAATATATGTTTTTGCTATGATATAAGTGGACTTTTTGGAAAGCTTGGCCAAACATATGACGCAAGTGAATGGAGATTATTTATTGATAGTAACAAAGAAAGCCTTAAAGCAGTTTTATTACAAAATGGCAATCAGAAGCCATCAATACTCATCGCACACGCCGTAACTATGAAGGAGACTTATGAAACCATGTCCAAACTTGTAAAATATATTCATTATGAAAAACACGATTGGAAAATATTTTTATTTGCCACCCTCTGCTAAGTTCGAATCACTAAAATGTTGAATAAATAACTCCAATATGTAATAATGCAAAATGGCTTTATTAAAGTACTTCACAATAACACTCTAACTGTGCAACGAATAGATTGCTTAATAACCAAACTGATTGATAGCTCAAATGAAACTCTACTATTGCCCGCCCGATTGCGTGCTTAATCAATAACTGCTTGATAGCTCAAATCAAACTGAATTCCAGCGCCTCTACATTTGCTGCCTTTTATACTCTCTGATTTCAACGTTGCATCTTCTAGGCGCTTCCATATCCAGAATCTTCTAGTCCATCAGCTCTCAAACTTCTCAGCCGTAACTACAATTGCACGATTTTATAGCTTCTCATTGCATACTTTCAGGAGTATCTCAGATATATGCATGTGTTTGTGCATTGACTCTCCGCTGCTCGTATACGTACATGGTACATATGTGTAGACGCAATTATTGTTTCGTTTATGTAGATACATAATGGTTGAATTATTGATGTGAATTCACGTCACTGCTTATCATCAGCTTAGAGATAGCAGCACCCCTTAGTTTTGCTAATATTCGTAACACTGCCCTCCACCTAAGTCTGATCGTCCCGATCAGACAAACCTCTCGATCTAAACGCTGCTAGCCTCTCCAAATGAACCACTTTCATTTTGGTTCCTGGTTTGGTAATGGTTTGTATGCGGTACACTACATCGTTGATCCGTTTTACAACTTTGTATGGGCCTTCCCTTTACACTGCAATTTCGGGGACAAACCTTTTTTTCGTTGTGGGTTGTATAGCAGCACCAAATCTCCTTCCTGAAACCCTTCCGAATTAGTTGCTTTATCCCACCTCGCTTTCATCTTGTCACTCTTAATCTTTGCTCGTTGCCCTAACAGATCGTGTATCTCTCTCAGCTCTTCTTCCAAGACACCAGTGGATTTCTTGACATTCCTCTCCGCATCGGCATCTATCCCATACTTCAAATCAGCTGGCAGTCGAAGGTCATTGCCAAAAATTACTTTTGTGGGAGTTTGGCCCGTTGTGTCATGTACTGCCGATCGGTAGGCCATCAAGAATAATGATATGTGTGTATCCCAGTCCTTATGGTACTTGTCTACTACTTTCCTTAAATGCTCCTCCAATGTTCTATTGAAACGTTCCACCATACTATCGGACTGAGGATGCAATGCAGTTATCCTTGTTTTTCGAATGCCCAACTTCTTGCACATTTCTCGGAACACAGCTGATTCAAAATTCCTGCCTTGGTCAGAATGTAACTCCATTGGTACACCATACCTTGCAACCCATTCGTTTTTAACCACCTCTGCTACTGTTTCTGCTTCTTGGTTTGGGATTGGGTATACCTCTGGCCATTTACTGAAATAATCCATAACCACCAGTACGTATTTGATTCCGCGGTTGCTAGTAGGAAATGGACCTGCGACATCCATGGCGATCCTTTCAAATGGTGCACCTGAAATATACTGCTTCATCTGGCCATGACTTCGGGTTTTGGGCCCTTTCGCTCTGTTGCATACCTCGCAGTTGGAAATCCACTCGGTGACCGACTGACGGCAACCAACCCAATAGAATCTCTGTTTAATCTTCTCGAGCGTCTTCGTGATTCCAAGATGACCTCCACTTGGACCATTGTGCAGCTCGCTGAGCACGTCTGGAATCCTCTTTCTGGGAACAACTATCGGTTTCTTCTTGCATTGACCATCCTCACTCTCCCACTGGATGCAAGCAACCGGATATCAATTCTAAACTGTTCCACTGTGCCCAATATGACTTCGCAATAGGACTCTCTGCTGACATCTCCTCTCTGCTTGGTCTTTCGTTTCGTTCGAGCCCTTGCATAACATTTGACATATCTGTATCTACTAGCTGACACTTTCTTAGTTGTTCCTTGTCCCATTCATCCGTACACGTTATAGTCATTAGCCGGACATCTATAATGTCTTGTTTAGCCTCGGCCTTTGAACAGTGCTTACATTCCAAACTACTTGGTCTTCGTAACATTGCATCGACATTTACATGGGTACTACCTTTTCAATGCTCAATGGAAAAGTCATAGCTTTGTAGTCGCTCGATCCACCGTGCCAATTGTCTTTCCGGATTACGGAACTGCAGAAGAAATTTCAACTCTGCGTGATCTGTCCTGACACGGAATCGCTGGCCGTAGAGGTATTTGTGAAAATGTTTAATGCACTCTGCCAATGCCAACAGCCCTCTCCGCCTAACGCAGTAGTTCCTCTCTAGTTTTCAAATCGAACGGCTGTAATATGCAACTACCTTCTCCTGTCCATCGACCAGTTGTGATAAAACGCCTCCTATAGCATATCCACTCGCATCTGTATCTAGAATAAATGTTGCTCCTGGAATCGGATATGCTAACATTTAGGCAGTGCACAAACGCTCCTTCAATGTTTGGAAAGCCACTTCTTGCTCCTTCTTCCATTCAAAAGCTTTGTTTTTTCTTGTAAGCTCATGGAGGCTATGGGCTACGCTGGAAAAATTTGGTACAAATCGGCGGTAATATGTGCACAGCCCAAGGAAACTTCTCAATTCATGTAGGTTCTGTGGTCTTGGCCAATCCCTTCCTCTATTTTTTCGTTCGCAGTGCAGATGCCCTCTGTCGTTACCTTGTGATCCAAATAATTGACTTCCTTTTTAAACAGCGCACACTTTTTGGGACTTAACTTCAGACCAGCGCCAGCTATTCTCTGGAAAACTTCCTCTAAGTTCTTAAGATGTTCGTCAAAGTTCTTGCCCAATACGATGATGTCGTCCAGGTACACCAAGCATGTTTTCCAATGTAGTCCTTTCAGTACCTGGTCTAAGAGTCTCTCAAAAGTAGCTGGTGCATTACAAAGTCCAAAAGGCATCATTGTAAATTGCCACAGACCATCACCGACACTGAAGGCTGTTTTCTCTTTACCTTCCTCCTCCACCTCAACTTGCCAATAGCCGCTTTTCAAGTCCAGTGTGGAAAATCATTTCGTACCAGATAGCGAGTCCAGAGTGTCGTCAATTCTTGGCAATGGGTAGCTATCCTTTTTCGTAACGTCATTCAACTTCCGGTAGTCCACGCAAAACCTCATTTTTCCATCCTTTTTCTTTACAAGTACTACCGGTGAGCTCCATGAACTAGCTGATGGTTCGATGACGCCGCTGTCGCTCATTTCTTGTATGATTTGACTCACAACTTCCCGCTTCGCCAGTGGAACACTACGTTGAGCGTGACGGATCGGCCTCGCATCTGCCGTGTCAATTTGATGTTTCACAACATTGGTGTCCCTGGTTTGGAAACATCCTTGTTAAATATGTTCGCGTACTTTAGGAGCAGTTGTTTTGCCTTACTCTGATAGGCTTCCTCTGCCCCTGCGTCCATGCAGTGATGTCATTTGAAAGATCAGTATTACTAGATGAAACATGTTCCTGGAGCTGTTCACAGTTAATAACTACTTCGGCCTCTTTGCATCTTCCCAAAATAGCTCCTTTGGTCAAATTGAATGGTGACTTGAACTCATTGAGTACTCTTACCGGAATACGTCCATCTTGTTTTGCATAGCCAAGGTTTTTCCTACAAGTATGTTCAGTGCTGATTTATTTGCTGCTTCGACAACCCACAACTTGTTTGTCCCACAATCTCCATCAAACTTTGCCCAGATGACTGCTTCTGATTTTGGTGGTATTTGCTGACTCTCTTCCACCAGCACTCGTTTACTGCAGTAGCCTCTCTCGTAACCGAAATTAAGTAGCACATCCATGTGATCGTCTTGCTTTGCATATCGATCTTGATGCCTTGGTTGATTAAGAAGTCCACTCCAATTATGATTTCATCAACAATACCTGCCACTATAAAATTGTGTAGTACCGTGACGTTCCCAATTGCTACTTCACATTCTACTTCTCCAATTACCTGGGTGTCCTCTCCCGTGGCTGTACGTAACCTTGCTCCAAGCTATGGTCTTATCTTCTTGTTGACTAAATCTGATCGAATGATGGAATGGGATGCACCCTTATCTACAGTCAGTAAACGTTCCTTTCCATCCACATGTCCTCCGACAGTAAGATTGTTTGACCTTCTTCCAATTTGCGAGGTAGAGATTATGGGGCATTCAATTGAGGGAGCCAGCTGTCGCCCCTTGCGGCTGACTCGCTTTAGTTTAACGATTGATTGGTCTTGGAGATGTGCTCATCTCCTTCAGCTCTGCGTTTACGACCACCCATATTGTTGGAACTGTTAGGGTTGGTGTTGCAATAACGCCCAGTGTGCCCTTGCTTTCCACACTTAAAGCATTTGACTGGATCATTATTTTTCTGCTGCGTACCCTTCAATGCTTCCAAAATTGCATCTACCCAGTCTGGCCTTTCCACTTCCACGCAATGAGCTTTGTACGCTGGCTTACTCAAACGTGAGGCTGTTTCCTGAGTCAGTGCATGCGATACCGTTTCAGCAAATGTTAGTTTTGGATTCGCATATGTAGCCCGCTTCGTTTCCACATCTCGTATGCCATTTTTGAAACTCTGGATTTTTACCCTTTCAGTGTATTCCACGGGTACGTCCGCATTTGCGAGATGAGCCAATCTTTCAATATCTGCAGCAAACTCCTGCAATGTCTCCTTTGCTTTCTGGTAGCGGTTTTGCAACTCTATTTAGTGTATCTGCTTCCTGTGTTCGCTTCCGTATCGCCTCTCTAGAGCGCTCATCAATGTTTCGTGGTTGTTCCGCTCTCCCTCAGCAATAGTCTGTAGGATTTCAGCAGCAGATCCTTTCAATGCCACGAATAGTGCAGCAACTTTACCTTCAGCACTCCAGTTGTTCACTGCTACGGGCTTCTCAAACTGAATCTTAAACACCTGGAAAGGAACAGAACCGTCAAAAGATGGTGTTTTTACCTTTGGATTGCTTGCTGAAACATCTGGGCGATTTAGTTGTAACTACTCCATACGACCTTTTAAATCATCTAATTCTGCCTGAAATTGAGCCATTTTTGCATCCTGCGCTTCCAGTTTTGATGATACCTGTTCCAAAATTTCTGCCGACATTTCAGATATACGTGCCTCTTGCGCTTCCAATTGAGATCCCATATATGCCTTTGGTCTTCCAGTTGAGATGACACTTGCGACGTCATTTCTGAAATACGTGCCTCCTGTGATTCCAGTTGGGATGCCATATATATGTTCTACTCTTCCAGTTGGGATGCCATATATTTCTTCTGTTCTTCGAGCTGTGTTTCCATCTTGGATGTTATGCGTGTCTCCTGCGATTCCAATTGTGATGACATGTTGGTAGATATTTGTGATGACATTTCGGACATTTGTGCCAATATTGCAGTCAATATCATGTTCAGGTATGTATTCGCCATTGTCTGCGGTGTTTCATTTTTCTCTTCAATTTTTGTTGTTGTCTCGTCCCCATCAGGATAAAAGACATACTCGTCCACATCAATTCCTTCTGCTTCCATTGCCTCTCGTAGCCGTGCGAGAGTTCGAGTTTAACGCCGCTTGTATTCAATCCACGGCTCTCCAACTCCTTCTCAGTTGCTGGATCTTCAATTCCCTAAACTTTGCCATGTCCTTGTTGTCTTCTGGAATTTATTCAACAATTCCTCTTCTGACACCAATTGTAACGAATTTACTTGCAAATCTTCTTATTTGCCACCCTCTGCTAAGTTCGAATCACTAAACTGTTGAATAAATTCCTCCAATATGTAATAATGCAAAATGGCCTTTATTAAAGTACTTCACAATAACACTCAAACTGTGCAACGAATAGCTTGCTTAATAACCAAACTGATTGATAACTCAAATGAAACTCTACTATTGCCCGCCAGATTGCGTGCTTAATCAATAACTGCTTGATAGCTCAAATCAAACTGAATTCCAGCGCCTCTACATTTGCTGCCTTTTATACTCTCTGATTTCAAAGTTGCATCTTCTAGGCTCTTCAATTTCCAGAATCTTCTAGTCCATCAGCTCTCAAACTTCTCAGCCGTAACTACAATTGCGCGATTTTATAGCTTCTCATTGCATACTTTCAGGAGTATCTCAGATATATGCATGTGTTTGTGCATTGACTCTCCGCTGCTCGTATACGTACATGGTACATATGTGTAGACGCAATCATTGTTTCGTTTATGTAGATACATTTTGGTTGAATTATTGATGTGAATTCACGTCACTGCTTAGCATCGGCTTAGAGATAGCAGCACCCCCTTAGTTTTGCTAATATTCGTAACAATATGTTGCGACTTGAAAGTGGTAGCTTTACTAACTGGACTACAAGGTGGTTACACAAAACATTGTTGTTTTCTTTGCCTTTGGAATAGCCGAGATCGAAGCGCACATTATGTAAGGAAGGACTGGCCAGCAAGAACCAATCATGAAGTAGGCACACACAATATAAAATATGCTGCTCTAATAAAAAAGGAGAATGTGATTTTTCCGCCATTACACACCAAGCTTGGATTAGTCAAGAATTTTGTTAAGGCGCTAAACAAAAATGAAAAAGCATTCGATTATATTCAAACAATATTTCCAAAATTATCACTTAAAATTTTCTGGAGGTGTTTTTGATGGTCCACAAATCCGAAAACTACTACAGAGCTCAACATTCGAGACGATACTATCACCCGATGAAAAGGCTGCTTGGAACTCATTTAGGCTGATTGTTTCAAACTTTTTAGGAAATAATGGGGGTCCAAATTATAAGGAAATCATTTCTGATTTACTAACCAACTATTCGAAAATCGGTAAGTAGGAATATGGTATGATTTTTGTATATTCATCATAATTGTAACCCCTAAATTACATATACATATAATTTCAGGTGCAAACATGTCCCTTAAAATGCATTTCTACACTCCCATTTGGATTTTTTCCCTTCAAATCTTGATGATGTCAGTGACGAGCATGGAGAACGATTTCACTAACAACTTAAGTCAATGGAGGAGCGTTATCAAGGATTCTAGAACGAAAATATGATGGGGGATTATAATTGGTTTCTTATACGAGAATCAAATTCAGAAAATTACAGTAGACAAACAAAAAGTAGAAATTATTTTTAAATATTTCAAGTACTAAATTTTGTAGAATTTCTTTACTAAAGGTATCTTAAATAGCTAAATAAACAAAAATATTAAAAATACGTATTTTCCCTTCATTCCCATATTTGTTAATAATATTACCGTTTATACATGGATTTTCATGAAATAAAGCTTGCCTTATTGGGAATGTTCACAGTTTTACAATCATCTAATAAAAGCGGTAAGTTTTTGTCTCTTTCGATTTTTTACGAATTAAAGAAAAAAAAATGGAAATTTCTAATACAAAAAATCGATTTTTTTATAATGCGATGCAAATAACTCTGAAACCAATAAGTATTTAAAAAAATGGTATTTAATCAATTTTGAGGTAATTTCATTTGCTATTATATGCTGTTTTCTCCAACAAAATCGGACAACCCTTTCCAGAGATATGAAAAAATCAATGGATCTCCTTTTTCAAAAAAGGCACATTTTAGAAAACAAAAAACAAAAACGTATACATAGAATTTTAAATTTCGACCATTTTTATAATTAGGGGACTATAGCAAATAAAAAAAAATAGTGGTGATCCAGGGTAATGCAAAAAGTTTAATTTTGTAGAGCAGTGTTATTGAAAAAAAACAAAATGTTAAGAATAGTTCAGGCCAACATATGTACCTCTTTACGAGCCACACACCGAGATTGAATATGATACGGGCCTTCAGCACTAAAGACATTTTTTTCGGTAGAATACACATATTTCTTTATATAATATTTGCATTCGATCATCACGCTGTTAAAATTGATACTATTATTCACTATGGTTCAAAAAAAAAACATTTTTTTTTCAGTTAAATAAATAAAAAAAAATGTTGTCTTTAGCTTTAACATTAAAGTACGCGTATTTAGAATATGATATGAAAAAGGTTACATTAAAAACTCAAGCGCATGCGTCCGCTTTTCTTTGCCATTTCATCTAAAACTTCATCAACGGTAACAATTTGATTACTGTGGATGCTTAGTTATGCACAGCCATTCAATCGATTTTCACTCATCGTGTTTCTAAAATAGTTTTAAATCAGCCTAAGAGTTGAAAAAGATCTCCCGTTCGTTGCCGTTGTTACCTGAAGCGTACACGAGATTTTCAACAACATGTGAACATTAGGAAAAGCCACAGAATCGCATTCCTGTAATATTAATCATAGATAAATTGACAAAAAAAACCGAAGTACCTCCTTCAGGAATAAGTTGAATTTATGCTTTTTGAGCCTATGCATGAGATCTAATGTATACGTATATAAAATTCAAAAGAAAGAATCTGAAAAAAATTTAATTTAAAAAAGTCATATCTACACGGAAAAAACACTAATGTGTTTTTTACATTTTAAAATGTGAAAAGCACATTATTTTTTCATTTATCAAATAATTTGAATTTTACATTTTTGAAATGTGGTTTTGAAAATGTAGATATTACATTATAATAATGTGTTTTCCACATGGAAAATAATGTCAAATTTGCATTATATTTCAAAATAGGAAGTGTATACATACTTCGAAAAAATGCTGCATTTTTAACATTATTCAAATGTGGAGAATCAAATCAAAGCACGAGAATTAGTATCATTTAGTTCGGCAAACAAACAGAACCGTAGCTTGTAGCCTTGACGTAAGGGCAGAAGAATCATGCAAATATTCAGACGCATGGAGTTTTCATATTTGCCTTTTCATTCCGATGAATGTAATCGCGGTTGAGGCAAACGAGCAAACGCCTGAACTGATTATATTCACGCTTGCAATAATTTGCTTGATTTTAAATCAATGTCGATTATGTTCGTTTAATCAAGTTGGATCATTGAACACGATCATGTTGCCGAATGTAATCGAACGTTGTTATGTTCGATTTTTGCTGTTCTCTGATATGTATGTAGATGGCCGTTGGGCAAATTTACAAGGAAAATTATCTATGAAATTATAGTAAAAGTTAACATGTACATTTGTATATTTAATAAATTGCAGAATTATTGTGAAACAGAATATGATTAAAATATAAGTGTTCACGTCGTACATACATATGCATATTAAAAATATAATATCACCAACAAAGTAAATACGTATCAGAATTACAAAGAAATGTATTAACATAAACATAAAAACATCAAATATTGGAATTGTAACGCCCTAAAAAATCAAATGATCCTGAGGCAAGGGATGGGTTTAAACTCCATCCCCCCCCCCTCTCCCCCCGTCGCTATGCCCCTGATGTACATACATAGCTACAAACATTTTTTAATATGCCAAACTGGTTTTTGCTATGTATGATCTGCCTTTGCACCTATAATTGATTATTGAGATAGGCCAGGGAAAGAGTTTTACCTTTTTTTTGTGTTTTATTTTTTTGCTTTTGCTTGCCGACTTTATGAGCGTTTGAATTTCGTTATCTATGGGATTTGAATTTAACACCTAGAAGCATTAACACCTTAGGGTGGTTCAGAAAACTTTGAATTTTTAGATTAAGTAGTTATAGGTAAGTTTCTATTGTAATTACAGTTTTTATTCCTATTTTTTTCTTTTTGTTTTTACATAAGAATTGAGCTTTGGAATTGTATGAGGAGGTTTATTCTATATTGTTTTATTCGTTTTACTTTACATGGAAATGGGCGTGTAAAACAAGTATAAGTTATTTTAGGCAACTTTCCCACTCAATTCGGTTCTTATTTTTGATATTTACATTTGATCTGAATTTTTTTTGTTTATCTCATAACACCTTTTTCCTCATTCTTTAGCACAGAGGTGTAAAATTAAGCCAAAGAATTGTCAATAAACTAATGAAATGTATGGTTGAAACGAATATTCTATCAATATGCAGGGTTAATTGAAAATTTTTGGTGTTTGTGCTGCGCTTGTGCGTGACCAGGTTAGGTGAAGGTGAGTTATAGGGAAATATGACCGAGTGACAAACGGACAGACTAGTAGCAGGTTTGGTAGCGCTGTAAGGAAGCAGGGCCGGCGGCAGTATATGGTAGTATGGGTAGTACTACCCACTCGGAAATTCACTGAAAATCACGTATTTTGTGGTAGTTGTTCTCACGGTTAAAGCTTCTTCACAGCTTCTTCTTTATATAAGCAGGTTAGAAACATCATTAGCTTGAAAGTAAATAAATACCCCACAAAAGGTACACACACACTTGTGACAAGAAATGAAACAATCGCTGCTACATAAGAGAGCTCAGCCGACAGCGGGAATGCAAAGCAACTACACACACACGTAGTTATATACACAAAAAAACAATATGAGACACGGCAAGTAAATAAACGGCAGAAGTTTCTTAACCTAACTAGGAAAGATGTCAAAAGAATTGCATCCTTTTATAGGGAAGACTTCAAAGCTCCTAAACTTATAAATGATAGAGATTTTTTTCTTGAAATTTTACAGCGCGAAAAAACAAAGGTCAGCAATATGCGTGAAATCGTAAATTTTTTGAGAGAAAACAAATGTTATATGGTTCTGATTCCGGAATTTGTGCGATTCATTCGATTGATAATTAAGATTCCTGGATCAACGTGCTCCAATGAAAGGAGCTTCTCGGTTTTGCGTCGAATCAAAAATTATCTAAGGTCATCAACTGCGCAAAATAGACTAAATCATGTTTTAATGCTACATTCGCTGCATACTGCTGTTTTGGTATGTAATGATGCTTATATATAGTATGGCCTGTAAAGAAGCAAATTAATTTTTAAACCTACATGTATTTGTACTAGTTATTGATTTATGTTTTGAACTTGAAATACTCTTCTATTTCCTACTTTAAAGGACTGCACAATTCTAATAGTGGTCACGCACTACCTACTTGGACTGAGCGCGTGTCGCCGGCCCTGTAAGGAAGTAGGGTCAGCACAGCGCCAGTTACGCTGAAGAGGGAGGTTAGACTCCACCTGAAAGGACAGGCCTCCAGCTTTGTCTCCTCCTTATGCTTTCCCCCTTCTATCTTTGCCCCTCATGTCTATTTACATCTTTTTCAGCAATTTCTTTTCTTTTCCACAGGTATGAACCCTATTTTTATTCATGTGGCCGTGGGTAAGGACGGTGGCGAAATGCCCCGCCTAAGGCGACGAGCAAGCCTGGGATGCAAGCATATTGTAACGTATTCAAAGTGAATGCATACATATCTAGACACATAACACGCGCGGTGTCTAAGTTGTTTAGTCTGTAACTAAGAATTTGCTGACATCGCGCATTCCTCTACTCCAACATTTTCACACGCTTTCAGAAAGTGCATTCAAGCAGCTTATGAATGTGTTACGAATGTGTAAGCGTTCGCTTGGCTACATGACTTTTGTTAGACTTAGTAAGAATGTAAGAATTAGAGTAAATATGTATATGTGTATGTAGTAACTAAGTAGCGCATAAGAAATGAAAGAATTATAAAGAATAAATACACTGAAAACATTTGATACATTATACATGGCGATCCTGCCACTTGACAATTGCCACCAATAAAGGACATCAACATTCCCAGTTGCTGAGAGCGACGGTTTCGAAAATTAAGTTGGTAAATTATATAGACGTGCCCAGTTCCTGAGAGTGACGGAATCAAAACCCAATGGGATAAAAATAGAGCCTACATATTAAGCAAAAGCGTACAGTACACAACACATTTACTCTCATTGAAGGGACATAATGCAAGGTTTCTTATCGAACATTCATTAACGTAATAACAGACAGAAAATAACAGCGGCATACGAAGTGGAATAATAAATACTGAGGGAGTACACAAATGAAGGGGACAAGCTGATTCACATACGCTGAGGAATATAACCGGAACAACAGAAACCTGCAACAAAATTTAGGCATTATTATTAAGTAACATAATCATAAAAATATTAGGGCAACCTAACGGCTGCCTATTGACGAGCAAAAATTATATTTTTGCTGTAAAATTTGTTTTCTAATTTTTAAATTATGTTCCCAGAAGAGGACATACAAAATTAAATAAAGATTTCAAACGACTAAAAGAAAATATTAAAAACCTAACAATTGAAGATGACGAAACTCTAATATCTTTGGAAGTAGTATCCCTATTCACAAACATACTTATTCACTTTGCGATTGGCACAACCATGAAACAATGGACAGGTTTACAAAACCACACACAAATCTCAAAAACCCAATTTCTCAAAATTCTCGAGTTTTGTTTGAGAGAAAATAATTATTTCGTACACTATGGGACCTTCTACCAACAAACATATGGTATGCCGATGGGCAATCCCTTATCACCAACCATAGCAGATATTGTGTTGGACAAGATTATTGACGAAAACATCACTGAGCTAAGATCTATGGACATATATGTTAAATACATAACAAAATATGTAGCATGTCATCTGTAGCATGTCGCTATATTTAAGATTAATGACGTGGAAGAGATACTAAAAATATTCAATGGACAACATACCAAAATAAAATTCACCCTGGAGAAAGAAACGAACAATAAATTAGCCTTCCTTGATAAAGAGGTCCATAATACAGAGAACAAAATAAGGACAAAATAAGGACCAATTGGTAAAAGAAAGCCGTAGCATCATCGAGAATGATCCAGTATTTGTCGAACCAACCACCCAAGAAGAACACGGCCATAGGTTTTATTAAGAAAGTCTACTCGCTGAGTGACCAGGAGTTCATGGAGGAAAACAAGAGGAAAATAAAAAACATTCTCCAAAAAAATGGTTACCCTAATGCAGTAATAGAAGCATTTATAACTGCAGCGAAAAACAAAACGAGAAACAGCAATATCAATACAGAAAGTGAAGATAATAACAACAAAATACACATTTGTACCTCAACTAACGGACAACAACACTTTATGTAAAATTATCAAAAGCAAGGGTAAACGAACATAAATCAGATGCCAAAAACAACAAATACACTACAGCATTAGCGCAATACCTGATATAAAATAACCACACAGGTTATTTTAACAACACAAAAATATTTGATGTGGAGAACAGAACAAGAAGAAGGATGGCGCTTGAAGGGTTACGGATACAACAAAAATTTAACAAAGCAATGAATTTTAAGAAGATGTTGATAACATAAATTGCGCATATGCTACTGCGATCACACAAAATGTTTGAGCCTGGACAAGAGAAGGTGTGCGGTGTTTTTTATATATATAATTTTGCATTGATTATACCCAGATGTGATATTTAATTATTGTTAACTTAGTAAGTGTAATATGGGAAAAAAATGTTATTTGTTTCAATGTATAATGTAATTATACTCAGTTGAGCAGAGTTTACAGAGTATATTAAATTTGATTGGATAACGGTTGGTTGTACAGGTATAAAGGAATCGAGATAGATATAGACTTCCATATATCAAAATCATCAGGATCGAAAAACATTTGATTGAGCCATGTCCGTCCGTCCGTCCGTCCGTTAACACGATAACTTGAGTAAATTTTGAGGTATCTTGATGAAATTTGGTATGTAGGTTCCTGAGCACTCATCTCAGATCGCTGTTTAAAATGAACAATATCGGACTATAACTACGCCCACTTTTTCGATGTCGAAAATTTCGAAAAACCGAAAAAGTGCGATAATTCATTACCAAAGACGGACAAAGCGATGAAATTTGGTAGGTGAGTTGAGCTTATGACGCAGAATAGAAAATTAGTAAAATTTTGGACAATGGGCGTGGCACCGTCCAATTTTGAAAGAAGGTAGTTT
This sequence comes from Eurosta solidaginis, assembly GCF_040869045.1. Classification (NCBI taxonomy): domain Eukaryota; kingdom Metazoa; phylum Arthropoda; class Insecta; order Diptera; family Tephritidae; genus Eurosta; species Eurosta solidaginis. The sequence goes on along the minus strand of NC_090320.1, from coordinate 166,171,337 downwards.
AAAAGTTTTGCAAGCTGTAATTCGGCAGTCATTGAAGATATCATGATGAAATTTTGCGGGAACGTTACTCCTATTGCTATGTGCTATATTGCTAAAAAAAAAATTAGCAAAATCGGAGAACGATCACGCCCACTTTAAAAAAAAAATTTGTTTAAAGTCAAATTTTAAAAAAAATTTAAAATCTTTACAGTATATAAGTAAATTATGTCAATATTTAACTCTAGTAATGACATCGTACAACAAAATCCAAATATAAAAAAAATTTCAAAATGGGAGTGGCTCCGCCCTTTTTCATTTAATTTGTCTAGGATAATTTTAATGCCATAAGTCGATCAAAAATTTACCAATCCTTGTGAAATTTGGTAGGGGCTTAGACTCTGGGATGATAACTTATTTCTGTGAAAAAGGGTGAAATCGGTTGAAGCAACGCCCAGTTTTTATACACAGAAGACCGTTTGTCCTTCCGCTCGGCCGTTAACACGATAACTTGAGCAAAAATCGATATATCTTTACTAAACGCAGTTCACGTACTTATCTGAACTCACTTTGTATTGGTATAAAAAATGGCCGAAATCCGACTATGACCACACCCACTTTTTCGATATCGAAAATTACCAAAAATGAAAAAAAATGCCATAATTCTATACCAAATACGAAAAAAGGGATGAAACATGCTATTTGGATTGGTTTATTGACGCAAAATATACCTTTAGAAAAAAAATTTGTAAAATGGGTGTGACATAAAAAACCCTTGAAATCTTGGCAGGAATACTGTTCGTGGTATTATATATATAAATAAATTAGCGGTATCCAAAAGATGATGTTCTGGGTCACCCTGGTCCACATTTTGGTCGATATCTGGAAAACGCCATCACATATACAACCACCACCACTCCCTTTTAAAAGCCTCATTAAAACCTTTAGTTTGATACCCATATCGTACAGACACATTCTAGAGTCACCCCTGGTCCACCTTTATGGCGATATCTCGAAAAGGCGTCCACCTATAGAACTAAGCCCCACGCCCTTTTAAAATACTCATTAACACCTTTCGTGTGATGCCCATATTGTACAAACTCATTCTAGAGTCACCCCTGGTCCACCTTTATGCCGATATTTCGAAAAGGCGACCACCTATAGAACTACCACCACTCCCTTTTAAAACTCCCATTAATACCTTTAATTTGATACCCATATCGTATAAACATATTCTAGAGTCACCCTTGGTCCACCTTTATGGCGATATCTCGAAAAGGCGTCCACCCATAGAACTAAGGCCCACTCCCTTTTAAAACCCTCATTAATACCTTTAATTTGATACCCATATCGTACAAACATATTCTAGAGTCATATTCTAGGTCCACCTTTATGGCGATATCTCGAAAAGGTGTCCACCTATAGGAATAAGCCCCACGCCCTATTAAAATACTCATTAACACCTTTCGTTTGATACCCATATTGTACAAAGGTATTCTAGAGTCACCCCTGGTCCACCTTTATGCCGATATCTCGAAAAGGCGACCACCTATACAACTACCACCACTCCCTTTTAAAACCCTCATTAATACCTTTAATTTGATACCCATATCGTACAAACACATTCTAGAGTCACCCCTGGTCCACCTTTATGGCGATATCTCGAAAAGGCGTCCACCTATAGAACTAAGCCCCACGCCCTTTTAAAATACTCACTGAAACCTTTCGTGTGATGCCCATATTGTACAAACTCATTCTAGAGTCACCCCTGGTCCACCTTTATGCCGATATCTCGAAAAGGCGACCACCTATACAACTACCACCACTCCCTTTTAAAACCCTCATTAATACCTTTAATTTGATACCCAAATCGTATAAACACATTCTAGAGCCACCCATGGTCCACCTTTAAGGCGATATCTCGAAAAGGCATCCACCTATAGAACTAAAGCCCACTCCCTTTTAAAATACTCATTAACACCTTTCGTTTGATACCCATATTGTACAAACGCATTCTAGAGTCACCCCTGGTCCACCTTTATGCCGATATCTCGAAAAGGCAACCACCTATACAACTACCACCGCTCCCTTTTAAAACCCTTATTAATACCTTTAATATGATACCCATATCGTACAAACCCATTCTAGAGTCACCCCTGGTCCACCTATAGAACTAAGCCCCACGCCATTTTAAAATACTCATTAAAACCTTTCGTTTGATACCCATATTGTACAAACACATTCTAGAGTCACCCTTGGTCCACCTTTATGGCGATATCTCAAAAAGGCGTCCACCTATACAACTACCACCACTCCCTTTTAAAACCCTCATTAATACCTTTAATTTGATACCCATATTGTACAAACTCATTCTACAGTCACCCCTGGTCCACCTTTATGCCGATATCTCAATAAGGCGACCACCTATACAACTACCACCACTCCCTTTTAAAACACTCATTAATACCATTAATTTGATACCCATATCGTACAAACACATTCTAGAATTACCACCTTCATGGCCATATCTCGAAAAGGCGTCCACCTATAGAACTAAACCCCACGCCCTTTTGAAATACCCATAACCACCTTTCGTTTGATACCCATATTGTACAAACGCATTCTAGAGTCACCCCTGGTCCACCTTTATGGCGATATCTCGAAAAGGCGTCCACCTATAGAACTAAGGCCCACACCCTTTCAAAATGTTCTTAAACCCCTTTCATTTGATACCAGTATCGTAGAAAGAAATTCTAGGGTCACCCCTGGTCCACCTTTATGGCGATATTTCCAAACGGCGTCCACCTATGGAACTAAGGATCACTCCCTTTTAAAATAATCATTAACACCTTTCATTTGATACACATATTGTGCAAACGCATTCTAGAGTCACCCCTGGTCCACCTTTATGTAGATATCTCGAAAAGGCGACCACCTATACGACTACCACCACTCCCTTTTAAAACCCTCATTAATACATTTAATTTGATACCCATATCGTATAAACACATTCTAGAGCCACCCATGGTCCACCTTTAAGGCGATACCTCGAAAAGGCGTCCACTTATAGAACTAAAGCCCACTCCCTTTTAAAATATTCATTAACACCTTTCCTTTGATACCCATATTGTACAAACGCATTGTAGAGTCACCCCTGGTCCACCTTTATGCCGATATCTCGAAAAGGCGACCACCTATACAACTACCACCACTCCCTATTAAAACCCTCATTAATACCTTTAATATGATACCCATATCGTACAAACACATTTTAGAGTCTCCCCTGGTCCACCTTTATGGCGATATCTCGAAAAGACGTTCACCTATAGAACTAAGCCCCACGTCCTTTTAAAATACTCATTAGTACCTTTCGTTTGATACCCATATTGTACAAACACATTCTAGAGTCACCCTTGGTCCGCTTTTATGGCGATATCTCGAAAAGGCGTCCACCTATAGAACTAAGGCCCACTCCCTTTTAAAATGCACATTAACACCTTTCGTTTCATATCCATATTGTACGAACTCACCTGGTCCACCTTTATGCCGATATCTCGAAAAGGCGACCACCTATACAACTACCACCACTCCCTTTAAACCCCTCATTAATACCTTTAATTTGATACCCATATCGTACAAACACATTCTAGAGTCACCCCTGGTCCACCTTTATGGCGATATCTCGAAAGGGCGTCCACCTATAGAACTTAGCCCCAAGCCCTTTTAAAATAATCATTAACACCTTTCGTGTGATACGCATTTTGTACAAATTCATTCTAGAGTCACCCCTGGTCCACCTTTATGGCGATATCTCGAAAAGGCGACCACCTATACAACTACCACCACTCCCTTTTAAAACCCTCATTAATACCTTTAATTTGATACCCATATCGTATAAACACATTCTAGAGCCACCCATGGTCCACCCTTAAGGCGATATCTCGAAAAGGCGTCCACCTGTAGAACTTAGGCCCACTCCCTTTTGAAATACTCAATAACACCTTTCGTTTGATACCCATATTGTACAAACGCATTCTAGAGTCACCCCTGGTCCACCTTTATGGCGATATCTCGAAAAGACGACCACCTATACAACTATCACCACTCCCTTTTAAAACCCTCATTAATACCTTTAATTTGATACCCATATCCTGCAAACACATTCTAGAGTCACCCCTGGTCCACCTTTATGTCGATATCTCGAAAAGACGACCACCTATCAACTATCACCACTCCCTTTTAAAACCCTCATTAATACCTTTAATTTGATACCCATATCCTGCAAACACATTCTAGAGTCACCCCTGGTCCACCTTTATGTCGATATCTCGAAAAGGCGTCCACCTATAGAACTAAGCCCCACGCCCTTTTAAAATACTCATTAATACCTTTCGTTTGATACCCATATCGTACAAACACATTCTAGAGTCACCCCTGGTCCACCTTTATGGCGATATCTCGAAAAGACGACCACCTATACAACTATCACCACTCCCTTTTAAAACCCTCATTAATACCTTTAATTTGATACCCATATCCTGCAAACACATTCTAGAGTCACCCCTGGTCCACCTTTATGTCGATATCTCGAAAAGGCGTCCACCTATAGAACTAAGCCCCACACCCTTTTAAAATACTCATTAATACCTTTCGTTTGATACCCATATTGTACAAACACATTCTAGAGTCACCCTTGGTCCACCTTTATGGCGATATCTCGAAAAGGCGTCCACCTAAAGAACTAAGGCCCACTCCCTTTTAGAGTACTCATTAACACCTTTCGTTTGATACCCATATTGTACAAACGCATTCTAGAGTCACCCCTGGTCCACCTTTATGGCGATATCTCGAAAAGGCGACCACCTATACAACTACCACCACTCACTTTTAAAACCCTCATTAATACCTTTAATTTGATACCCATATCGTACAAACACATTCTAGAGTCACCCCTGGCCCACCTTTATGGCGATATCTCGAAAAGCCGTCCACCTATAGAACTAAGCCCCACGCCATTGTAAAATACTCATTAACACCTTTCGTTTGATACCCACATTGTACAAACGCATTCTAGAGTCACCCCTGGTCCACCTTTATGGCGATATCTCGAAAAGGCGACCACCTATACAACTACCACCACTCCCTTTTAAAACTCCCATTAATACCTTTAATTTGATACCCATATCGTATAAACACATTCTAGAGTCACCCCTGGTCCACCTTTATGGCGATATCTCGAAAAGACGTCCACCTAAAGAACTAAGGCCCACTCCCTTTTAGAGTACTCATTAACACCTTTCGTTTGATACCCATATTGTACAAACGCATTCTAGAGTCACCCCTGGTCCACGTTTATGCCGATATCTCGAAAAGGCGACCACTTATACAACTACCACCACTCCCTTTTAAAACTCCCACTAATACCTTTAATTTGATACCCATATCGTATAAACACATTCTAGAGTCACCCTTGGACCACCTTTATGGCGATATCTCGAAAAGGCGTCCACCTATAGAACTAAGGCCCACTCCCTTTTAGAGTACTCATTAACACCTTTCATTTGATACCCATATCGTACAAACACATTCTAGAGTCACCCCTGGTCCACCTTTATGCACTCCCTTTTAAAACCCTCATTAATGCCTTTAATTTGATAAACATATCGTACAAACACATTCTAGAGTCACCCATGGTGAAATATTCGTAATTGAAAGACGTTGCACGTTTGATTGTGCGACATTAAGTCTCTCCTTTATTGAATAAATTATTTTCTTTTATACTAATCTACTTAACCTATACATTCATAAATATCTTAATACTAATAACTAACAAGTAAGGAAGGTTAAGTTCGGGTGTAACCGAACATTACATACTCAGTTGAGAGCTATGGTGACAACATAAGGGAAAATAACCATGTAAGAAAATGAACCGAGGGAAACCCTGGACTGTGTATCAAATGAAAGGCGTTAAAGAGTATTTTATGAGGGAGTGGGCCATAGTTCTATAGGTGGATGCCATTTAGGGATATAGCCATAAAGGTGGATCAGGGTTGACTCTAGAATGCGTTTGTACGATATTTATTTTAAAAGGGAGTAATCCTTAGTTCCATAGGTGGACGCCATTTCGAGATATCGCCCAAAGGTGGACCAGGGGTGACCCTAGAATTTGTTTGTACAATATGGGTATCAAAAAAAAGGTGTTAATGAGCATTTTAAAAGGGAGTAATCCTTAGTTCCATAGGTGCACGCCGTTTCGAGATATCGCCATAAGGTGACCAGGGGTGACCCTAGAATTTGTTTGTACAATATGGGCATCAAACGAAAGGCGTTAATGAGTATTTTAAAAGGGAGTGGGCCTTAGTTCTATAGGTGGACGCCGTTTCGAAATATCGCCCTAAAGGTGGACCAGGGGTGACTCTAGAATATGTTTGTACGATATGGGTATCAAATTAAAGGTATTAATAAGGGTTTTAAAAGGGAGTGGTGGTTGTTGTATAGGTGGTCGCCTTTTCGAGATATCGCCATAGAGGTGGACCAGGGGTGACTATAGAACGCGTTTGCACGATATGGGTATCAAATGAAAGGTGCTAATGAGTATTTTAAAAGGGAGTAATCCTTAGTTCCATAGGTGGACGCGGTTTCGATATATCGCCATAAAGGTGGACCAGTGGTAACCCTAGAATTTGTTTGTACAATATGGGTATCAAAAGAAAGGTGTTTATGAGTATTTTAAAAGGGAGTAATCCTTAGTTCCATATGTGGACGCCGTTTCGAGATATCGCCATAAAGGTGGAGCAGGGGTGACCCTAGAATTTGTTTGTACAATATGGGTATCAAAAGAAAGGTGTTAATGAGTATTTTAAAAGGGAGTGGGCCTTTGTTCTATAGGTGTTCGCCTTTTCGAGATATCGCCATAAAGGTGGACCAGGGGTGACTTTAGAATATGTTTTTACGATATGGGTATCAAATGAAAGGTGTTAATAAGTATTTTAAAAGGGCGTGGGGCTTAGTTCAATAGGTGGACGCCTTTTCGAGATATCGCCATAAAGGTGGACCAGGGGTGACTCTAGAATGAGTTTGTACGATATGGGTATCAAATTAAAGGTATTAATGAGAGTTTTAAAAGGGAGTGGTGTGAAGGCGTTTTCCAGATATAGACCAAAATGTGGACCAGGGTGACCCAGAACATCATCTGTTGGATACAGCTAATTTATTTATATATGTAATACCTGCCAAGATTTTAAGGGTTTTTTATTTCGCCCTGTAGAACTCTTTCATTTTCTTCTACTTAATATGGTAGGTGTCACAACCATTTTATAAAGTTTTTTCTAAAGTTATATTTCGCGTCAATAAAACAATCCAATTACCTTACCATGTTTCATGCTTTTTTTCGTATTTGGTATAGAATTATGGGATTTTTTCATTTTTCGTAATTTTCGATATCGAAAAAGTGGGCGTGGTCATAGTCGGATTTCGTTCATTTTTCATACCAAGATAAAGTGAGTTCAAGTAAGCACGTGAACTAAGTTCATTGAAGATATGTCGATTTTTGCCCAAGTTATCGTGTTAACGGCCATGCGGAAGGACAGACGGACGCCTGTGTATAAAAACTGGGCGTGGCATCAACCGATTTCGCCCATTTTCACAGAAAACAGTTAATGCCATAAAATCTATGCCCCTACCAAATTTCAAAAGGATTGGTTAATTTTTGTTCGACTCATGGCGTTAAAAGTATCCTAGACAAATTAAATGAAAAAGGGCGGAGCCACGCCCATTTTGAAATTTTCTTTTATTTTTGTATTTTGTTGCACCATATCATTACTAGAGTTGAATGTTGACATAATTTACTTATATACTGTAAAGATATTAAATTTTTTGTTAAAATTTTACTTTAAAAAATTTTTTTTTTTAAAAGTGGGCGTGGTCCTTCTCCGATTTTGCTAATTTTTATTAGGCGAACATATAGTAATAGAAGTAACGTTCCTGCCAAATTTCATCAAGATATCTTCAACGACTGCAAAATTACAGCTTGCAAAACTTTTAAATTACCTTCTTTTAAAAGTGGGCGGTGCCACGCCCATTGTCCAAAATTTTACTAATTTTCTATTCTTCGTCATAAGTTCAACTCATCTACCAAGTTTCGTCGCTTTAGCTGTCTTTTGTAATGAATTATCGCACTTTTCGGTTTTTCGAAATTTTCGATATCGAAAAAGTGGGCGTGGTTATAGTCCGATATCGTTCATTTTAAATAGCGATCTGAGATGTGTACTCAGGAACCTGCATACCAAATTTCATCAAGATACCTCAAAATTTACTCAAGTTATCGTGTTAACGGACGGACGGACGGACGGACGGACGGACATGGCTCAATCAAATTTTTTTTCGAACCAGATTATTTTGATATATGGAAGTCTATATCTATCTCGATTCCTTTATATATGTACAACCAACCGTTATCCAATCAAACTTAATATACTCTGTGAGCTCTGCTCAACTGAGTATAAAAATAAGTACAGTGGACCCTCGGTTAACGTACACAATTGGTTCTAGCATCTTGCTCGTTATGCAAAACGTTCGTTAAGCAAAACCATTATTCCTATAAGAATCAATGTAAACTAAAATAATGCGTTCCAGGTCGAAAAAAAATACAGTCTTATATGTTTCAATTTGAATTTTTATTGAAAGAAACCTAGTACCTAGCATTATTAATCTACATTAAGCAAAAAACTGTCTAGAGTCGTTTGTTTCTGACGTCCCTTCAAAATTTGTTCAAAATGGGACACAGCATTATCGTTGAATAATTCTGTTGCACGTACTGCCGCTGTCTGACTGGGGTGATGCTTTTTAACGTATGATGCCACAAACTCCCATGCTTTGAGCATTTCTCTGATTGCACTAGACGGTTGCTGTTCTTCGGTTATCTCCTCGTCTGATAAAGTTTGCTTCTTAACATCTTGTTGTAAATCACATTGCAATTCTATAAGCTCGTCGGTAGTCAGATCTTCACTGTGCTCTGCCACAAGTTCAGCGATGTCATTTCCATCCACCTCTAGCCCAATACGGTCAGCCAAAAATATTATTTCGTTGGTTATTGGATCCGTAGATACTGCGTCGAGTCCTTCAAATGTGCATTCGGCAAAGCGGTCGGGCCAAAGATTTTTCCAGGAAGATTCGAGTGTTCTCTTAGTAACGCCTTTCCATGCCTTATCAATAATTTTGAGACAGGCAACTATAGTGTTAACTACTTTGTACTCTTTACTTTAATTTTTAAAATAATTTTAATTGAGTTTTCGTGTTAACTTAAAATTTTGAATAACTTCAAAAAAAGAAAATTCTAATTAGTTGGAAAATATCTAAACTCAAAAATAAACAAAAATAAATTTTATATTATAAACCAAAATAAAAGTTTTTTTTTAAATATCAACACGAATGTTGATATATTGGCGATCCTACCAACGATCCTTCTGACCTACTCTCGATTTACGCGATAACAAAATTACGAAAATTCCGGATGAAATTTCGCTGTTAAAATATCTAATAAAACTTGATTTTACGAATAATTCAACAACTAATCTACCATTGTCATTGACCTCCTTGGCACATTTAATTAACTTACAAATCGACGGCAATTCGATTAAATCCATACTACGCGTATTCTATGAACATTATGTGAACGTGCGTGTGCCTTTATCGAAAAACAACAACATCTTTATCAAAGTGATACATCATCGACATCATCGACAATTTCATTTATACCAAATAGTTCATATAACATGAGTGTAGATAGTTTGAATAACCCACGTCGTCCAACTGACGACTGTAATGACAATGCAATATCTTTCAACAATTCTTGATGAGGTATTCCAAACGAAATCAGAGGAGAGCATATTAGCTACATACGTTAATTTATCTAAAAATCTTCTCGAAACATTGCCTGAATCGCTTCAATTTCTCAAAAGCTATTTGCTCATCAGAGAAATCGATATACATAACTCAATAGACCTTCTAATCACCAGACTGGCCAGACTTCCAACTACAATCAAAACGAAAATATTTATCAACAATCAAAATTTCTCGAATAACGTAAATGCCATTGCCAATCATCAATCAACTACTTATTAATTTTAATATTTTTTTATTAAATTTAATTTTATGTAAGTACAATTTTTATTCTAATATTAAATTTAAAATTTTTCAATTATAATTTAAATTAAAATTTTAAACCTTTTAAATTTCAAATTTATTTTAAGATTATTTTTATATCTTAAAAATTTTAATATACGTTATTTAAATTTATTTATTTTTTATATAAAATTAAATATTGTATTTAAATTGTTAACTCCCTTTCCAAAAAATTCTTAAATATTTTCTTATTTTCAAATTTTTCATTTAAATTTCTTTTCATATGGTTCTACGTTCACCAATACGAACTCGTAAATTTACAAATGCAGAAAATCAAAATATCAACCATACAAATAACATCATGACTCACAATACAACTCAAAATTCTAACATTAATACAACACAAAACAACATCTCTAATACAACACAAAATACTTCAACACAAGATAACTTTACAAATTTTCCTTCTACTAAATCTATTAAATTACCACAATTTTGGCAAGATTGTCCTGATGCCTGGTTTTTGCTTGTTGAAGGACAATTTGAAATTAACAATATCAATGATGACAATTTAAAATTTCAAAATGTTCTAATTACTCTTCAACGAGATACTATATCTAAAATTTTAGATGTTATTAACCCTCCTCCTCTTTTTAATAAATATGATACAATCAAAAAAATTATATGTGAAAGATTTTCTCTTAGCGAAGAAAAACGATTAGAACAATTATTTTCAAAAACTGAACTTGGTGATCGTTCACCATCTGAATTATTCAGATTTATGAAATCACTTATAGGTACTGACTCCATTGTAAGTCAAGAATTACTTTTCAAATTATGGATTCGTAAATTGCCACAAGAAATACAAATCCATTTAACTTCTAGTAACAATCAAAATAAAGATGAAGTAATTATTTTAGCTGACAAACTTTTTGATTTAATCAACAAACGTCATTCTTCCAAATCTCCTGTAGTCTCAAGTATAAATAATAATATTTTAGAACAATGCGTTAAAAATTTAACTGAATTAACTACGGCTATTTATCAAAATTTAAATAAAATTTCTAATGATATTAATCAATTACAAATCCGTTCAAGATCTAAAGATAGAGATAGATCTAAATCTCGAAATTTTTCAAGATCAAGAAATTTTTCAAACAATCGTAAATTTAATTCACAAACAACTATTTGTTGGTATCACAAACAATTTAAGAATAACGCTCTTAAGTGTATACCCCATGCAATTTTAATCAAAATCACAATTCAAATTCCGAACAAAATTTAAACTGAAACGATCCATTATGACGGTGACGGATAATGGAACTATTATTAAACCTACTCGTCGCCTATTCATATTTGATAAATTCAATAAACTTAATTTTCTTATCGATACAGGTGCAGTTGTATCAGTTATTCCTTTTTCTAAATTTAAAATTTATAAAAGAAATTCGGATCTTACTTTGACTGCAGCAAACGGTTCTTCAATTGAAACTTTCGGTACAAAACTACTTAAAATTGATTTAGGTTTAAGAAGAGATTTTGAATTTCCATTCATTATTGCGAATATTGATACACCAATTTTAGGAGCAAACTTTTTAGAAAAATTCGGAATTATTGTCAATATTAAAAATAAAGAAATAATGGATTCTACTACAAAAATTAAAGTTACTGGATCTTCTGGATTTTCTGATATTTTCTCACTAAAAATTCCTATTGTCGAAAATAAGTTTTCAAAATTACTTAATGAATTTCCGTCTATTACCTGTGAACCAGATTATACTAAAAAAGTTAAACACCATACGGTTCACAGGATAGAAACAAAAGGTATTTTACCATTTTCGAAACCCAGACGTCTTGATCCAATCAAACTTAAAATTGCTAAAGCTGAATTTGAATTTTTAGTTAAAACGGGTATATGCAGACCCTCAAATTCTCCTATTGCGTCTCCACTTCATCTCGTTCCTAAAAAAGAACCAAATGATTGGAGACCTTGCGGAGACTATCGAAGACTTAATTTTATTACTACACCAGATCGGTATCCTTTACCACATATTCACGATTTAACAATTGATTTAAAAAACAAACAATTTTTTTCCAAAATTGATCTTGTGCGTGCTTACCACCAAATTCCAATGGCAGAAGAAGACATTCATAAAACTGCAATAACTACCCCTTTTGGAATGTTTGAATTCGTAAGAATGCCTTTCGGTTTACGAAACAGTGCTCAAACTTTCCAACGCTTTATTAATGAAGTATTTTCTGATTTCGATTTTGTATTTACATACATTGATGACATTCTTATTGCCAGTGATAATGAAGATCAACATATAAATCATTTAAAATCAGTTTTCAAAAGACTTGAAGAATATAATTTAAATATCAAACCTTCAAAATGTACTCTCGGTGTAAATAAATTAAATTTTTTAAGTTACGAAATTTCAGGCGAAGGTATTAAACCATCTTTAGATAGAATTGAAATCATAACAAATTTTGAAAAACCAATTTCTATAAATAAATTACAAAAATTTTTAGGTATGATAAATTACTATCACAGATATATTAAAATGTTAGCAACAGAACTTAGTCCTCTGCATGAAATGTTAACACATGCAATTAAAAACAAACTCAAACAATTAAATTGGACAAATGAAACCACAACAGCTTTCGAAAATGTTAAAAAACTTTTTGCTAAAAATACTTTACTTACACATTTCGACAAAAATGGTACTTTATCATTAGCAGTAGATGCATCAAATGTTGCTATTGGAGCAGTTCTTCAACAAACTAGCAATAATATACTAGAACCCTTAGCTTATTTTTCAAGAAAATTAACTACAACAGAAACTAAATATTCAACATTTGATCGTGAACTTTTGGCAATTTATAATTCAATTAAACATTTTAAACATTTTCTTGAAGGTAGAACTTTTACAATTTATACTGATCATAAACCTTTAATTCATGTTCTAAATTCTAAAGTAGATAGATCTCCTCGTCAACTACGTCATCTTGAATATATTGCTCAATTTACAAATGATATTCAATATATACGTGGAAAAGACAACATAGTTGCCGACACACTTTCCCGTATTCCAGAAATAAATGCAATTTCAACTCAAGATATAAATTTAGAAACTTTATATAAAGAACAGCAAACTGATACATTTTTACAAAAAACCATTTCTGATCCAAATTCTAAAAATAATTTAAAAGAAATTCATATTCCAATTATTAATTTAAACATATGGTGTGATATTTCTCTACAACCTTTTCGACCTTATGTTCCACATTCTATGAGAAGAATTATATTTGACAAAATTCACTCATTATCTCATGCAAGTATAAGAACAACTAGAAAATTAATTCAAAATAAATATTATTGGCCTAACATGCGTAAAGAGATTAACGATTGGACTTCATCTTGCATCAATTGTCAAAAATCCAAAATTTCAAGACATACTAAATCTCCTATCCAAAAAATTCAAATACCATCAGGCCGTTTTGAACATATTCATATGGATATTGTTGGACCTCTTCCAGTTTCAAATGGAAATTGTTATATTTTAACAATTATTGACAGATTTTCACGTTGGCCTGAAGCTTATCCACTTAAAGATATTTCAACAAATACTATAGTAAAAACTTTTATTCAAAATTATATACCACGATTTGGTATACCATTGAATATTACAGTAGATCAAGGTTCACAATTCACCTCAAAATTTTTTACGGAATTAACTAAACTTTTAGGTTCTCATAAAATTCATACATCTCCTTACCATCCCCAAGCAAATGGCATGATAGAGAGATTTCATCGAACTTTAAAAGCAGCAATTATAGCATCAAACGACTCGGTTCATTGGTCTGACATTTTACCATTCATTCTACTTGGTTTACGAACTTCTATTAAAGAAGATTTAAAATGTTCATCTGCTGAACTTGTTTATGGCCAAACACTTAGAATACCTGGTGAATTAATTATTTCAAATAGTAATAAAGAACATGATTTTTCTAATGACGCTCTTCATAAAATAAGAGAATATTTTTCGCTTGTTCGTTCTAAAGTGTTTCATCATAATAAAGAAAATTTTTTCGTTCCTAAACAATTAGAAAATTGTGAGTATGTTTTTGTTAAAGTTCTTCGTAAATCTAATTTAGAATCACCTTATGAAGGACCTTATAAAGTTATCTCTAAGAAACAAAAAACATTTACAATTCAATACAATAATACTATTAAAAATATTTCAATTGATTTACTTAAACCAGCAAACATACTTATTAACACTAATTTAAATACAAATACATTAAACAACAAAAAACAAAAAAAGGTTACTTTTAATATTAATTAATAATTTGTTTGTTTCAAATTTTCTTGGAGGGGGAGTAAATATAGTGTTAACTACTTTGTACTCTTTACTTTAATTTTTAAAATAATTTTAATTGAGTTTTCGTGTTAACTTAAAATTTTGAATAACTTCAAAAAAAGAAAATTCTAATTAGTTGGAAAATATCTAAACTCAAAAATAAACAAAAATAAATTTTATATTATAAACCAAAATAAAAGTTTTTTTTTAAATATCAACACGAATGTTGATATAGCAACAATGTGGAAGTGATCTTTCCAAAACTCTTTTAGAGTAAGATTTGTTTTTTCAGTCACGTCAAAGCAATGCTGGAAAAGTTCTTTTGTGTAAAGCTTCTTGAAGTTAGAAATCACTTGCTGATCCATGAGCTGAAGCAATGGGGTTGTATTAGGTGGCAAAAAGTGAATTTTGATGAATTTAAACTCTTCAATGAGTTCATCTTGTAAACTTGGTGGATGTGAAGGAGCGTTATCCATAATAAGCAGGACACGAAGAGGCAAATCCATCTCAATCAAATATTTCAGCACAGAGGGGCCAAAAACATTATTGATCCACTCAGTAAAAAGAACACGTGTCACCCAAGCTTTACTGTTCGACTTCCACATGACATTTAGCTTACTCTTGTCAACATTATGCTTTTTGAAGGCACGTGGATTCTCTGAATGATAGACAAGTAGCGGTTTTATTTTCAAGTCGCCACTTGCACTGGAACAAAAAAGCAGAGTAAGGCGGTCTTTCATTGGCTTATGGCCGGGCATTGCTTTCTCCTCTACTGTTATGTAAGTTCGCTTGGGCATCTTTTTCCAAAAAAGACCCGTTTCGTCGCAATTAAACACCTGCTGGGGCAAGTAACCCTCAGTATCCACAAGCTTCTTGAATTCGCCTACATAACTCTCGGCAGCCTTAGCGTCTGAGCTTGCTGCTTCACCATGCCTTATAACGCTATGAATACCAGTACGTTTTTTGAAATTCTCGAACCACCCCTTACTTGCTTTGAAGTCTTCCCTTCTTGCTGTTGATGTTCCTGGCGACTTTTCAATCAGAGTAGTGAATATCGTTTTAGCCTTCTCACAAATTATATTCTGCGAAATTGTGTCAGCTTGCATTTGCTTTTCGTTAATCCATATCAAAAGCAATCTTTCAACATCATCGAGAATTTGTGGTCGTTGCGAAGAAACTCTTGATACTCCCTTTGAAGCGTTTTGCACCTCAAGCTTGTCCTGATTCTTGAGGATAGTAGAAATCGTTGATTTCGACATGTTGAACGCACGTCCTAAATCAGCCACACCCAAACCTCCTTTATGTTTTTGAATGATCTTGAGTTTCATTTCAATAGTTATTTTGGTCCTTGTATTTTTCTCCTTTTCCGAATTTTTTTTTGAGGGCATTTTATGTTAGTTATTTTGCAATTTTTATAAAAGCAAAATTAAAAATAAAAAATTTGTATGTTTCAACACGTCTTGTTAATTTTACGAACAATTCTGCACTAAAATAAAACAAAATTCTGAACTATGAAGCAAAAGCTAAACGCAGACAGCCCAATAATGTGAATTCGGGGTTTCCCCTGTTTAGGTTGTTATGCGAGACTTCGTTCGTAAAGCGAAACTTTTTTCCCAAAAAAATGTATTCGTTATGCGAAATGTTCGTTATGCGGGGCGTTCATTAACCGAGGGTCCACTGTACACAGGAAATGGGTTATGCATACATGTACGTTTGTATACAGTCTTTGTATACATGTAGTTTTGTATGCATAACTCCATACATGTAGTTTTGTACAATTTGCAGCGTCAGCAGATCAGTTTGAATATTTTTGTATTTTCCCACAATTAGTTGAATGTTTGTATGTATATTACAATGGGTTGTGTGTTTATATGTATAATTTATTAACTGTGATATGTGTCTCATATTCGGCATTCCGTGCCGTCTGGGTTAGTTCAATAATTGTAATATGATTATTACTAAAATATATTTGAATTTGTTATGCGTAAAGCCGCAAGTATGTTACAGTAGGTGTGGCATATAATGATACAATACAGTGTGTGACGTATAATGCTACACCATTCATCTTAGAAAAAAAGTGTTATATAATTGTTTTGTGAACAATTGTATAAGACTTTTTGTCATATTTTCAATTGTTTTGATATTTTATTGTTATTTGATATTGTAGTGAAAGAGGTTGTTTGCTTTGCTTTTGATCTGTTGACCTTGCTATTTTTATTGTTATAATTATTGTTACTTTTTACATATATATATTTGTATAAGTCCATTTATTTTTTCAAAATTGTAGAGAAAGAAAAAATCTTTTAATTTTGCTTATTTTATTTATATTGTTTATTAAAATTTTATACAATTGTTTTATTGCCGGATTTTAGATGTGTCGACCCATCTAAAATCCGATTGTATTTAGAAATTATTTTCATTAATGAATCGGGTAAATTGGAATGGTTATTTGCTAAAAAAAAATATTTTAAATGGGTTTAAGTCTATTCTTATAGATTATTAGTTCCTTATCCCTATTGTTCTTATTACCAAACTCCTGTCTATATGGTATTAAAGTAAAATTGTTATTTTCGTCGATTTTCTTTACTTTATACCGTCCTTTATATCTATGGTCTAGCTTATGGTTATCTTCTTCTTTTACTAATACTAAATCTCCTAATTTTATTTCCTTACTGGTGCTACTTTTATCATAATTAATTTTTTGTTTTTCCTTGGCTTCTTTTACCAATTTTCTAGCTCTTTGTTGTGCTATTTGAAGTCTATATTTAATTTCCTTATCGTATGCCTCGTGATTATATACTGGGCTTATTTTATTCTCATTTAAGAAGTCGTACATGGGGGGGTTTTTCGCAAATATAAGCTCATAAGGGCAATAGTTATGTACGGTCGATGGGGTCGTGTTGTAGCAGTACGCGAAATATTTTAGGTATTCATCCCAATCACCTTTGTCACTGGATATATATGAACGTACATATTCATTAAACGTTCTATGACTACGTTCTACAGTGCCCAAAGTTTGATGATGGTATGGTGTTGAGTTTTTGTGTTCAACTTTTAGCAATTTGCACAGTTCTTCGAATAATTTTTTTTTGTATTCGGATCCCATATCTGTTAGGATTGTTTTCATGGGACCATAAATCAAAATGAAATGCTCGAATATAGCTTTGGCAACTATTAGCGCATGTTTGCTGGGAACTAGGATTGCTACCAAGTATTTTGTGAGATCGCATATAATGGTAACTGCGTATTCGTTTCCGTTTATTGACCTTGGCAATGGTCCGACCGTATCGATCTGTATTATATCGAAGGCTCTCGGAGGTGTCTCCGTTATTGTCATTGGCTCTTTTATATGCCTGTTTATTTTATTCTTATTGCAGTGGATGCAGTTATTTACGTATTTCTTTATTTCACCTCGCATATTTTTCCAGCTATAGTTTTGTTTGATTTTCTTTATCATGCGATTTATTCCTGGGTGGCCACCACTAATAGGAGCGTCATGATATTTCTGCAGAATTTCTCTAATTTTCCTGGGACTAGTCACGTACACAACCTCTGGGGTTAGTGCAATTGTTAATTTCTTGAGAACCCTATTTCCTAATTCAATAAATTTGCCTACTGGAGTATAATTATCTTTAAACAATTTGTCCCCTAAGGACAACTGTATCTTTTCAAGTCCTAAATTGGCGGCTTCTTTTTCGAGCCTGATAAAGAATTGTCCTAAGTCAATTTTATCATCTACAATTAGGTTGCTTGTATTTATGGTGCTACAAATTTTCTTTCCCTTCTTGAAATATAATTTCGGGGGATTGAAAACGAGCCTGACATGTCTTTTTATTTCAAATTTATTTAGCGCTTCATATATCTTGGGGTTCTCAGTGTGACTTTCTTGAATTTTAGTATTATTTGGTATATTTTTAGCTGTTGATCTAGTTGTGACTTTCATTATTTTGCATGCTTCCACTGACATTTCTTTTAAATTCGTTATGTTAATGCGAGTAAATGCGTCCGCGATGTGATTTTCTTTTCCAGCAATGTACTCCACTTCGAAATCGTATTCTTCTAAATCGAGTCTTACTCGTGTCAATTTAGATGAAGGGTTCTTCATCGAAAAAAGGTAAGTTAAAGGGCGATGGTCGGTTTTGATTTTGAATTTTCTACCATAGACGTATGGTCTGAAGAATGTTATGGCCCAATGGATTGCTGCTAGTTCTTTTTCTACTGTAGCTTTGTTTGTTTCACATTTTGTAAAGGATCTAGAGGCGTAAGCGATTGGTAACTGTTTGCCATCATGTTCCCGGCTAAGGACTGCTCCGCAAGCATACCCACTAGCGTCTGTTGTTATGCAGAATTCTTTATTGAAGTCGGGATATTGCAAAAGTTTTGGGCTGATTAATGCTTCCTTTAAATAGACAAAAGCTTTTTGACATTCTTCTGTCCAGTCGAAGGAAACATTCTTTTTGCAAAGCCTAGTTAATTTTCTTGAGTATTCTGCGAAATTCGGTACAAATCTTCTGTAATAATTGGATGGTTTGAGGCCTGCAAATGCCAGTGTCATCATTCTTTGGAATGAGTTTGGTGCTACTTTTAATCCATAGGGTAGTCTTTTAAATCTATATGTACCATTGTCTGCTGTGAACGAGGTTATATCTCTAGAATCTTGGTGTAATTCTATTTGGTGAAAACCTGACATAAGGTCAAGGCATGAAAAATATTTTGCTCTTCCAAGTTGGTCTAAAATATCATCAATTCTTGGAAGTGGAAATTTATCCGCTGCTAGTTTTTTGTTTACTTGTCTGTAGTCAACTACCAGTCTCCATCTTTTTTCAGTATTACCTGGTAGTGATTTTTTAGGTACCAGTAAAATGGGGCTGTTATACTCTGATATTGAGGGTTCTATAATGTCATCTTCGATCAGTTTATTAACCTGTTTGCTTATTTCTCCTTTTTGAGTTTCGGGCAATCTATAGTTTTTTATGTATACTGGTGTGTCATCTTTCATGTGTAATTTTTGCTTATAAAAATTATTAGACGAGATTGGTTCTGTTTCTAGTGCAAATATGTCTATAAATTCTGTGCATAATGAGGTTAATTCTGAATTGACAAATTTTGGGAAATTTTTAGTTAATCTTTTTAATTTTTCTGTGTCATTACTTTGTTTATTGCGTGTGTTTGTTTTAACTAAATTGTAGTCATCTAAATTTTCAGTATGTATTTTGTAATTTTGAATAGTTGTGTTTTTGTGTGTGGTGTTTATAATTCTGACAAAAGTTTGTTCTTTATTTGTGATTGTGTTTGCTATGAAAATTCCTTCAGATAATTGTTGATGGGGTATGAAGATGGTTTTATTATCAGAGTTTACTGTTACTTGTCTAATGACTTCAAATCTAGCAGGGATCGTAATTGTGTTGGCAGACAGATAATTTGTTAGGTACATTGTGATTGTTTGAGGAAAATCATATGGTCTTAGGATTAGCTTATCCTCATTTTTGCCATAATCTAGAATACAATTATATTTTTTTATAAAATCCAAACCTATTATTCCATCACATGGTATTGGAAAGTCGTCTTCTACGACGTGAAATTTATGATAAATTAGAAGGTCATCTCCTTTTAAATCAGCTTTAATTGTGCCTAATGTACTGGTTATACCCTGACCAATGCCCTTTAAGTCTGTTATTTGTTCTGTATTTATTTTTGTATGATTAAGTACTTGATTCTTTTTAATTATGGAGATATCTGCTCCTGTGTCTACTAAAAAATTTGAAATCGATTTATTTAGTGATGTTTTTGTAGATATATAACTATTTAAGTGTAAGTTTAGTACACATATTTTTCTATCTACTGATTTTGAAGTGGAGTTTCGTGGTTTTCCTGCTGGGTACAATTTCGAACGTTACGAGTCTGGTTGTATTGTCTATTGACATTTTGGGTTTGTGCTCCTCTTTGAGCATTATTATTTGTTACTGTGTTATTATTGTATCTCGACTGTGGTCTAAATCTTCTGCCTCGGTATTTACCATAGTTGTTACTTCGGTAACCTCCACGGAAATTACTTCGATATTGGTTTTGTTGACGAATGTTTAGGATTGCATTCGAGCTGCCTGTGATTTCCGTGCAGCTGTTTGTGAATTTTGAGATTGCGTCGTTCATTGTTGTGAACGTTCCTGCTGGCATTATCATTTTCACTTTATCATTGGAGCAGTTTTTACACATGGCTTTTACCGCTGCTTGCGTAGAATATCTCGTTGCTAAGTCTGGGGTAAGTCCATCCAAGATATAAGCTCCTTCCAATGATCTGGTGATTTTTTCTATTTCAGCAGTATACTGGTTTGCAGTTTTGCTGCGTTGTTGGATATTCAGGAGTTTTGCTGTTAAAACTTCTACTGATTCTCCCTTTATTGCAGTTTTTAGTTTATTTTTTATTTGAGCGATTGTATTTTCGTTACTTATGAAGTTCCTTGCCGTGCCTTTTAACTTTGTCTTTATCATGGTTATAGCTAAAGCTTCATGGTATCCTTGATTTGGTCTAAAATATCAACAGCATCTAAGAAACTGTGTAAATTTTCAGGCTTGCCATCAAACTCTGGCAGCACTGATGAGGCAGTTTTGATAAACTCTACTACCGTTTGTGCCATTGTGACGTTTATGAGTGGGTTATTCAGTGGTTTATGATCTTCCACTGATGGGGTTTGGCTAAATGATGGTGAAGGGGTACGGTTTCTTGAAGGTTCAGTTAGAACGGTATTAAAATCAATTTTGAAACTTTCTTCTATAGTAGTTGGTATAGGGATTTCGATGTTATATCTTGCTAATGAAGATACTAATTTATCCCGTACTGTTGAGAAAATTTGTTGAGCCTCTTTTTGGTGGTCGGCAGTAAGTATGTGATTTACTTTACTAATCAATTCTTTTATAACATTTAAGGCTTCTAAAATTATGTTTAAATGTTTTGCTATCGTTTCTGTTTTTATGGTAGTACTTTTGTTTATGCACTTGTATGATTTATCTGCTTTTAATTTTTCTTCTGATAGCGCTTCTAAGATTTGTTCCCATTTGTTCATTTCTATCTTGGCGGGAAATGGAAATTCTAAATTTGAAGGGTTTTGATAAGGGTGACCTAATCGTTCCAATTTACTAAGAAAATATTTATGCTCATTTTTTATTTTTTATTTCTCAATTCTTTAATTTTTTCTTTCAATTTTATTCTATCCTCCTTATTGGTAGTGATATTTAGTAGTTTAAAGGTTTCAGCTATTTCCTTCTTTTTTTTTAATTGTTTACCTCCCCGTTTTCTTTTTCTTATTATTGTCGGGGAAGGTATTATAGGAATTGTTTCCTTCTTATAAAGATTGTTCCGTCTCTGATATTCCTCTATTGTAATCGGAGTTGGACCTTGTTTAGTTGTTTTATTTATTTTAATTTCTTCTGCTAATTTTATAAATTCCCTAATGGTGTCTTCGCACTTCTTAAAGACTTTGTGAAAATCTTCCTCAGTTTTTATTTCTTGCATAACTAAAGGAGATAGCTGAGCCTTCGTTTTTCAAATTGAATAGTACTGATTTTCTATTTAAAAGATATTTGTTCAATGTTTAAAAAAATTGCAACTAATTTTATTTCCTACTTAAAGAGAAGAGAAAAAAAAAAATCCTAAGCAAAAACTCTCGTTTTTGCTAATGGTTTAGCGTCCCTGAGGCCGCTCAATTGATTCTAAAAATGTATACTTAAATATTTATAACTCCTTGTCGGTCTGGATGTAGTTTGCCGTTAATTTGCTGTTGCTGAAGATTTCCAACATTTATTCCACCTCTTTTGCTTATATTTGATCCGTCATTTTTATTCCAGCTTGCTTACGTTTTTATTTGATCCGTTCTCCTTATTGCCTTTTTATTCCACTTCGCTTATGCGTTTACTTGATCAGTCATCCTTCGATTCTGATTTGCTCCAATTTTCATAACTGATGATTTTGGTTTTAATTTGTTCAGCTCCTGATGATGTTAGCAAAAAATTTTTTGAATCCTCTTTGTAGCGTAAAATATCTTCTTTCTTTGTATCTTGTTACGTTCAGGACTACTTTAGTTTGGCAGGATCTTTAGTCCTTTCTTTTCAAATTCTTGGCAGTTAGTGAGCTGTTTGTGAGATGGCAGGATCTCTGTCCAGGCAAGATCTAGCGAATTTTGCTTATGAGCAAATTTTCAGCTAAGTTAAGATCAAGCTGGCAGGATCTTCTCCAGTCAGAACGTTTTAGCAGTTGTGCTGATTTTTGTTCTGAGCTGGCAGGATCGCCATGAAATATTCGTAATTGAAAGACGTTGCACGTTTCATTGTGCGACATTAAGTCTCTCCTTTATTGAATAAATTATTGTCTTTTATACTAATTTACTTAACCAATACATTCATAAATATCTTAATACTAATAACTAACAAGTAAGGAAGGTTAAGTTCGGGTGTACCCGAACATTACATACTCAGTTGAGAGCTATGGTGACAACATAAGGGAAAATAACCATGTAGGAAAATGAACCGAGGGAAACCCTGGAATGTGTTTGTATGAAATGTGTATCAAATGAAAGGTATTAAAGAGTATTTTATGAGGGAGTGAGCCATAGTTCTATAGGTGGACGCCATAAAGATGGATCAGGGTTGACTCTAGAATTTGTTTGTACGATATGGGTATCAAATGAAAGGTGTTAATGAGTATTTTAAAAGGGAGTAATCCTTAGTTCCATAGGTGGACGCCGTTTCGAGATATCTCCATAAAGGTGGACCAGGGGTGCCCTAGAATTTGTTCTACAATATGGGTATCAAACGAAAGGTGTTAATGAGTATTTTAAAAGGGAGTGGGCCTTAGTTCTATAGGTGGACGCCGTCTCGAAATATCGCCATAAAGGTGGACCAGGGGTGACTCTAGAATGTGTTTGTACGATATGGGTATCAAATTTAAGGTATTAATGAGGGGTTTAAAAGTGAGTGGTGGTAGTTGTATAGGTGGTCGCCTTTTCGAGATATCGCAATTAAGGTGGACCAGGGGTGACTCTAGAATACGTTTGTATAATATGGGTATCAAACGAAAGGTGTTAATGAGTATTTTAAAAGGGTTGGGGCTTTAGTTCTATAGGTGGACGCCTTTTCGAGGAGTCGCAATAAAGGTGGACCAGGGGTGACTCTAGACTTTGTTTGTACGATATGGGTATCAAATGAAAGGTGTTAATGACTATTTTAAAAGGGAGTGGGCCCTCGTTTTATAGGTGGTCGCCTTTTCGAGATATCGCCATAAAGGTGGACCAGGGGTGACTCTAGAATATGTTTGTACGATATGGGTATCAAATGAAAGGTGTTTATGAGTATTTTAGAAGGGCGTGGGGCTTAGTTCTATAGGTGGACGCCTTTTCGAGATATCGCCAAAGACTTTGTTTGTACGATATGGGTATCAAATGAAAGGTATTAATGAGAGCTTTAAAAGGGAGTGATGGTAGTTGTATATGTGAAGGCGTTTTCCAGATATCGACCAAAATGTGGACCAGGGTGACCCAGAACATCGTCTGTTGGATACCGCTAATTTATTTATATATGTAATACCTGCCAAGATTTCAAGGGTTCTTTATTTCGCCCTGCAGAACTTTTTCATTTTCTTCTACTTAATATGGTAGGTGTCACAACCATTTTACAAAGTTTTTTCTAAAGTTATATTTCGCGTCAATAAACCAATCCAATTACCATGTTTCATCCCTCTTTTCGTATTTGGTATAGAATTATGGCATTTTTTTCATTTTTCGTAATTTTCGATATCGAAAAAGTGGGCGTGGTTACGGTCCGATTTCGTTAATTTTAAATAGCGATCTGAGATGAGTGCCCAGGAACCTACGTACCAAATTTCATCAAGATACCTCAAAATTTACTCAAGTTATCGTGTTAACGGCCATGCGGAAGGACAGACGGACGACTGTGTATAAAAACTGGGCGTGGCATTAACCGATTTCGCCCATTTTCACAGAAAACAGTTAACGTCATAAAATCTATGCCCCTACCAAATTTCAAAAGGATTGGTTAATTTTTGTTCGACTTATGGCGTTAAAAGTATCCTAGACAAATTAAATAAAAAAGGGCGGAGCCACACCCATTTTAAAATTTCTTTTATTTTTGTATTTTGTTGCACCATATCATTACTGGAGTTGAATGTTGTCATAATTTACTTATATACTGTAAAGATATTAAATTTTTTGTTAAAATTTTACTTAAAATTTTTTTTTTTTTTTAAAGTGGGCGTCGTCCCTCCCCGATTTTGCTAATTTTTATTAAGCGTACATATAGTAATAGGAGTAACGTTCCTGCCAAATTTCATCATGATATCTTCAACGACTGCCAAATTACAGCTTGCAAAAATTTTAAATTACCTTCTTTTAAAAGTGGGCGGTGCCACGCCCATTGTCCAAAATTTTACTAATTTTCTATTCTGCCTCATAAGTTCAACTCATCTACCAAGTTTCGTCGCTTTAGCTGTCTTTTGTAATGAATTATCGCACTTTTTCGGTTTTTCGAAATTTTCGATATCGAAAAAGTGGGCGTGGTTATAGTCCGATATCGTTCATTTTAAATAGCGATCTGAGATGAGTGCTCAGGAACCTACATACCAAATTTCATCAAGATACCTCAAAATTTACTCATGTTATCGTGTTAACGGACGGACGGACGGACGGACGGACATGGCTCAATCAAATTTTTTTTCGATCCTGATTATTTTGATATATGGAAGTCTATATCTATCTCGATTCCTTTATATATGTACAACCAACCGTTATCCGATCAAAGTTAATATACTCTGTGAGCTCTGCTCAACTGAGTATAAAAATAAGTACATAGGAAATGGGTTATGCATACATGTACGTTTGTATACAGTCTTTGTATACATGTAGTTTTGTATGCATAACTCCATACATGTAGTTTTGTACAATTTGCAGCGTCAGCAGATCAGTTTGAATATTTTTGTATTTTCCCACAATTAGTTGAATGTTTGTATGTATATTACAATGGGTTGTGTGTTTATATGTATAATTTATTAACTGTGATATGTGTCTCATATTCGGCATTCCGTGCCGTCTGGGTTAGTTCAATAATTGTAATATGATTATTACTAAAATATATTTGAATTTGTTATGCGTAAAGCCGCAAGTATGTTACAGTAGGTGTGGCATATAATGATACAATACAGTGTGTGACGTATAATGCTACATTGGTCCACCTTTATGGCGATATCTCGAAAAGGGGTCCATCCATTGAACTAAGGCCCACTCCCTTTTAAAATACTCATTAACACCTTTCGTTTCATACCCATATTGTACAAACGTATTCTAGAGTCACCCCTGGTCCACCTTTATGCCGATATCTCGAAAAGGCGACCACCTATACAACTACCACCACTCACTTTTAAAACCCTCATTAATACCTTTAATTTGATACCCATATCGTACAAACACATTCTAGAGTCACCCCTGGTCCACCTTTATGGCGATATCTCGAAAAGCCGTCCACCTATAGAACTAAGCCCCACGCCATTGTAAAATACTCATTAACACCTTTCGTTTGATACCCATATTGTACAAACCCATTCTATAGTCACCCCTGGTCCACCTTTATGCCGATATCTAGAAAAGGCGACCACCTATCCACACGCCCTTTTAAAATACTCATTAACACCTTTCATTTGATACCCATATTGTAAAAACTCATTCTAGAGTCACCCCTGGTCCACCTTTATGCCGATATCTCGAAAAGGCGACCACCTATACAACTACCACCACTCCCTTTTAAAACCCTCATTAACACCTTTAATTTGATACCCATATCGTACAAACATATTCTAGAGTCACCCCTGGTCCAACTTTATGGCGATATCGCGAAAAGGCGTCCACCTATAGGACTAAGCCCCACGCCCTTTTAAAATACTCATTAACACCTTTCGTTTGATACCCATATTGTACAAATCATTCTAGAGTCACCCCTGGTCCACCTTTATGCCGATATCTCGAAAAGGCGACCACCTATACAACTACCACCACTCCTTTTTAAAACCCTCATTAATACCTTTAATTTGATACCCATATCGTACAAACACATTCTAGAGTCAAACACAACTAAGCCCCACGCCCTTTTAAAATACTCATTAACACCTTTCGTGTGATACCCATATTGTACAAACTCAATCTAGAGTCACCCCTGGTCCACCTTTATGCCGATATCTCGAAAAGGCGACCACCTATACAACTACCACCACTCCCTTTTAAAACCCTCATTAATACCTTTAATTTGATACCCAAATCGTATAAACATATTCTAGAGCCACCCATGGTCCACCTTTAAGGCGATATCTCGAAAAGGCATCCACCTATAGAACTAAAGCCCACTCCCTTTTAAAATATTCATTAACACCTTTCGTTTGATACCCATATTGTACAAACGCATTCTAGAGTCAACCCTGGTCCACCTTTATGCCGATATCTCGAAAAGGCGACCACCTATACAACAATCACCACTCCTTTTTAAAACCCTCATTAATACCTTTAATATGATACCCATATCGTACAAACCAATTCTAGAGTCACCCCAGGTCCACCTATAGAACTAAGCCCCACGCCCTTTTAAAATACTCATTAATACCTTTCGTTTGTTACCCATATTGTACAAACACATTCTAAAGTCTCCCTTGGTCCACCTTTATGGCGATATCTCGAAAAGGCGTCCACCTATAGAACTAAGGCCCACTCCCTTTTAAAATACTCATTAACACCATTCGTTTCATACCCATATTGTACAAACGAATTCTAGAGTCACCCCTGGCCCACCTTTATAGCGATATCTCGAAAAGGCGACCACCTATACAACTACCACCACTCCCTTTTAAAACCCTCATTAATACCTTTAATTTGATACACATATTGTACAAACTCATTCTAGAGTCACCCCTGGTCCACCTTTATGCCGATATCTCAATAAGGCGACCACCTATACAACTACCACCACTCCCTTTTAAGACACTCATTAATACCTTTAATTTGATACCCATATCGTACAAACACATTCTAGAGTTACCCCTGGTCCACCTTCATGGCCATATCTCGAAAAGGCGTCCACCTATAGAACTAAATCCCACGCCCTTTTGAAATACCCATAAACACCTTTCGTTTGATATCCATATTGTACAAACGCATTCTAGAGTTACCCCTGGTCCACCTTTATGGCGATATCTCGAAAAGGCGTCCACCTATAGAACTAAGGCCCACCCCTTTTAAAATGTTATTAACCCCTTTCATTTGATACACATATCGTAGAAATAAATTCTAGGGTCACCCCTGGTCCACCTTTATGGCGATATTTCCAAACGGCGTCCACCTATGGAACTAAGGATCACTCCCTTTTAAAATAATCATTAACACCTTTCATTTGATACACATATTGTGCAAACGCATTCTAGAGTCACCCCTGGTCCACCTTTATGCAGATATCTCGAAAAGGCGACCACCTATACAACTACCACCACTCCTTTTTAAAACCCTCATTAATACCTTTAATTTGATACCCATATCGTATAAACACATTCTAGAGCCACCCATGGTCCACCTTTAAGGCGATACCTCGAAAAGGCGTCCACCTATAGAACTAAAGCCCACTCCCTTTTAAAATACTCATTAACACCTTTTCTTTGATACCCATATTGTACAAACGCATTCTAGAGTCACCCCTGGTCCACCTTTATGCCGATATCTCGAAAAGGCGACCACCTATACAACTACCACCACTCTCTATTAAAACCCTGTTGTTGTTGTTGTAGCAATGCTCGCCCCACCTAATAGCCGCGACCGATCACAAATTGTCATCAATATCCTCTAACGGGAGTCCAAGGAAACTTGCCGTTTCAACAGGGGTGGACCATAAGGAAAGGGGTGTTAGAGGCGTTGGTTCCACATTACAATTAAAGAGATGGTTGGTGTCATGTGGGGACACATTGCAAGCAGGGCATACATTTTGTATGTCGGGGTTGATTCTGGATAGGTAAGAGTTTAACCTGTTACAGTATCCAGAACGAAGTTGAGCAAGAGTGACACGCGTTTCCCTGGGGAGTATGCGTTCCTCTTCTGCGAGTTCTGGATATTTTTCTTCAAGTACTGGATTCACCGGGCAATTCCCGACATAAAGGTCCGACGCCTGTCTATGGAGTTCACCAAGGACCTGCTTGTGTTTTTCCGCTTCATACGGCTGGGTTCTCAGGTGCCGTATTTCCTCAAAATGCTTACGGAGATGACTCCTTAGGCCCCTAGGCGGTGCTGGTTCGTCAATCAGATGTCTGTTGGGATGCCCAGGTTTCTGGGTATTCAACAGAAACTGTTTGGTCAGCATCTCATTTCTCTCCCTGATGGGGAGTATTCTCGCCTCATTATGCAGATGGCGATTCTGAGAGCAGTATTTTGGCAGGCCTGTAGTTTCTTCCAGTGGGTGGTTTTTAGGCTTGGCGACCATATGGGTGACGCGTAGCACGTAATCGGCTGGCTAATTGCTTTGTATGTGGTCAAGAGCGTTTCTTTATCTTTTCCCCAGGTACTGCCAGCAAGGGATTTGAGGATTTTATTACGGCTCTGAATTCTTGGAACAATTGCGGTTGCGTGCGCACCAAAATGTAGATCCTGATCAAACGTCACACCCAAGACTTTGGGGTGTAGGACAGTCGGTAGCGTAGTGCCATCGACGTGGATGTTCAATATGGTCGACATTTGGGGCGTCCATGTTGTAAATAAGGTCGCGGAAGATTTAGTCGGTGACAATGACAGGTTTCGCGAGGCGAAAAAACTGGAGAGATCAGGGAGATAGCCGTTTATTTTATTGCATAGCTCATCGATCTTTGGGCCTGGGCCTGTGGCCACGATTGTGACTCCTTCCGGTGGTGAAGGTAGCTTAGATATGTAGAAATTAAACAAAAGCGGGGATAGGACACCACCCTGTGGCACCCCTTGTTTAATTCTCCTTTGTTTTGATGTTTCGTTTCTGAATTGCACCGATGCCTGCCGACCACCCAGATAATTTGCGGTCCACCTTTTAAGACATGGGGGAAGGGTAGACCTTTCCAGGTCTTCCAGTAACGAGCCATGGTTGACCGTATCAAAAGCTTTTGATAGGTCTAACGCTACGAGTACTGTTCTATGGTGGGGATATTGATTCAAACCGCAATTTATCTGGGTGCTAATGACATTTAGCGCGGAGGTAGTGCTATGGAGTTTTCTGAAGCCATGCTGATGAGGGGCTAGCTGCAAATGTGCTTGGAAATGAGGTAGCAAAATGGCTTCAAGCGTCTTTGCCACTGGTGATAGGAGAGATATCGGACGATATGACTCACCTACGTTAGCTGGTTTCCCAGGCTTTAGTAGCGGGACCACCTTGGCCATTTTCCATTTCTCGGGTATGACAAAGGTGGAAAGAGACAGGTTGAAGACATGCGCTAAATATTTGAAACCCTCTTTCCCTAGGTTTTTAAGCATCGGCATGGCTATGCCGTCTGGGCCCACTGCTTTGGATGGTTTAGCGCGACCAATGGCGTCCTCAACCTCTCTAGCGGTGATGTTAATTGGTGACGCGCTGAGTTTGTGTTTATGTGCACGTCTATTGGCTCTCCGTCTATCTTTGTCGACCGTAGGATGCATTATATATTGTCGGCAGAAAGCGCTCGCGCATTTTTTCGCATCCGACAGCACCTTATCGCCAAAGGCGATAGAAACTTTGTCTTTGTGCTTAGTCGGATTCGATAGGGACTTTACGGTGGACCAAAGTTTACCTACACCGGTAGAGAGGTTACAACCTCTTAGGTGCTCTTCCCATTTCGCCCGCTTGTGTTCGTCCACAAGCAATCTGATGCGTTGGTTTATATCCCTTATTTGGGGGTCGCCTGGATCAAGCTGTCTTATAAGGTCGCGTTCCCTCGCTAAGCTCGCGGCCTCCGCCGGGAATTGGGGCCGGATTTCGTGAATTCTCCCGGCGGGAATGAAATGTGCCGAGGCGGATTCAATGACCTTACGGAAGGCACACTCCCCTTGGCGGGCATCAGTCGGGATAGGGAGGGCAGCAAAGCTGCTGTCTGTTGCAGATTTATATTCTTCCCACTTTCCTTTTTTGAAGTTTATGAAAGTGCGTTTTTCGGTGACGATGAAGTCGGCGGTACGCTCGAACGAAATAAGTATGGGCAGGTGGTCGGATGCCAATGTTACCATCGGCTGCCAGTTGACGCAGTTTACGAGTTCTGCGCTCACGATTGAGATATCTGGCGAGCTATGACAGCTTCCTACCATACGTGTGGGGGCGTCTCCGTTAATTGTGCAGAACGTCGTTTCGTCTATTTGATCCGCCAACGTCTCACCCCTACTATCCGCCCGCAAGTTTGAATGCCATAGGTCGTGATGGGCATTGAAATCGCCTAAGATAATGCGATTGTTGCCAGTGAGTAAGGCCTCGATATTAGGGCGGTATCCACTGGGACAACATGTGACAGGAGGGATGTAGATGTTGATGATTTCTAGATTTGCATCGCCTGACCGGACAGATAGGCCTTGACGTTCTAAGACATTGTCACTGCGGTCGATGCCAGGATCAAATATATGATATTGCACAGAGTGGTGTATAATAAACGCGAGGCCGCCTCCATTTCCGCTCTCGCGGTCTTTCCTCTGGACATTATAACCAGAGCTGGTCTGCAATGCAGATCTTGCTGTGAGTTTAGTCTCTTGAATCGCAGCAATGCGGATGTTGTGCCGCTTCATGAAATCGACTATCTCCGTAATCTTCCCAGTTAGTCCATTACAGTTGAACTGCAGAATTCTGAAGTGCATGAGGGGTGACGCCGCCACTCTAGGGGTAAGTGAGGGGTGACTACGCCTAGGTTGTGGAAGGCCAGGACGCAATTGCTGTTGTGGCCTTGGGACTGGGCGCCCTTGGGCAAGCATTGGGGTACCCGGATGATTTGGGTTTGCGACCTGGCAACATGGCGCGATGAAACCCGTCGAGGGGTTGCCGTCGCGGAGACCAGAACATCTAGGAAAGTGGCACCACCCAAGGCAGGAGCTGCATTGAGCGGATGTCGCAAACCTATATATTCTGTGCTGGCAGACGGTACAAACGGAGGCAGGAACTAAGAGTCTGTTTCCCTGACCTGCACGATTGCTGCCAGAAAAGAGGGGAGGAGAAGAAGACGGGGGCAGGGGCTGCTGCTCAGCATTGCTACCAGCTCTACTACGAAGGTAGTAGTTATGAGTGGTATCAGCTGTTTGAGTTGTTGGCGCCGTGGGGCGCGAGCAGCAGCGGGTACTTGTTGTGGCTTGCTGAGCAGCGAAGCTGCTGGAAGGTAGTGGGGATACGCTTAGGCGTAGACTACGGGACGCCCTTGGGCGTGAGCAGCAAGGAGCCACAAAAGATTTATAAAAGTTACGTGGACGTCGGGGTTTGGGATCAAGCCCAGAACAACCTGTCCGATGCAACCATCCCTTGCACGAGACACACTGAACAGAGTATGACTGTCCTAAAAAGATTCTTTTCTGGCAAAAAAAAAAACCTCATTAATACCTTTAATATGATACCCATATCGTACAAACACATTCTAGAGTCTCCCCTGGTCCACCTTTATGGCGATACCTCGAAAAGACGTCCACCTATAGAACTAAGCCCCACGCCCTTTTAAAATACTCATTAGTACCTTTCGTTTGATACCCATATTGTACAAACACATTCTAGAGTCACCCTTGGTCGCTTTTATGGCGATATCTCGAAAAGGCGTCCGCCTATAGAACTAAGGCCCACTCCCTTTTAAAATGCACATTAACACCTTTCGTTTCATATCCATATTGTACAAACTCATTCTAGAGTCACCCCTGGTCCACCTTTATGCCGATATCTCGAAAAGGCGACCACCTATACAACTACCACCACTCCCTTTTAAACCCCTCATGAATACCTTTAATTTGATACCCATATCGTACAAACACATTCTAGAGTCACCCCTGGTCCACCTTTATGGCGATATCTCGAAAGGGCGTCCACCTATAGAACTAAGCCCCAAGCCCTTTTAAAATAATCATTAACACTTTTCGTGTGATACGCATATTGTACAAACTCATTCTAGAGTCACCCCTGGTCCACCTTTATGCCGATATCTCGAAAAGGCGACCACCTATACAACTACCACCACTCCCTTTTAAAACCCTCATTAATACCTTTAATTTGAATCCCATATCGTATAAACACATTCTAGAGCCACCCATGGTCCAACCCTAAGGCGATATCTCGAAAAGGCGTCCACCTATAGAACTTAGGCCCACTCCCTTTTGAAATACTCAATAACACCTTTCGTTTGCTACCCATATTGTACAAACGCATTCTAAAGTCACCCCTGGTCCACCTTTATGCCGTTATCTCGAAAAGGCGACCACCTATACAACTACCACCACTCCCTTTTAAAACCCTCGTTAATACCTTTATTTTAATACCCATATCGTACAAACACATTCTAGAGTCACCCCTGGTCCACCTTAATGGCGATATCTCGAAAAGACGACCACCTATACAACTATCACCACTCCCTTTTAAAATCCTCATTAATACCTTTAATTTGATACCCATATCCTACAAACACATTCTAGAGTCACCCCTGGTCCACCTTTATGGCGATATCTCGAAAAGGCGTCCACCTATAGAACTAAGCCCCACACCCTTTTAAAATACTCATTAATACCTTTCGTTTGATACCCATATTGTACAAACATATTCTAGAGTCACCCTTGGTCCACATTTATGGCGATATCTCGAAAAGGCGTCCACGTATAGAACTAAGGCCCACTCCCTTTTAGAGTACTCATTAACACCTTTCATTTGATACCCATATCGTACAAACACATTCTAGAGTCACCCCTGGTCCACCGTTATGCCGATATCTCGAAAAGGCGACCACCTATACAACTACCACCACTCCCTTTTAAAACTCCCATTAATACCTTTAATTTGATACCCATATCGTATAAACACATTCTAGAGTCACCCTTGGACCACCTTTATGGCGATATCTCGAAAAGGTGTCCACCTATAGAACTAAGGCCCACTCCCTTTTAGAGTACTCATTAACACCTTTCGTTTCATACCCATATTGTACAAACGTATTCTAGAGTCCCCCTGGTCCACCTTTATGCCGATATATGGAAAAGGCGACCACCTATACAACTACCACCACTCCCTTTTAAAACTCCCATTAATACCTTTAATTTGATACCCATATCGTATAAACACATTCTAGAGTCACTCTTGGCCCACCTTTATGGCGATATCTCGAAAAGTCGTCCACCTATAGAACTAAGGCCCACTCCCTTTTGAAATACTCATTAACACCTTTCGTTTGATACCCATATTGTACAAACGCATTCTATAGTCACCCCTGGTCCACCTTTATGCACTCCCTTTTAAAACCCTCATCAATATCTTTAATTTGATAAACATATCGTACAAACACATTCTAGAGTCACCCTTGGTCCACCATTATGGCGATATCTCGAAAAGGCGTACACCCATAGAACTAAGGCCCACTCCCTTTTAAAATACTCATTAACACCTTTCGTTTCATACCCATATTGTACAAACGTATTCTAGAGTCCCCCTGGTCCACCTTTATGCCGATATCTGGGAAAGGCGACCACCTATACAACTACCACCACTCACTTTTAAAACCCTCATTAATACTTTTAATTTGATACCCATACCGTACAAACACATTCTAGAGTCACTCCTGGCCCACCTTTATGGCGATATCTCGAAAAGCCGTCCACCTATAGAACTAAGCCCCACGCCATTGTAAAATACTCATTAACACCTTTCCTTTGATACCCATATTGTACAAACGCATTCTAGAGTCACCCCTGGTCCACCTTTATGCCGATATCTCGAAAAGGCGACCACCTATACAACTACCACCACTCCCTATTAAAACCCTCATTAATACCTTTAATATGATACCCATATCGTACAAACACATTCTGGAGTCTCCCCTGGTCCACCTTTATGGCGATATCTCGAAAAGACGTCCACCTATAGAACTAAGCCCCACACCCTTTTAAAATACTCATTAGTACCTTTCGTTTGATACCCATATTGTACAAACACATTCTAGAGTCACCCTTGGTCCGCTTTTATTGCGATATCTCGAAAAGGCGTCCACCTATAGAACTAAGGCCCACTCCCTTTTAAAATGCACATTAACACCTTTCGTTTCATATCCATATTGTACAAACTCATTCTAGAGTCACCTCTGGTCCACCTTTATGCCGATATCTCGAAAAGGCGACCACCTATACAACTACCACCACTCCCTTTTAAACCCCTCATTAATACCTTTAATTTGATACCCATATCGTACAAACACATTCTAGAGTCACCCCTGGTCTACCTTTATGGCGATATCTCGAAAGGGCGTCCACCTATAGAACTAAGCCCTAAGCCCTTTTAAAATAATCATTAACACTTTTCGTGTGATACGCATATTGTACAAACTCATTCTAGAGTCACCCCTGGTCCACCTTTATGCCGATATCTCGAAAAGGCGACCACCTATACAACTACCACCACTCCCTTTTAAAGCCCTCATTAATACCTTTAATTTGAATCCCATATCGTATAAACACATTCTAGAGCCACCCATGGTCCACCCTTAAGGCGATATCTCGAAAAGGCGTCCACCTATAGAACTTAGGCCCACTCCCTTTTGAAATACTCAATAACACCTTTCGTTTGATACCCATATTGTACAAACGCATTCTAGAGTCACCCCTGGTCCACCTTTATGCCGTTATCTCGAAAAGGCGACCACCTATACAATACCACCACTGCCTTTTAAAACCCTCATTAATACCTTTATTTTAATACCCATATCGTACAAACACATTCTAGAGTCACCCTTGGTCCACCTTTATGGCGATATCTCGAAAAGGCGTCCACCTATAGAACTAAGGCCCACTCCCTTTTAGAGTACTCATTAACACCTTTCATTTGATACCCATATCGTACAAACACATTCTAGAGTCACCCCTGGTCCACCTTTATGCCGATATCTCGAAAAGGCGACCACCTATACAACTACCACCACTCCCTTTTAAAACTCCCATTAGTACCTTTAATTTGATACCCATATCGATAAACACATTCTAGAGTCACCCCTGGTCCACCTTTATGGCGATATCTCGAAAAGGCGTCCACCTATAGAACTAAGCCCCACGCCCTTTTAAAATACTCATTAATACCTTTCGTTTGATACCCATATTGTACAAACACATTCTAGAGTCACCCTTGGTCCACCTTTATGGCGATATCTCGAAAAGGCGTCCACCTATAGAACTAAGGCCCACTCCCTTTTAGAGTACTCATTAACACCTTTCATTTGATACCCATATTGTACAAACACATTCTAGAGTCACCCCTGGTCCACCTTTATGCCGATATCTCGAAAAGGCGACCACCTATACAACTACCACCACTCCCTTTTAAAACTCCCATTAGTACCTTTAATTTGATACCCATATCGATAAACACATTCTAGAGTCACCCTTGGACCACCTTTATGGCGATATCTCGAAAAGGCGTCCACCTATAGAACTAAGGCCCACTCCCTTTTAGAGTACTCATTAACACCTTTCATTTGATACCCATATCGTACAAACACATTCTAGAGTCACCCCTGGTCCACCTTTATGCACTCCCTTTTAAAACCCTCATCAATATCTTTAATTTGATAAACATATCGTACAAACACATTCTAGAGTCACCCTTGGTCCACCATTATGGCGATATCTCGAAAAGGCGTACACCCATAGAACTAAGGCCCACTCCCTTTTAAAATACTCATTAACACATTTCGTTTCATACCCATATTGTACAAACGTATTCTAGAGTCCCCCTGGTCCACCTTTATGCCGATATCTGGAAAAGGCGACCACCTATACAACTACGACCACTCACTTTTAAAACCCTCATTAATACCTTTAATTTGATACCCATATCGTACAAACACATTCTAGAGTCACCCCTGGTCCACTTTTATGGCGATATCTCGAAAAGGCGTCCACCTATAGAACTAAGCCACACGCCCTTTTAAAATACCCATTAACACCTTTCGTTTGATACCCATATTGTACAAACGCATTCTAGAGTCACCCCTGGTCCACCTTTATGCCGATATCTCGAAAAGGCGACCACCTATACAACTACCACCACTCCCTTTTAAAACCCTCATTAATACCTTTAATTTGATATCCATATCGTACAAACACATTCTAGAGTCACCCCTGGTCCACCTTTATGGCGATATCTCGAAAAGGCGTCCACCTATAGAACTAAGCCCCACGCCCTTTTAAAATACTCATTAACACCTTTCGTGTGATACCCATATTGTACAAACTCATTCTAGAGTCACCCCTGGTCCACCTTTATGCCGATATATCGAAAAGGCATCCACCTATAGAACTAAAGCCCACTCCCTTTTAAAATACTCTTTAACACCTTTCGTTTGATACCCATACTGTACAAACGCATTCTAGAGTCACCCCTGGTCCACCTTTATGCCGATATCTCGAAAAGGCGACCACCTATACAACTACCTCCACTCCCTTTTAAAACCCTCATTAATACCTTTAATATATACCCATATCGTACAAACCCATTCTAGAGTCACCCCTGGTCCACCTTTATGTCGATATCTCGAAAAGGAGTCCACCTGTAGAACTAAGCCACACGCCCTTTTAAAATACTCATTAACACCTTTCGTTTGATACCCATATTGTACAAACGCATTCTAGAGTCACCTCTGGTCCACCTTTATGCCGATATCTCGAAAAGGCGACCACCTATACAACTACCACCACTCCCTTTTAAAACCCTCATTAATACCTTTAATTTGATATCCATATCGTACAAACACATTCTAGAGTCACCCCTGGTCCACCTTTATGGCGATATCTCGAAAAGGCGTCCACCTATAGAACTAAGCCCCACGCCCTTTTAAAATACTCATTAACACCTTTCGTGTGATACCCATATTGTACAAACTCATTCTAGAGTCACCCCTGGTCCACCTTTATGCCGATATATCGAAAAGGCATCCACCTATAGAACTAAAGCCCACTCCCTTTTAAAATACTCTTTAACACCTTTCGTTTGATACCCATACTGTACAAACGCATTCTAGAGTCACCCCTGGTCCACCTTTATGCCGATATCTCGAAAAGGCGACCACCTATACAACTACCTCCACTCCCTTTTAAAACCCTCATTAATACCTTTAATATATACCCATATCGTACAAACCCATTCTAGAGTCACCCCTGGTCCACCATTATGGCGATATCTCGAAAAGGCGTACACCCATAGAACTAAGGCCCACTCCCTTTTAAAATACTCATTAACACATTTCGTTTCATACCCATATTGTACAAACGTATTCTAGAGTCCCCCTGGTCCACCTTTATGCCGATATCTGGAAAAGGCGACCACCTATACAACTACGACCACTCACTTTTAAAACCCTCATTAATACCTTTAATTTGATACCCATATCGTACAAACACATTCTAGAGTCACCCCTGGTCCACTTTTATGGCGATATCTCGAAAAGGCGTCCACCTATAGAACTAAGCCACACGCCCTTTTAAAATACCCATTAACACCTTTCGTTTGATACCCATATTGTACAAACGCATTCTAGAGTCACCCCTGGTCCACCTTTATGCCGTTATCTCGAAAAGGCGACCACCTATACAACTACCACCACTGCCTTTTAAAACCCTCATTAATACCTTTATTTTGATACCCATATCGTACAAACAAATTCTAGAGTCACCCGTGGTCAACCTTTATGACGATATCTCTAAAAGGCGTCCACCTATAGAACTAAGCCCCACGCCGTTTTAAAATTCTCATTAATACCTTTCGTTTGATACCCATATTGTACAAACACATTCTAGAGTCACCCTTGGTCCACCTTTATGGCGATATCTCGAAAAGGCGTCCACCTATAAAACTAAGTCCCAGTCCCTTTTAAAATACTCATTAACACCTTTCGTTTGATACCCATATTGTACAAACGCATTCTAGAGTCACCCCTGGTCCACCTTTATGCCGATATCTCGAAAAGGCGACCACCTATACAACTACCACCACTCCCTTTTAAAACCCCCATTAATACCTTTAATTTGATACCCATATCGTACAAACACATTCTAGAGTCACCCCTGGTCCACCTTTATGGCGATATCTCGAAAAGGCGTCCACCTATAGGACTAAGCCCTGCGCCCTTTTAAAATACTCATTAACACCTTTCGTTTGATACCCATATTGTACAAACGCATTCTAGAGTCACCCCTGGTCCACCTTTATGCCGATATCTGGAAAAGGCGACCACCTATAGAACTAGCACCACTCCCTTTTAAAACCCTCATTAATACCTTTAATTTGATACCCATATTGTACAAACACATTCTAGAGTCACCCGTGGTCCACGTTTATGGCGATATCTCGAAAAGGCGTCCACATATAGAACTAAGGCCCACGCCCTTTTAAAATACTCCTTAACACCTTTCATTTGATACCCATATTGTACAAACGCATTCTAGAGTCACCCCTGGTCCACCTTTATGCCGATATCGGGAAAAGGCGACCACCTATAGAACTAGCACCACTCCCTTTTAAAACCCTCATTAATACCTTTAATTTGATACCCATATTGTACAAACACATTCTAGAGTCACCCCTGGTCCACCTTTATGGCGATATCTCGAAAAGGCTTCCACCTATAGAACTAAGTCCCACGCCCTTTTAAAATACTCATTAACACCTTTCGTGTGATACCCATATTGTACAAACTCATTCTAGAGTCACCCCTGGTCCAGCTTTATGCCGATATCTCGAAAAGGCGTTCACCTATGGAACTAAGGATCACTCCCTTTTAAAATACTCGTTAACACCTTTCATTTCATACCCATATTGTACAAACAAATTCTAGAGTCACCCCTGGTCCACCTTTATGCCGATATCTCGAAAAGGCGACCACCTATACAACTACCACCACTCTTTTTAAAACCCTCATTAATACCTTTAATTTGATACCCATATTGTACAAACACATTCTAGAGTCATCTTCGGTCCACCTTTATGGCGATATCTCGAAAAGGCGTTCACCTATGGAACTAAGGATCACTCCCTTTTAAAATACTCGTTAACACCTTTCGTTTGATACCCATATTGTACAAACACATTCTAGAGTCACCCTTGGTCCACTTTATGGCGATATCTCGAACAGGCGTCCACCTATAGAACTTAGGCCCACTCCCTTTTGAAATACTCAATAACACCTTTCATTTGATACCCATATCGTAAAAACAAATTCTAGAGTCGCCCCTGGTCCACCTTTATGCCGATATCTCGAAAAGGCGTCCACCTATGGAACTACCACCACTCCCTTTTAAAACCCTCAATAATACCTTTAATTTGACACCCATATCGTACAAACACATTCTAGAGTCACCCCTAGTCCACCTTTATTGCGATATCTCGAAAAGGCGACCACCTATACAACTACCACCACTCCCTATTAAAACCCTCATTAATACCTTTAATATGATACCCATATCTTACAAACACATTCTAGAGTCACCCTTGGTCCACCTTTATGGCGATATCTCTAAAAGGCGTCCACCTATAGAACTAAGGCCCACCCCCTTTTAAAATGCACATTAACACCTTTCCTTTGATACCCATATTGTACGAACGCATTCTAGAGTCACCCCTGGTCCACCTTTACGCCGATATCTCGAAAAGGCGACCACCTATGCAACTACCACCACTCCCTATTAAAACCCTCATTAATACCTTTAATATGATACCCATATCTTACAAACACATTCTAGAGTCACCCTTGGTCCACCTTTATGGCGATATCTCGAAAAGACGTCCACCTATAGAACTAAGCCCCACGCCCTTTTAAAATACTCATTAGTACCTTTCGTTTGATACCCATATTGTACAAAAACATTCTAGAGTCACCCTTGGTCCACCTTTATGGCGATATCTCTAAAAGGCGTCCACCTATAGAACTAAGGCCCACCCCCTTTTAAAATGCACATTAACACCTTTCGTTTCATACCCATAATGTACAAACTCATTCTAGAGTCACCCCTGGTCCACCTTTATGCCAATATCTCGAAAAGGCGACCACCTATACAACTACCACCACTCCCTTTTAAAACCCTCATTAATACCTTTAATTTGACACCCATATTGTACAAACTCATTCTAGAGTCACCCCTGGTCCACCTTTATGCCGATATCTCGAAAAGGCGACCGACCACCTATTCAACTACCACCACCCCCTTTTAAAACCCTCATTATTACCTTTAATTTGATACCCATATCGTACAAACACATTCTAGAGTCACCCCTGGTCCACCTTCATGGCCATATCTCGAAAAGGCGTCCACCTATAGAACTAAGGCGCACTCCCTTTTAAAATACTCATTAACAGCTTTCGTTTCATACCCAAATTGTACAAACTCATTCTAGAGTCACCCCTGGTCCACCTTTATGCCGATATCTCGAAAAGGCGACCACCTATACAACTACCATAACTCCCTTTTAAAACCCTCATTAATACCTTGAATTTGATACCCATATTGTACAAACTCATTCTAGAGTCACCCCTGGTCCACCTTTATGCCGATATCTCGAAAAGGCGACCACCTATACAACTACCACCACTCCCTTTTAAACCCCTCATTAACACCTTTAATTTGATACCAATATCGTACAAACACATTCTAGAGTCACGCCTGGTCCACCTTTATGGCGATATCTCGAAAAGGCGTCCACCTATAGAACTAAGCCCCACGCCGTTTTAAAATA
The DNA here is from genome assembly GCF_040869045.1 of Eurosta solidaginis. Classification (NCBI taxonomy): domain Eukaryota; kingdom Metazoa; phylum Arthropoda; class Insecta; order Diptera; family Tephritidae; genus Eurosta; species Eurosta solidaginis. Next base: position 166,129,923 of record NC_090320.1, on the reverse strand, counting down.
CTCATTAATACCTTTCGTTTGATACCCATATTGTACAAACACATTCTAGAGTCACCCTTGGTCCACCTTTATGGCGATATCTCGAAAAGGCGTCCACCTATAGAACTAAGGCCCAGTCCCTTTTAAAATACTCATTAACACCTTTCGTTTGATACCCATATTGTACAAACGCATTCTAGAGTCACCCCTGGTCCACCTTTATGCCGATATCGCGAAAAGGCGACCACCTATACAACTACCACCACTCCCTTTTGAAATACTCAATAACACCTTTCGTTTGATACCCATATTGTACAAACGCATTCTAGAGTCACCCCTGGTCCACCTTTATGGCAATATCTCGAAAAGGCGTCCACCTATAGAACTAAGCCCCATGCCCTTTTAAAATACCCATATTGTACAAACAAATTCTAGAGTCACCCTTGGTCCACTTTATGGCGATATCTCGAACAGGCGTCCACCTATAGACCTTAGGCCCACTCCCTTTTGAAATACTCAATAACACCTTTCGTTTGATACCCATATTGTCCAGATGCATTCTAGAGTCACCCCTGGTCCACCTTTATGGCGATATCTCGAAAAGGCGTCCACCCATAGAACTAAGCCCCACGCCCTTTTAAAATACCCATATTGTACAAACAAATTCTAGAGTCACCCTTGGTCCACTTTATGGCGATATCTCGAACAGGCGTCCACCTATAGAACTTAGGCCCACTCCCTTTTGAAATACTCAATAACACCTTTCGTTTGATACCCATATTGTCCAGATGCATTCTAGAGTCACCCCTGGTCCATCTTTATGGCGATATCTCGAAAAGGCGGCCATCTATAGAACTAAGGCCCACTCCCTTTTAAAATGCTCATTAACCCCTTTCATTTAATAGCCATATCGTACAAAGAAATTCTAGAGTCACCCCTGGTCCACCTTTATGCCGATATCTCGAAAAGGCGACCACCTATCCAACTACCACCACTCTTTTTAAAACCCTCATTAATACCTTTAATTTGATACCCATATCGTACAGACACATTCTAGAGTCACCCCAGGTCCACCTTTATGGCGATATCTCGAAAAGGCGTCCACCTATAGAAGTAAGCCACACGCCCTTTTAAAATACTCATTAATACCTTTCGTTTGATAACCATACTGTACAAACAAATTCTAGAGTCACCCTTGGTCCACTTTATGGCGATATCTCGAACAGGCTTCCACCTATAGAACTTAGGCCCACTCCCTTTTGAAATACTCAATAACACCTTTCGTTTGATACCCATATTGTCCAGATGCATTCTAGAGTCACCCCTGGTCCACCTTTATGCCTATATCGCGAAAAGGCGACCACCTATACAACTACCACCACTCCCTTTTGAAATACTCAATAACACCTTTCATTTGATACCCATATCGTACAAACAAATTCTAGAGTCGCCCCTGGTCCACTTTATGGCGATATCTCGAACAGGCGTCCACCTATAGAACTTAGGCCCACTCCCTTTTGAAATACTCAATAACACCTTTCGTTTGATACCCATATTGTCCAGATGCATTCTAGAGTCACCCCTGGTCCACCTTTATAGCGATATCTCGAAACGGCGTCCACCTATGGAACTAAGGATCACTCCCTTTTAAAATACTCATTAACACCTTTCATTTGATACCCATATTGTACAAACAAATTCTAGAGTCACCCCTGGTCCACTTTATGGCGATATCTCGAACAGGCGTCCACCTATAGAACTTAGGCCCACTCCCTTTTGAAATACTCAATAATACCTTTCGTTTGATACCCATATTGTCCAGATGCATTCTAGAGTCACCCCTGGTCCCCCTTTATGCCGATATCGCGAAAAGGCGACCACCTATACAACTACCACCACTCCCTTTTGAAATACTCAATAACACCTTTCATTTGATACCCATATCGTACAAACAAATTCTAGAGTCGCCCCTGGTCCACCTTTATGCCGATATCTCGAAAAGGCGTCCACCTATGGAACTAAGGATCACTCCCTTTTAAAATACTCATTAACACCTTTCATTTGATACCCATATTGTACAAACAAATTCTAGAGTCACCCCTGGTCCACCTTTATGCCGATATCTCGAAAAGGCGACCACCTATCCAACTACCACCACTCTTTTTAAAACCCTCATTAATACCTTTAATTTGATACCCATATCGTACAGACACATTCTAGAGTCACCCCAGGTCCACCTTTATGGCTATATCTCGAAAAGGCGTCCACCTATAGAAGTAAGCCACACGCCCTTTTAAAATACTCATTAATACCTTTCGTTTGATAACCATACTGTACAAACACATTCTAGAGTCACCCTTGGTCCACCTTTATGGCGATATCTCGAAAAGGCGTCCACCTATAGAACTAACTCCACGCCCTTTTAAAATACTTATTAACACTTTTCGTTTGATACCCATATTTTACAAACGCATTCTAGAGTCACCCCTGGTCCAGCTTTATGCCGATATCTCGAAAATGCGTCCACCTATGGAACTAAGGATCACTCCCTATTAAAATAATCATTAACACCTTTCATTTGATACCCATATCGTACAAACAAATTCTGGAGTCACCCCTGGTCCACCTTTATGCCGATATCTCGAAAAGGCGACCACCTATACAACTACCACCACTCCTTTTAAAACCCTCATTAATACCTTTAATTTGATACCCATATCGTACAAACACATTCTAGAGCCACCCCAGGTCCACCTTTATGGCGATATCCCGAAACGGTGTCCACCTATGGAACTAAGGATCACTACCTTTACTCATTAACAACTTTCATTTGATACCCATATCCTACAAACAAATTCTAGAGTCACCCCTGGTCCACCTTTATGCCGATATCTCTAAAAGTCGACCACCTATACAACTACCACCACTCCCTTTTGAAATACTCAATAACACCTTTCATTTGATACCCATATCGTACAAACAAATTCTAGAGTCGCCCCTGGTCCACCTTTATGCCGATATCTCGAAAAGGCGTCCACCTATGGAACTAAGGATCACTCCCTTTTAAAATACTCATTAACACCTTTCATTTGATACCCATATTGTACAAACAAATTCTAGAGTCACCCCTGGTCCACCTTTATGCCGATATCTCGAAAAGGCGACCACCTATGCAACTACCACCACTCTTTTTAAAACCCTCATTAATACCTTTAATTTGATACCCATATCGTACAGACACATTCTAGAGTCACCCCAGGTCCACCTTTATGGATATATCTCGAAAAGGCGTCCACCTATAGAAGTAAGCCACACGCCCTTTTAAAATACTCATTAATACCTTTCGTTTGATAACCATACTGTACAAACACATTCTAGAGTCACCCTTGGTCCACCTTTATGGCGATATCTCGAAAAGGCGTTCACCTATAGAACTAAGGCCCACTCCCTTTTAAAATACTCATTAACAACTTTCGTTTGATACCCATATTGTACAAACAAATTCTAGAGTCACCCCTGGTCCACCTTTATGCCGATATCTCGAAAAGGCGACCACCTATACAACTACCACCACTCCCTTTTAAAATACTCATTAATACCTTTAATTTGATACCCATATCGTACAAACACATTCTAGAGTCACCCCAGGTCCACCTTTATGGCGATATCTCGGAAAGGCATCCACCTAAAGAACTAAGGCCCACTCCGTTTTAAAATACTCATTAACACCTTTCGTTTGATACCCATATCGTACAAACACATTTTAGAGTCACCCCTGGTCACCTTTATGGCGATATCTCGAAAAGGCGTCCACCTATAGAGCTAAGCCCACGCCCTTTTAAAATACTTATTAACACCTTTCGTTTGATACCCATATTGTACAAACGCATTCTAGAGTCACCCCTGGTCCAGCTTTATGCCGATATCTCGAAAAGGCGACCACCTAAACAACTACCACCACTCTCTTTTAAAACCCTCATTAATACCTTTAATTTGATACCCATATCGTACAAACACATTCTAGAGTCACCCCTGGTCCACCTTAATGGCGATATCTCGAAAAGGCGTCCACCTATAGAACTAAGCCCCACGCCCTTTTAAAATACTCATTAACACCTTTCGTTTGATACCCATATTGTACAAACTCATTCTAGAGTCACCCCTGGTCCACCTTTATGCCGATATCTCGAAATGGCGACCACCTATAAAACTACCACCACTCCCTTTTAAAACCCTCATTAATACCTTTAATTTGATAACCATATCGTACAAACACATTCTAGAGTCACCCCTGGTCCACCTTCATGGCGATATCTGGAAAAAGCGTCCACCTATAGAACTAAACCCCACGCCCTTTTGAAATACTCATTAACACCTTTCGTTTGATACCCATATCGTACAAACAAATTCTAGGGTCACCCATGGTCCACCTTTATGGCGATATCTCGAAACGGCGTCCACCTATGTAACTAAGGATCACTCCTTTTTAAAGTTCTCATTAGCACCTTTCATTTCATACCCATATCGTACAAACACATTCTAGAGTCACCCCTGGTCCACCTTCATGGCGATATCTGGAAAAAGCGTCCACCTATAGAACTAAGCCCCACGCCCTTTTAAAATACTCATTAACACCTTTCGTTTGATACCCATATCGTACAAACAAATTCTAGGGTCACCCATGGTCCACCTTTATGGCGATATCTCGAAACGGCGTCCACCTATGTAACTAAGGATCACTCCTTTTTAAAGTACTCATTAGCACCTTTCATTTCATAACCATATCGTACAAACACATTCTAGAGTCACCCCTGGTCCACCTTCATGGCGATATCTGGAAAAAGCGTCCACCTATAGAACTAAGCCCCACGCCCTTTTAAAATACTCATTAACACCTTTCGTTTGATACCCATATCGTACAAACAAATTCTAGGGTCACCCATGGTCCACCTTTATGGCGATATCTCGAAACGGCGTCCACCTATGTAACTAAGGATCACTCCTTTTTAAAGTACTCATTAGCACCTTTCATTTCATACCCATATCGTACAAACAAATTCTATAGTCAACCCTAATCCACCTTTATGCCGATATCCCTAAATGGCGTCCACCTATAGAACTAAGGCCCGCTCCCTCATAAAATACTCTTTAATACCTTTCATTTGATACACATGTCATACAAACACATTCCAGGGTTACCCTTGGTTCATTTTCCTACATGGTTATTTTCCCTTATGTTGAGGGCTATACTGAGTATGTAATGTTCGGTTACACCCGAACTTAACCTTCCTTACTTGTTGGATTACTATAAATGTCTTCTTTTTCGTATATTTATTAAAGCCTTCCTGAGGAAGACGCGAATATGCGTCGAAACGTGTAAAAGATAAAATAAACGATTGTTTTATTTTAAAAAAATCGGCCAAAAAGCTCCATAATTTAATAATTAAAATCAAAGCCAGTTTGCCCAAGTATTTAATAAAATAATTAGATTAAGTTTAAATTTGCAAAGAAGTGAAAAAGAAACACCCTAGCAAGTCAAGCAAGGCCCTAACCACTGCTTCGATTGTCATATAGGAAAAGAAATAGGGTTCAAAAAATTGTGGAACCAAAAATCCCAAAGCAGGTGTTACGCCAGCCTTAAGGGCAAAACATCACCAGCAACCAAACCATGTGCATTCTATGCAAAAGTATCTTAATCCCGGTAGCTAGGCGTGTTGCGCAGCATTAGTGGAAGGATGCTGCTATGCGCATGCGGGGGCGTGTTCAAGTTATGAAATGAAAGCACATGCGTGGGTGTGTGCGTGTGGAAAAACGAAAGCAAAATACGTATGTGTGTGTGGTGTTTGAGTGAAATGTAGGGAATTCCGTTTAGATACGGGTATGTGAAGATTTAACCGAAACTCAGAAATTCATTAGAAAAGTTGTCTTAATAGTGCGTGGTCGTGCTGCGGAAAAGTCGCGTGTGAAAGTAGTCAAGTCAAAACAAAAAAAATTTAAATATATATATTTTTTTTTACACTTTATTAAAGAAACCGCAAACCCACGGAAGAAGAACAAAAAACCCTTCAACATCCTGCCACCGGTAAGTGTAACACAGTTATAAAAATTCTTTTTATTTAAAAATTGTTAAATTAAATCTTTTTTGGTTATTCACTTTAAATTTAAATAAAACCTTTTTTGCATGAATTTAGGACACGCAAATTTCAATCAAGTATAAAAATAAATCGTAAATTTTCATTTTTTTTGTCTTGGTTTTAAATAGTTTTATAAGAAATTAAATTTGCACTAAAATCAAACGCGCTTTTATATAAACATTTTTTTTTTCATCTTTAAATTCCTTTTTTTTATAAAGTAGATTTTTGTGCATAAAAGAAAGCATGTGTGTAAACCAAAGGTGTTACAAACTAAAAGCAATCTTAAATGGTGAAGAAAAATTAATAAAAATTGTGATGAAATGAAAACGGTGTAACACGTGATTTTAAATAAAATAAATTTTTTGATTAAGAATTGCAAATTATTTAAAATAAAATGTAAAAGCAAATAAAACCTACGTAAGATAAAAATAAAATTAAATGATAAATAAAATAGGTGTTTAAAATAAAAATAAAATAAATAAAAATAGAAAAAAAAAAAAACTAAAAATAGCATTAAAAATAAGAAAAGAAAAAACTCAGAATTAAACTAAAAATAAAATTTATTTGGAAAAAAAAAATGCAAATTAAACTAAAAATAAAATTAATATAAAAAGAAAAATAAAATTTATATGAAGTTAAATTTAGTTAAAGTAAAATCTAAATTTAATTAAATTAAAGTTATTTAAAATTAACGCAAAAAGAAATTAAATTAAATTTGCTAAAATAAAATCTAAATTTAAAAAAACCTAATGTGTTGAAAATTAAATCAAAAAGTAGCCTAAATTAAATTAGTTGGAAATAAAAGCAGTGGTAACCTAAAGTCCGTGATGTGAAATAAAATTCCAAAATTAAATTAAAATAAATTTATTGAAAATAAAAGAAAATTTAAACCGAATAAAAAGTATCTAAATTAAAAACGAAAAGTAAATGGAAATAAAGTTTCTTAAAATAAGATCCAAAATTAATTAGATTAAATTTATTTAAAGTAAAATCAAAAATTAAATTGAATTAAAATAAAAGCAATATTAATTTAAAGTAAACTTGCTAAAAGTGAAATCAAAAGTAAATTACACAACACCGATTATTAAATTTGAAATTGAAATGAATAAAAGCTTTTTTTTTTGAAATGAAATTGGAATTAAACTAAATTAAATTAATTTAAAATAAAACTAAAAATTAAGCCTAAATAAACTTCAGTTAAAATTAAAAGGAAGAAGGTTTAGCCAATATGGAAGTTAACATTTTTTTTTTGCATTTGATATACATGTGTACATACCGACATATAGACATATAAGCCAAAGTTCGGTATCGAAGATACTCAACCGAACTTGGGAAAATATGGCTATGTGAGGTATATACATCAATACAGTCGTCAAGCGATACGGACGTGTTTATTTTCGCTCCGTATTTATGTGCAATTTTTAATTGTTCACTTAACAAATGTTAATAATTTGTGCCTACTGCCACATTGAGATAGTGACTCTTGTTTTGGATTTCAATCCTGAAAGTAATATTTAAATGTTACAAAGGAACATGATATAATAAAATTAAATTAATAGTGGCAAAGTGTTATCATTAAATATCATTATGCCGTGCGAATGTGGACAAAAGGTTGAAAGAGGCCAACTGAAAGTGTTGTGTGCTAAGTGCAATGAACTCTTTCATTTGAAGTGTGTCAACATGTCGTCGGATGATCTTGATTTTCTCATTTCGTCAAACAAACTTTATTTCTGCAAAGTGTGTTCGGTTGAGCGACGCGCGTCTATTCGTACGCCGCCACCTACTGCTCTCCCCACTATCGTTAACAATGTTGAGCGCAATGATTATTTAAGTGGTATTGTTAAAAGCATTGCCGACCTACGTTGTGATAACGCTCGTATACTATCGACCATGGATGCTCTAAAATGTGAAAACTCTCAATTATCACTAAAGTGTGTTTCTTTATCAGCTGAAATTCGCTCATTACACTCAGTCATAGAAGATAAAAATGGTATCATCTCTACGATGAGTTCTGAAATGAAAAATCTTGGCAGTATTGTTGCTACAGTTGCTAGTGATATCAAATCCATTCTCACTAGTGCTGCGGACAGCAATAAGCAAACAAAATCTGCAACAAAACAGCCTACAACAAAAAAAAAGGGCAAAGGCAAAGGCAATGAGTTGGCTGGCAAAATTAACTCGAAAGCTGTTAAGGCTGTGAAAACAATACAGGCAGCCTCTCTCGAAAATGCAAAAGCAATTCAGTCAGGCGTAACAAGCAAATCAACTTTCGAAGATGACACGACAGAAAATACAAAACAACCAACAGATGATAGCACTAACAACAACTCAGCTGTGCCAAATGTTCATTGTGCTATTGTTGATTTGTCTTCCTCATCCAGTTCTTTTAGTGGCGCTGCCGCTTGTTCTACTAGTGATGCAAATATCAGTTCTGCTGCACCTGCCAATAATAAAACTGGGTATTCCGGGGTTGTAGCTTTTGGCCGTCAGGGATCAGTCGCTACTAACCTAACATCTATTAATAATTCTAGCTTAGCAACTAACAATAATAATAATACTTCAAATAAGTTCATAAAAGCACCCACCATTGTCGTAGGTAGCAATTCAAACGCAAATCTTAGCTTAGCTGTTCGATTGAAATGGTTGCATTTGTCGTCTTTTAAGCCGACGGTAAACGCTAGCGATATTGTCGACTATGTCTCACATAATGCAAACGTCTCGCCTTCATTAATTCATTGTTTTAAATTAATAAAGAAAGATGCAGACTCGAGTTTGTTATCAAGATGTAACTTTAAACTTGGAGTCTCGCCTTCAATATATAATAAGCTTCTTGAGTCTTCGCTATGGCCATCGGACGTCAAAATTAAACCATTCCGTTTTTTTCAAAAAGCACAGGGCTCAACTGCAAAACCTTAGCTATATGCGGTAATATTAAAAAAAGTATAAATATCTATTATCAGAATATATCTGGGTTGAGAACGAAAACTAAAGATATATTTTTAGCCACTTCACGGTGCGACTATGATGTCTACGTCATTGTTGAGACTTGGCTTAATAATGACTTCTCTGACTCAGAATTTTTTGATCATAGTCTGTTTCAAACTTATCGAAAGGATAGAGACCCTATCAAAACAGGGCGTCTCAGAGGCGGTGGGGTGTTAATTGCTGTAAGGCGTTCTCTTCTCTCTTCTTTTGTGCCGCTTTCTAACGATGACTCTCTCTTGGACCAGCTTTGTGTCTGTATTACTGGGCCTTCGGGCAATTTATTTATCTGCGTTTCGTACATTCCGCCTTGCAGCACAGATTTGCTCTACTTTGCTCATGTTAATAATATATTTGACCTATATGAATATAATGTTGATAGTAATTTTTGCGTCCTGGGAGATTTTAATCTCAGCAAGGTTGTTTGGTCGAAATTACTAGAAGATGATATCTTAACACCTACTAATGTTCATCATCCCCATGAGATTAATTTTTTAGACACCCTTTTTAGTGACAATTTAATTCAGATTAACAGTTTCTTGAACCAGTTAAACAATATTTTGGACCTAATTTTTGTCGATGAGAACCTCATAACTCACTTGACTGAATGTGTGTTTCCTATATATAAATCAGATATGCATCATGTAGCCCTATATTTATCTATTGAATTCTTCGACCTAGTGCCGAAAAACAATATAAATAATAATGAGTGCGCCTATAACTTTAAGGATGCAAATTACGAATCCTTAAGCTCTCTCATATCTGAAATAGACTGGACATCTATTTTCTTTGCTAAAAATGCAACTGAATGTTTCGACATTTTTCTGGTAAAGATGGCTGACATATTCAGTAGGAATCTTTCTCTCCTACCAGTTAAAGTTCACAAACTACCCTGGTACAATACTAGGTTGAAAAAGTTGAAAAATCAAAGAAATAAGTACTTTAAATTATACAAGGATACCAGCGATACTGTTTTTAAAGATCAGTATACTTCCTATATGACGCAGTTCAATGTTCTTGATAAGTTTTTGTACAACAAATACGTTTCTAGAGTTGAAGATGAGTTGAAAGTTAATCCTAAATCTTTTTGGAACTATGTTCGTTCAAAGAAAGGTTGTTCTAATATACCTACCTGTGTCAAATTTAATGACATTTGCTCCAACAGTTTGGTCGATTCGGCAAATCTTTTTGCTGATTTTTTCAAATCTACGTTTGTTGTTGAGGCCGATAACTTTGATAACAGGTATCTTACTGATAGCCCCAAACCTTTAGACTTTGGGTCTCTGTCCTTCTCTGAGACCGATATTATCTTGGGTATATCCTCCTTACAGACCTCAATCAAAAATGATATTGATGGATTGTCCTCTTTTTTTTTTAAGAAGTGTAATATTTCTCTTTGTGTGCCACTGTGCCACATTTTCAATATTTCGCTATCGTCTGGAGTTTTTGTTGATCGCTGGAAGCTGGTGTCTATCACTCCTATCTTCAAGTCAGGCAATAAAAATGAAGTAAAGAATTATAGGCCAATATCCAAACTGTCAACATGTTCAAAACTTTTTGAAAAGGTAGTTAAAAACAAAGTATCATTCGCTATAAATAAAATAGTCGATCCATGTCAGCATGGTTTCATTGCGGGACGTTCGACTACTACAAATCTGGCTGTTTTCTCTCAGTTTTGTGTCTCTGCGTTTAAGGATGGATGTCAAGTTGACACCATATCTACGGATTTTTCCAAGGCTTTTGACACAGTTTCGCACAAATTACTTCTGTGGAAACTTGAAAACATGGGCTTTCACTCAAGCTTTCTGTCGTGGGTGAAGTCCTATTTGGAAAATAGAATATCTTTTGTTGAAATCGAGAGAACTAAGTCTTATGAATTCTCAGCAACTTCGGGTGTACCACAAGGTAGCATCCTTGGTCCTATTTTGTTCTTAATGTTTATTAATGATGTTGGCTCATGCATAAACAATTCCAATTATTTGCTTTATGCTGACGACTTAAAACTCTTTCGGAGAATCTCCTGTACTTCTGATGCATTGCGTCTGCAAGAAGATCTGAATGCTATAAATAATTGGGCCTGTCAAAATAATCTGCGACTCAATATTAATAAATGCTGCCACATGACGTATACTAAGTCTACGAATGTGGTTTCATTCGCGTACTCGATTTCAAATGTAACTCTTGCGTCAATTAATGAGTTTCGCGATCTTGGCGTAATTTTTGACTCATCTTTTACTTTTTGTAATCATGTAAACTTTCTCATACCAAAGGCTTATACCAACTTAGCTTTCTTGCGACGATATGCCAAGGATTTCAAGGACCCATATACCAGGAAAATCTTATACAATGCCTTAGTGCGTTCCAAGTTAGAGTATGCATCAGTCATCTGGAATCCCATATACTCCTCACACTCTTTAAGAATTGAAAGAATTCAGCGCAAGTTCATACGATTTGCTCTTCAACCTCTGCACTTTGTTAATCCCCTGCCACCCTACAATGCAAGATGCATGCTTATCAATGTCTTGCCACTTGAAGTTAGACGTCTTGTTCAAAACGTAATGTTTATTTTTGACATAATATCCGGTGCCATTGACTGCTCAGAACTACTTGGGCAGTTGAATTTCAATGTCCCTAACAGAGCTCTCCGCTTTCACAGTACATTCCGCGTTGAAGTGCTGCGTTCGAATTACTTCAGTTTCGCACCTCTTATAAGAGGTCTTGTAGAATTTAATCGCCTATCCAGAAGCCTTGACCTGGACTTTGCCATGCCAAGGTCTCTGTTTAAGGCACGCATTGAGTCCTATTACTTATCTCAGTAAATCTTACTTTAAAATTGTTAAACTAGTACTAAGTTAACCTGTAATCTAGTCAGTAAGGTTGTTACCATTTGACTTAATAAAGATATGAAATATGAAATATGAAATACAAAGACACCAGCTGTAAATTTTGATTTTAGTCATTTTTGTTTTTTTTTTGTTTACAGAATTCTCTGGTGGGACGAAGGAAACGGGCCAGAATACTTACCCGCATACATTACCCAGAGCGACCGCAGGAACGGCGAAATATTGGGACCGCCGATCAGTAGAGCTGGAGAAGGGAGAGAGAGAGCGCAAGAGAGAGGATCGGCCAAAGTGACCGAAAGTGGCCGGTAGACAGCAGCAGCGACGACAGCGACGCCGCCAGCACCCACGCAGCGTCAAGAAGCGACAACAGCAGCAGCAACACAGCGACGTCCCATCGCCGACGCCATCAACATTAAACGCCCAAGGAGGGCATGAAAGGGCATTTGCATACACATTTTTTTTATTGGAATTTTTCTTTTTTCGTATGGGGTTTTGCACTATTTTGCCTCACCATTTTCTTTTTGACTATTATTATTAATATTCACTTTGAAATTTTCCTGTAATTATTTTTATTAATTTTCGTCAGTAGTTTTTTTTTCATACCATATCTTCACTTATTTTGTTCACTGCAGCATTTCGTATTACATTTAGCTCGTAGTAATTTTCCGTAGGTTCTCCTAATTAGGGTTATATTCAAGAAACACTAGCACTCGATTCTTTTTGTAATTCCTTTTTTTTCGTTTTAAACTTTCTAATTTTTTTTTGGTTCCTTTTTTTCTATATTTTTTTTTTTTGTCACTTACAGTTTTCGCGTTTTCCTCTTCGTTTTTAATTTTGTTCAGTTTGCGTGTTTACCCACTCGCCGCCCGCTATCGCGAGTGAGTGATCACGGTGACATTTAAAAACTTCATTGAACCTTTGCTCAGGCAGTAAAAGGTATTTTTTTATGAGTAGGCAAAGACATATGTATGTAAATTTCCCTTCCTCACAGGTCCCGCAGGCGCCTACAATGCTGATGTGCTGAGATCAGGTGAGTGAGAAAATTGACAATACTATTTGTGTTCCATTTCTTTACATATATGTCAATGACCGATATATCTAATGCCTTAGCCTAGGTCAGGGATTTACTTTTAATTTTTGCTTAACGTTTGAATTTGTGCCACATATATATGAATTCGTTTTTTTTTTTTGTAATTTTAAAGATATCAAAAGACATAGTTAGATACGACAACCATTAGAGTGTGCCTGTTCACGTACACCAGATTATTTTTCTCGTTAACATCTTTTTGATCAAATATATTTTTCTTGCCTTTTGGTATCAAATACTAAGTTAAAATAATATACGGGTTTTTGCTTGTATATCGGTGGTTAAAGCGATAGCTGACGTTGAATTTTTGATTAGCATATTGTTTTATTCAACTAATTTTCAAATTTTTTTATTTTTCTTTTATTTCCTTTCCTTTTTTTTGTATATTTCATATTTTTGGAATTTTTATATTGAGGAATGGTTAGAATGTAAGCTTTTTTATATATTTCCTTTTTTTGTAAGAATATCTGAGGAATCACACTTAGTAGGACATAGGTCTAACTTTAAATTTTATAAATAAAGATATGCTTATAACGATTTGGAATTTTACAAGTTGAGCTTTTTGTTGATCACTGTAATGGAGGGCTGATTTTAAGATCTTTGGTGTGGGGGTTGCTCTGGGCTTAAGAGGGGACGTAGGGGTGATGGCCTAATAGACTTGTAGACAGACAGACTTGAGTCAGGTTTGGGGGCGCCGTAAAATTAGAGGAGTCAGCACGGCGCCCATGGCTTCGTGTAAGATACGCGAAGAGGGTGGGTAGACTCCACCTGACTAGACAGGCCTCCACCTTTTTTCCCCCTTTTTTTTTGATTTCCCCCTCCTTTATCTCTCTGCTCCCCTTACGTCTATTGTATCTCTTTCAGCTTTCCCCTTTTCTTTTTAGAACTTGGCATGAACTCTACTTTTCTTGTTAGTGTAGTTGTTGGTAAGGCTGGTGCGCAAAACTCCACCCCGTCCGACGAGCTAGCAGGGCTTGCCACCATGCCACACGCTACCTCTGTCTTACCACTGAAAGCCAGCTACATAACAATGGCGCCCAACGACATAGCCCGATACTCTTTCCAATTTACCATAATTTCTTCTAACTTACCACTTTTCTTTTTCCTGACTTTTACTACTTTTTCGTCTTAAGCTTTCCATGTTTTTCTATCTTGTTATCCCGGTAATCTCGACCCTAATTTCCTCCTAGCGACTTGGACAGGGACCGTCATGATGGCATCGTCGATTAGGTTCGCCTGGTCGACAAGTGTTATCATGACATGAGGATAGGAGATTAGCTAGGTGACCATATCAGGGTTCCTTTCTCGGATTTGGTACGATTTGATTAGGTGGTACCTGATATGACACTTAGCTAGAAGACGGACTTTATTAGAAGATCGTGGCGAAATGCCCAGGCTACGTCATCGGAAATCCAGCATTTCCGATAACTGAGGTTTGAGACGTCACCACGATAGAGAGGAGTAGGGAAGGGTGGCATCCACACTCTGGGATCAGTCCACGAGCGTGTCGGGCCACACTTCCACGGACTGCAGGAAGACTTACTAGACGCTAGAGATATACGGACATACAAATCACTCCCACAATGACCTCGTCAAGAGCAACGCCCATTACACACCAAAGCAAATAAATATATTTTTTTTCAAGAAATTAAAAATAAAATTTTTTTTCCATTTCTTTTTTTTGGAGAGATGGAAAATAGTAGTTAAAAATTCGTTTTTGAAGCCATAAACATATTTCCTTCATATTACCATTCATCATATAATTTCGTTGTACGTATCTGTAGTTAAACATATACATATATCCATATCCATTTTTGACACACGTATATTTACATATAAACACATTTTTCATATGAATACATGTATATACATATATAAAAACTGAAGTCTACAAATATTTTGAGTTAAGTGGAAAATTTTTTTAGGCTGTGGTCAAGGGACTTCTAAATCGACTTAGAAATTTACTAGTCAAGGACTTTCAGCAGAGCCTTGGTTGGAATTTTCCCTTGGTTCTTGCGGAATTTTTTTTTTGGAATTTAAGATTAATTTCTCGCAGTAACTAACATTTTTATAAATTTTCGTGAAAGTTAAATTTCAAATTTCACTTCAAGTTTTTCATTCGTATTTCAGAATTTATCGTAATTTCAAAAATTGTTAGGTTCTCGTATTACTTTGATTTCCAAATTAATGTAGAGAGCGTTACGTTTAATTTAAAATTAAGGCTATCAATTTGTTTTTGAAATCCAAAGTTCAATTTCGTGAATTGTTTTAGTATTTTTTTTATTTGAATTCAACCATAGTTTTAATTTTGCTGTCTTCAAGTATTAATTAAATTTTGAAGATTTAATTTTCATTTTTCGTTCTATATAGCTAACTTTTTTCTATTTGGAATTTAAAGTCAATCCCAATATATTTTGTTTCGTCGAAGCTGCGGCCTTCGAGACCTAATAATTGAATTCTAACCCTGAATTGATGTTTAAGTTCTAATTTTAGCCTTTCTTTTTTTTCTTCCTTTGAATTTTTTTTTTTTTTTGTCTAAAAATTTTGAGGTTACCTTTACCCTTGAATTTTAATTTAAGTCTTAGTTTGTGATTCTAAGCATTAATCTAACTTTAAAAATTATTTTGGTTACTCCTAATCCTTTTCCCAATTATTCGGTTGAAAGTTCCTACTTTGAATTTTAAGTTAAGTCATTACAATCTTGTTGTTTTTTTATATATTGGTGGAGGTTTTTCTTTAACTTAGAGGAGTTAAGGTTCTATTTTTTATCCTTTTTTTTGTTTGTTTGAAGTTTAAGTTAATTCCAAAAATTTATTATCCTTCTCTATACATCTAGGTTAAAAATTTTATTTTTGAATTTTTATTTTATTTTGAAAGTTTTTTTCACATCCTTCCCAAGTATTTGATTCCATTTGCCTTTGAATTTTAATTTAATTTTTAATATATATTCCTGAATTTTTAATTTAATCTTTTTGATTATTTTTTTTTATTTTTGAATCAAAGTTTTGTATTTCATTTAGAATTTTACGTTATCTTTATTATTTTTTTTTCCTTTTTTTTATAATTGAGTGGAATCTGTCTACTTTGAATTAAAATTGTGACTTAATTTTTAACCCTTTTTGTTTTTGCCTTTTTTGAATTTTAATTTGAATTCAAAAACTTTTTCTATTCATTTTTATCATTTGTAATCTTATTTTGTTTTAATAATTGGGTCGAATCGGGTTACTTCGAATTCAAATCTTAGTTGTAATCTTTTTTTGTTTTTTTTTGCTTTTTTTGAATTTTTAATTTAGATTCAAAAATCTTTTTTCTATTCATCTTATCGTTTCTAATTTTTTTTTATTATTTGGTTGGATTTTTTTTTTCATTTAATCTAAATCTAAGTTTTAATCTTTGTTTTGAATTTTAATTTAATTTCGAAAGTTTCGTTTGCGGTTCCAATTATTGGGTTGAATTTTTTTATTTTAAATTGAGTTCGGAATTCCCCGGTTTTGTTTGACTGACTGTGTGTGTGTGACATAGAGTGAGTTTGTTGCGTGAGTCTGAGTTCATGAATGACGAGGAAAACAGGGAGGAAAGAGTACTAGGTGGTTTGGGACTGTTTGCTAGAGACAACCCGTTTAAACGTGCTTTTACGCGTGCCCTTGAAAATCAGGTGGTTGGCTCACTGTTCAACCAAATAGATACAGGGATCGAACACAGGGTAGATTTCCTTCCCACGGACTATTTCAACCGGTGTACAACCAGGATCTTTAGCTCGCTAGAGGAGGAGGCCGTGCGCGAAGTTAGTGTGTCCAGTGTTAGCCGGGTAATAGCGGATCAAGCCGAAGCCAGTCTGAGTTTCTCTCACAAGCTCGACGAAATCCTCGCCGAGATGTCCGCCAACGAACAGCGTGGATCACAGGGGGGCGTTGATCCTTTGGAGCAGCAGGCACCGGGAGCCATGGCAGCTGAGGTTGCGACGGCAGCAGGGGGCACAAAGACCACTGGGACTGACACCGAGCAACTGACACGTCTTATGGCAATGATGGAACAGCAAAGGGAGTTAATGGCCCAGTGGAATAACGAGCTAGGAACTATAAAAACTTGTGTAGTCAACCTCAGCGGCCGTGTCACCGACATGGAAACCTCTGCAGCTCAAGGGTTGGATCATCGCTCCAGTCAAGCGTCCACTCCGAACAATAGGGGGCCAGGTAGAGATGGAGCAGCGATGCTGGCCAACGGAGGAGATCCACGCAACGACGGAGGATCCCAAAGCGTACAACAGCCACTACGTTGGAAGAAAATGGACTTAGAGAAATGGCATATAAAGTTTGACGGCACGGACAAGGGGATTTCGGCCGAGAGCTTCCTCTTTAGGATAGAGAAGATGAGGGAACAACATCAAATCTCTCATCATCAACTGTTTACCGATTTCCATTGCCTCGTGTAAGGAGCGGCTTTGAAATGGTACTGGCAGGTGTTGGAGGATCATGCCGAAGATCCGACCTTCGTGTATCTTGATCTGAAGGCAGAACTGCTAGCCCATTTCAAAACCGCAGAGACCGACTACGAGGTGATTCGGCAAATAATGGAGCGTAAACAGTTGGCGAACGAGGGATTTGATGAATTTTATGGGGACGTGCACAATTTGACGTTTAGGCTGAGGAAACGAATACCCGAGAAGGAACTGGTTGGGATAATTAAGGGAAACCTCAAACCATACCTGGCTAACCTAACCTTCTCGTCAAAAA
Source organism: Eurosta solidaginis (assembly GCF_040869045.1). Classification (NCBI taxonomy): domain Eukaryota; kingdom Metazoa; phylum Arthropoda; class Insecta; order Diptera; family Tephritidae; genus Eurosta; species Eurosta solidaginis. Next base: position 166,112,165 of record NC_090320.1, on the reverse strand, counting down.
TGGACACACTAGCGGAGCTGAAAGCTGAATGTAGGCGAGCTGAAAAGGTCATTAAAGAAAATAAGAGTAGGTCCAAAGGGGGTGTAAGTGAGCTGGTTTACCCCGACGTTACGTTCCCAGAGGAAGGGGGTAGTGCCAAGCCACTGGAAGCAATAGGGGCACAGTTTAAAAATAGGTCGAACAGTGGCCAACTTCCTGACAACAGGACACAAAATGTGGCATCACGTAATGCACCTGTCACAGCGCCTGCAGCCGGCTCCAAGCCAACCATCAACTCTTTCTGCCCCTCACCCTTCCACTTGATGTTGTGCTTCTCGTGTGGAATGCCGGTTGACCATTTTGCAAAGAATCCAGCGGAAGTTAGTAAGGACACGCGATGCAAGTCCAGCTTTCATAATATGGTCTGCTTTTCGTGTGGGGGGGACAGCTCTTTTTGCATTTATAAGCCACCTAAGGGAAACGGCAACCTGGCGGAGATGACCGGGGCACTCAGTCAGGAGAAGGATCGCCCGGACAACAACCAGTAAAAATTTTAAAAAGGGAAGGAAATATAAAAGCTGAGAGTAGTGTAGATCAGAGAAAGCAACGGGATTTGAAGAGCCTACACATCAGGAAAATGGAGTATGATGAAGCACGTAGGAGGATATTTTGCGAAGAAATAATGAAGAAAAGAAAAACAAAAAACTTTAACAAAATACAGAAAATGGGGGAGAAGCGGAAAATGTTTAGGAGAACTCAGCATAAAATAATATCGACGATCGTTACAGTCAAAGGTGACAATAGATTTTTTGCGCAAGTTAAGATAGGGGATAAAGAGGCGCTAGCTTTACTTGATTCAGGGGCAGAAGCTTGTTGTCTGGGTAAGGATAGCACACAATTTTTAGAGGGTAATGAGGAGAGGATTCTTCCGATCACCAACCAATCGATTAAAACAGCTAACGGAGGAGAGACTCCAGTGGAAGGAGTTATCACGTTACCAGTGACTTGGAATGAGATGTGTAGGGACCTAGAGTTCTTGATAGTGCCAGGACTTCAACAAGAGGTTTACCTCGGAATCGATTTTTGGAGGGTGTTTCAGTTAAATTTAGTAGGCAGAGGCCCTGTAGCTCGACCAACCCACACGACCGTAGCAGAACTCGTACCCGCCGAGGGGGATTTGTCTTTTGATGCAGTACAACATGTGTTGACCCCCGACCAAACAGTAGCCCTAGAGAGGGTAAAGGCACAATTCCCGTCGTTCGCTGTCTTATGATTAGGTCGAACCGGATTAGAAGAGCATGTAATAGAAGTACGCGATGAGAACCTTCCTGTCAAACAACGCTATTACCCCATCTCACCAGCGATACAAAGACTAGTTTACGCAGAACTAGACCGAATGCTTAGCATGGGTGTGATAGAAGAATCAAATAGTAGCTGGAATTCTCCAGTATCCCTCGTTATAAAAGGAACCAAAAATCGTCTTTGTCTTGATGTGCGTAAGGTTAATGAGCGTACAATCAAGGACGCCTATCCACTCCCTCATATCGACGGAATTCTTAGCCGGCTGCAAAATACGAGGCATATATCAGCCATAGACCTGAAGGACGCCTTCTGGCAGATTCCGTTGGAAAAAAGGTCCAGGGAGAAGACAGCGTTCACTGTGCCAGGGAGACCCCTCTATCAGTTTACAGTAATGCCCTTTGGACTGTGCAACGCGGCACAAAGAATGTGTCGATTAATGGACAAGGTTATACCCGCTGTGTTACGTGAATGTGTATTTGTATATCTTGATGACTTGTTAGTTTGTTCTGAAGATTTTTCGTCCCATATATGTTTGTTAGAAAAGGTCGCTCGGTGTCTGCGCGAGGCAAACTTAACGATAAATGTCGAAAAAAGTAAATTCTGCTATAAAGAGGTCCGATACCTCGGATATGTTGTAGGGGATGGCTATATCCGTACGGATGCCAACAAGGTAGTAGCTGTGAGGGACTTTCCTGAACCAAAAACCCCGAAGCAGTTGCGACGGTTCTTGGGCATGGCAGGATGGTACCGACGCTTCATACAAGATTACGCGACTATTGCAGCTCCGCTGCACGACTGCCTCACTAAGGAAAAGATTAAGAAATTTACAATGACTGACGACGCCAAAATTTCATTTGACAAACTCAAACAAAGTTTGATATCGGCGCCAGTGCTTACTCATCCAGACTTTAACAGACGGTTTTATATTCAATGTGATGCATCGACCGATGGAGTGGGCGGGGTTCTTTTCCAACTAGACGAAGACAATAACGAGAGACCAATCGCCCACATGTCAGCAAAATTAAACAAGGCTCAGAGAAATTATAGCGTCACCGAGCTGGAGTGTTACGCAGCGGTTATAAGCGTAAGAAGATTTCGACCTTACGTGGAGGGCTTGCCCTTCACCATAATAACAGACCATGCAAGTTTAAAATGGCTTATGAATCAAAAGGATCTTGCAGGACGACTCGCTAGATGGAGTTTAAAACTCCAAAGCTTCGACTTTGATATAGAGCATCGAAAAGGCTCGCAGAACGTTGTACCGGATACCCTTTCCCGAATGGATATGGAAGAAATAATACCCAGTGATAGAGTAATGGACGTATGTCTAGACTAGCCATATTTTGACTCCGACGAATACTGCGAATTGCGAAAAACAGTGGCAGATAACAAGGACAAGTTGCCAGACTTATGCGTATCTGACGGATACGTATATAAACGGACTCAGTTTGACCGGGGAGACGCTCTTCAAGCGGACCAGGCCTGGAAGCTTTGGGTTCCATCGGGACTACGACAGGGGTTGGTAGAGTCAGCTCACAGCTCTCCTTCAGCAGGACATGGGGGCATACATAAAACTTTGTCGCGGTTACGGGCAAGATATTACTGGCCAGGAATGGTCACAGAAGTATGTAGATATGTAAAGGAATGTGAAGTTTGCGCGGAAAGTAAAACGCAAAATGCTTTTCACAGACCGCTAATGGGAAAGCAACATGTAACCGAACGGCCTTTTCAACGTTTGTTTGTAGATTTTATGGGTCCTTATCCTCGTACGTCTGATGGTAATGTCTTCGTGTTTGTATGTTTAGATCATTTTACAAAATTTTTGTTTTTGAAACCCTTACGGAAAGCTACTTCAGCCGAGGTGGTGAAATTTCTGGAACGAGAAGGCTTCCATATATTCGGGGTACCCGAATACATCCATTCGGACAATGGAAGACAATTCGTTTCAGGAACTTTCGCTACACTCCTAGAAAAATATGGTACCACACATATCAAGACAGCGTTTTACTCACCGCAGGGAAACGCCGCAGAAAGAGTGAATCGGTCAGTACTGCAGATCGTAAGATCATTTATCGATGAAAACCAAAAGAACTGGGACCGACACATTAGCGATGCGGCATTTGCTCTGCGAAGTGCCGTCCACTCCGCAATCAACATGTCACCCTATCAGGCCACTTTCGGTATGCCAATGATGCTGCATGCAGCATCATATGAGCTATGCCGGAAGTTGGGCTCACTGAATGATGTTGACTGCGAAGTGGAGATAAACGGCGATAGGTTGCAATTGATTAGAGAAAAAATTAAGAAAGAGCTGAAGTTAGCACACGAGCGTAGTAGAAAGGTATATGATACAAGAGGTAGAGATGTTAGGTTTCAAATTGGACAAGTGGTATACCGCCGAAATTTTAAGCAGAGTTCTCAGATTGATCATTATAATGCCAAGCATGCCCCCAAGCAAGTCAAATGTATAGTACTAAGGGCAATTGGAAATTCGATGTACGAGCTGGGTGATTCAAGTGGGAAAAAGATCGGGGTATACCATGCTAAAGACATTTTTGCGAAGTAGAGTAGTAGAGATATGTTAAATGTTATATGTTAAGTGTCGTTGTGTCTGAATAACTTTTGACTAACATTTGTTTATTTATACCTATTTATTAGCATGCCTGACGATGCAATTATTTATTGACGTACCTGACAAAAATGTTCCTTATTAATTTAGTATTTATATTTTTTTTAGAGCCCAGTGATTTTATTTTATATGGATACACCTACCTGACCATGTAGTGATTATTATAACCGCTTTGAATTATTGTTGCAATTATGCACTCCCTATTATCTAGTTTTAGTTTTCGGATTATTTACGTATTTATACGATATTTTTATTTCTTTCTCTGACCTTAACCCTATCTGTGATATTTACCCTAACAAATCGTGTCCACTTATTTTTTTTAACACTGTGATATTTTATTAATTAGATGCTTAGGACCAAAAGTGGATCTGTGATAGAGTAGAAGGCAGACACTTACATTACTTACCTTATTTAAACGTTTTTACTTGCCCGGCATTGAGGCGTGGGTCGAGGCCACACATTGAGCTGTTAGAGAAGACAAAACGGAAAGGTGGCGTATGATACTTTTTTACGCACACGCTCCATGGAGCAGGCCCCATCGGCGGGTGCGAGCCTGTTACGCCAGCCTTAAGGGCAAAACATCACCAGCAACCAAACCATGTGCATTCTATGCAAAAGTATCTTAATCCCGGTAGCTAGGCGTGTTGCGCAGCATTAGTGGAAGGATGCTGCTATGCGCATGCGGGGGCGTGTTCAAGTTATGAAACGAAAGCACATGCGTGGGTGTGTGCGTGTGGAAAAACGAAAGCAAAATACGTATGTTTGTGTGGTGTTTGAGTGAAATGTAGGGAATTCCGTTTAGATACGGGTATGTGAAGATTTAACCGAAACTCAGAAATTCATTAGAAAAGTTGTCTTAATAGTGCGTGGTCGTGCTGCGGAAAAGTCGCGTGTGAAAGTAGTCAAGTCAAAACAAAAAAAAATTAAATATATATATTTTTTATGTGAAAAAAAATACCGATACGGTCGTACCGTTGTAGCGGCTCTTTAAAGACTTTATTAAAGAAACCGCAAACCCACGGAAGAAGAACAAAAAACCCTTCAACATCCTGCCACCGGTAAGTGTAACACAGTTATAAAAATTCTTTTTATTTAAAAATTGTTAAATTAAATCTTTTTTGGTTATTCACTTTAAATTTAAATAAAACCTTTTTTGCATGAATTTAGGACACGCAAATTTCAATCAAGTATAAAAATAAATCGTAAATTTTCATTTTTTTTGTCTTGGTTTTAAATAGTTTTATAAGAAATTAAATTTGCACTAAAATCAAACGCGCTTTTATATAAACATTTTTTTTTCATCTTTAAATTCCTTTTTTTTATAAAGTAGATTTTTGTGCATAAAAGAAAGCATGTGTGTAAACCAAAGGTGTTACAAACTATAAGCAATCTTAAATGGTGAAGAAAAATTAATAAAAATTGTGATGAAATGAAAACGGTGTAACACGTGATTTTAAATAAAATAAATTTTTTGATTAAGAATTGCAAATTATTTAAAATAAAATATAAAAGCAAATAAAACCTACGTAAGATAAAAATAAAATTAAATGATAAATAAAATAGGTGTTTAAAATAAAAATAAAATAAATAAAAATAGAAAAAAAAAACTAAAAATAGCATTAAAAATAAGAAAAGAAAAAACTCAGAATTAAACCAAAAATAAAATTTATTTGGAAAAAAAAATGCAAATTAAACTAAAAATAAAATTAATATAAAAAGAAAAATAAAATTTATATGAAGTTAAAATTAGTTAAAGTAAAATCAAAATTAAATTAAATTAAAGTTATTTAAAATTAACGCAAAAAGAAATTAAATTAAATTGCTAAAATAAAATCTAAATTTAAAAAAACCTAATGTGTTGAAAATTAAATCAAAAAGTAGCCTAAATTAAATTAGTTGGAAATAAAAGCAGTGGTAACCTAAAGTCCGTGATGTGAAATAAAATTCCAAAATTAAATTAAAATAAATTTATTGAAAATAAAAGAAAATTTAAACCGAATAAAAAGTATCTAAATTAAAAACGAAAAGTAAATGGAAATAAAGTTTCTTAAAATAAGATCCAAAATTAATTAGATTAAATTTATTTAAAGTAAAATCAAAAATTAAATTGAATTAAAATAAAAGCAATATTAATTTAAAGTAAACTTGCTAAAAGTGAAATCAAAAGTAAATTACACAACACCGATTATTAAATTTGAAATTGAAATGAATAAAAGCTTTTTTTTTAAATGAAATTGGAATTAAACTAAATTAAATTAATTTAAAATAAAACTAAAAATTAAGCCTAAATAAACTTCAGTTAAAATTAAAAGAAAGAAGGTTTGGCCAATATGGAAGTTAACATTTTTTTTTGCATTTGATATACATGTGTACATACCGACATATAGACATATAAGCCAAAGTTCGGTATCGAAGATACTCAACCGAACTTGGGAAAATATGGCTATGTGAGGTATATACATATGTACAAAGACACCAGCTGTAAACTTTGAGTTTAGTCATTTTTTTTTTTTTTTCTCTGGTGGGACGAAGGAAACGGGCCAGAATACTTACCCGCATACATTACCCATAGCGACCGCAGGAACGGCGAAATATTGGGACCGCCGATCAGTAGAGCTCGGAGAAGGGAGAGAGAGAGCGCAAGAGAGAGGATCGGCCAAAGTGACCGAAAGTGGCCGGTAGACAGCAGCAGCGACGACAGCGACGCCGCCAGCACCCACGCAGCGTCAAGAAGCGACAACAGCAGCAGCAACACAGCGACGTCACCATCGCCGACGCCATCAACATTGAACGCCCAAGGAGGGCATGAAAGGGCATTTGCATACACATTTTTTTTATTGAAATTTTTCTTTTTTCGTATGGGCTTTTGCACTATTTTGCCTCACCATTTTCTTTTTGACTATTATTATTAATATTCACTTTGAAATTTTCCTGTAATTATTTTTATTAATTTTCGTCAATAGTTTTTTTTTCATACCATATCTTCACTTATTTTGTTCACTGCAGCATTTCGTATTACATTTAGCTCGTAGTAATTTTCTGTAGGTTCTCCTAATTACGGTTATATTCAAGAAACACTAGCACTCGATTCTTTTTGTAATTCCTTTTTTTTTTCGTTTTAAACTTTCTAATTTTTTTTGGGTTCCTTTTTTTCTATATTTTTTTTTTTGTCACTTACAGTTTTCGCGTTTTCCTCTTCGTTTTTAATTTTGTTCAGTTTGCGTGTTTACCCACTCGCCGCCCGCTATCGCGAGTGAGTGATCACGGTGACATTTAAAAACTTCATTGAACCTTTGCTCAGGCAGTAAAAGGTATTTTTTTATGAGTGGGCAAAGACATATGTATGTAAATTTCCCTTCCTCACAGGTCCCCGCAGCTTGAAGGCGCCTACAATGCTGATGTGCTGAGATCAGGTGAGTGAGAAAATTGACAATACTATTTGTGTTCCATTTCTTTACATATATGTCAATGACCGATATATCTAATGCCTTAGCCTAGGTCAGGGATTTACTTTTAATTTTTGCTTAACGTTTGAATTTGTGCCACATATATATGAATTCGTTTTTTTTGTTGTAATTTTAAAGATATCAAAAGACATAGTTAGATACGACAACCATTAGGGTGTGCCTGTTCACGTACACCAGATTATTTTTCTCGTTAACTTCTTTTTGATCAAATATATTTTTCTTGCCTTTTGGTATCAAATACTAAGTTAAAATAATATACGGGTTTTTGCTTGTATATCGGTGGTTAAAGCGATAGCTGACGTTGAATTTTTGATTAGCATATTGTTTTATTCAACTAATTTTCAAATTTTTTTATTTTTCTTTTATTTCCTTTCCTTTTTTTTGTATATTTCATATTTTTGGAATTTTTATATTGAGGAATGGTTAGAATGTAAGCTTTTTTATATATTTCCTTTTTTTGTAAGAATATCTGAGGAATCACACTTAGTAGGAGATAGGTCTAACTTTAAATTTAAAATAAATAAATAAAGATATGCTTATAACGATTTGGAATTTTACGAGTTGAGCTTTTTGTTGATCACTGTAATGGAGGGCTGATTTTAAGATCTTTGGTGTGGGGGTTGCTCTGGGCTTAAGAGGGGACGTAGGGGTGATGGCCTAATAGACTTGTAGACAGACAGACTTGAGTCAGGTTTGGGGGCGCCGTAAAATTAGAGGAGTCAGCACGGCGCCCATGGCTTCGTGTAAGATACGCGAAGAGGGTGGGTAGACTCCACCTGACTAGACAGGCCTCCACCTTTTTTCCCCCTTTTTTTTGATTTCCCCCTCCTTTATCTCTCTGCTCCCCTTACGTCTATTGTATCTCTTTCAGCTTTCCCCTTTTCTTTTTAGAACTTGGCATGAACTCTACTTTTCTTGTTAGTGTAGTTGTTGGTAAGGCTGGTGCGCAAAACTCCACCCCGTCCGACGAGCTAGCAGGGCTTGCCACCATGCCACACGCTACCTCTGTCTTACCACTGAAAGCCAGCTACATAACACAGGCGATATCTCGAAAAGCCGTCCACCTATAGAACTAAGCCCCACGCCATTGTAAAATACTCATTAACACCTTTCGTTTGATACCCATATTGTACAAACGCATTCTATAGTCACCCCTGGTCCACCTTTATGCCGATATCTCGAAAAGGCGACCACCTATACAACTACCACCACTCCCTTTTAAAACCCTCATTAATACCTTTAATTTGATACCCATATCGTATAAACACATTCTAGAGCCACCCATGGTCCACCTTTAAGGCGATACCTCGAAAAGGCGTCCACCCATAGAACTAAAGCCCACTCCCTTTTAAAATACTCATTAACACCTTTCCTTTGATACCCATATTGTACAAACGCATTCTAGAGTCACCCCTGGTCCACCTTTATGCCGATATCTCGAAAAGGCGACCACCTATACAACTACCACCACTCTCTATTAAAACCCTCATTAATACCTTTAATATGATACCCATATCATACAAATACATTCTAGAGTCTCCCCTGGTCCACCTTTATGGCGATATCTCGAAAAGACGTCCACCTATAGAACTAAGCCCCACGCCCTTTTAAAATACTCATTAGTACCTTTCGTTTGATACCCATATTGTACAAACACATTCTAGAGTCACCCTTGGTCCGCTTTTATGGCGATATCTCGAAAAGGCGTCCACCTATAGAACTAAGGCCCACTCCCTTTTAAAATGCACATTAACACCTTTCGTTTCATATCCATATTGTACAAACTCATTCTAGAGTCACCTCTGGTCCACCTTTATGCCGATATCTCGAAAAGGCGACCACCTATACAACTACCACCACTCCCTTTTAAACCCCCCATTAATACCTTTAATTTGATACCCATATCGTACAAACACATTCTACAGCCACCCATGGTCCACCCTTAAGGCGATACCTCGAAAAGGCGTCCACCTATAGAACTTAGGCCCACTCCCTTTTGAAATACTCAATAACACCTTTCGTTTGATACCCATATTGTACAAACGCATTCTAGAGTCACCCCTGGTCCACCTTTATGCCGTTATCTCGAAAAGGCGACCACCTATACAATACCACCACTCCCTTTTAAAACCCTCATTAATACCTTTATTTTAATACCCATATCGTACAAACACATTCTAGAGTCACCCCTGGTCCACCTTTATGGCGATATCTCGAAAAGACGACCACCTATACAACTATCACCACTCCCTTTTAAAATCCTCATTAATACCTTTAATTTGATACCCATATCCTACAAACACATTCTACAGTCACCCCTGGTCCACCTTTATGGCGATATCTCGAAAAGACGTCCACCTATAGAACTAAGCCCCACGCCGTTTTAAAATACTCATTAATACCTTTCGTTTGATACCCATATTGTACAAACACATTCTAGAGTCACCCCTGGTCCACCTTTATGGCGATATCTCGAAAAGGCGACCACGTATACAACTACCACCACTCCTTTTAAAAACTCCCATTAATACCTTTATTTTAATACCCATATCGTACAAACACATTCTAGAGTCACCCCTGGTCCACCTTTATGGCGATATCTCGAAAAGACGACCACCTATACAACTATCACCACTCCCTTTTAAAATCCTCATTAATACCTTTAATTTGATACCCATATCCTACAAACACATTCTACAGTCACCCCTGGTCCACCTTTATGGCGATATCTCGAAAAGGCGTCCACCTATAGAACTAAGCCCCACGCCGTTTTAAAATACTCATTAATACCTTTCGTTTGATACCCATATTGTACAAACACATTCTAGAGTCACCCCTGGTCCACCTTTATGGCGATACCTCGAAAAGGCGTCCACCTATAGAACTTAGGCCCACTCCCTTTTGAAATACTCAATAACACCTTTCGTTTGATACCCATATTGTACAAACGCATTCTAGAGTCACCCCTGGTCCACCTTTATGCCGTTATCTCGAAAAGGCGACCACCTATACAATACCACCACTCCCTTTTAAAACCCTCATTAATACCTTTATTTTAATACCCATATCGTACAAACACATTCTAGAGTCACCCCTGGTCCACCTTTATGGCGATATCTCGAAAAGACGACCACCTATACAACTATCACCACTCCCTTTTAAAATCCTCATTAATACCTTTCGTTTGATACCCATATTGTACAAACACATTCTAGAGTCACCCTTGGTCCACCTTTATGGCGATATCTCGAAAAGGCGTCCACCTATAGAACTAAGGCCCACTCCATTTTAGAGTACTCATTAACACCTTTCATTTGATACCCATATCGTACAAACACATTCTAGAGTCACCCCTGGTCCACCTTTATGCCGATATCTCGAAAAGGCGACCACGTATACAACTACCACCACTCCTTTTAAAAACTCCCATTAATACCTTTAATTTGATACCCATATCGATAAACACATTCTAGAGTCACCCTTGGACCACCTTTATGGCGATATCTCGAAAAGGCGTCCACCTATAGAACTAAGGCCCACTCCCTTTTAGAGTACTCATTAACACCTTTCATTTGATACCCATATCGTGAAAACACATTCTAGAGTCACCCCTGGTCCACCTTTATGCACTCCCTTTTAAAACCCTCATCAATATCTTTAATTTGATAAACATATCGTACAAACACATTCTAGAGTCACCCTTGGTCCACCATTATGGCGATATCTCGAAAAGGCGTACACCCATAGAACTAAGGCCCACTCCCTTTTAAAATACTCATGAACACCTTTCGTTTCATACCCATATTGTATAAACGTATTCTAGAGTCCCCCTGGTCCACCTTTATGCCGCTATCTGGAAAAGGCGACCACCTATACAACTACGACCACTCACTTTTAAAACCCTCATTAATACCTTTAATTTGATACCCATATCGTACAAACACATTCTAGAGTCACCCCTGGCCCACCTTTATGGCGATATCTCGAAAAGTCGTCCACCCATAGAACTAAGCCCCACGCCATTGTAAAATACTCATTAACACCTTTCGTTTGATACCCATATTGTACAAACGCATTCTATAGTCACCCCTGGTCCACCTTTATGCCGATATCTCGAAAAGAGGACCACCTATAAAACTACCACCACTCCCTTTTAAAACCCTCATTAATACCTTTAATTTGATACCCATATCGTACAAACACATTCTAGAGTCACCCCTGGTCCACTTTTATGGCGATATCTCGAAAAGGCGTCCACCTATAGAACTAAGCCACACGCCCTTTTAAAATAATCATTAACACCTTTCGTTTGATACCCATATCGTACAAACGCATTCTAGAGTCACCCCTGGTCCACCTTTATGCCGATATCTCGAAAAGGCGACCACCTATGCAACTACCACCACTCCCTTTTAAAACCCTCATTAACACCTTTAATTTGATACCAATATCGTACAAACACATTCTAGAGTCACGCCTGGTCCACCTTTATGGCGATATCTCGAAAAGGCGTCCACCTATAGAACTAAGCCCCACGCCGTTTTAAAATACTCATTAATACCTTTCGTTTGATACCCATATTGTACAAACACATTCTAGAGTCACCCCTGGTCCACCTTTATGGCGATATCTCGAAAAGGCGTCCACCTATAGAACCAAGCCCCACGCCCTTTTAAAATACTCATTAACACCTTTCGTGTGATACCCATATTGTACAAACTCATTCTAGAGTCACCCCTGGTCCACCTTTATGCCGATATATCGAAAAGGCATCCACCTATAGAACTAAAGCCCACTCCCTTTTAAAATACTCTTTAACACCTTTCGTTTGATACCCATACTGTACAAACGCATTCTAGAGTCACCCCTGGTCCACCTTTATGCCGATATCTCGAAAAGGCGACCACCTATACAACTACCACCACTCCCTTTTAAAACCCTCATTAATACCTTTAATATATACCCATATCGTACAAACCCATTCTAGAGTCACCCCTGGTCCACCTTTATGTCGATATCTCGAAAAGGCGTCCACCTATAGAACTAAGCCACACGCCCTTTTAAAATACTCATTAACACCTTTCGTTTGATACCCATATTGTACAAACGCATTCTAGAGTCACCCCTGGTCCACCTTTATGCCGATATCTCGAAAAGGCGACCACCTATACAACTACCACCACTCCCTTTTAAAACCCTCATTAATACCTTTAATATATACCCATATCGTACAAACACATTCTAGAGTTACCCCTGGTCCACCTTCATGGCCATATCTCGAAAAGGCGTCCACCTATAGACCTAAACCCCACGCCCTTTTGAAATACTCAATAACACCTTTCGTTTGATACCCATATCGTACAAACGCATTCTAGAGTCACCCCTGGTCCACCTTTATGCCGTTTTCTCGAAAAGGCGACCACCTATACAACTACCACCACTCCCTTTTAAAACCCTCATTAATACCTTTATTTTAATACCCATATCGTACAAACGCATTTTAGAGTCACTCCTGGTCCACCTTTATGCCGTTGTCTCGAAAAGGCCACCACCTATACAACTACCACCACTCCCTTTTAAAACCCTCATTAATACCTTTATTTTGATACCCTGTAACGACAGCCTGTCTCCATACTGGCCTAACTGAGTGGCAGAGTGTATATGCGTCTATGTGTTTATGTGTTTTGTGTCCAGGTCCGTGCCGTAGCCCCAATGTTGCCATTAACATCATATTAACATTAACATTGACAACATTGTACCGATAGTGAACACAATGTTGCAGCGGAAATAATATGTTGCGCTTGGCATCATGTTGTAATAACAAATAAGATGTCACCATACTGCTAACAACTTAGCAACATTGATGAATGCCATGCACCTATGTGTTTGTTTTGTTCTGTATTATGTATGTTGATGTGTATTGGTACAAGGCTATGAACGTGTGAATGCATCAGTGCGAGCGGTCAAGGCACGAACCAAATGTATCTGTGTAGGTGTTCGTTTTGTGGAGCGGTAAGCGTGTGAATGTATGAGTGCCTGATTGTATAGATGGAAAATAGGGGAAAGCCGAAAAGAAAGTTTGCATGTAATAGTAAAAATTTTCCGTTTCTGGATAACGTTCTTTACCACGGCGGTGGCTATAAAAGGGCATCAAGCTAGGCAACGGGCAAACGTTTTCCTGTAACAGTGCCCAGTGCAAGTGAAGTGAAGTGGAAAAAATAAAAAAAATAAATAAACTAAAAAAGTGTGAAGTGCCAAGTCAGCCAGACCTTTTCAAAAGGTTTAAAAGTTTTTAGTGCGCGTTATTTAAAGACGTCAGAAAAGTCCTGGAAAAGTTTTTAGTACGCGGAGTTTCGAGGCCTACTTACACCCTAGTCCGGCAGTTTCCATTCGCTAACAAAATTTATAAAACCAGGTAAGTGTAACCTTTCCGTGTTTTAACTCTCTCTCCCAACCTGGCATGCCCACTGGGAAGTTGGCTTCTATATAGCCTAGTTCCCAAGCAAGCCAAAAGAAAACTTGCATCGACATATACATCTCTGCATACAAATATATGTATGTAGATGAATATATGACTATGCAGACAAGATATCCGTAGGCAACTATGTACAGGTACATAGATACGCTTTTACTGTTGAATTTCTAAATAGGTTTTCCTTTGTATTTAATTTCAGCGCACAATTACATTGGCGGCGCACCGCCCAAAAACAAATACATTGTACGTGGCGAAATACCGCACAACAACAATTACTACCATCGACAAGCACCACACTTTATTATTTAGCCGACGGCAAAGCAATTTCAGAAACATGTCTTATTGGCGGGGTTAGAACGCAGCAACAACAGCAACTACATTCGTACCGGCAGACAACAACCACTATAGCATTTTTTTTATAGTGGCGGCATAACGTTCAACAACAACTACACCATTTTTGCTATATTGGCGGCGCAACACCAACCACAACCGGTATTTATTTTTTTTCTTGGCGACATACAGCCCAACAATACTACAACAACGTTTTTATATTGGCGGCATTCCGGCCAACAACAATTGCCACGCATCCACAAACACTACGTTCTATTTAATTCGTTGCATGCGCACACCACAACAACAACGGCAAAAGCACATTAGAATTGGCAACATCGATAGCACTTTTCACCGGCGGCATTGAGACGCAACCACAACAACAGCCACGCCAACACATGTAATAAAAATCGCATACAATTTTAACAAAGCGGACAACCCGAGCAACTACAAGTATAAAAACGGTAGCAACAACCACAACCAAGTTTACGGCAATACTCATACATTTATTGGGCTGACTCAGCTGATTCTGATAACGAAAGCAACTATCAAACACCGGCGGAGGGAGGAGCTGTTCCAGAATCACATTTGGCCATAGTATTATGTTTGTATATATTTATATATTATAATATTTTTTTTATATTTTTTTTATTTAAATACTATCATTGAGGGCATGATCTTCATGAGGAGGGGCAAAAGGGTCATTTCGTTACCGGGGCAAAGCATTTTGTTGGTAGGAGATATATAGTTTTCCTTTATAATTCAACTCCATATTTCAGGAATTAATGGTGGCACTCCTGCCTCCATCCCTTTTCTTTTTGTTCTGCATTATAATTTTTTTTGTCATTTCCTCCTCGGTTTGACATTTCATTTTTTTATCTTTTGGTATATTTATCTTCTACCATATACACATTTCTTTATTCACACATGTTTTCGGCTACCTATGGTAGCACTGCACCAACAAAGGAAAAGATTTTATTTTTTCTGAATTTTTGTTTTTCACTTTTTTTATATGTTTTCTTTAGGAATTATTGGGGAAAACCAATTCCAACATACCTTTTTTTTGCCACCCCGAGGTTATACACAATAGTGTGCCCTCCGTACCAAAGAATTTTTTTTGATTACACAATTTTTAATTTTTGCGTTTTACCATCACGCGGGCAGCTTTGATACTACCAAAGCACTCATTATCAAAGATCACCAGCGAGCGATCTTGGCTGAGTGTTTGAGGGTGGCTACCTTGAGTGTGGTCATAGGTACATATGCATGTTTGAGTTTTTTTTTGTTTCAGCTACTCAACTGCAGCGGCGCCGTTGGATAAGAAGAGTAACTTGGTGAGTGTTTTGAGTGACATATTAAAATTTATCAAAATACACCTGTTTAGTTGTATGTACATGTGTTAGCACAGATTCCTGCTCTTGCAAAAATAGAACAGGAATTAGCAAATCCAAAAAAATAAAAACAGATTGCGACGAACATATGTGCATGCATGAAAAACGTCACAAACGTACATTTGCACTTACATACATACCATTTGTTTTCATATACACATAAATCCCATTCCTTTGATGACCTACTTTTGCTGGTACATAATTGATCTTATGTTTACTTAAGTGGTTGCGGTAGGTCAGGGATTAGGGTACTTGAATTTTTTTATTCACCCTCTTATTTTATTTTATTTGAATTTGTATCTTTAGAACTAGAATTAGCTCCTATTAATAATACCGCATTAGGGTGGCCCTAAAAGTTTAAATTTTTTTGTTTGAGGCCAGACACTTGGTCTATTAGTCGTAGGTATTTTTTTTTTATAGAATTGAATTTGGAATGTATCTACTGGTTCTTGCACTCTTATGAATTTTTAATGTTCGCCAGTAATAAAAGTTAGCACTAAGTTTGAGCAATTTTTTTATTGTTACTCTGAGTAAACTTTTGAAGCCCTTGGAAAATTATTTTGTAGTAAACTTTGAGTTTAAAGTTTTATTGAAATTATTGAACTGGTAGTAGGGTGTTAGTCGGTAATTTGTAAACCAAAAATTTTGTAAATAAATTATAAGAATTATGTTTGGATGAAATTTTAAGACATTCATAATGCAGGGCTAAGTCGAATTTTGGTGTTGGTGCTGCGCTTGCGCGCGGTAAGGTAAGGTGAAGGTGAGTAATAGGGAAATGACTTATTGACGGATGGACAGACTCAGGTCAGGTTTGGGGGCACTGTAAGTAGATAGGAGTCAGCACAGTGCCCACGGTGCAGTACAAGTTGCACTGCAGAGGGAGGGTAGACTCCACCTGACAGGACAGGCCTCCAGCTTTTTCTGTCCCTTATGCTTTCCCCTTCTAACTTTGCCCCTCACGTGTATTTCTATTTGTTTCAGCTTTTCTCCCCTTTATATATACATGCAGGTATGAACCCTTTTTGTTCATGTGGCTGCGGGTGAGGTCGGTGGTGCAATACCCCGCCCAAGACGACGAGCTAGCCTGGGCCCGCAAGCATACCTGCTTGCCGCCGCTCCTCACCACCCAAACAGTCAGCCACGTAACAATGGCGCCCAACGGCAATAGCCCGATCAACTTTTTCACTCTTCCATTTCCCTTTTTATCAATTTTAAATTTGTATTTTGGTTTGCAGTTTTTTTTTCTCGATCACGATTAATCCTTCAAGTTCCGCTTACATTTTTTTTTTAGTTTCCAAAATTTTCTATCAGTTTTTAGCTTTGGTATTACGAACGTTAATAGCTCGACCAATTTTTCATTTACACGTTAATTAATGATCTCTTGTTTTAAATTTCCCATTTTTACTTTAATTAATTATTTCCTATTTGTCATTTTTGAAATTCTTAATTTTTTTCAACCTTTCCTTTCTTAGATTTTCCATTTTTTTTTTCTTTTACCCTTCCAAACCCAATCCTTATTTCCGTCTTTTGACAGGACAGGGACAGTCATGATGGCAACGCCGGTTGGGTTAACCTGATCGACAAGTGTCATCATGACCAGATGATAGGGATTAGCTGAGTGTCCATGTCAGGGTTCCTTTGTTGAACTTTAACAGCTCGACAAAGTGGTAACTGGTATGACACTTAGCTAGAGACGGACTTAGGTAGGAGATCGTGGCGAGCTGTTCAAGCTACCTTACCGGGAGTCCAGCACTGCCGGTAAGTGAGGTTTACAGTCGTCGCCACGATATTTAGGAGTAGGAGGTGTGGCAGCCACGCTTAGGAACAAGTTCTTGAACGTGAAGTGCCACACTTTCACGGACAGTACGATTGACCAGACTTCAAATAAATAGAGACGGACTAACCACTTTCGCCGAACCTTCGCCAAGGCAGCACCACGGACACCAATACCAATACATTAAATTTCATTTGTTAACTTTTTATTTCGAATTCAAAATTAAATATTTTCGAAGTTTCGAAGTTATAAATTATTTTTGTGTTTTTTTATATTTTTACGGATTATTTTCGTATTAGGATTGTTTCCAAACATTTTTTTTTGAAATTGTGCTTTAAAGTTTATTGGTTTGGGGTCAATATTTATAAGACATATTCCTAGCCATTTAAGGCATAAAATTTAATCCTTTTTTTTCTGTTGCATATACACCATCACTTGAATTACCATACACATATATACATACACACAAACCTATTACTTAATAATTGAATTGAATTTTTATGTACATATATATATTGTAATTTTTATATCTACTATTTAATATCCTTCATTTATATATTTTTTTTTGGGTTTTGGGGGAATTTGGACCTATTATCTTATAGTATTTACTTTTTTTATTATTTTTTGGATCTGCAAATACAAACAGATTGTTTTTATCGGAACATTTTCCTTGCATCTCAATTTTTTTTTTTTTCTTTTTCGCATAATTTGTTTTTCTTTTTGTTTTTCCATTTGGGTTGCGGTCGGGATATCGATTCCTTGGAGGTATTATATATATTTATTCGATTGTTCCTGCGTTTTTTTTTGGGTTTTTGGATTAACAGTTTTTGCCGCTGCAGACAGTGAATGTCTGACCAAGGCCGGGAAAAATATACGGAGGAAAGATCTTTTGGGGGATTGGGAATTTTAGATTCCAATAGGCGTGTTACAAGGAGTCGTGCCAGGGCTCTTGAAAACCAGATTGCTGGTTCACTTTTCACGCAAATTGACACAGGGATTCCGAGGCCCATAGACTTTGTGCCTACGGATTATTTCAATAGGTGCGCTTCGCGGATTTTCGGTTCGTTTGGCCCTGAACGCCCGATTAGGCTCTCTTTCGCGAACGGGGTGTCGTTCAACGACTCGGAAAATAGTTTAAATTTTTCCCAGAAGATCGATTTGGTGTGCCAAATGTCCGATAGCGACAACGTGGGTGCACAGGGGGGCGATGTTACATCGCGAAACGCACCAGCAATGGTTAACGGCGGCATTAATGCTCCTCGCACGGACGCTAATGAGCATGCAACCAATGTTGAACAGCTGAGCCGCATGATGGCGATGATGGCGCAACAACAAGATTTGGTGGTGCAAATGGCGGGTGAAGTGCGAAGCATCAAGACCAACGTCGATCATCTTGGTGGTCGCGTGGCAGAGATGGAGGCATCCAGTCACGCGGTGGGACATCGGTCCGCTGTGGCATCCACGCCCGAGCCTCAAAACCGTAGGGGGGAGCCTGCTACCCGCAACGGTATTCCGAGTGGCAGTCGGATTACTGAGCGAGATGGTAGTGACCCTCCAAGGTGGAAAAAGTTAGATTTGGAAAAATGGCACATCAAATTCGATGGAACAAGTAAAGGTATAAGCGTCGAAAGCTTCATCTTTCGGGTGGAAAGGATGCGCGAGCAGCATAATATTTCCTTCTTCCAGCTTTTCACGGACTTTCATTGTCTGGTTTCCGGCGGTGCCTTGAAGTGGTATTGGCAGGTCCTTGAAGACCATGCGGAGGAGCCGAACTTTGGCTACTTTGAGCTAAAGTCCGAGCTGCTGAGCCACTTCAAGACTGCCGAGTCCGACTATGAAATCATCCGTGAAATCATGGAAAGGAAACAGCTGCCCGCGGAAGCTTTTGATGACTTTTATGCCGAAGTCCACAATATGACATTCCGTTTGCGGAAGAGAATCCCTGAGAGGGAATTGGTTGGCATAATTAGGGGAAATCTTAAACCGTACCTAGCCAACCTGACCTTTGCCATTAAAATGGACTCGTTGGCGGAGCTCAAAGCTGAGTGTAAGAGAGCGGAAAAACTCATCAAGGAAATAAGAACCGGTCCAAACCAGTTAATGAGATAGGGTTCGAACAGCCCGATATACTGGGAGAGAGAAAGTTAGAAGCTTTTGATAGGAAGCCTCAGCGCCCACCCCAATACCAACCACAACCTCAACCCCTACACCAAACCCCAGCCAACCCCAATAGTGTTCGTCCTTCTGTTAGTCCTGCGTCTAAGTCGACTGTGAATTCCTTTTGTGCTTCTCCCTTCCACTTGATGCTGTGTTTTTCGTGCGGTATGCCGGTGGATCACTTTGTGAAAAACCCGGCGGAAGCCCAAAAGCCGAATAAGTGTACGTCCTCGTTTCACAATATGGTCTGTTTTGCTTGTGGTAGTGATTCGTCCTTTTGTGTATTTAAGCCTCAGCAGGGAAACCCGAGACTGGCGGAGTTGACCGGGGACTCCAGCCAGAGGACAGACAACCCGGCAACCCAGCAGTAAAGATTTTGAAGAAGGAAATGAAAGAGAATAAAGTTAAGGTAGAGGAAAGGATAACAGAAAAACGGGAGGTCAAAAGTTTGCACCAGAGGAAGTTAGATTACGAGGAGGCAAGACGTAGGATTTTTTGTGAAGCAATACTAAACAATAGGAGAAATAGAAATTTTAAAAAGATAGAAAATATGAGGGAGAAGGGGAAATATTTCAAACGTTTAAGAAATAAAATAATTTCAACAATTGTGACTGTAAAAGGCGATAACAGGTTTTTCGCCAAAACCGCGATAGGAGGTAGGGAAGTTTTAGCTCTCTTGGACTCAGGGGCGAGTGTCAGCTGTTTAGGGAAAGGCTCAGCGGCACTCCTGTGCGGTAAAGAGGCCTTGATTGTGCCAATCAGGGGCCAACATATCCGGACCGCGAACGGGGAGGAAACCGCCGTGGTAGGGGTCATAAAGTTACCAGTCGTGTGGGATAATACGACCAGGGAATTAGAATTTTTGATAGTTCCTGATCTGCAACAGGAAGTATATTTTGGGATAGATTTTTGGCAGGCCTTTGGTATGAGTGTTGTGAGTAAGGGTGTGAGTGGTAGTGTGAATGGTGCCAGTGTGGCGGAGCTCGTGCCCGCCGAGGGTGACTTGTCTTTTGACGCTGTGCAGCACGTTTTATCGCCGGAGCAAGATGATATGTTGGAGCGCGTGAAGACCCAATTCCCGTCCTTCGTGGTACTGGGGTTAGGCCGGACAGACAAAGAGGAACACGTCATCGAGGTGGTGGACGAGAATTTGCCAGTCAAGCAACGCCATTATCCAATTTCGCCGGCCATACAAAAACTCATATACGCAGAGTTAGATCGAATGTTGGATATGGGAGTCATCGAGGAGTCCAACAGTAGTTGGAATTCCCCCGTATCACTGGTCATTAAAGGAACGAAGAACCGGCTGTGCCTAGATGCTCGCAAAGTGAATGAAAGAACTATAAAGGACGCATACCCCTTACCACATATTGATGGAATTTTGAGCCGCCTACAAAACACAAGATATATTTCCGCAATCGACTTAAAGGATGCTTTCTGGCAGATTCCCCTCGAGAGGAAATCACGTGAAAAGACTGCCTTCACTGTCCCTGGCCGACCCCTTTACCAATTTACCGTCATGCCTTTCGGGTTGTGCAATGCAGCACAACGAATGTGTCGTCTCATGGACAAGGTCATTCCGGCCGCTTTACGTGAATGTGTTTTTGTTTATCTTGACGATTTGTTAGTTTGTTCTGTAGATTTCGAGTCCCATATGTGTTTACTGGAAAAGGTCGCTCGGTGTCTTCGCGAGGCTAAGTTAACAATTAACGTAGAAAAAAGCAAGTTTTGTTTTAAAGAAGTTCGCTATTTAGGATACGTAGTCGGGGATGGTTGTATCAGAACGGACGCCAACAAAGTGGTAGCTGTGAGGGACTTTCCAGTTCCGAAAACCCCGAAGCAACTACGACGGTTCCTGGGTATGTCGGGCTGGTACCGACGATTTATACAGGACTATGCGACTATTGCAACCCCGCTGCACGACTGCCTCAAGAAAGACAAAATCAAAAGGTTTGCAATGACGGAAGAAGCAATAAAATCATTTGAAATTTTAAAGCAGAGTTTGGTTACTGCACCGGTGCTCACACATCCTGACTTTAAGCGTCGTTTTTATATTCAATGTGATGCATCAACGGACGGAGTGGGAGGGGTTTTGTTTCAGTTGGACGATGACCAGAACGAAAGACCGATTGCCTACGTTTCGGCAAAACTAAATAAAGCGCAGAAGAACTACAGCATAACAGAACTAGAATGCTATGCTGCGATCGTGAGTGTTAAAAGATTCCGACCTTATGTGGAAGGAACCCCGTTCACCATCATAACTGATCATGCCAGCCTCAAATGGCTCATGAATCAGAAAGATCTTTCTGGGAGGTTGGCAAGGTGGAGTTTGAAACTCCAGGGGTATGATTTCGATATCCAACATCGAAAAGGTGCGCAAAACGTGGTTCCCGACACACTCTCACGAATGCACATGGACGAAATACAGACGAATTACCGAGCCATAGACGTGTGTCTCGAGTCACCGTGCTTCGAGTCGGAGGAGTATACGGAGTTGAAAAAGACGGTCACCGAGAACAAAAACAAGTTACCGGATCTGTGTTTATCGGACGGTTACGTTTACAAACGGACGCAATTCGACAGGGGGGACGATCTTCTAGCGGACCAGACCTGGAAGCTCTGGGTTCCGTCGGAACTGCGACCGGGGCTGGTAGAGTCGTCTCATAGCTCACCGTCCGCTGGCCATGGTGGCATCCACAAGACACTGTCACGACTACGTCAGAAATATTACTGGCCAGGAATGGTCACCGACGTATGCGCCCATGTAAAAGACTGCGAAACCTGCAAAACTAACAAAACTCAAAACGTGTTTAAACAACCCATGATGGGAAAGCAAAAGCTCACAGAGCGACCGTTCCAACGTCTGTTCATTGATTTTATGGGTCCTTATCCGCGTACTAGTGAGGGTCATGTGTACGTCTTTGTATGTTTGGATCATTTCTCGAAGTTTGTGTTTTTAAAACCGATGAGAAGGGCAACTTCAGCTGAAGTCATAAAATATTTAGAGAAAGATGTTTTCCACATATTCGGCGTGCCCGAATATGTCCATTCGGACAACGGAAAACAGTTTGTGTCTGAGATCTTCAACAACTTTTTAGAAAAATATGGTACCAAACATATGAAAACGGCCTTTTATTCACCTCAGGGTAACGCTGCGGAGAGGGTAAACCGATCTGTCCTACAGATCATTAGATCATTTATAAAAGAGAATCAGAAAAATTGGGACAAATGCGTCAGTGATGCCGCATTTGCACTCCGCAGCGTTACACATGCAGCAATCAACATGTCGCCGTACTACGCCACTTTCGGTATGCCTATGATACAGCATGCTGCATCATATGAGCTATACCGAAAGCTGGCAGCGGTGAAGGATGTGGATTGCGAGGTAGAGGCCTCAGGTGATAAACTGCAACTAATTAGGAACAAAATTATGAAAGAGCTGAAGTTGGCCCATGATAGGAGTAAAAAGGTATATGACACTAGGAGTAGGGATGTTAAGTTTCAAATTGGACAAGTGGTATATCGCCGAAACTTTAAGCAAAGTTCCCAGGTCGATAACTACAACGCCAAGCTAGCTCCGAAACAAGTAAAGTGTATCGTACTTAATTCTGTAGGTAATTCAATGTACGAGCTTGGCGACAGCAATGGGAAAAAGATCGGCGTATACCACGCTAAAGACATTTTTGCAAAATAGTTTAATGTTTTTTGTAGTGCTAGTACTCTCGTTCTATGTTATTTATTTATTTATCGACGTATTTTATTTATTAATTTATTGACGTATGTGATTATATTATTAAGTTATTTTTATTCATTTTTTTTTTTTGACCTTTTTATTTATTTGATTATTTTCGCATTTATTTATTTTTTTATTTATTTTACCTACTTGACTATTTGATCTGTAATATTTTTTTTATATACATTTTTTTTTTTTGCCATCTGTGATATTTTATTTTATAAATTTTTTTTTTGTTCTGCTAACTGTGATATTTTATTTTATTCTATTTTATTTTAGTTTTATTTACGGTTTTTGTTATTTATTTTATCTGTGATATCTTATTTACTAGTTGAGATGTATAGTAGTATCTGTGATATAGGTTTAAGTAGTAGCATTAGCCCAGTGATGTAGTTCGTAGTTAAGCAGTGTGAAAATTTAAAGGCGTGAAGAGAAATAGGCCCGGCATTGAGTCGTGGGTCGAGGCCACACGTTGGACGCGGGAAATAATACTTAGCAGGCTGCGTTTGAATTCTTTACGCCCACGCTCCATAGTGCAGGCACCATCGGCGGTTGCGAGCCTGTAACGACAGCCTGTCTCCATACTGGCCTAACTGAGTGGCAGAGTGTATATGCGTCTATGTGTTTATGTGTTTTGTGTCCAGGTCCGTGCCGTAGCCCCAATGTTGCCATTAACATCATATTAACATTAACATTGACAACATTGTACCGATAGTGAACACAATGTTGCAGCGGAAATAATATGTTGCGCTTGGCATCATGTTGTAATAACAAATAAGATGTCACCATACTGCTAACAACTTAGCAACATTGATGAATGCCATGCACCTATGTGTTTGTTTT
Organism: Eurosta solidaginis; assembly: GCF_040869045.1. Lineage (NCBI taxonomy): Eukaryota > Metazoa > Arthropoda > Insecta > Diptera > Tephritidae > Eurosta > Eurosta solidaginis. The sequence continues at coordinate 166,088,085 of NC_090320.1, read as the reverse complement.
GTTCTGTATTATGTATGTTGATGTGTATTGGTACAAGGCTATGAACGTGTGAATGCATCAGTGCGAGCGGTCAAGGCACGAACCAAATGTATCTGTGTAGGTGTTCGTTTTGTGGAGCGGTAAGCGTGTGAATGTATGAGTGCCTGATTGTATAGATGGAAAATAGGGGAAAGCCGAAAAGAAAGTTTGCATGTAATAGTAAAAATTTTCCGTTTCTGGATAACGTTCTTTACCACGGCGGTGGCTATAAAAGGGCATCAAGCTAGGCAACGGGCAAACGTTTTCCTGTAACAGTGCCCAGTGCAAGTGAAGTGAAGTGGAAAAAATAAAAAAATAAATAAACTAAAAAAGTGTGAAGTGCCAAGTCAGCCAGACCTTTTCAAAAGGTTTAAAAGTTTTTAGTGCGCGTTATTTAAAGACGTCAGAAAAGTCCTGGAAAAGTTTTTAGTACGCGGAGTTTCGAGGCCTACTTACACCCTAGTCCGGCAGTTTCCATTCGCTAACAAAATTTATAAAACCAGGTAAGTGTAACCTTTCCGTGTTTTAACTCTCTCTCCCAACCTGGCATGCCCACTGGGAAGTTGGCTTCTATATAGCCTAGTTCCCAAGCAAGCCAAAAGAAAACTTGCATCGACATATACATCTCTGCATACAAATATATGTATGTAGATGAATATATGACTATGCAGACAAGATATCCGTAGGCAACTATGTACAGGTACATAGATACGCTTTTACTGTTGAATTTCTAAATAGGTTTTCCTTTGTATTTAATTTCAGCGCACAATTGATTTCTCGTTGGGAAAGACCCACTGGGCACGTACATTGGCGGCGCACCGCCCAAAAACAAATACATTGTACGTGGCGAAATACCGCACAACAACAATTACTACCATCGACAAGCACCACACTTTATTATTTAGCCGACGGCAAAGCAATTTCAGAAACATGTCTTATTGGCGGGGTTAGAACGCAGCAACAACAGCAACTACATTCGTACCGGCAGACAACAACCACTATAGCATTTTTTTTATAGTGGCGGCATAACGTTCAACAACAACTACACCATTTTTGCTATATTGGCGGCGCAACACCAACCACAACCGGTATTTATTTTTTTTCTTGGCGACATACAGCCCAACAATACTACAACAACGTTTTTATATTGGCGGCATTCCGGCCAACAACAATTGCCACGCATCCACAAACACTACGTTCTATTTAATTCGTTGCATGCGCACACCACAACAACAACGGCAAAAGCACATTAGAATTGGCAACATCGATAGCACTTTTCACCGGCGGCATTGAGACGCAACCACAACAACAGCCACGCCAACACATGTAATAAAAATCGCATACAATTTTAACAAAGCGGACAACCCGAGCAACTACAAGTATAAAAACGGTAGCAACAACCACAACCAAGTTTACGGCAATACTCATACATTTATTGGGCTGACTCAGCTGATTCTGATAACGAAAGCAACTATCAAACACCGGCGGAGGGAGGAGCTGTTCCAGAATCACATTTGGCCATAGTATTATGTTTGTATATATTTATATATTATAATATTTTTTTTATATTTTTTTTATTTAAATACTATCATTGAGGGCATGATCTTCATGAGGAGGGGCAAAAGGGTCATTTCGTTACCGGGGCAAAGCATTTTGTTGGTAGGAGATATATAGTTTTCCTTTATAATTCAACTCCATATTTCAGGAATTAATGGTGGCACTCCTGCCTCCATCCCTTTTCTTTTTGTTCTGCATTATAATTTTTTTTGTCATTTCCTCCTCGGTTTGACATTTCATTTTTTTATCTTTTGGTATATTTATCTTCTACCATATACACATTTCTTTATTCACACATGTTTTCGGCTACCTATGGTAGCACTGCACCAACAAAGGAAAAGATTTTATTTTTTCTGAATTTTTGTTTTTCACTTTTTTTATATGTTTTCTTTAGGAATTATTGGGGAAAACCAATTCCAACATACCTTTTTTTTGCCACCCCGAGGTTATACACAATAGTGTGCCCTCCGTACCAAAGAATTTTTTTTGATTACACAATTTTTAATTTTTGCGTTTTACCATCACGCGGGCAGCTTTGATACTACCAAAGCACTCATTATCAAAGATCACCAGCGAGCGATCTTGGCTGAGTGTTTGAGGGTGGCTACCTTGAGTGTGGTCATAGGGTACATATGCATGTTTGAGTTTTTTTTTGTTTCAGCTACTCAACTGCAGCGGCGCCGTTGGATAAGAAGAGTAACTTGGTGAGTGTTTTTGAGTGACATATTAAAATTTATCAAAATACACCTGTTTAGTTGTATGTACATGTGTTAGCACAGATTCCTGCTCTTGCAAAAATAGAACAGGAATTAGCAAATCCAAAAAAATAAAAACAGATTGCGACGAACATATGTGCATGCATGAAAAACGTCACAAACGTACATTTGCACTTACATACATACCATTTGTTTTCATATACACATAAATCCCATTCCTTTGATGACCTACTTTTGCTGGTACATAATTGATCTTATGTTTACTTAAGTGGTTGCGGTAGGTCAGGGATTAGGGTACTTGAATTTTTTTATTCACCCTCTTATTTTATTTTTATTTGAATTTGTATCTTTAGAATTAGAATTAGCTCCTATTAATAATACCGCATTAGGGTGGCCCTAAAAGTTTAAATTTTTTTGTTTGAGGCCAGACACTTGGTCTATTAGTCGTAGGTATTTTTTTTTTATAGAATTGAATTTGGAATGTATCTACTGGTTCTTGCACTCTTATGAATTTTTAATGTTCGCCAGTAATAAAAGTTAGCATTAAGTTTGAGCAATTTTTTTATTGTTACTTTGAGTAAACTTTTGAAGCCCTTGGAAAATTATTTTGTAGTAAACTTTGAGTTTAAAGTTTTATTGAAATTATTGAACTGGTAGTAGGGTGTTAGTCGGTAATTTGTAAACCAAAAATTTTGTAAATAAATTATAAGAATTATGTTTGGATGAAATTTTAAGACATTCATAATGCAGGGCTAAGTCGAATTTTGGTGTTGGTGCTGCGCTTGCGCGCGGTAAGGTAAGGTGAAGGTGAGTAATAGGGAAATGACTTATTGACGGATGGACAGACTCAGGTCAGGTTTGGGGGCACTGTAAGTAGATAGGAGTCAGCACAGTGCCCACGGTGCAGTACAAGTTGCACTGCAGAGGGAGGGTAGACTCCACCTGACAGGACAGGCCTCCAGCTTTTTCTGTCCCTTATGCTTTCCCCTTCTAACTTTGCCCCTCACGTGTATTTCTATTTGTTTCAGCTTTTCTCCCCTTTATATATACATGCAGGTATGAACCCTTTTTGTTCATGTGGCTGCGGGTGAGGTCGGTGGTGCAATACCCCGCCCAAGACGACGAGCTAGCCTGGGCCCGCAAGCATACCTGCTTGCCGCCGCTCCTCACCACCCAAACAGTCAGCCACGTAACAATGGCGCCCAACGGCAATAGCCCGATCAACTTTTTCACTCTTCCATTTCCCTTTTTATCAATTTTAAATTTGTATTTTGGTTTGCAGTTTTTTTTTCTCGATCACGATTAATCCTTCAAGTTCCGCTTACATTTTTTTTTTAGTTTCCAAAATTTTCTATCAGTTTTTAGCTTTGGTATTACGAACGTTAATAGCTCGACCAATTTTTCATTTACACGTTAATTAATGATCTCTTGTTTTAAATTTCCCATTTTTACTTTAATTAATTATTTCCTATTTGTCATTTTTGAAATTCTTAATTTTTTTCAACCTTTCCTTTCTTAGATTTTCCATTTTTTTTTTCTTTTACCCTTCCAAACCCAATCCTTATTTCCGTCTTTTGACAGGACAGGGACAGTCATGATGGCAACGCCGGTTGGGTTAACCTGATCGACAAGTGTCATCATGACCAGATGATAGGGATTAGCTGAGTGTCCCATGTCAGGGTTCCTTTGTTGAACTTTAACAGCTCGACAAAGTGGTAACTGGTATGACACTTAGCTAGAGACGGACTTAGGTAGGAGATCGTGGCGAGCTGTTCAAGCTACCTTACCGGGAGTCCAGCACTGCCGGTAAGTGAGGTTTACAGTCGTCGCCACGATATTTAGGAGTAGGAGGTGTGGCAGCCACGCTTAGGAACAAGTTCTTGAACGTGAAGTGCCACACTTTCACGGACAGTACGATTGACCAGACTTCAAATAAATAGAGACGGACTAACCACTTTCGCCGAACCTTCGCCAAGGCAGCACCACGGACACCAATACCAATACATTAAATTTCATTTGTTAACTTTTTATTTCGAATTCAAAATTAAATATTTTCGAAGTTTCGAAGTTATAAATTATTTTTGTGTTTTTTTTATATTTTTACGGATTATTTTCGTATTAGGATTGTTTTCCAAACATTTTTTTTTGAAATTGTGCTTTAAAGTTTATTGATTTGGGGTCAATATTTATAAGACATATTCCTAGCCATTTAAGGCATAAAATTTAATCCTTTTTTTTTCTGTTGCATATACACCATCACTTGAATTACCATACACATATATACATACACACAAACCTATTACTTAATAATTGAATTGAATTTTTATGTACATATATATATTGTAATTTTTATATCTACTATTTAATATCCTTCATTTATATATTTTTTTTTTGGGTTTTGGGGGAATTTGGACCTATTATCTTATAGTATTTACTTTTTTTATTATTTTTTGGATCTGCAAATACAAACAGATTGTTTTTATCGGAACATTTTCCTTGCATCTCAATTTTTTTTTTTTTCTTTTTCGCATAATTTGTTTTTCTTTTTGTTTTTCCATTTGGGTTGCGGTCGGGATATCGATTCCTTGGAGGTATTATATATATTTATTCGATTGTTCCTGCGTTTTTTTTTGGGTTTTTGGATTAACAGTTTTTGCCGCTGCAGACAGTGAATGTCTGACCAAGGCCGGGAAAAATATACGGAGGAAAGATCTTTTGGGGGATTGGGAATTTTAGATTCCAATAGGCGTGTTACAAGGAGTCGTGCCAGGGCTCTTGAAAACCAGATTGCTGGTTCACTTTTCACGCAAATTGACACAGGGATTCCGAGGCCCATAGACTTTGTGCCTACGGATTATTTCAATAGGTGCGCTTCGCGGATTTTCGG